>NC_064602.1:19001450-19654576 GCF_943734735.2 Anopheles gambiae | reverse complement strand
AGCAACAAGGAGGAAGCAGTAAAGCAGATGCTTTGCTGCTCCCCCCGAAATCCAATCACTTAACGAAAATGGGAGCCGAAAAAACCATTCTGGACGGTAGATTCGTAAATCGATTGCGAGAAGAGAAGGTTTTTTTGTTTTGCTTATTTTTGGAAGGGAAAGGATCGAACGTAGAAAGAGATGCACAACGTCCAGTAAGGCTTCAAAGTCAAAGCTTCAGGTCAGTAAGACTTGGATGGGGGTTTGGTGGAATTGGAATGAAGTAATTCTTGCTTCCTTTTTTTTATTTTTGTTAGATTAAAACAAAAAATGTATGCTTTTTCAACTACCCAATTAGAAAATTAAAAGCAACATGGCAGATAATTGCATAAATTTTACGTGTTATGCGGATATCTTTTTCGGTGCAAGGATTGCTATCAAGAGTTTTCAAAGAGAGTAAAGAAAACATTAAACATTTCTTTAATTTTATTAAATACGAAGCGAAACACAGTTCTATTTTAGTAACACATTCATAAATGGTGTACTTAAATAATCAAACAACAAATTTTGTCATATGAATTCGTAATAAATAGCTCTGTGGTAATCAATTTAAGCTCAAAAAACGAAATAAAATTTAAATGTTAACAAAAACTACTAATAGAATTTCTCTCGGTAAAACGCTTCTTAAAACATTGGTATGACATCATGACAAAAATTATCTCATTTTAGTAATGATTTAATAAAAAAAAAACTCCAAAAATAATTATTTTTCATTCTGTCCGATTCTATATGATTTCCCCAATACTTATCAAAACGAACAACATGTTCGAAATTAGTATGCGCCATCTGTGAGTATCTCTTAGTAAGCTTTTGTTAGGCTCATCTTACTACCCTGTTGCTGGAACCGCTCACATCGGAACAAAGATGGAAGTGGGAAAATGGCCGACAAGCTCCACCCATTCGCATTTGACTTGGATGAATAAAACAGCATCAAGCGGGAATCAATGGCTATGTTTGTTATGAAAAGGTTATATATTCAACAGAGAACATTTATAAAATTTAGGTAAAGCTGCAATTTGACTTGTGAAAGTAAAATAAGAGTAATTTTTCGAGGCAGCTTTAGCAAGTGCGAAGAAAACAAAAAAAGAACAATTAATTATACGACATGTTAAGCGATTAACTTATACAAACGAAATGCTTTTCTATACAACATGTAATGGTTTACAGTATAAATTGTTCTTAGTTGCGAAAATTTTGGCGTATTGATAAATTTTTACATAGTGCTAACGCTGTTCCTAGGAAGTGGGAGGAGCTAAGTGAACTGCAATCTTAGGCGACGCTAGCGCTCTTAGTGGAGGATATATAAATCAATGTATGTTGAAAGTACCAATAGATGTCGCTTTACTTTAACGCCTGACTGTATGCAAGCTGTACGACGTGAGGTTAAGAAATCTATGCAATTTGCGAACGTGTCGATTTATTATGACTTACACTCGTGAAAAACCACCCCGTTTTTTTTTGAAAACACCTTTTTTGAAAACCTTTACAATAAAAGATGTTAATTTTTTTAAATTAAGATACACTGAAAAGAAAATAAGTTAAGATGTTTATAGTCCAAAACGACACATTCAGTTTTATTTACTAATGCATGCCTGGAGTCTTTTTAGGCCGTCCACAAGGACAGAGGAGGTGTGGTAGGTTTACATTGAGGTGGCAAGACGGCGTGGAGGCGTCCGCCATAACGGAATAGCAGACGAAGGCGCGAGACCGTGAGCGGTTTTGGACACTCCAGAGGCAAGACCAAGACCGCAAAGCGGTTGTAGCGCCGGATAAGTAAGTAAGTAAGCATGCCTGGAGTGACCGTGAGTAATGTAAGTTTCAGTGTGGAACAGTTAATTATTTCTTCCGTGGAGCACACAATAATTCAACAGGTAGGAAATGTTCCTGAAGTTAAAGATTTAATTTTTTTCATAAAGTTGTAATTCTTACAACCATCCAAAGAAGCATCGAATAAAATGCTAACAAAGGCCTTATGCTACAATGTTGCCACATTTGAGATCTTCCAACTTGCCGTCTTTCAACTGCCCCCACTGAAGGCAAACAAAACAATATTGATCCACACCAAGGGTCTAAACGTAACCTCCACCAAATGCTACCACAATCCCGTCGTGCCATTATTTAAGATCGTCTAAAAATTTGTATTCCGTGCAGGATGCAACATTGCAGTCCGGTTTGTTTCTCCACACACGCAGCCAAAGCGCAGCACGCGATGCACTGTTCCCCCCCCGAACCGGGATGTGTGCATCCCAAATGCAGTCGGCGGCACTCAAACAATGCAGCACACAATGAGCACACGATGCAAACCGCACGCGAAAACACCCAAACAGATACTGCACAAACATTGTGTTTTGCATGAGATATCGCTTCCCCACCCTCTTCGCCTCTCCATACTGCAAACCACCCGCACCCTGCAAACGCTAACCCTCCACCCGGCGTACTGCTGCGGGTCAATTACAAATGCAAAGTGCATCGAAGGTAGTATGCACGGCACGGGGTGGTATGTGCAACCCACTGACCCATACAGCGTCCCTTTGCCACGAGGCGAGAGACCATCCCCAGTTCGGGTCGACATTGTTATTAGCATCATTATAAGTATCATAGATGCATTTATGCACCAAGCGTATCATTTGTGCTTATCTGCGATTGCGCAAAACGATCTGGCGCGGCGGCGGTGAGCTGAGGCCAACAATTGCAACCCCATTGCAACCTTTACCTTCAATACCGTCGGTTGCACGGTACATGGGATCCCTCTTCGCTGCTGGTAGCCCTTTGATGTTTTCCTGCTGTTAAATTCATTGACCCATTGAGGGGATGAGTTTTAATCGAACCTGCACGCAAAACACGCTCCACGGGCTGGCCTTAATGAAAATGTGTGCATTCAAGATTGAACGTAGCATGCAGCCAAAACGCGATCTTCGGTTTGTGATCGCATCACACTCTTTCGCACATCCATCGTGTTATTGCACTGTTCAGCTTATGTTTAAATCCTGCAACATCCTATCGCGTTCTTAAGGTGCAGCGCAAATGGTGTCTAATACGATTAGTACGGGATATGGTGTACTGTGAAAAATTAAATTGATATATTGTTTCGTGTGTATCGACGAAACCTACCACAGCTGCATTTGTGAAGGGACCTGAATCGTAAGTAATATTTGTTCAATTTAAACAAAATCTAGATTGGTCATATACAAAGTTCAAAATATCAAACTATAAAATAACAAATTCAGATCTTATTGATTATGTGCCGTACTTTATACATTCTGAACTTCTAGTCATTAAGCATTCTTTTTAGTTGGTTAGGTACTCCCTTAGTAAGCTGACACTTCCAATCGAAGGTATACGTTGTTATAGAGAACTCGGTTTCTAAAATCTCTAGGCCACTTGAGAAAAAAATCCTGTTTTACTTGTATCTAAAAAAATACCTGCTAATTAAAAGACACACATTCAATAGTTGCTCGGCAATCAAAATTCAATTAGCAAATTCGATCTGTATAATTTATGCTAATTTGTTCATCAAAATGTTAACCAGCTGCTTTCAATTGTCTTCTATGTTCCACATGTTTGTAAATGGTCGTGGACTAACCCTTTAAAATTGCCTTAATTTAAACGAATACATGACATTCCTTCATGTTATTTGCTTTTCTGATGATTTATTTTTTGATGATGATAAGGTATAAGAATGGGATTAATGTATTTCTTTCATAACGCCAGTATCGCCAGTATTTTTATTGCCTGAGATTGAATTTAACGACACAATTGACAAGCAAGAGAGCAGTGTAGCTACTAATCATCTTAAACCGTTAAAGATTTGAATGTTTCCTATGTTAACAATATAGGATCAATAGAAAATTATGAATACATGAAAGTATTATAATGTTTTGCAATCTTAAGAGTTTAAATCAAATGTATAAGTAGATTAAAAATTTGCTACGCTTTTACTGTTTCATCAACTGATTACTTACATTTAGGATCTAATTTATCAGATAAATAATATTGAGTAAATATTAGAGTTAACCTTCCGACTCATTTCTGATAGAACGTTTTCTATTCTTAAATACAAAAGATGTCTTAATTTTTTTTATTTGTCATGATTTTTTTTTAATCTTTCTATTATGCAAAAATTTACTTTATTTAAAAAACAAAAGGATGGAAACAACGTTGAACTAGTTACAGACAAGTTTACTATAACAAGCATGGATATTTTCTGCAAGTTGTCCATACATCTTGAATCGATCAATAAGAAGATAGAATAACTTTTTTTTTATCATACAGAAATTAGGCAAAAAGAATATTGCTGTTTATTGTTAATTTCATAAATATAAAAGCTGTTACATACATTTTCATTAGAATACTTTTTGTTCAAAATATAAAACGGTTAATAAATTACTCATAAGATTTCCCCACAAGCAGTGCATATTTGAACAGAACACGAAGGATAAAGTAACGCCTCCGAATAATGACAATACACATGTATTAAAATAGGGAATATATTTAAATTAGAAACGTTCGAAAAATTTCATCAAAAAAAATTAAAAATAAACTACCTAAAGAGCCTTATTAAGAAGGATAAAACATAAATTACCAGGCGATACATTTTCCAGCTTTATATTTTGCAATGCTTACCCTCTGGCTCTGGCACCAAACGAACAGGACATTGAACATGCAAAATGTATGGAATTTGACAGGTTTGAAACGAGCTGCTGTTTGTCTTGCGTTTATTCGAGTCTGACGTCTAGTTCGATACAGTTGGTGCCAAAGCGCCGATACAGTGCTTAGATTAGGTTTAGGCTTCAGAAATTTAGTTGTTTCAGAAATGCTAATCTGTTTCACGGGCGATCTGAAAACGGGTGATTTTCACCAGCAGTAGTTTCTAGTTGCCAGTCTCGTGGTACAGATATTCATTCGTACGACTTTACAACATGCCCTTCATGGGTTCAAGTCCCGAATAGACCGTGCCCCCATACGTAGGACTGACTATCCTGCTATGGTAACAATAAGTCACTGAAAGCCAAGCTCACTAGCAGTGCAGGCAGGCCTTGACCGGCAACAGTTATTGTGCCAAGGAAATAGAAGTCTGTAGTTGAATCTCGTGTTGAATATAGTAGTTAGTTAAATTTTGAATATAAAAACGCTTTAAAAGGAATTTTTGTATTTGTTTTTGTTGTTTTTCCAAACAAATATTCATTGTTATTTACTTTTTTTTAGTGTTCAAATGAAGCATACAAAATTGTATTTTACATCATTTTTCTTCGGATCAAACAAAATCATGAATTATTCACAAACTGTACAAGGATTGCCTCACAGCTCCAACATAATTTCAAAGGCAATTATATCCATATCAAAATTGCTACTACTACGGGCTATAAAAATGTCATCAACAGATCGTCGTGCCTGTCAAAAGTGTATTTATTCTTAGTATTGATTAAAAAAATGTGTATTTTTGCTTCAAGATATCACAATCTTTCACAATTCCGTCTTTTATCACATCTACAAACCGAATATTTAATCAAGCTGCTGCTAAACCATACCTATACACACACACAAACAGCGATGCAAAAGCAAACAAATTCCACAAAACCATGAATCATAAAGCCATAATTCCAGCAAACAACATTTCCAACATACTTATCCGACTTCCATTACCAGCAAGAAAGTACGGCACACCGCGCCAGGGAATGAATAATTTCTTCTTATTACACCTCCCCCCGTTCCCTTCACGACTCCACACCCCCCCTCAAAGTCTTTACAAATGGAGAAAAAAAGATTTCCCAAACCCCCGAAAAACTACAACCCGGGCATGTCGGAACCATATCTATTTGATGTCCATCTGCACTTGAGACGCATTTAAATGCATTTCATCGGTTAACTGTGTAGACGTATACACAGCAGAGCCCGAAAGCCGCTGTAAAGCTCGTGCTGCACTACACCCGGGCGCAAGAGGGACGGCAAATAAATAACAAATAAAAATGTCATCTCCAAAGGAACGGGATCAATCGGAATATTAGATGCACATTGGGATGGTTTACGGGGGAATAAGATTCGATGCAACCGGTGCAAACATTTCTTTTCTCCAGCTTGTGCACCTTTCGTGCGTCTTTCGTGCAGATTGAGCGGCGAGGGCCAGGAGGGGGCCCGTTTTTGCACTTTGCACCAAGAAGCCAACGGTGGGAAAGGAAATTGAATAGTTGAAGAAAAATTGCAACCCCGGCAAAACCGTTGCTTGCCACCGTTTGAATGGTTTCGGCAAATGGGAGTGGCGGCCGGCTTAATCGCACATGCTGGCAGCTCGTAAATACCCTTTCTAACAGATTGCAATCAGATGCAAGCAAAAGATAAATACTTCAACTAAATGGGAGAAAAAAAACACACACACACACGGGTGTAAGGATTTGATGAAGCGAAGCAATTGAATGAAGCTTTTACTGGCAAAAAAGGGGGGAAAAAGAAACGATAAAAAGAATCATTCTAGACGCACGAACGACTCAGAACTTCGTTTTGATGTTCAGTACGCAACAGCTCCAGAAGATGGATGAGATGAATTTGTTCTATGTAAAAGGTTCATATGGATTTTATTTTACATTTTTTTAGCGTATTTTATAGATAAATGTTTCTATTTGAATTCTTTCCGAAGAAGCGTTAGTTTTTAATGCATTCTGTGCATTTTCGTTTCACAACCAAAGCAACATAACTCAACCATTAATCACATAATCGTTTCCAATTTAACCACCAAACCACTCGAGCATCAAATCAGCAAAAGAAACAGAAGAAGCAAAAAACTCAAATAGATTAGCACATTTGTGTGCAAAATGAAAGCAACCAATAATCAAAAACAAAATCAACCAAACACTCAGACACTCACTTACAACCACAGCCATACTAATAGTGGAGAAAAATGGAGAAAAATGGAGGCTATCCAAAAGAAAAGGATACACCCAAAACCGTGTCCATCCATCGTTGGGACTGGAAGAAAAAATCTAATAACAAGAAAACCAATAAAATTTATTACCCCATGTCTGTGTGTGTTTGTGTGCGGAACGGAAGGGCAAAAGCAACGAGCAAACGGGAAGTTTTGGGGGTAAGAAAAAGAACGATCCAGCGAGCCGTCTAGAAACGATGGTCCATTTTCCATTAAGATAAATTCCAATAATAGAGGTCATTTATATCCTCGAATTGAGTTGCACCCGGGTTTGCCGTTTGTAGTGTGTGTGTTTGTGAGTGTGTGTGTGTGTGTGTGGGCGCAATGTGTTATTTCGGATATTAGTTCGTTCATTCGTAGCAGAGTGGAGCCTTTCGGTGGCTCCAGCTCGATGTTACCCCACATTCGGTCACACCACCCCCCCCCCCCCCCACACTAACGAAGTAAAAGGTTCCGGTTAGTCACACACACACACACACACTCTGGGGGTGTGAGAAATGTAGGACGCTTTTATATCGTTGCGCAAATATCGCATTCCACGACGCTGTGTTTGGAATGCAGACGGGGTAGCTCGTTGTAGTAGTACGAAACGGCACAAACAAACAATTGGTTCGCTTTTTGGAGTGTCCTAGACCCATGTGCGCGGTTTCCGGTCTTTTTTCCTCTTGTTTTTTGCTTGTGAGCGGGAGGGGTTTACCAGCAACAAGGAGGAAGCAGTAAAGCAGATGCTTTGCTGCTCCCCCCGAAATCCAATCACTTAACGAAAATGGGAGCCGAAAACCATTCTGGACGGTAGATTCGTAAATCCGATTGCGAGAAGAGAAGGTTTTTTTGTTTTGCTTATTTTTGGAAGGGAAAGGATCGAACGTAGAAAGAGATGCACAACGTCCAGTAAGGCTTCAAAGTCAAAGCTTCAGGTCCAGTAAGACTTGGATGGGGGTTTGGTGGAATTGGAATGAAGTAATTCTTGCTTCCTTTTTTTATTTTTGTTAGATTTAAACAAAAAATGTATGCTTTTTCAACTACCCAATTAGAAAATTAAAAGCAACATGGCAGATAATTGCATAAATTTACGTGTTATGCGGATATCTTTTTCGGTGCAAGGATTGCTATCAAGAGTTTTCAAAGAGAGTAAAGAAAACATTAAACATTTCTTTAATTTTATTAAATACGAAGCGAAACACAGTTCTATTTTAGTAACACATTCATAAATGGTGTACTTAAATAATCAAACAACAAATTTTGTCATATGAATTCGTAATAAATAGCTCTGTGGTAATCAATTTAAGCTCAAAAAACGAAATAAAATTTAAATGTTAACAAAAACTACTAATAGAATTTCTCTCGGTAAAACGCTTCTTAAAACATTGGTATGACATCATGACAAAAATTATCTCATTTTAGTAATGATTTAATAAAAAAAAAACTCCAAAAATAATTATTTTTCATTCTGTCCGATTCTATATGATTTCCCCAATACTTATCAAAACGAACAACATGTTCGAAATTAGTATGCGCCATCTGTGAGTATCTCTTAGTAAGCTTTTGTTAGGCTCATCTTACTACCCTGTTGCTGGAACCGCTCACATCGGAACAAAGATGGAAGTGGGAAAATGGCCGACAAGCTCCACCCATTCGCATTTGACTTGGATGAATAAAACAGCATCAAGCGGGAATCAATGGCTATGTTTGTTATGAAAAGGTTATATATTCAACAGAGAACATTTATAAAATTTAGGTAAAGCTGCAATTTGACTTGTGAAAGTAAAATAAGAGTAATTTTTCGAGGCAGCTTTAGCAAGTGCGAAGAAAACAAAAAAAGAACAATTAATTATACGACATGTTAAGCGATTAACTTATACAAACGAAATGCTTTTCTATACAACATGTAATGGTTTACAGTATAAATTGTTCTTAGTTGCGAAAATTTTGGCGTATTGATAAATTTTTACATAGTGCTAACGCTGTTCCTAGGAAGTGGGAGGAGCTAAGTGAACTGCAATCTTAGGCGACGCTAGCGCTCTTAGTGGAGGATATATAAATCAATGTATGTTGAAAGTACCAATAGATGTCGCTTTACTTTAACGCCTGACTGTATGCAAGCTGTACGACGTGAGGTTAAGAAATCTATGCAATTTGCGAACGTGTCGATTTATTATGACTTACACTCGTGAAAAACCACCCCGTTTTTTTTTGAAAACACCTTTTTTGAAAACCTTTACAATAAAAGATGTTAATTTTTTTAAATTAAGATACACTGAAAAGAAAATAAGTTAAGATGTTTATAGTCCAAAACGACACATTCAGTTTTATTTACTAATGCATGCCTGGAGTCTTTTTAGGCCGTCCACAAGGACAGAGGAGGTGTGGTAGGTTTACATTGAGGTGGCAAGACGGCGTGGAGGCGTCCGCCATAACGGAATAGCAGACGAAGGCGCGAGACCGTGAGCGGTTTTGGACACTCCAGAGGCAAGACCAAGACCGCAAAGCGGTTGTAGCGCCGGATAAGTAAGTAAGTAAGCATGCCTGGAGTGACCGTGAGTAATGTAAGTTTCAGTGTGGAACAGTTAATTATTTCTTCCGTGGAGCACACAATAATTCAACAGGTAGGAAATGTTCCTGAAGTTAAAGATTTAATTTTTTTCATAAAGTTGTAATTCTTACAACCATCCAAAGAAGCATCGAATAAAATGCTAACAAAGGCCTTATGCTACAATGTTGCCACATTTGAGATCTTCCAACTTGCCGTCTTTCAACTGCCCCCACTGAAGGCAAACAAAACAATATTGATCCACACCAAGGGTCTAAACGTAACCTCCACCAAATGCTACCACAATCCCGTCGTGCCATTATTTAAGATCGTCTAAAAATTTGTATTCCGTGCAGGATGCAACATTGCAGTCCGGTTTGTTTCTCCACACACGCAGCCAAAGCGCAGCACGCGATGCACTGTTCCCCCCCCGAACCGGGATGTGTGCATCCCAAATGCAGTCGGCGGCACTCAAACAATGCAGCACACAATGAGCACACGATGCAAACCGCACGCGAAAACACCCAAACAGATACTGCACAAACATTGTGTTTTGCATGAGATATCGCTTCCCCACCCTCTTCGCCTCTCCATACTGCAAACCACCCGCACCCTGCAAACGCTAACCCTCCACCCGGCGTACTGCTGCGGGTCAATTACAAATGCAAAGTGCATCGAAGGTAGTATGCACGGCACGGGGTGGTATGTGCAACCCACTGACCCATACAGCGTCCCTTTGCCACGAGGCGAGAGACCATCCCCAGTTCGGGTCGACATTGTTATTAGCATCATTATAAGTATCATAGATGCATTTATGCACCAAGCGTATCATTTGTGCTTATCTGCGATTGCGCAAAACGATCTGGCGCGGCGGCGGTGAGCTGAGGCCAACAATTGCAACCCCATTGCAACCTTTACCTTCAATACCGTCGGTTGCACGGTACATGGGATCCCTCTTCGCTGCTGGTAGCCCTTTGATGTTTTCCTGCTGTTAAATTCATTGACCCATTGAGGGGATGAGTTTTAATCGAACCTGCACGCAAAACACGCTCCACGGGCTGGCCTTAATGAAAATGTGTGCATTCAAGATTGAACGTAGCATGCAGCCAAAACGCGATCTTCGGTTTGTGATCGCATCACACTCTTTCGCACATCCATCGTGTTATTGCACTGTTCAGCTTATGTTTAAATCCTGCAACATCCTATCGCGTTCTTAAGGTGCAGCGCAAATGGTGTCTAATACGATTAGTACGGGATATGGTGTACTGTGAAAAATTAAATTGATATATTGTTTCGTGTGTATCGACGAAACCTACCACAGCTGCATTTGTGAAGGGACCTGAATCGTAAGTAATATTTGTTCAATTTAAACAAAATCTAGATTGGTCATATACAAAGTTCAAAATATCAAACTATAAAATAACAAATTCAGATCTTATTGATTATGTGCCGTACTTTATACATTCTGAACTTCTAGTCATTAAGCATTCTTTTTAGTTGGTTAGGTACTCCCTTAGTAAGCTGACACTTCCAATCGAAGGTATACGTTGTTATAGAGAACTCGGTTTCTAAAATCTCTAGGCCACTTGAGAAAAAAATCCTGTTTTACTTGTATCTAAAAAAATACCTGCTAATTAAAAGACACACATTCAATAGTTGCTCGGCAATCAAAATTCAATTAGCAAATTCGATCTGTATAATTTATGCTAATTTGTTCATCAAAATGTTAACCAGCTGCTTTCAATTGTCTTCTATGTTCCACATGTTTGTAAATGGTCGTGGACTAACCCTTTAAAATTGCCTTAATTTAAACGAATACATGACATTCCTTCATGTTATTTGCTTTTCTGATGATTTATTTTTTGATGATGATAAGGTATAAGAATGGGATTAATGTATTTCTTTCATAACGCCAGTATCGCCAGTATTTTTATTGCCTGAGATTGAATTTAACGACACAATTGACAAGCAAGAGAGCAGTGTAGCTACTAATCATCTTAAACCGTTAAAGATTTGAATGTTTCCTATGTTAACAATATAGGATCAATAGAAAATTATGAATACATGAAAGTATTATAATGTTTTGCAATCTTAAGAGTTTAAATCAAATGTATAAGTAGATTAAAAATTTGCTACGCTTTTACTGTTTCATCAACTGATTACTTACATTTAGGATCTAATTTATCAGATAAATAATATTGAGTAAATATTAGAGTTAACCTTCCGACTCATTTCTGATAGAACGTTTTCTATTCTTAAATACAAAAGATGTCTTAATTTTTTTTATTTGTCATGATTTTTTTTTAATCTTTCTATTATGCAAAAATTTACTTTATTTAAAAAACAAAAGGATGGAAACAACGTTGAACTAGTTACAGACAAGTTTACTATAACAAGCATGGATATTTTCTGCAAGTTGTCCATACATCTTGAATCGATCAATAAGAAGATAGAATAACTTTTTTTTTATCATACAGAAATTAGGCAAAAAGAATATTGCTGTTTATTGTTAATTTCATAAATATAAAAGCTGTTACATACATTTTCATTAGAATACTTTTTGTTCAAAATATAAAACGGTTAATAAATTACTCATAAGATTTCCCCACAAGCAGTGCATATTTGAACAGAACACGAAGGATAAAGTAACGCCTCCGAATAATGACAAGAAAAAACACCCATCTACCGATAAAACATTCTTTACATGCAATATGTCTGTGTACCCACTCTTGTTCCGCACACTGTATCTGGCACGCTTGTACTTTGGGGCACCGTCTGCATGCACGAGCGAAGGGTCCAACTTACCCTCACGCACACACATACATAAACAGCCGTTCACTGAAACCATCCCCCCAAAATCCACTTCACATACGCACGCACGTAGTGGTGGTGTAGCTGGCCGAGCTGGTTTAGCGTACAGGGTAGCTCGCACACTTTTGAAACCACCAACGGGGGTCCTAAATTATAGATTTTTTTTCATCGAAAATTGTGCTTATCTCTAATAATTTTGAATTGATTATTTCGTGCTTAAATATGAGAAAATTATAAATACTATAATTGCTCGTGCCAACAGTATTTGATATTATAAATCAATTTAAAAACAATAATATTTAAAGAAGTTCCTATTTCACTACGAATCGTAACCATTGAAGTAACAACTAAAACATTTAGATATAAAATATATAGCATAGTATAAAAAAAAGTTCCCAAAATCCAATGAAAACACACACACCATTGCGGGCACACCCTGTAATGCGCTCCGGTGCGATCCGTGATTTACGTTTAGGGGGTCTGCCTCGGCGTGCGCGGCACTTCGGCGTTAAGTTGCGTGTTTTGTGTTGTTACTGGTGGCTGCTGCATGGCTGGTGCTGCCGCGGTCGGTAAATCGTGTGCTGCGTTCGAATCTTCTGCGCTTTAGCGCTCCAAAGTTACTGTACACCTTTTACATACCGAATTTGCGTGTGCGTACTGTTTTCGTAAAAAAAACGTGTGTGAATCTCGGACGAGCGCGTATATCGATCACAAGCACAAGGGTGAGTGAGTGAAAGTTTATCAGATCAGCGTGCGCGGCTGTGTGCGAGTGTGTGAGCAGCCAGACAGAAGGACAGAGAATATTCGGCGCGCTGATAACACACACAGGCCGTCCGTTCCATCTACTCGGTACATCACACACTCGCGCAGTACACAACTCAATCTGCTGCATTAGGTGGTACACGTTCTTCTTGTACGCACCCCGTTGCGATGTCTGTTTTGCGTGTGTGTGTGTTTTAGGGTTATTTTCTGTGGAACCACTCAACAAATCAACTTAAAACCGGAGCATCAACATTCAATAATTTGTGGTACAATTGTTTTTTTTTTTTGTTTGTTTGTTTGGGTGGTGACACTAATGCGCGCAACAACAAGTGCACACGCGAAAAAAAAAGCTGTCATCTTGCGACACACAACCACAGTGCCGATCGCCGCGAAACGCCTCGTTCTGTTCTGTGTGGAGTATGAGAAGGGGGGGGCAGCAACACACAGCTGGCTAGGGTTCGACACATGTGTTTGTGTGCGTGTTTGCTGCTGCCTACATTGTGTGGTGGTGGCTTGCTGCGATCGCGCGCGCTCTGTTCTATTACCCGCGCGTCACGCATTCTTCTTCAGCACTCTGTCACTGTGTATTTCGCACAAAAAAACCGTTCCCTAGCGGCTTACATGTGTGTGCATGCAAACGTGCGACAAAGTATGCCGGTGACCCATACCCGCGTTCACGTTGCGTTCTCTCCGTCTCTCTCTGCTCACCCGTTTCTTTCTACGACGTGCGGACGACGACGACGACGCGGTTTTGCTGCTGCTGTTGTTGCTCTCAGTACTGAAGAAGCCTTCCTCCTGGCCACCGACCAACCGGAGTGGACGGATTGTGTGTGTGATCTTGTGGTGTGGTGTGTGTAGCTAATAAAAACCGCGTGTGCAAACCATTTCTTTCCATTTCGTGTGACTGTGTCCGTGTGTGTGTGTGCGTTGATTTTGCTGCATTCTGGTGCATAACGGTACAACCGGGTGGCGTGTGTGTGTGTGTGTGTGTGTGTGTGTGTGTGGACAACAAGACAACCTGCAGCAGGCTGGTGGGATGCTGCAAACCGGATCTTTTATCAGTCATTATCGGCGGGCGGCTGGTCTCTCCGGAAGCAAGCTGGCGACACAACGGCGGTGTCCATCCCTTGTGTGTCTGTGTGTGTGTACGGTGTGTCAGTGTGTGAAGAGCGATTTTCTCGCTTTCTGCTGCATTAGAGAAATAAGAAGATAGAAAAAATACCCTCATCAAAATCGATCAAACTTACGAGATAGCTTAAATAGATGTTTGCGTGATGTGCGTGTTTTTTTCCCCCTCATATATGATGTGACGTGTGTGTGTATTCTCTGTATTTTGAATTTCAAAAACGATCGTCATGCGTTTGTGGGGCACTAAAATCGAAAACCGTAACCGCCTTGAAACGACAACGGGATGATGATGCGTCCTGTTCTTCGTGGCTGTGGTGTGATGCGCGATCAACTAATGCCCACCGCGTGTGGGAGGATCGCTTGTTGTGCTTCTTTGTCTCCCGATCACTCCTCACAAGTGCCAAATCCGGTGGTGGTGGTGGCAAAGGCGGCAGTGTGGTAGCTATTTATTTATAGCACAACAAACATGGTTTAATGTGGCGCTGCTGTAGGGCGAGAAGATCCGTTTCCGTGGGGTTTGGCTTGCCACCCGTCACAGCCCTGTGCCTGTGGTGCGCTTTAGCTAACCAAAACCGTTGCACAATTGGCGTAAATTGTACTTGAAACGATTGATAAAACACACCGAGCAGACCAACACACACACTCTCACCACTAGCTGATCGGCGTGATGACAGATGGATTTCGATCGCAATGAGAGCGTGTGTGCGTTCTAGTAGCACAATAACACGACTCTTCTCCCCCCTGATCGTAGTGGGCTGTGAGTGCGTGTTGATTTGACAGCGATTTGTTTACGTTTGTGCGGTTTCGGTGTTTTGGCTGCCCTCCTTCCCTCTCTCACTGTCTCTGTACGGAACTGGGAAGGGGTGTAGTTTTTGTGGGTCGTTTTTTCTTCTTTCCATTTTACTGCTTAAATCGTTGCAACACGCTAAATTGTGCATTGTGTTTGCACCCGGACACTTTGCTAATGCAGTTGTTCACAACGTTCGCAAGTACTGCCGAAGCACGTGGGTAGTAGCTAGCTGCTGCAAGAGCGTGGTGTGACGTTAAAATGGCGTTCAAATGAGAGTCTATATTTGTACGCTCGTGCACTATCCATTCGAAAGAGGGACCAACCGGAGATGGTGCAGCGAAGATAAGGGACAAATACAGAAGGTAAGCAAGTTCGCAGATAAATAGTTTATGTTACGTTTTGTTTATTAAATATTATATGTTTTCTTTACTGTTTTCTTTTTTCCCTTTTAACAATCACTTGTTTTGTTGGGACTGTTCTTCAATTAATAAAGAATAAAATCATTCGCATTCAATTTATCGACAATCACAACTGCCAGCACTCTCTCACCTTGGTAGTAGTGTCTGCTCAATGACACACTTTTCCTTTTATTGCACATCGCCTTCCCTTTGCCTTATCGCCTCGTGTCCTTCCACCGGGGGCGAAATATGGTTAATTTTCTGTCAAATTACTCAACTCTTTTCCAATGGCGATTCAGTTCTTCCTTCGTGCAATTTTGTCGTCTTCTCTTGCACGGGAACGCTTTATGACAGGCTAACGCTTTCGGGTGGCTGGGTGGAAGGTGGCCCCCTTGGCCAGTGTAGTAAATGCCGCTGTATGCCGATTATGGCCACAAACAAGACGCGGGTGCATACATGGACAACAGCCGTGGCGGTGGGCTGTGCAGGCCAAGGCTTTTTATCTGGCTGGTGCCAAGAGGGTGGTAATGCTGTGTGTGTGTGTGTGTGTTTTTTATGTTGCTGATCACTGAAATCTGAACGGATGGAAGATGATTCTGAGGGAAGGATTTAGCACGGCTTTTTGAAAGGTGCACGTTTCTTTCTTGCAAAAGCGAGTTGAAGATTGTGGGATTAAGATTGTGATGATATTGTGGAATTGGGGACGTGGTTATGATCGTATATATAGGCGGAGGTACAAAATTAAATAAATTTTGGCAAGAAGGTCTCAAGCTCGTGAGTTTTAACAAATATGTTTCAAGACCCCTACTTGAACGCTTTACACAACAGCGGAGCAGATTCAGTCGTTTATATCAATTAAAAACTAATGAATGTAATGTAATTGACTGGAATTCAATTGTATTTGCATCCAATATCGTTCTAGTCTCATGTGAGACATCCTGTAAAAAAACTGATGAAACAAAACATGTTTACAACACCGTATAAAAAAGATAATTTTTTGAATTGAAATCAAATAAAAAAAAAACACTCAAAAATATGTAGTAATTTCTATATTTATTCTAGATATAGGGATTTGAAGATCTTAATTGCAAATCATCAACTAGTCAAAGAAGTTGTTTAAAAAATTTAAAACTTACACCGTTTTCGAGCTCAAATAAACAATGTGCTGCTTTTGAACACCTTAACACCTTAACATTGTTGACTTAGCCTCAAAAAAGGTGTATTTTATTTCGAATCACAACTTTGGATTGCTGCTCTCTAGATCGCACCAACGACTCCAATCTGATTCCGGCTGTTGTTGTCCAGTTCCCGCTCCGGCAACAACCACTAGTTCCGCCCAAAATCTTTAGTCGTCTGGAGTCATCAGGAGTCGTCTGGAGTCGTCTGGACTCAAAACTAACTACAGTTTATCAGGCACTCAAAACTAGTTCTCAAACATGAGCAGTTTTTCTCATTTTGAGAAACTGTTTTAAGTGCATGATAATATTTTCTCAGTTCCCTTGCCCCTTGCCTTGCTTCCCTTGCCCCACGACTGAAGAATAGTGTTCCGAGTCGACCGGAGTCAGAGTCAGTAGTCGGAGTCGGAGGTGAAATGCCTGACCACAAAAATATAACACCGATCTTCTTCACCTGACTCCACGCTCTACCCGATCGACTCCGGCCGACTCCGTACAACTCCAGCCATCTCCAACTCCCGACGATTCCGGATAACTCCGGACATTTCCAAACGATTCGGACCTCGGACGACTCCGGGCAAGTGGTTTTGTATGGAATGTTGACACGATTTCAGTCGTCTTCTGAGTAGTATCGTAGAACTACCATTATTAAAAATTCAGACTTACAGAATACAGAATACATGGATACCAATGGCAACAAAATTTGTAGCGTAATAACGATATTATACTGGATTGAACGGGAGTTTGTTCCAATACAATTTTGTACTATTCAGGCACTTTCTTTTTCCTGCCAACAAGCTTACATTTCAGCCTGTCGCTGGAATAATATTTATCATTAGGGTTGTATGCATGTGACAGTTACCATTTCTTGGCACAATATTTATCATTCAGCAATAAAGTTCAATCCTTCATGAGATAACCTCTGATCGCGCCTGCGACGAATCGGCGTTTATTTACATATTTTTCAAGCTGAAAATCTGTGGCTAGTTTTATGCGTAGTTTTGTATGAAGTGTTGACAGCCGCCAATCCATAAGAAAATAGGCCTATAATGAAATCTGCATTAAAAGACAATATTCAGGACTTCCAAATCATGCTCTTTTATTCGCTGTGAAAATACGTAATTAAAAAAAATCCTTAAGTGTAATGTGTATGTTATGTAAGTTAGCTGCAATAATTTCTCCTAATTCTTTTGAAGCTGAAGATATGAAATAATAATTTTTACAACCCATTAATTGTTTAATTGATATCGCTTTATTTTGTTATCGCATGTAATGAAAGTCTTAATTTTGTTTAGATGCCCATTCAATTGTTGCTGACAAAGCAAACTCACCAAGGATCTGCCAACATCATGCTACGGATGTAGGCATGAGTTGCAAATATCGTCCAAAATAACACTGCGTCATTCACACTCTCACGGGTCTGTATCGTTTCGCCTTCCCAAGGAGTCTTATCAATTATGGCTATTTTATTTTTCCATTCACCCACTGCCGCGCTGCCATCGCATCCGTCACTCCGATTTTGCTATCGCTGACATTTCATCGCAAAAAGCCACCTTCCGCTTGAACGTCAGTGATCTTTATAGTCCAACCAACCTCACTGCCCCCCAAAAAAGACATATATGCTGATCGATTGTTTAGTGGTGGGTGTCAGTGGGTGAGAGCAAAATTTGCTTATCAGCTCATTGCCAAAATAGCCACTCTCAATTCAAGTGGAAATAATTAAAGAAAGATTGCTCAGAAGATTCAGAACTTTGACGGTTTTGAAAGATCTCACATGTTTATGGGACAAACCACACCAAACACCGACACCGATTCCGATCAATCATTCCAAAGGGGCAAGCTCTGATACACGTTGCGATGTATCGCTGTTAGCTTTTATGTATCGTTCACTCAACGTGCCGTTAAACGGTGATGTAATGGTCTCGTGTACACCGATGCTCTAGCATCAGGACAGTTTGCTGGCTCGTTGCTTCGTGCTGCAATCACGGGGGTGAGGGATGAAGGGTGATTATAGCAATTTCCCACCAATTTCCTTCCAACCGCGCCAGCAGCCCGCAACCAGCGACGGGAGGGGGTTGGCTGCCTGTTGATTGCATTTTACCCTCGAGCAGGCTCGCCACTCTGGCGATGTGTTGCACCCATTGCCGGTCGGTATCTATTTTTATCCTTATCGTGTGTGTATCGAGCACCAGACGGCCGGCAAGACATCATCATCAATCCCCCCTTTGCGTTATCGATGGTTCTGGCGAACCGTAAATGTTAGGTTAATGAACACCCAAGCTGCAGCTGGACGGACGGACGGACGGTTGGAGCGATTCCGACGAGCTGCGAGCGGCGAACGTTTTCCTTATCGCTGCTGCGGGGATTTAGGCGACTAATCAGAGGCGTTACTGCGGATAGGATGAAATCAATGCTTGATGCCGATACTTTGAAGTTGCTGATTGGAATGTTTGTGCGAAATTTGTGCACAGGTAATAAAGTATCAACAGGAATGGGAAAGTTTGGTTGTTTTGAAGAACAATTACGCGTTTGCGATAAGAACGATGTTGCGCTCGCTTGTTCAAGCTTTTAGGTGAAGGTCACTACGAAGAACGCGTGTTCGGAGTGACATCATCCGAGTTTGGGGCATCGAATGAATGTGGATCTTGTTCAAGATCATCAGCAAGCAAAACAGGACGGACTGACTGACTGATCGTGTGCGGTGTGGTGATGCGAACCTCCAACGTCCATTTTGCGCACCAGGCCTGAAAGGTAAACAGTGTAAATTTGTTTTAAAATTCATGTAAAGTAGACACTGCACCGCAGCGTATCGGGTGTTTGCATGTGTAAACTATCGTGTCCCCACCTACCTGATGGCCCTCGACAGGGATAGGGCGTGCTGCTGAGTGTTTGTGACCGTGAACTGTTTGTTGCTTCCTTCGGGCTTGGAAAGCAGATTGTTTAGCCGAGGGAAGAATATTCATTACTCCGGGGGCTAAATAAACGAAATTCCTATTTAACGGAATTCAATGTTTAGTGGATACGTTTTCGACATATGGTTGTGGTTATTGTGGTTTGGATAAACATGAATAGTATGGTTGAACGTACTATTAAGGAAAGAATTTTATGAATTTTAGCAATACTTCGCATTTTGATTCTCAAATTACTACATACACGTCTGGCATTGGCCAACAAACATACAAATAGCCATGACATGCTAATAGCCTTCCTTGCATGTATATGTTTATCACATAATAGTACACCATTACATGACATAAACCTGGTAATAGCACAAATTGTCGCGAAAGTAGCCATAAAAAGTTATATAGACCAAATCAAATTCAGATAACACAAACCAGGTTATCTTGAAAAATAATATTTGTACTTGACTTGTATAGCATTAGACCGTTAACAAAATTATTCAACTTAATTAGTCATGTTATCACAGGCGTTTTCATTCAACTATGAACTGGATGAACAACAACTGAAGAGTGAAATTAAGGTTCAAAATACTTGGTGGTGAAGCTAGAGCATTCAACAAGACTGCTCGCTTAACTTACCGAAGAATTGTTGACGTTTGTAACAGACTCCCAGTCAACTGTTAAATCAGAGTTTAACCAATCTATGCCAACCTATTGGCGCTTGTTTATAGAAGAATACTCAAAGATGGACTTCAAATATCTTGAATAACAGGCAAGATAAGGGCATGATGTATGCCGATGGACACCAGTCTGTGAAAATGTGTCCAGAAGGCATTTGTCATTAAAACAATCAAGAATA
This sequence comes from Anopheles gambiae, assembly GCF_943734735.2. NCBI lineage: Eukaryota > Metazoa > Arthropoda > Insecta > Diptera > Culicidae > Anopheles > Anopheles gambiae. Next base: position 19,634,268 of record NC_064602.1, on the reverse strand, counting down.
GATGTTATATATCCAAAGTAATGAATGGCTTAAAGAAAAGTAGCTATTTTTTTTTCAATAAAATCACTTTTCATAATTCAAGTGATGTCACTAGTATTTTAAATATTTCTCATATTTATTCTATTTGATTTAAGAGGGGAAAATTTATAGCTTTTATGATGTTCCTTTTTAAGTTATGGTAATTTTTTTTTTAAATCTTTACTTGCACTTTAATACAGGCGTTACGAGGTAGGTCTCGGATGAGAATTGAACTAAGGATCAATGCTTCACAAAGGCCACACGTTTATAACTAGACTATTCGGTCATTCTCGATTAGATGAGCTAAAAGTCGTATTTAAAATGAGTGCAGTATCAAGGTGATACTGATTTGTTTTTGATCAGATAATCAGATACTATAAAAAAGTACATTGTTTGATTGATGAAAAAATGATTTATGATAAATATTTTAAATTTTTAAAAGTTAAAATGAAATTTAAAAAAATCGTACTGTTTAAAAAATTCGACCAAATCAAAAAACTCACCGTCTCAACCGTGTCACCAGAGCAGTTCGCTACAAAATTTATGCACATGCAAATGTGAGCCCCTTAATTTAGTAATTAAAATGACGTTATTCAAACTGCGCCCGTCACACTCACAATGCCAAGTTGCAAAAGACGTACAAAATAATGATCACACCATTAGAGCATCGCTAGTGTCTCACCCCTTGCCTTTAGCACACGTTGATGATGCACCCGACAATGATGCACCCGCTGAAATACTCCACTCCATCACGGTGGCAGCCGTCGACACACGGGGTACACAGTCATCTTTGCTTTCTATTTTTAGCCTTCGCTGGAACATCGAATTTGCATTCACAAGAAGACGCCAGGCAGCAGGACTGTCCCGATCGATCGGTCGGTCGGCTGCAGCCATCCCAGTTTCGGGTGCCACATTTTCAAATTCCACTGACGTAAAAGGCATCACAGTGAAATGTTTCCTTCCTCCACGGGGCAACAGATCGCTCCGCTAAAAAAAAGGAAGAAGAACTGGCTCCACACTGACCGGGCAAGCCGGCTATGCTAATTTATGTAGATAAACAAACGAACGGTCTGCAACCCTCAGGGTTGGGAGATGAAATGACATTGGAACGAAATAAAATAAAATAAAAAAGATCCAATACACAAACACACACTTGCATGAATAATATGTATCACAGTGAGAAGATGGGACTGCGTTTTTTGCGTTTTCTTTACGCGAATTCATCGCTCTGTGGTGGCCGATGTCTTGAACTGTGTATGTCTGGACAGTAAACACTATTCTAACGCCGCACTGTCGAAAAGATGGGGAATATATTGGTGTGCTTCCCCGGTTCGTCACAGGCTCGCTGTCTTTTATTTCTGTAGTCTAAGATCACCATTGCGATCCTTGTGGGGGGGGCGTTTATTATTGAGCATCTCGAGAGTGAGTTTACAATTTTGTTAACAATAAATGTGCCTCAGACACAGCAAAGGTTTTGGGGTTTTTATTCATTCAAACGCCGAGCTCGAAACAGGTTCACGGTGGTGTGCATCTTTGAATCTATGAAACGAATTAAGGAATGTGGTTAATTTGCATTTGCAAATAAAAACAGACGAAAGAAACGGGCAAGCGGGACGGTTGTGAAATACATTTTTAAAAAGCGTCTTATCTTACCGCGTAGCACCAGGGGACACACGAGACAAATTTAGATTCGTGAACGAGTGCCTTTTATTTATAAACGTTGGGATGATGGGTTATTCTTAATTAAATCCCGCAAGGCTTGTTCGAACTGTATTAATTTAATTGATGATTATTATCCTATTTTTAATTCATTAGAGCTTCAATTTAGTCAATAATTTAATTTGTGTTTTTTTTCTTGTTTTCCTTTTTCTTCCAGATTTATGCAACACGCATCGGAACGGGGGTTCACTCGGCCTCTCCACTGGTGAAAATAAACACCACGCGGCGGTCAATGCCAAGGCGCGCTCGCTGCCGGGTTGAATAAATACACACACAATAAGGGGGGGTTTCTTTTTCATTTGCAATGTGATCGTAAGAACATCGTTGCCTTACGATCTTAGCGGGCCTTTTGCCAATTTTGCTTGCCGCTGCTGTTTTATTTGTTTGAAGAGGCGGTTAATTCGCAACCCCCACCGTTTGCCAGCACAACAACAGTTGCAAGCACCGTAAAGCCTGGTGTGCGTTTTGGTTGTTTGGTTCTGCAAGAGTAGGTAAATTTTGTCGCGTGTAATACGAGCGGGGCCGCGGTCGACGTTTTCAATGCGCAGGGTGCAGGGAAACAAATTGTATAAAAAAACAGATTGGTTTGCATAAAACCAAAATACGCCAATAACTGTCTATGAAGTGTTTTACCGTTTCCAAACTGTTGACGATTGTATTGCAACGCTTTTTTACGCAATTTTGTGGATCTTATTGAACCCACGGCAATGCTGAAATACGATTTTGTGCATTTATTAAATTATTTTTTTATTCGTCATTTTTTTTAGGATTTCTCATAGAATAAGCGCTACAGATGCATGATGATGATGATAACTTATATTTTACTCTAATTTCAATGCTAAAGTCAAAATAATCTTCTAAAATTGACAAATTGAAATGAACATTAAATGAGCTGTACCTAGCATAATAATTAAATATTTAAATTACTCATAATTAATTCTATACATTTGTGTAAATGATTGAGTGAACAACTGTTCATTTTAGTGATGGGCATACTGAATCAGTATGAGTGATTGAGTTAAGAGTTCACAGTGAATCAGTTGAACTAACATTGCGAGGAGTTGATTTTATTCATTTGCGATATAGTTCTTCATGCCGAATATTAACTCATTGACAGTTCGATGAATCAGCCGTGAGTCGTGAGTTCAATAAAGGTTTTAAGCATAAATTTTGATCAATGATTCAACTCTTCACGTCCACTAGTAGTAATTCACTCACAGTGAATCCAATGATTCCGGAGATAAGTGATGCTTTCGATTGTTAAATCTCGGTAACTGGTTTAACTGTTCATTCTGATTTGCAACTTAATTACAAAAATATGCATGACTGAAATCATTGTGATTAGAGTCCTACAAGTCTTGTTTCGTTGTATAGAAACTGCATTTTGCTGTAGGCGGCTGTTAACAATTCATATATTTCATAGAACTTGCACACATTTTTGCTCTTGGTTTATCAATTTGGCTCTTCAAGTGAAACTTTACAAGCATTATTGTAGAATTTAGCTCTTTCGGTCATAAAGTCTGCCGACTGCTGCTTTAGGCCATCCTTTACAGGGTTTACCTATCCAATCCAGCATCGTAACAGCGTTATCGGGTGCCGTAAATACTCATTCGGGCGACGTCAACCCTCAATTGGGCACTGTCCTTTCTATTCCAGACTTGTGAAGTATGAATCGGTCATAGTGATGAATGAAAGCGGCCTATAAGGATTTTTGATCGCAAAAATCTTGTTCGCCAAATTCTTCGTAAAAATCTTGTTTCTCGAAATTCCTGGTCTCAAAAAGCTTGTTTGCAAAATTCTTGGGCGTTAAAATCTTGGGCGTCAATTTCTGGGGTAATGAAGAAGGTCCGGGTCTACCAAAGAATCAACTGAAAAGAACGAAAGAATCGCGATTCACGATCATTTCGTCTAGATGAAAGAACTAGCATGTTCATGTTCATGAAAATGAAGCGTAATGTCCACGCCTAAATGGCATCATAAACAATCACTAGCTGTAATTAAAATGTTATGTATCTACTGTGTTACGCCTTTAAGGGTTACTAACACTTTGCATCTCTTCGTCACCACCTAAGTCGATCTTCATTAGATGTTGTTGTAATTGTGACATAGCCAAATAGTATCTTAGTAGAAACTTCGACTCAAGTGTCATCGCACTTGTCACAACAATTAAGCCCGGTTATAACCTTCGCTTAATGACAATTAAATTAATCAACTTAAAACAAATTAAAACAATTCCATTTCCAGCCTTCCGAGACACCAATGCACGTCGCGTTAACTGACAGACACATTCCCATCTTGTTCTTCCTCTATCTTCTCCAGACACAGGAGCTGTGCACTGCTTCCTATCAGTTAAATTAACCTCCACCGCCGCCGCACCGCAGCAGTGATTCAAGTGGTACACCGTGTGAGTGAATGAAAAGCAAAAAAATATTTACATCAACACACATCTACAGAAAGAAAGGTGCGTTCTTCTTTAGCTCGCAATCGCGTCGTGTTTGTTTGTGCATTTTTTTTCTTTTTTCATCTTAAACGCCGTCTCTTGGGCGAGTCGCGAGTGTCTTGCCTGTTGGTGGTGTGTGCCGCTATCAGCAGCTAACAACAACCGTGTTAGAGAGGCGTAGCGAAGTAGCGTGTGTTGCGGTTGTTGTCGTCGCCCCGCGTACACAGTAGTGTAGAGTGTGTGCCCCGCGCGAGGCCCCGCCGAGAGTGTGATTTTGTGTGCGGGTTGGTTTATTTTTTCACAAAAAGTCAAGTGTTTGAGCTTATGATTAGTGAAGTGTGCGAAGCGCGCGTCCGTAACTGCGTTGGTGCTGGTGTGTAGGATCGCCCGCGTGTGCGTGTGTGTGTTAGAGAGTGATAATAGGGCGTGCGTGTGTGTGTGTGTGCGCGCCTGTACCAAGTTCTCAATTAAGTCGATTCGGAATCGAAGTGGTGGTGGTTGTTCCTTTCGCGCGTTGGTGGTGCCGCAGGGCAAGAAACGGCGCGTGGTTTCTCGCAGGCACAAAATAAAGGGAAGAGCTCCCAATCGACGATCGAATCAAGTGCGCCGGCGGCTCAACGACAGCAGCGCGCGCGAGACCACCAACAACACGCGACGCGATCCCCTTCCTTCGTCGTGGGGTTCCGTGTACATCGATTCGTCGTCGTCGACGAAACTGTTGGACCCGGGCCCCGCTTGGTTGGTTTGGTATTGTGTGTTCGCGCGGGCATTGTTAAAAACAAGTCCGCGATATTTCAGCAATTTCAGTGCGTTCCGAACGCTCCTCCAGCGCGCAGGACCAGTTCTCTCTTTCGGAAGTGGTACGTACAGAGGGTGTTACTGCGATAGGGTGGAGAGGTGTTGATCCACCATTGGGTGTTCTGGTGGTGCTGGTGCTGGTGACGTTTGTGTTATGTTCTTGAGGTTTTTGAGCGGTGGGCTTTGGAGTAGGATGTGAGGTCAGCTGCGATGAAGTACACCCAGTGCAAGTCCTAATCCTAAATCCAAAGCTCTCGAACGTAAGGTGGCGTACTGGGCGTGAAGGTTGCTACTCCCATCGGCACGATGGGACGACTTGTGAGACCCGGATCAATCAGAACTCCTCCAGAATCAGAAGAATGGTGGATGTTATGAAATCAATTGAATGTGTACAGTGGCCCACATTTGCTTACAGTGGGCGCCTCCAACAGTGTCATTTGGTGCATTGATTCTATTGAAGATCGCTGTCCGGTTTTATTGGTTTGTGGGGATATCAAGTGTTGATGGTTACACCTAAATGGTTGACTAATATATGTGAAATGAAATGAAATGAAATGAAAATGATCATCCCCCGTCGTAGGCCCAAATTGGCAATCGAATAGGGAAGGTTGGGTGGGGAAAGTTTGTGATATGACGACTTCAAAAGGGTGCAAACCTTCGCCAGTGCAGTGCTCCTACCGCACGCTGCCCCGGGGAACCGGATTGGAACGGTGCCAAACGTTTGGACAAACAGGAGCGCGCGTTCCCTTATGAAGCAAGGTCGTGGCAAGGTGGCAAATAAACGAAGTTGCCACCTTTTCGCAATGACGGAAAAAACCCCTCGATCAAAGTGTGTTTGCCTGTCCTCGGGCATGAGTGTATAGCAAGGTATCGCGAAAAGGCAACAAAAAGAGATCTCAAATCAATAGGAATAAAGGTTTAGAGATGGCAAAAACGGATGCCCGAAAGCATCGCTTTTCTAGCGTTTCTAGCGGCTACAACGCGTGCTATCACGTGCTTCTAGTTGTCCCACTGATCAAATGGTGTGCTGTGCCGCCCCTGTAGGCGATGTTGGAAAACTGTTCCGCAGTTACGAGAGCAGGCTGCCTATTAACAGGTTATCAATTGAGCAGCCGTATCATCAACAAGCACAAGCACAGTGCGGGCTAAAAATAGCACATTTTTCACTACCGATCAAACCCTTCAACATAGGCGCGCGGTTAGTTCTAGGCGAGAAGCCTTGAAAATAGTGTTTTCCGCCTGTGGATGGTGGATGTCTGGTACCGCTTGTTGGGTGGTTACTACATGATGAGAATTCCCAGTCCGAGGTCGACACAGCTCGCTGTGTTTGTATGGTGCATGAGATAGATAAGCAGGGTGGATGATTTATGGTATGCAAACATGGTGCTTAATGTTCTTCTTCTGGATGATCTGTTGGTTGAGAGGTTTTTGAGATTTGGCCAGAAAGATGATGCAAACGGATGTACGTAACACTTGAGTTATCTACAGGCTTGTTCCTTGTTCCGAAATTCTGAAACATTAGGAGATGATGAATTGTATCAGCAGTGTGGAGAAGCAAACTTCAGAATTTCAGAACTTCAACCAAACACAAAGAAACGAATTCGGAAATCTCCACCTTAGGAAACCCTGACTGACTCAACCAAAAGTGATCTCAATATGCCCGATTTTCCCCGCTTTGTGTTGTTAACCGATAGGCGCCCATCATGGGAAACAAAATAATCTTCCCAGCAACCCTAACATCATCAAAACCGTCCAAATTGTGTTCCCAACAAAACAAAACATTCAATAGTGCGCCACATACTGGGCGGCGTCAATGTCCTAATTTATGAGTAATAACCTCTCACTCAACGGCACTCTCGAGCGCTGGCCACGTCATTGGGTACACTTCATTGAACCAATTTGCGGAATTGCCTGCTATTAAAATGTTAGGCCCCCGGCGCTGAAGTAGAACACCGATGGAGGGAATTGGACCTCGAAGGGTTTGGTTCACGGGACTTCACGCACAAGGACACACTGAAAAGGGGGGGAAGCGACGATATCTATTAGTAAGATTCTCCGGGTCGGGGCGAGGTCTTGTTTATGAGTCCGGCATATGGACCTATGTCGGGGAAGTGTTACCATTTATTGGATTGTCGTCGTCTTCGGGTGTGTGCCTGTTTGCTCTGTTCTGGCACCCAAAAAAATATACGGTACGAGGGTGCGTGACGGTTGTTCGTGATGGGTGAAATTCGCAAGGTTTTTGCTTTTCGTACGAGCGCCTGATAACACGACCAGCAAAGTAAACGAACTCCGGAGAGGTCTTACCGTATCGGTGACCTAGTTTTGTTTTGGAGTTGTTTGCTTTCCGATGCGAAGGAGGGAGGTTAAGGTGCTGTTTGGTGTTAGAGCGGACAGGTTTACACAAAGTGACGAATCAAGTTAGAATGTGTCTTTTGCTTGTTTCTGACTTGTTTGAATATTGTTCAATTTTGCGTGTCCTCCAGATCACTTGTTGAATAATGTATCGCTAACAGAATAAACCATTCCGCTATGGTGATGGTAATAGTATACTTCCATACCTTCCTGAATCCTAGCTGGTGCCACTGCTTGCTGCTGCTTGACGTTTCGGCATAAATCTCACCGATTTATGGACATTGGAAATCCTGGTTTTGATTGTAAACAGTACCTCTGAACAGAGCGCATTTGCATTAAACGGACGCTAATTGCTATACGTGTGCCCGCCCGCACAGCGTGATCGCGACTGGGATGCGTCAACAGTGTCAGAAGTTTGTTTAGGTAGCGCACTGCACTCATGTCTTTAGTGCGCAATGATTTCTAGAGTGGAATGCGTTGCCTCTCATATCATAATGACATTTCAGAGGAGATATTAGTGCCTGGTTATTGAAATAGGAATAACAGACAAGAAGTTCTGCTACAAAAGAGTAGCTTTTTGAATTCCTTTCTCAATAGAATTCATGCATAATATCTGCATACATCAACAGATCGGAAAAGTTTAAACAAATCTCAGCCCGTGTGATGTAATGATGTGTCTGACAAACTGCCGAGACACGCACAACATGTCAACACCGGCTGATATAAAATGGTGTTCTCGCAAAAAACAGCTCTCTCCTTTACTTGCACGTTTGCCCGTAGATTAGGTTTCCTCTGCGCACCTGTTTAGTTGATGCGTGGACAATGTAGCCGCACGCATTAACATGTGTCGGGGCGCATCCACGAATCAACCATATCGGGTATCCTATCGCTTCGACGTGTGCTTGTTGCACGCGGCCCTTCCACCACCGCGCTTGTCTGTTCGACATCGCTAGAACATAAATCATGGAATCGGTTAACATGGTAGCATCGCGTGTGGTGTAGAATCATTGAAAGGGGAGGCAGCAGAGGTACCGCAGGGAAGCAACCCTGATTGGCAGCGACGAGGCGAAGCATGTGTATACCATTAGTGTCGGTTTGCGTTTCATTACCACAGCCAGTGCAGCAAGAAACATCGGCTCGAAGGTGTGATGGTGGTGGTCGGTGTTTGCGGTGGGCAGGTTCCGGTAGCGATAAGCTCACCACTGCCCGCTTCAAGTACTGAGCTCTGGGTGAGAATAAAAACGAAGCGCTTGTGCGTGTGTGCGGTTGGGGGCCGAGTTGGTCGTGATCTTCCACTCGTCATGTCAGGGCACTAATGAACGTGCATTTCATTTTTTTTTACCACTATTCTAAGCGCTTTAGGTATGACAGATGAACAGAATGGAAATGCATTTCAGCCTGGTATCCGTTCTCATTTTAGAGCTCGTGGTTTGTTCAATGATTTGTAGCAATTGATATAGCCTACGATATTTCTGCATTATATGATAATTGTGAAAAATGCGTATGAGATACGTGTTTATTGCTAGAGTTAAAGATAATAACAATACAGGGTTTTCCAAGTCAGTTTGGAATGTAAACGTTGTTATTTACCGCATCCAAGATGTTTTTCAACAGCTGTCAAATCGTTTATTTGCTTCAAAATGAAAATTCAGTTTGAACACATGATTTTCAACACATAACAAAGAACTTTCAAACTCAATCCAGCTTGAGTCGTGTTGAAAATCATGTTGGAGAAATTAAAAATAATTGTCATGGAAATGAAGTGTCAGATTGATGTGGAACAACATTTTGCATGCGGTGAATAACAATGTTTACATTCGAAACTGACTTGGAAAACCCTGTAAGTCGCTGAAAGCCAAGCAAACTAAACTTGTTAAAAGCAAGCCTTGACCGACAATGGTTGTTGTGCAAAAGAAGAAGATCTCTGGGGATAAAAGATACGTCAGAATATTAATGATTTTTGCTTATAAGTACTTATAAAAACGCTCAAGCATCAAGTTTTAGGTACCAAGCGATCGGTATATCTTGATTGATATCATTCGATGCTAAAATAAGCCCTTTTAATGACATTTACCGTCATTGGGGCCCTTTCCGTTTTAAGTTCGTAGGCTGAAATTTCAACCTGTCAGCTGTTTGCATTGTATAGCAGTTTTCGAGCAGCTATCAAAGTGAGTATAATATACAAGTGGGCTTATCCCAAGGTGTAACAATTCAGAAGGCTGGTTTTTAGCGCTTCTGTTTCTGATTGAAGATTTTAAGAGTGTTTTGTGTATTCGTCAAGCCTCCAGAAAGCTTGTGTGTTTCAAAAGTTTTCACCCATCCTGTCAAAAAATGATATTCAAATTTGGTTTAAATAAACTTGCTATGAGACCACCTGGACTACATACACTTTGATTCTGGATACCATCACCTGATCTCTTTAATTCACCTTGGGATAAATGTAAACACCAACTTATTTTGCCATTTTTCCGGGCAGGTACTCTAATCTAATTCTAGCTTTGAGGCTAAAATAATCTAGACTGGAAATTGCAGGCTTGTTTACATGATTTCAGCCTCCAACTGTCATACTATATTCAAAAAGCTGACTAGAATCGTTAAGGTTTCCATAATCAGATAATTTCAAGCAAAATAGTATTTAAAATATTTTAAAATTTATAATATAATGGAATATATTTTTTTAATAATCAAGACATCAACAGAGATTTGAATGCAAAACAACCTAATATTCGCGGGGAAATCGATTGCCTATCAATTAGCCAGAATATGATATAAATTGTCGGGATGTATCCAAACTAAAATAGAAATCGGTCAATTGAAGATGATAAGTAGAAATGGATGTGAACGAGCAATTGCCGTAATATTTCGGTAAAGCCTATTTTGTACCCCGGAGAAGCATTATAAATTGTAATATGTTTGATTACATCCACAAATAGTGGCTTATGATCAGCAGTAATAAGATTGCCACATGATCATTGACAAATAATTAGCAAAATGTTGAGTTGTTTTTACATAATAATTCCATTCTAATGAAAGTTCATTTCCAAATCAGACGTTTTAACCTTGTCGACAAACAAATCCTATTAGAGTAACAAGTTGGTATTTGAACACTACTTCGAAGAACATATTTTCCAGCTTATCTTACTAGTGTCTGCAGGATTGGATAGGCACAGGTTATTAGGCAATGTACGGCTTTGCGTTTCATTAAAATTACTTGCACTTATTTCGGCATTGATTCCTGACATAATAGATGTAGTTGCATGGTTTTAATCCAAATGATTCAAATTCAGATATTATAGAATCCACTTCTGACGATAATATTTCTTTTCCACACATTTATTTGAATCCATTTAAAATCATTCAACGCAACTCAAAGCTCCGCAGCACGTTGCGCTATGCTATGTTGCATTGAATAATTTCTTCATCCATTTTACTTGATCTAATGAGCTTATAAAACTGTTCGATGCACTTACCCCGATCGCTCACTTTAGCACACGCCGGGCTCGCCTTATGGCTTCATTAAACAACCAAACAAGCAGCGAGGTGGTGGTGGTGGTGGGTAGGCTGGGCACCCGGTGTGTCCTATCGTGGTTTGGCTTTTCGTCCGCCATCCAAACGGAAAACATCACTCAAACAGAGCCTGCCGGTTTGGTGTGATAGTAGCCTGCAAGAAGAAGAAGAAGAAGAAGCGTGTGGTGGTGACCGAGACCGGTTCGCACGACGATGGTGGCGGAACGCTATAAATCATGTGTACCACCGCATACACGATCGGTCCCCGGCTCCAGCTGAGCGCTCTCACCACGAGCGTGGCCGCTGCATGTGTGTGTGCATCATGCAGCGGCCAACTCATTGGAAAATACATTTTAAAATGTAAAACATCGCGACAGGGGGAATAAAACAATGAAGAAAAAAAAACGCTCCGTATGGTGCACACTGCTACGTTCAAGTGTGTGTGTATCGGTCGTGTGGTGGTTGTGCTTTATCGACAGCCTTCTAATGATTGTAATTAATTTAATGCAGCTTTTCAATGCAACGCATTTGGGGCGACCCCAACAGAAACATTCCCCTCCCCGCTACTGTTTGTGACGGTGGCAGCGGAGGGATGCATTGCGTGATGTGTACACGCAGTGCAACAACACAAAGAAACAAAACGAAAACGGAACCAGGCGAGGCTGCTCGGTTCGCATGTGCAAGCGCATGCTCGGAAGCGAATAAATAGATAAGAAGGTGCGAGAGGTTAGGGTGGTGGAGGAGGTTGGTGGTGGTGCTCCAAAAGAATTAATATCTATGCGCTATGCGTCAATGCCGGTTGCCCATTTTCATGTTGCCTACCCTCACCCCCCCTCAGGTTTCCCTTTCGGCATGTCCTCGCACTGTTTGTCGCATGGTTGCCACACTGTTACCGCGCCACCATTACCGTGTGGCGGCCTGCCAGCTGTGTGCCAGTTTCCTTTGCCGGCAACGCTCGAACCGACCCGGTCGAAAGAGGCGAGGAAGAGCAACAAGGGGGTGGTTGCACACGGTTTCTCTTTTTCAATTATTTAATAATTGTAATCAATTGAAAATTTATGCGCGAAACGTGTTTGCAAACGTGGCCGCGTGGATTGTTGGCGTCGGAGAGAAAGAACGCACTGGTGTAGAAATTAATCTGCCACATTTTTTGTTGCGTCTCTTCTGCTGTGCAAACGGCAACCTGTAGCATAGAAAACCCGCTTCTACCGCGATGTGTACTTTTATTACACGGGTACACCTCGCCGGGGATCGACAGCGATCGATGTCGTCGTCGGATGCTGTCGGAATGTCGCGGTATCCAATGCGGGACCCTTAAATCATCCCTCCCTCGGGCAGCAGTATCATTTTGTGTCGATTTCCTTCCCTGTGTTTCGTTGAAACGGGCAAAGAAGGACAAAAAAACCCCTGCGAGCACCCGACACTCTCGATCAAGCGTTCGCGTAACGTCGTTAGGCATTATAGACTCGCTCGTCCACCGCAGTAGTCACCGCGTCAGCCCCGAGAGCATAATAGAAGAGGGGAGGGGGGGTCTGAAGTTTAATTAGGTGGTGAAATACATTTCCGCTTTGGAGCAGGCGAGTCGCTGCTGCTGCTGATGGTGCTAAAACCGGTGGCGCCGGAAGTGATCGGTTTCGTGATCGTGTGCCGCGTGGGTATCGGCTACCAGTGTTGTTGCTCGCGGGTTGTTGCCGCAAAGGGTAACGAAATTCGAAAAAAACGGGTGATCGACAGCAGTTTATCACTTAGCGGAGCGCGTCGGACATGCTGTTTCTTCGTATCTTATCGTAAAAGGATATGTACAATTTATCGGCGCTGGGAGATTAAATTTTATCAGCGTATGAATATTATGACTTGTCGGGGTAAGATTCAGATTCTGGGAGGTGTAAAGTACATGCCAATGATGCTGCGGTGGATCAACTTTGAAAGGCTAATCTAGTTGAAGTTCTCTATTTCGTTACAAGCTAGGTTAGATGTATTGGCCTTACTGCAGGAGTAGTACGATGTTATAAATTCTTAGTGCGAAGTTATCTGGTTAACATCAGACGTCTTTCGACGTTACATATCTGATGTACCTAAGAAGCTTCGTAGGGAATCGTAGGGAAATTCGTAGAGAAAGAATCAATGAAATCCAGAAGAAGACTTCGTACGGACTTCATTGATTTAACAACAGCAGAATAGTCCTGTATGGAGGCTTTGGATTGAACCCTTGACGGGCATGTTGTTAGACGACGACCTACCTGATGTAGCAGGATATGTAAATAAATTCTCATTTTGTTTGTTGTTATTTGCCTTGCTTGTAAGGACTCGTTGCATTTGAGCTTAATTCGTCTTTTTTCTGTTAATTTTCGGCCAGTTAAAGTGTGTTTTATAGCCGATTTTATTGGTCAGTTTCATCTTGAGATTTGAGCAGTTGCAGTCGTTTTCTTTAACTACTATTTTAACAAATAATTTTTTTTTATTCAGGAGTAATGGTCCAAAAAGGCCGTATTGCTTAAAACAAATTAATTTTAACAAAAATTAATCTGAACTGCAATTTGTTTGCCGTATTTTAAATTGTTAGTGCTTGTTCTACCTATTTACACTCCTGCAACATCAAAATTCTACACAGCAAATTTTCTCATCCTGCTTCAGTAAAGTTTTTTACTGAAACGGTTCAGTATTAGAATATTTTACTGATTTTCAGCATAAATGTCATTTTTTACTGATTTTCAGTAAAACAATTTACTGAATGCATTTCAGTAATACATATATTACTGAAAATCAGTAAAATAAGTGTCAAATTAGTCGTTTCACTGGATATCAGTAAAACAAATTACTGAAAATGCAGCAATCCATTCTGTCAAATCGACCTGTCAGTCAGATCATCAAAACAAAACAATGCGATAGCCACTTGCTCGTGATGTGCAAAAAGTTGATTTTGTAGGCGTTTACAGGCACCCTGGTGAAATTTCAGGTGGTATTTCGGCTAACGGGAGTAATTTGAAACAATTGGCAGCCGTGTTGGTGTGTAAAATGTTTGCTACAATCCACTGTGCGTGCTGAAATTGCGTGGTGTCTGTGAGCGCTTACTGAACCATCTACACTTGCGGCGGTGAAATACCGTATAAAAACTTTATAAAACAACACGAAACATGTATTTATATGAACTGAGCGACTGGCAATATCTGCGCATCAATAAAAACTCAATTTAAAAGAAGTATTTCGTCATTTTTTAATCGCTACCAACTACTGAATAATCAGTAATATGAGAATGGCTTTGCTGGGATTTCAGTAAACGAGCTGTCATTTTGGTGAGCATCGGACATTACTGAATGATTCAGTAAACATTCTTTTTACTGAAAGGATTACTGAAACTTCAGTTAAAAAAATTTCAGTAAAATTTTACTGAAGTTCAGTAAAAAAAGTTTTCTGTGTAAGGAGATGCAACCATGCCTTAACCAAATATTGGTAAAATTCAATATTTTTGATAATTTGTAGGTTTGTTACAAACTACAAATTGAGTAATGAATCTATTTTGATAAAAAACAAACAAGGGACATCTATTTTGATAATAAAATAACAATATATTCGAGCCAGGACCTAAAAGTCGTGCAAATTATGTAATATCATTTCTATATTTTTAGTGGAAAATACTCTAATGCTGAAGAATTATCTCTTAATGGATGGTGGTACTAGCAGTAGATGCTGAAAATACTCTTATGTTTCAAATTCAGTTCACTATTATAATATATCACTTTATAGATCGTGGAACTAGCAGTAGAATTTCATTAACGGGTTATTTCTTGAGATTTTCACGATATCTCAATGTCCTCAAAGGTTGAAAGTAACTTTTTTTTATTTCAAGACAATCTGGATACTAATGAACACGAAATATTACAATAATAGCAACATTGGATTATTTTTCTGAAGATGTTGGAAAAACTTTGGTTATTCATTTTCTAACAACGAATTCAGTGGGTTTGTTCGACTTAAAGAACCAAGCAGAGCTTTACTTCTAACATCAGACAGGAATTTACTCTTAATTTCTCAATACAGTTTTGCTGGGTTAGTCTGAATGCCACATCAAGTACAAAAATCTAGACACCAGAACCAAACAGAGTAACTGAAACAAAAAAAATCCTCAAACGCGCTTATAAATAGACGTTCACACTTCAAACAAAACTTCCATTTGTTTGATAGCCTGCAGTAGCAGCTATCATGAGCATAACATACTGAGCATTCTCGACTCATTTGTAGCACCACCAGTGTTGTACTCCTACCGATCAACAACCTTGCAAAGTCACTCAGATGCACACTCACCCATATCCCCTGAAAAAACTCTGCTTTCACTCACTAACCTATCTTTGTTTTTGTTTTCTCTCCGTTTATCCCTCTCGCCACCCCTCGCTGGTGGATAGATTTTATTTTTATGACACCACCGGCCGCAAGCAGCAAAAATCGTGTGGATGCGCGTGTGTTTTGACGGGCTGTGCTTCGCGTCACGGCGCCCGGCCGTCGAGCAGGAGACGCAGACGGTCCTGTGCGGCGCAACCGCACTCGACGCCCAGCAGCTCGGCCGGCTGCTGAAGTACACGAACTTCGCGTCCCCCGCCGCCGTACCCGTCTCGGCTGCGCCCCGGTTCGGCGACGTGCTGCTGCCCTCCTCGGTTCCGGCCGCGAAGAAGACTGCCGCGTCCGCGACAGCTGCATCGACCGACGCATCAGTCAGCGCGCACGGTTTCGCGAGTTCAGATCGTTCGGTGGCGCGTAGCAGCAGCAGCAGCAGTAGGTGCGAACAGTCCGCGAGTGTACCGCGCGACCGCAACGATCGCGACGGCAAGATGAGCGACCAGAGCGCGTCAGCGACGGCCCCGGTACCGTCGGACGCGTCCGACACGGTGAATAACAACCTGGACGCGGGCACGGTCAACAGCTACAAGCAGCTGGCCCAGCTGCAGGGCGACCAGCAGGTCCAGGGCATCCTGCAGAACCTGTTCATCGGCGATGGGGAGGCGCTCGGGCTGTCCCCGCAGGTGCAGGAGCTGCTCAAGGTCGTGCAGGCGAAGGACATCCGCATCCGGGAGCTGGAGGATATGCTGCGCCAGAAGCACGACGAGGTGGCTGAGTTGCGCAGCCACCTGGACAAGTTCCAGAGCGTGTTCCGGACGAGCGGTGGGGCGACGGGAGTTTCGCCCGGTGGCCGCAAGCTCGGCACGCACGGCGGTGTCCAGCGACAGCGTGCCCAGGGTATTTCGGCGGAGCCGCAGAGCGAAAGTTCGGTGCTGGAGCTGATGCACGTCACGTTCCCGAAGTATGATAAGGAAGAAAGGTAAGTCAGACAGATTGTTTGGGGCTTTTAAGTGGAAAACCTTGTGCAAGGAAATGTTCCTGTGTATAAACTCTTGGTGCAGAATACTCAAGTGCTTCAAATCAAGCTTGATGGGACGTCAACAAACCTGTGGTAGTTCTCATATTTGCCTTCGTCCTACCTGCTTGCGTTGAAAAATCAATTACAATCCGTACCGATCCAAATCAGTAACTTCTCAGTATCCAGTAGCCACCTTAGCAGCAAAGGTAGCGCAACTTGTTCTGACCTCGTTCTCGATTTTTGCGTCCTACCCTCAGTCTCAGTGTCCCACTCGGTCGCCGTCACAACCTCGCTAGAAACACGTCAGTCGCGTACAAACGACTCAATTGTTAGACCCCACTGTCTTAGTAGACGGGGGGGTGATGTCGTCTCGCATTCAAGTGTAACTGATTCAGCCCGCGTCCGTATCGCGGTACAAGGATCGCCTGTGTGTACTACCGTGAGCTATCTTGCTTTTCGATCAATTAGAGCACACGCGGTCGATCGCAAGATGCATCGCGCGCGCAGCTGGGTCTGCTTTTGGTGGTGTGCAAGTGGCCATGGAGTGCTGCCTGCGTAATGCAGTTGCTGATGATGCGATCGCTTCCGATGTTCGACCGATGGGAAATGAAACGTGCTGAATTCAGTGGTCGCGCGAAGCATGGATTTTTGTGGAAATGGGGATGTACTAGTTTTTTTTGTTTTTGTACCATTGAAGTCGTGGTTGATTTTACATGTTTGCATAAAATCTAGGTTCAAAGATAAAAAATAGGAGAGCAGAATAGATATTTTTTCAACGTCTATCAGGTATACTAAATGTTTCCCTTCGAGTTGTCGATTTCGAGGTTAAGATCATGTTTTTGTGTTATATAAAAAATTCACTTTGGAGTTCATTTGAATCGACGAATAGAGTCGTAATCAGAATAATCTAAGCTTGTGTGGCAGTTTCCTATTAAATGTGAGTTATATTGATGTATGTGATATCTTTCAACTAGCGATGTGCACATTGAGTCAGGAACCAAAGAGTTAAATTGTGAGCTTGAGTTTGAATTGAGTATTTGGGGCGATGAGTAATTCATTAACAATAACTTCAATAATTCATGAATTAAGTAACACTTCAGAGAGTAGAATCTTGATGATTCATTAATTCTTCATGCCAAATATTTATACTATGAATCAATCTTCAGTTGAATTACTCTTTATAGAACCGACTCTTCATAAGTAATGCGAAAAGTCTCTATTCATACTAATAACTAGCGTACAGTGAATAAAATATTGCATGAATTAAATAATTCTCAAAAGAGTTCAATCTTGAAGTCTTATTGAGTTCTCCACACAGACTAGTAGTAACTCCTTCATATTAGTTTTTCCTGACACTTAATGGGTTATTTGATGATTTCAATGGCCATTCTAACTCATTCAAACGAATTCTTCTCTTTCAATTCTTGATATTCAGACAATGGGTGGCTACATTTTTTTGTAGAATAGTTCTAGAATAGAATTCAAAATCCGAAAAGAATAAGCTTGTTCATTTTGATTCAATTCACGGTGCTGTGCGGTAATTCCCATAACTAGTTTCTTTCATTTTTGTTCGTACTTTGGTGCCTTCTTTCTTCAAGAAATCCTTAACATTATTTTAAATCCATGTCCTCGTTCTCAAGAAATCATCGAAATTTACGATTTAAAGATTTAACATTATCTGTATTTCTTAAGTCTATCTAATTACCAATCCCAAGCCATTTCCTTAGAACCTGCAACGTCTACCACAATAGACCTTGCAACGTCTACCCTTCATTAAGTGGCATTTTTTAAACCTCACCTTAAGGGTGGTCTCTTACATCGGCTCTCCCTCTAGTTAATTGTGACTTATCTCAAGTGTGTGCTCGTAATGGGCCGTTTTTATCACTATCATTCCTTTGTACGTATTTAATTTTGCAACCGTCTGGGTCGCCGATGGGTGAGCTTTTTTAAAGATTGCTTTGGCTATCCCAAGCCTTTAGCTGCAAGTGTGTGCTGGAACTCGTTTGCTCGCTACTCCATTCTAAACGGTTCACATTCACCCCTGCGAAGCTTGATGGTGTGCTCTGGTACCCTTTTGGATTCTTAGGAGCATAGGAGCCCCGAAACGTTAGGCATCACGCTGAAATCACGCCCCAATAGAGCTCCACCCTCTTGCGAGACGCGATTGCAGTAAAACAAAACCAGCCACGATCACGTATTGGAGGCAAGGCGGTGCATTTCGAGAGTGGCGCACAAAATGGCACAATTGCATCGATTGCACAATTCCAGTGTCTCTCGCGCACCGTGCATTTGATGGGGTCTTTTTTGCGTCGTTTGTGTAAAGAGTGCGAGCCGCAGGCACACACACACGCATTTATATGGGCATAAATAATGTCCCATGTTGACCGTCAGCACTGAATGCAAACCCCTCTCCTGCTCTGGTTGTTGGTTGGTAGTCGGTTGATGGTGATGATTTTATGCTCGCCGCCCCGTGTACCAGACACGCTCAAACCAGATCAAACGGTCTGAGCCTGAGTGATGTGTTAAAATGTGCGCTTATGAGCAATGGAGCACACACCCTCGAACTCTACTGTGCTCGATCGGGGCAATGGTGGCATTTAATCATAGGAAATATAAATCCACCCCGACAGTGTGTAAAGCGGGTGGGTTTTTTTGTGTTGCTATTTGTTGAACCAAATGGAAAACCGATTACATTTGATCGAGAGAAGAAAAAAGATACGAAATCGTTCAACGGCGCCTATGGCGTGTGTGTCGATGTCACAAGTGTACGCTGCTCTGTCCGTGAGTTGTTACACGTTGACTCGTGTACACACACACACACGCGGATCGAGTCAGATCGTGTAAAATCCATGTCGTGCAGATGTCGGAAAAATGTCTACCGTCCACTGCTTCAACTGTGCAGAATGTGAATGTCGGCAACTACATTTTATCCGCCGTCCAGCAAATTAACACGAATTAGCACCCGCGGATCGCGCACCGAGAAGGAGGAGAGCTACGCTTTGCCGTCTCGAGCGCGCAAGTTGGAGGGAATTGGAAGGTGATAAAATTTAGGTTATTTGAAGGCACTGTAGGTGATAAAATTTCGTTTATTTCACCTGCTCCGGCGGGGCGAGCATTCCGTAGTTATGTGCTCTAGATGGTGAGAAGCTGGTTTGCGGTTTGGAGGCGATAAAAAAGTAATGTTTTCGCTTCAAAACTATGATATTAGTAATGGGGAATTTCTCGAGAAGCTTAGCAATACTTCACTATACTCTTGTGTAGAGTTCTGTTTCATGAACCTTTCGAACCTACAGCGATGAGTGATTCGAATATCGAATCGAATCTCCAAAGATTCATGTATCTTAGAAAAATATAATGATCTCTAAAGATCCATGAATCTCGGACTATTCAAGAGTTTCTAATGATTCATGAGTTTCTAAAGGTTCATGGATCTCTGAAGATTCATAAATCGTTAGAGATTTATGATGTTCAAGATATTGAATAATCTCAGAATATTAATGATTCTCAGTAGATGTATCTCATTCAAATCGTGAATCTCTGTGGGTTTATGAAACTAAAGAGATTCATGAATCCTGATTGCTTTTATTATGAATCTCTAGTGTCTATAGATCTTAAATATCTAAAGACTCATGCATTTCACGTTGATCTACAAAGATTCAAAGAGTCTTGAGGTATCAGATATACATGCATCCTCAGATAATTCATGAATCTTTGGAGAATCTCGATTCTTTAAAGAATCAAGAATCTTTGGAGATTCATGGAACTCTATGATCCATTAACTCACAATAATGTATCTGATTCAGTATCACCCATCACCTCCACTCTTGTGCGGTTATTCTTCCAAATAGAATGTTTTATTTTTTCGTTTACGTCACCACTTACGATTGCTTTCAAGATGCGTGGTGGCAAATTTTCACGCGAATGTTTGTGCTGAAAATTTACTCCCGATAAACAGACCACATACACTCCCCGTGTGGCACATGATCAAAAACAGACGCTGGCCGAATTCTTCAATATCTACTGCTCCACTTCTTCCAACTGGAACGGGTCGGAAAGCACTTACAAATAACGATACTCGAGTTACGACGAAGTGTTACAACCTCTGGGGTGGGGAAAGGAATCCCAGCCCACCTACCCCCAAGAAGAGTGGTGCTGTTGTGTAAATAAATCCTCATCGGAAGCGTTCATTCGCACGTGGTCGTTGAATGTTGTGAAAGGTGTGCGGGGTTTGGGTCGTTGTAGGAAGCAGCAGTCGCCACCGGTTCTGAGTTGCACAATGCACATTAATCGAGTTCATGCGAGTGCGTTGTGTGAAGTGTGTGGCTCGTGTGGAATTTCGATCCACACGCGGGCAGTGACCGTGACGGATGGAGATTTTTTCGTGTGTAAATCGTTATGTTCACATCATTTTTTGAATATTTTGTTGGCAGGAGAAAAAAGATGTCATCATCATCTTGTTGGGTCGTTTATCAACAAGTTGTCTTCCGTCTCTTTCTGTAAATTACAGTTCCGAGGCATGTTTCGTGAACTGGAATGCCCCCGAACATCGTATCGTATATCTTCAACACTTGCTTTTAGCTTAAGGGAACCAATCCTTTACGATATCCATTAGCACCGAGAAATATGATATTCAAGACAAAGTTAACTTCAAGCTTTTTCCAGTGCCCGGCGGTCTATCAAGACTCCCCAAAGAGGTTCCTCCAATGACTCCACTTATGACCGCACTCTTAATCGTTCGGCGTCAACTTCGAGCCGCCACTTTATCTTGCCTCTATCGGCAAAATGAATCAAATTGTAATTAAAACGTTTGCCACAATCGGGGACCAATCGTAAATCCATCCACACACCGTACCGAGCTTGCACATTACATGGAAGAAATCACCTACCAGCCCTGATTTGCAGCACGTGCGCCGGTGAGTCAGAGCACTGGAACTAATGCTTCTCAACACATGCACCCAGATAATGCAACCCTTTCTGCAAGATCTTAAGGGGGGTTGGCTCGTGTACGGCACGACATTACTAACGTCCCTGTGTAACATAGTTGTTTTTGCTGCCTGTTGCCTTAGTAGCTTAGCATACCGAATGTAACCGGTGACGACGGTGTCTGTCCAGTGCTCTTGTTTAGGACCTTCGAGAGGAGAAGCGTATGATAGCGTGTGAATGAGAATGGCCACTTTTATTTATGGCATCGTGGGGAAGGAGAGGCCGAACCGTTTGCTGCCGGTGGTCTGTGATTAGTGATTGTGATTGCGTGCAATTAAATAAATTTTGCGCTGTCGTGAATGCGCGAAACGGCATGAACTGTTTGCAATCTGCTGTCGCCTCAAGCTTGTGGAAGGGTTTTGTGGTTAAAATTGTGTTTTTTTAACATTTTTAAATAAATCGACTGGGTGCAAAATAAACACTATTTCATTGCTCACCTGTACGGTATGATCATGCTCTTTTTTAATCGAAGACCATGCCAAAGCGTCCAAAGGCACGATCCGTGAGCCCCCGAAACGCTTCGGGGGAAGTTCGTGTCGTACCAAACGGGCCCGCTCCCTCTCCATACCCGTTTGCCATAAATGTGTTTCAATAAAAAAGATTTATGGTAATGCTGATGGAGGAATAATAACGATGTGATTTCGATAATTAAAGCAGCAATTTAAGATAAACATGGTGTGTGCGTATGTCCGATTGTGTGTGTGTGTGGGCGCCTCCATCGCGCCTTTACGGCGTGACAACGGTCGTCGCTTCGCTGCGCACAGGGGCACGTACGTTCGATCGATCATATGCCGCGCGCAACCGGCCGTGTTATGATTAGCTGGACGTGTAATGTTCTGTTATGTCGTAGGTAATAGTTTTCTTTTTCAAACCGTGGATTAAGCTTAGCCTTAGATTGGCCAATGTTTATCCGAGCAGGTTTGCGCTGGACGACGATGTGGAGCACAAGCCAGGGGTAATTTGTTTTGAATAATTCAACATTTTTTGCTATTAATAGTCAGGATTTCTTTGAAGTTATGAATGATACCACATTTTAGAAATGTAGTTGGAATATAAAATTGAGAAAATTTGTATGTTTTCTTTTTTTTGAAATTATTGTTCTTATAAGAATCAATGTAGAAATGTAGCATTACTATCGATCAGTACTTGTTACATTTTTAACATCACATAACTTTATCTTTTTTAGAGTTAAATATTATTCAAAACATTACATTAAAATCATCTGGTGATCGATATGGACCTGAAAAACAAAGTTATGAAATTAAATAACAATTTATCGTGCTAATACAGATACGACCTCACAAGCCTGTCCCGCCCCATCGGCGTAGCCACAACCTGTACCGCTGTAAGCTAATATCAATTAGCTTCTCTCTATCTACCCTCCTCACTCCATTTCCCCTCCTCCCCTCACCCTCGTCATGACACTACACAATTAAAGCTATCTAGCTTCCTCAAGGAAACATGGCTCTCTCGACTCGACGATAATCGCCGGGTGAGTGGACGCTGTTTTCCTCGGCATTATTAATACCTACACGATGCTGCTGCACAGCCCCGGCGGGCTTTTCAAACAACTTTACTTAAACGGTCGTGGATGGCGGAAAATGGGTTTTTTTTTCGCGGGCATGGCCCACGGAGTAGGGTTGAAATTATTTTATTGTTTGTGAAAACCGAACTGGCCTTACGCAAAGATGCACAAAGTAAACCAACCTGCCTTTTTTCTACCATCTCTACTAGGCGTGGTGCTTTGGTGGTGATTTTGCATCGCTGGAAGCGTTTTGGGCTTGTTTTACACTTAGGGCTCGTAAGGTTGAGGATGCCCGCGGTCAGTGAAATAAGTCGCTAAAACTGGCCCCCGGGTGGGTGGTGTTGATGGTGGGCGCATGCGGACCTCTTAAGCACGGATAATGAGTCTTAGCATCGAGCGCTTATGAAACGACAGGACAAACACGCGGTGTGTGTTTAAACGATTGTGTCGAACGGCAGAAGTAGATGTAGATATCGCTGGCAAAAGTTGAACAAGTTGTTACTTTAATTTGAAGCAAGCGTTATTTGTGTTTGTAATTGGATGTAGGCTTTGAGTGTCTTTAGAGAATAATCAAATTGACTACTCTTGAAATGAAGTTCTTTATTTGTAAAGGGTTTTCAAAGGAATAGATGTATCAAATTTTTAACTTAAGCTTGGTTTTATTTTAGTTTTTGGATCTCAAACTAATGTTTTAACCAAGTTGAAACTTTCTCATGGCATATATGAATGAAAAATGAAGTTTTGAAAACATATTGAGCTCATAAAAGGCAAATTAAATCGTTACTGCATATACTTTTCTACCGAAATATATTTGAATGTCGAATAGATTTAAAATACAATAAATAAATTTAATAATTTTAAATTACTAAAATTTAAAATTAATTTTTGAAACGAATAAATTTAGACAAAGAAGTTCAGTAAAAGTTATAACCTCGGCAGAAAATCATGTTCAATTACTGTTTTGTTCGGCAAAGTAATACAGTAATACAGGGATTTCCAAGTCAATTTGTAATGTGCACATCATTATTAACCATCTCCAAGATGTTTTTCAACAGCTGCCAAATGTTGTATTTTCATCACAACAAAATTTCAGTGCTTACACTTGATTTTCAACACTTAACAAAGAACTGTCAAACTCAATCCAACTTGAGACGTGTTGAAAATCATGTGGATGAATTAATACATTACAGGGTTTCCCACGATTTATTGGTCAGTTCCCATGATTTTTTGGTGTGTTCCCACGATTTTTTGGTCGTATCCCATAGATTTTTGGTTCGTTCCCATAATTTATTGGTATTTTCCGATTGGATATCAATACAATTGGACCAAAAAATTCTGGGAAACGACCAAAAAATCGTGGGAACGCACCAAAAAAATATGGGAACCCACCAAAAATTGATGAGAACCAACCAATAAATCGTGGGAAACCCTGTATTGAGATTCTCATGCAACATTTGACAGCTGTTGAAAAACATCCTGCAAACAATAAAAAATGCTGCTGACATCCTGACTCGAAAAACCATATACAATTCTTTGTATATACAGGTTTTAATGAATAATGTGAAAACTCAATATTTCATCCTTACCTACAACCTCAAATCGTCGCTTTTGCTTCTAGCAGTTAGAGATGATGTAAATAAAGTGAACCAAGTGGACCACCATCATGTTGTTACACTTTTTCAACGGGTTTACCATTAAGCCAGAAAGGTCACTGCTTTATATCGCTCTGCTACAATGTTTGCTTTCAGCATAAATAACAAATCATACATTCCAAGCCCAGTAAGAGTGTGCTTTGAACTCCTTTGCTACAATATTGCGTATATTCCATTAACCACGGTTGTGCGTTGGCAAATTTATTGTTTTTTCGGTAAGCAACACACAAAAAACAACTCATACACACAACCTAAAAGGCACAATGTCAACCGTAACCTGTGTGCGTTCGATAAGTTTATCGTTCCGATTGGGTCCATATTTTATCGGCCTTTGCTAATGATCCGCACGCAAACCTCCGCACGGGGCAGAGAAGGCATGTTTTCGCACTTGGAAATTCTCGCTCGAAGGGGATCGCGCACACGGGGTTCGATCGGTAGCTCGCCCGAACAACCAACCCCTGCCCCTGCTGTACCGATCGTCGTAAATCCGTTGTCACCCCACCACGCACTATCTGCTACAACGGATCGCATGTTACCCTTAATGGGTACAATCGAAACCGTTTAAGTTCGTGTATCCAGTCCACAGTGTGTCTCCCCACAGTGATGCTTGACGTTCGTACGCTGTTGCAACTTTGTGAATCACGGAGACGTTATTCTTATCTCGCCTGTCGGTTTGCGAATTGCATCGCAAATTACACTGCCACCCAATCCCTACAAGCTATGTGCTGACGAGGCGCAAAGGCAGCCGGTGCCGGTGATGTGATGGAGTGCACCAGCTCCTCAAACGGACAGATTGCTTCATTACGAGCAGAGATTTTAATCACACTTCATCATTGCCGTCCTAAGCGGGTCCTAAGCTGCTGGTGCTTCGAGTTGCTTCTAATTCGCTGCGTTTGGGGCGTATCTTTTTTATGATTATTTATCCTGCCATCGCTGCTGGTATGCTGTTTCACAAGCTCCGGGCACACCACCACATTAGTGCAGCTGCCGATGGTGGTGAATGTGTGTGTGCGCGCTGCTTCCCAAAAATGGCAGCGAAGGGTGCTCGGAAAATCGGTCAGCTTGATGTATACGCCCTGCTGCACTGCGCGCTGCAACTGAAACTGGAGCAAATTCCAGTGCATCTTACTCATCGATCTTTTCGAGCGTGTGCGTTGCATTTTGCACAAGATGATGTGGGGCGGGGGCACCCTTTCTAAGCAGCAATCCTTTGCCAACTCCCTTGGCTACGAGATTGATCTCAGCAGCACCCCAAAGGTGTGCAACCGGTTATGCGAAGCTGTTGTGTTTATTTTGTTTTAAGTTTGAGTGTGACGAAGGCAAAGAACGAATATTGCGCCGAACACACTGCGCTGCACTGCACGCTGGCTGCCTAGCGTCACTTTGATTCTTTTGCGAGACGTGAGTTTGTTTATGTAAACAATGCCCCGCCCGAAGTGGAAAAAATCACCAATCTGGGCAGAGGTGCCAAAGGTGATGCATCGGTCGCGGCTTTGAAGGTTGGTGGTTGTTTCTTTCATTGATGCCGCTGTCGATAGATTGGCCCGTTTCTAGGAACTTGTAAGGTGAGAATTGTAATAGAGGGCACTTGCATTTCTTTCCTGAAGTGCTTAATTATCCCGGATGATGATGGTTTGTGCAAAGATAGTAACATTGTTACATTCTGTAGCTGCTTGGTAGCTAGTTAAGCTCTAACGCAATTAGAATATAGTTTTGCAAGTGTTTTTCGTTGGTATAAACCAACGTTATAAAGGCTTTCACATAGTTATAATCAAAATTCAAGTTAAAATAATACGTGACTAATGCGTTCCGGAGACATTCACATATCTGTGATTTTAGCGTGTGTCAAATATCACGGGTTTGAGTCAAAATATTGTTGATAAATGGATATTTTTGATTAAATTTAGTGCTTTTTTGTCCTTAATTGCATTCAATACAAATCGTAAATAAGATTAGATTGTTTCTGTCTTTTTAACAATTTAAAACATTCAACAATATTTCAATTTATTTTGCATTTGACAATTTTTGAAGAAAATTGTACTGATTTGATACATGAACTATCAAAATTACAAATTCGCGTAGCTCGAATTTGCGTAACTCAGGGGAAAAGATTGTACTGTATAAGGGATCATCCATAAATTACGTAACAAGCAAGGGTGGCAGTACCTCCAGCGTTACTATTTGTTACAATTGAAGGAGAGGAGTGATATATTTAAATCTTATAACACAAATCAAGATGTTGCAAAAACACAAATTTTGTTGTAATTTAATTCAAATTCCGTCAGAAAAACTACAGTGAAAGATTTTTTTTAACATCACGAATGTATGCTACTGAGTCAGGCCTTTTAATCGCTTCAACAGAAAAAGTGTTTAAGAGTGCTCTTCAAAATTTAGAATTATAAAAGAATTTTTGAAAATTTACTTTGAAACACAATTAACAATTATAATTGTAACAATTATATTTTAGCGATGTGCAATTTATTGTTAACCTCTTATGGTTATTTAACGAACTCATTTTATATAGGAAACATAAAACAGGTATGGAGATATTGAATGAAGATCTCTAAACTAATTAAATTACATTAAAACTAATTAAAAATAACAGACTTTATAATCAGCTAAAATTGTTACTTTTAAGCTGTCTCGTACAAGCCTACAGCTATTACTGAGAGAGTACATTATAAACTTCATCAAATAGATTTTTTTCTCCTGATTTCGCTATCACCAATATTGTAAATATTCGAAATTTTGTTCTCACTTCGATCCAATTGGTTGCGCCAAATATTTATGCCTGTGTAAATAAACCATCAATCAATATTCAGTTCAATTCATTACAAATAAAACTGCATGCACCTTCGTACGACGATGATGCGCACCATTCGCTTCACATGCCCCGATGGACCCGTTAAAAGCGCACCCGTGCGCCACCGTATTTGCACATTCGATGGTGGCACTGTTGGCCACTCGCCAGCCACACCGAAAGCTGTCAAAGTTCAATCAAATTTGTCATCAATAATTATGCTGCGGGGCAGTGAGGAGTGTAGGGCCGTGTACACCCGTGCCCGATTGACAACCCGGAGGAAAGATTAATTGTGCGCCCGCTTGCCACCACAGGTAGACATTTGAATGTGCGTGTGGTGTGTCATTTGCAAGGGTGTATTCCCATGCACGGTGAGGAGGGGGGAAGCAAATGGTGGTTGAATGGCGGGTGTGTGTGTGCATTGGCAATTATTTGATCGTGGGCCGCCAACGAACCGCCACGGTTCGTGTCAACAAAATCCAATTCCACTATATTAACGACTGGTGGTAATGCGTTACAGTGAACTGTCGATTTTGTCTACACTCTGTTGTTGGGAATTATGCAAAAATAATGCATACAATGTAAAAGATTTTAATGAAAATTTGGTGGTTTTTAAACAAGCGCTGATATGGCATATTTATATTTAGTAATTTCCTTTTTTAATTAAATGCCAAAATCCCTGAATAAATCTTGGAACTATCTCAAAAATTCACTTAATTTTCATTATTGCCAAACCAGCAAGATCACGCATATGAATAAAATGTGTACACCACTGTGCATACAATTTACCGTAGAGCGCAATCGGCCTTTCCGTTGCACTCGACGCCGCACATTTCCACCACCGGTCATGCACTTTATATTTTAATTTCATTTTAATAACCCTCTCCCTTCCCGGCAACCACCTTATCAACCACCGTCTTACTTACTACCCCTCTTCCTGCCTAAGGTGCGTAAGATTAGGTTTCAGTGCGTACGCTCAGCGCAACGGTTCTCAGCGGTGCGCAGTCATCAGGGCTAGTCAGTCGGCCGGATGATAAGGCTGATGAATGGTGAATGGGACAGACGGGGGCCCGCCGATATCGTGTATCGTGTATACGGCGGTGAACACCGGTTATGTTCCTTTGCATACTGCATGATGATGGTACCTATGTTAAAATGCTCGATCTGCCATCTCTCTCTCTCTTGCAGCGCGAACGATCGTACCAGCGGTTGCTCTATGCAAACGCAATACTTCGTGTAGGTATTAACGTTTTGCATACGATCGCGCGCGTGCCATCTCTCTGCCTGTGTGTCTGGCAGCTGCGGTGAGCGTGAAACCATTCTGCCGGGGACGCTTGATCTGACGGTCTGTTTTGTGCGTTTAATTTATTAACTATTATATTGTCATCGCATAGGAATGATGAGGCAGCAAGTACATGCAAACAAAGTGGATTGACGTGAATGCGATTTTAAACAATGCATTTTAATTGCTATTATGGATTACAAGATCACAGCATTGCAAAATTCATTATTAAATTTATTGTAAATAACATTCATTCGTAGTTGAACAGTATTTGAAGGAGTCATGGGCTTCATTTGACTAAAAAGTTTCAACTTGATCTTTATATGATGAATATACTTAGTTGCTACTCTCTACATTTTACAATTTTTGAATTGTAATTAATCTTTTTTGCACGGAAATAGGCTGCTATGGCAAATTCAAAAATGACTAAGTTGACAGGATTCTCTACAGACCTAAACAAATTAGATTGTATATTCTATAGGCAAAACTTACTGCAAAACTTGCCTAGATATACTTAAAACCAAAATTGAGCACTCAAGAAACCCAGTCGGAACTGATAGGACTTTAAATTCTTAATTTATCTCAAACGTTCAGTTTGGGTGATTTCATAGCCATATTGCGACATAATATGTGAATCAGAATCAATACCTACAGTCAGGATTTAACTGTAGAAGTGCTGATAAAAAAATAAAATTATTCATATTTTTTTAAAGTGAAAGTGTCATGTGCTTTGTTTAGAAAATTGATAGAAATACAAACCTGCATGTTACTACCACGTATCGCTGTACTAGCCACTTTCATTCGCTACCGACAGGCATAACATTTCCATACCGTGTTCAACAAAACGTGGTCTGCGGGTTGACATGTTGATACTGGCTATCATGCATGCTACGAATAGTTGCGACATCATGCTATGACTAACATCAAATTTACATTTCTGTCTGGCACTAAATTTCCCTACGAAAACACCCGCACGCGTGTGAACGTGAAGTTGGCATGTACTGCGGGCCGCTCAGTGTGGGTCTTCTTCTTATCAGCTGTCTAGTTACGCCATTGAATAATCCCCACCCTGAGCGCACCCGGTGGGGGTGATTTCATCCGCAAGCTCCCCAAAGTCCTTGGTGCGTCCCCGGTGAAGGTTGACTGGTACGCACTGCCATAAGGTCATCCCCCTGATCGATCAAGGTAATCCGCAGTGGGAGATTCCCAAAACCCAAAAGGGACAGAGGCATTGTAAATGCCATTTAGCCCGCCTCTCAGCTGGTTGCGTTGTATTTGGGTTCCACTTTCACCAAAATTAAACTCACGTCTCAAATTAGTACACCGACCAGTAGTAAAAATAGTGACACAAGCGATCATAAAAGACGCTTTTTTACAAAAATCATCTCTAATTCTCTACCACCACTTTCCTTTAAACGATTGTGACATTTCAATGTATTTTAACCCGATTTAATGTTCATTGGGCGTAACGTGAACAAGGCACGAGCGATAAGGTGTCTTGCTTCGAATCGTCCCAAACGAGGCAGTAGGGGGTCGTTTGTTTTGGCCAGAATCGGCCCAGCCCAGGGCATTATTAGAAGGCGGTGCAGCGTCGGGCGAGATGAGGACGACTACGACGAAGGTTCTTTCCTCAGATGAGGTGTCTATTTCTGTCCCGATGCCAACAGCTGTGTTTTTCTGTGAGCATGCAAAGCAATAGCGCGTGTGGCCCCGTCTATGTCTTTGTGCTCTACTGCCGGGTCGGGCTGCTGTCCGTGTTAATTAGTGCTTGACTCATCCGGCAACCGTGTCAGCGGCACAGGACGCCGGACGGCAAGCTGTTGGCATGGGATCGAGTTTCCTGAACCGTTGCCTGAACTCAAACGCCTACGGTGTACCGAGATTACGGTGGCAGAGCTATTAAAATGCTTCGCATTGAGTTGTCGAGTGCGGTTGGTGCAGCTTGGATGATGGTTAGTCAGCAGAGGCCGGATTTGATGGGTTTATTTGTTGCACGACTAAAAATGTAATGCACGGGTGAAATTTAACGATGGGCTAGAATGTTTAACGGAGGGCAAATGGAGTGTTGAACAATTGGTTGCAATTCTTCGTTTCCTTTAATGAGTTAAGGATATCATTAATTGAATTTAATTTTGCCTTTTAGAATCTTACAAGTGTCCTCTCTGCAGCATTCACTTTGTGTATGGGAAAATGGAGTAATTTGGTCATGCTAAGCCTTCCATTTCAAAAACATTTAAAAAAAAAAATATTTGTTTTGCCTTGAGGTGTGATATTTACATTTGAGATTTTATTTGAACATAATCGTCAGCTTAAGTCATAGCATGCGATCTGCTATGAGCATCGAAGTCCACAGGTCATAGCTGTAGCCAGTACTGCAAAATGTCATGAGAATCACGTGATAATCGGCCCCGAAAACAATGAACATAACCGGGGTAGCTTGATGTTCATCGCTGATACTCAATGAAAGTGCGTCATGACATGCCGAACGCGACATGAGAAAGCTTAAGTCTAATGCGATACTCAAACTGACAAGCTGAGCTTAATGCCGGTGCAAGCATAACCATGATTTTTTTCTGCCTGGGAACAGTGCTGCCAAAAGTCACTGTTTCTGTCACCAATTCTCATGACAGAAACGAAGCTCAAATCAGCTCACGTAAACAATTGAGATGATCAGAGGTGAGACTCAAACAGTTGGTGGATCAATCACATGTTTGGTGACATTTTGTTTAGTACGCAACTCTTGGTCACTCACTTGATCACGGCAATGAACAATGAAAGACGATGACAATTTTTTGTCGGTGATTATCACGACATTCTTGGAATATGCTTGGCATGTGGTCCAAAGCAACAAAATGAGCATGCTTTCTCGCGCTGTTTGGTTTGATGGTCTGTCGTGCCAAACAGAGCGAGAAAACATTCTCATTTTCTTGCTTGGGTGCTTGGTTGCTTGTTGACTCCCACGCACCGCATATCTCCCATTACGATAGTGATGCTCACCGAGAGAAAATGTCGCGACCAAGTGACTGACCAAAAGTTGCTTGCACAAAATGTCACCCAGCATGTGATGGTCGCACCAACTGTTTGAGTCTCACCTTTGATCATCACAGTAGAGCTCGTGACGCTGATATGGTTTTGTTTCAGTTGGAATTTGTCATGATTATGTCAGTGACATTTTGCAGAATTGGTCACAGTAAAAAAAAGTAATGACAAAGTGACTAACCAAGCGTAAGATGCTAAAATGTCACAAAGTATGTTTTTGTATTAGGGAAACGCTCGTTTGACTGCAGTGTACACTTAGTCAAAAAGAGTATCATCATTTTTTGTGACAAAAATTCAATAGCTCTTATAGAAGTCATTGACAAAATGCCGTCTAATTTAACAATATGAAGCACATTATTGAACAACTTTAAAACATTTTAAAATCATAATAGAGTTACCCTACTGCTCCGTGTTTCCCTTATTTTTTTTTTTTTTGGAATAATAAAAACCAATCAACAAACGCCATTCGCGACGGGTATTTCCCGCTGCTGGAAGCTTTACGTCACGATCCTACAAGGACGTGGCTCCCCAGCGCTTCGTGTTGATGAATAGGTAACGAATGGACATCGCGCGTGTTTGCGTGTATGTGTAATGGCATTTCCGGAACAACATAGCTTGGTGCCACCGGAAAAGGCTCGATCGACGGTGTGATCTTTTTTTTTTCTTCTTCTTTTTCTGGTTGTAAATTCCAATCCGCTTGAACCGATCGTTGGCGGGTGGACACATACGGGCACTGTGTCAGCTGTGGCACCGTTCACGTCACGTCACATCATCCATTAGCAAAAAGCAGGTCGTCCATGTTCGTCCCATTTGGTGAGAGAGCGGCGATGTCGTCGATTTTTTGCTGCAAGCCTCGGATGCATTTCTACGAGTCAAAGTTTTCTCTCCCGTAGATACCCAGTGGGCCCACAGCGGATGGGGTTCAGTTAAGGAGGGAGGAGGGTAACATAAGACAAGAAAAAGGCAAAAACATGCATGCGCAATTCCAGCAAACGGCACCACTTTTGGGCTTGGTCATAGTGAACCGGTGCTTACCAAAAGGATCTCACTCGTCCAGTGCGCGGCAAAACGTGAGATGAATGTAACGATAAATTTTCCCTCACTTGACACGACACAGAGACGGTATTGCGTTCGGTTGCAAGAGCAAGAGAGAGAGACGCTGAACTCGACGCCAAACAACGGTTATGTTATGGCTTTTACGAGAAGAGAAAGCATAACACAGAAAAGATTTCTCTGCGGGAAATCGGACAGTACACCGGGGGCCGAGGTTTTCCCGCGATGCATCCCCGCGGAATGATTAATGTTGGACAGAGTCACCAATGCAGCACATACCCGTAAATCACACCGATCTAGCATTGTGGGCAGGGGGTGCTTTGGACGAGGTTTTTTTGCCTCAGCACATGATTGATTTTTCCACTGATTGGTTGCGTTTTATGCAGCTGCAGGTGAACCGGAGCACTTGAAAGAGGCTTTATGCGCGTTTATTGCGTCACAAAGGTTGTGTCTGTGTGTTGATATCCTTGGAAAGGTATTATTTGGTCGTATGCAAATAAATTATGTTGTAGAAATTGAGGATAAAGGAAATGATTGGAATTGATTTATATCATATGAAGTGCAAATTGAGATTGAATCCCATTAAATTCCATCCTTTTTATCCAGCAAGTTTACGAGATGCCTGTCCGAGTGCTTCACCTTCACAAGATGGATTTCCTTCACACAGTAAAATTATGCTCTTTTTCACCAACCTGTGCGCTGATAATCCTGCCCTACTACCTTCCTGCTCGCAGGCAGACACCAATTAAAGTGTCCGTGCACGCGGTTTGGCTTTGCGCGTCGATAAATCATATTTAGCGGTGGTGTGGTTTATTTATTTTGCCCATTGCTGCTCACTGAACCTGTAAGCGGCTGATTGGCACTTACAGAGCGCGCGTTATCCCATAAATCGTACTGCAGGGTTCAAGGAATGAGAAACAAAAACACACAGAGGCCCAGTGAAAACAAATTCCGCTCGATTGGTGGTGACCCACCACCGGGATGCGAAGTGCATCTCATTTGCAAATGTCATCCGTGACAAATGCACCGTCCATGCCCTGTTCGGATGGCTTTAAGACCCTTTTGGAGGGTAGGGCGCTGAAAAACCGCTCTGCTGTATGGAACTGCAGCCCGAGGGCTTTCGGGTTGCTGATCCGCCCCAGCGGAGATTGTTGTGGAGATCGGTTGGAGATTTGTTCATTTATTAAAATGCTTTCCACGCTGGGTGGGATTTAGGGGTGGCAGAGAGCAGGACAGGCCCTACCGTGCACAGGTTGTGGTTAATTAAAGTTTTTCAAAATGTGAGAGTGCACTTGTTCAGGGTTACGCTGTAACAGGTGGTGCTGGAAAGCAGTGGGTCCTTGTCGCGTGGTGCAAGGGTCAGGTGCAATTAGACCTTAGGCGAGGTTAATAATTGCAAACAATGTTTCGTTTGTTTGGTGCAGTAGAAGAGAGAGCCAATCTTTCGTTTGTTGGCTTCTTAAATAAGGTCTAGTTGATCTGAAGAAACCACTTAAAGCTTGATGCACTCATTACTACGTTTTTGATACTTTGTTGTGCAACCTATTTCGCATTATTTGGGGGTTTTCTCTGTTTCTTTATTTGTGTTCAAACAGTCTAATTGTTTTTCGTGATCTATATTTGTTCATTTTTAAAACGAATGTTACTCATAGTTATAAAACAAATCATCAACTCTCCATGATAGTTAAAAATGTAGGCCAGGGTAAAGCGAATCTATTGCGTTTAGTTGAATTATTTGAATGGTTTTCTGAAGGTGCTTCCGAAATAATTGCAATTTTAGATTTTTTGTTCCAAAACAGGCATTCCAAAAGCCTTTTTAAAGCATTTGCAAACAATATTTTAATATCTTATACAGTGAACCTTCTCTTATTTGACACCTCTCCAATTACAAAAACCCTCTCTTGTTTGAACATTTTCCACCGTCCCTTCATTTCCAGTACATTTTTGCCCCTATAATTTGGAAAACCTCTGAAATCTACATCCCTCTTATTTGTGTGTGGTGTTTCCATGGTTATTGAATGATGTATGCTCATATTGGCAATCGTGTTTGTAGTTTCCAATAGTAACAGTTAACGCTGCATACTAAATGTTCTGTCTCTTTCTTGTTTTATGGACCTTTCATTCACTTTCAACCTCTGTAATTTGAAAACCCCTATTATTCGACAGTCCCATTATCTCTCAAATAAGAGAGATTCGACTTTATATCTAAATGAAACAAAGTAAACGAAGCCTTCGGACAATCAAATTGAAAAAAGCAAAAAATATTTATTTATTTATTTATTTATTTATTTATTTATTTATTTATTTACGTATCGGGAAATAGGCCTAAATAACAGATACAAATTCTTAATTAGTAAACATCTTAAACATAAATAACACTAGCCCTTTACATCTGACGAAGGCGAGAAACAGGTATATGAAAATCTGCAGATGATTCAAGTCTATTGTAGCTGACACACATTTTAATTAAAGGGTCGTTAGCGCCAAATGAAGAAGATTGAAATGGGATCCTGATTAAAGACCTGCTTCTAAGATCCCTAATAGGTACAGAAAAGCTGATCAGATTTAAAATTTCAGGTGCATCAATAAGCCCATTTAATAATTTATGCATGAAATTACATTGAGCATTCTTTCTCCTGTGTTCTAAAGTTCCGAGACCAAATAACTGACACCTGACATGGTAAGGGGGGCGTGGCATTTGGTTTGGCCAAGGAAGACGATAAAACATAGCGCGTGTCACCTTTTTCTGAACTTTTTCTATCATGTCTATATAGGTCACTTGGTTTGGACACCAAACAACGCAAGCAAATTCTAGGATCTTAGTTGACAAAAAAAATATAATTTAGGGACATTTCACGATATTAGCTATGACACATATCATGAATACATTATGAAATCATATCTACACTCCACACACAAAACTTGCCTGCGATTTTCAGCCTAGATTATTTCAGCCTCATAGCTAGAATTAGACTCGAGTACCTGGTCAAAAAATGTCAAAACAAGGTCGTGTTTTCAATTTTCCCAATCAAAGTGTCAAAGAATCAAAGTGTATGTAGGTCCAGGTGATTTAATAGCCTATTTTTATCACCAACTTTGAACGTCACTTTTTGACAGGACGGCTAAATTTTTGCTCAAACAGGCTTTCTGGTATCTTGACGAATACACAAAACACTCTTTCTACATTCAGAAGCAGAAGCGATAAAAATCAGCCTTCTAAATATATATACCTTGGGATAATTCCACCTGTATATTATATCCACTTTGATATCTGCTCGAAAACTGCTATACAATGCAAACAGCTTACTGGCTGAAATTTCAGCTAATGATCTTAAAATGGGAAAAGGCCCTTATTTAGTTTTTTTTACAACATTCTTATTTTTTTTGTATTCATGAGAATTACTCAATTAAATAAACGATCTAAAAATTCTCCAATAAACCACTAAAAACTTCGTCGTACCTTCGATTATATCGAACATAGTCCAATGCACATACATTCTTAGTTTACTTTTGTTTTTACATTTTACCTTTATTCCAACGCTAGTGAATTAAGTCAGCAAACTAATTCACTTTCAATCGACCGTGTCTCCAGGTGTGTCGCGTAATCACTTTGCGAGTAGTTTTCTTGTAGTGCTCTAACAAATTCTACAACACGTCGTGAACCGTCCACTAGACTGGCTGACAGCCACCGAAAAAGGACATCAACGATCCCCCTGGCAGCGAACCCGTTTCTGCAAATAAGTCTAGAGCAAAATATCCCCGTGCAAACAAAACAGACAACCTTCTAGCTACCGTTTTTCGTGCAGTTTCACTGGTGCAACCGTTTTAGCCCACCACCCCCCGAGATAGTTGGATTAGGTGCAACCCTCCCTCCCGGTTTACCTTAGAGTCTTCGAAGCCCCCCGGAGGCATCTGGGAAATCGATGGCCGCACTAACTCGGTAATGTGTGTGTGTGTGTTTGTGCAATTTAAGAAACGGTAACTGAATGGGCACGAACACACCGCGCACCGTGGGCTCGATTTGGCGTTGGGGGCCGTCGTAAGTGCGACAGGACACTCTCGACCGATACGTGTGCTAATGAACGTGACGATGGTTGCGGGTGACAGAGGAGGGACGCGCTGCGCTTATGCGATTTATGTTCGCGTGCGTCTGGAACGAGCCGTTCCTTCAAATTCCGTTGCCAATCACCTTGCTACCGTTTGGTTTGCGGCGATTACTTAATTTATAAACAATCTGCACGAAACACGGACCCCTCTTGCTGCTGCTGCGAGTGATGCGATGGGTGGAATGCAAAAGGGATATAATTATGTAATGTGAAATGCACCAGCACACGGCACCACTGCACACAATCTATCGATGTAAATATGTGTGTATGTGTGTGGGCATGTGTTTGGTGTGTGGCATTGCAATTAATCTTCGAGCTTTTGACAGTTTAATTGTACTTAATGGATTACATCATGAAATGTTACGATTTGCAAAATTTGTTGAGTTATATGCATTGAATTTGATAAGAAGCGCAGCTTTGAGTTAACAATGTTGCCAAGGCTGTTTGACGAAACAGGTCTAAACATTCACTTTGCTTTGGTCAAAACTGAATATTAGACATGAAATGTACTTTTTAATGCTTTTTTGGGTTATTTGACGTAAACCCATTTCCATTATTATTTTATTCTGAAATCCTTTTCAATGCATAATTGCTAAATTTTACCTCTTAGCTATTAAAAATAGTTAAAAGTGATGAAATTGCATACCTTTAGGCGTTTAGTTCAGCCGAACGTGGATTAGTGTTTGTTAGTTGTTTGTTGTTTTATTCTGATTGAGTAATTAAACTCGTTTGAACGGATTTATTTCTTTTAATTTGAATGTTTAAATTCAAATCTAAAAATAAATCGTTGAAATACATCTGAATGTATACTATTTAAATAAAGCAACGAGATCGTCTGCTCCCAAAACCTGTTCCTTCCGACGAAGCCCGATGCCCTCCGGCCGTCGGCAGCCGGCTGATGAATGGTTAAACGTTTACTGTTCATGTAATCTACATTCGAAATGACCGCGACATGTAGTTTGCTTTTTTGCTGCACCTTTTTCCCCTCTCTTTCTCTCTCTACCACGAATTCCACGTATTGATTCGTGTTGCCGAAACTGTTAACCAGATAACGGCGATCCGATAAACGTCATAAACATACGGTTCTGACACGGCTTTGCATGATGAATGCGTTAAGAGATGCTGGAAGAAAAATGCTCAGCCAATGCAAAACGCCCCAACCGGTCGGCAAATGTTGACGGAATAATAAATGAAAGATGGAAAATATGCGTAAAATTAATTGAAAACTGTCTCTAACCCCCCTCCGCCAACCGTGGCTCTAAAAGCGCATTAGCAATGTATGCAAATCATTCGTTTCGTATCGAAAACAACCACCGCATGTCGTAAATTAGTGCCGGCAATAATTCATTCTATCAGCAGGGTCAATCTTTCGGAAAAATTATCTCCTAAACTCCTTTTTTTCCTGCACCACAGAGCCCCACAGATGAGAGGCATTTCCGCTCGAACTGTGCGCTCACGGGCCGGGCGCTGGGGATAAAACATATTCACGTGCCCGTCACCGTAATCATTAACACCTTATATTTGATTTTATGATACTGCAGCACGATTAGCAAGAGAGGAACGACGACGTTTTAGAGCGAACCGGTTGGGTCTCGCGCCATTGCGGCTAGGCCGCCGCACTCGCGCCGGAGACTAATTGGTAGCAAACGTAGCACACGTTGCGCGAGAGGAAATGCAATCGGACGAACGCGTGCGGACCTCGTAAGTCAGTTCGATCGAATGCTGCGGCGATATGAGTGCAAATGTTGACATGGATTTGCAACCAATGAGTAGAGAAATGGGTAAACATTAGCAGCAACACCCGTGCAGCGGCAGCAGCCGAGCAATGACAGCAGTGAACCGGTTGGTTGGAGAAGTAATTAGATACGGTTATGCGAGACGTGAAATGTAATTAAAACCAAATCGAGCTGAAAATGCTTTTTTTTTCTTTCTTAAGGATGGAGTAAATAGCGAATGGTTTAAAACAAGGGTAAACAAGTTTTGTGCAATTTCAAGGCCATAGAAAGCGAAGTGAAATGACACAAATCATAGAAAATCTAGACGACTCTAAACGACTGAAACTCCGGGTGGAACTAGTGGTTCTTATTTTTTCCGGAGTCCTAATCGGAGTTCTAGGGTCGCTCCAGAGAGCACATCAGCAGTCATAATCCTTTTCACAGAATTGGAGAAAGGCTCAAAGTACTTTGACGTATGTAATGTATTAAGACCTTTTTTATCTTTATCACATTCACATCAAAGTTTGTTTGCACACTGCAAGCAACTGCTTTGTGTTTTTTTTAATATTTTTTTTTAAATTGTGGATGTTCTTTTGGTGCAGAAATATTTTATAGCTTTCCAAATATATCTTATACTCTTTTTTCTACTTGTGTGAACAAGCATCTAATTTCCAATAAAACGGTTATACTTCTGGCCAACGAATGCGAATCGTTGGACGCACACTGTACATCGATCGCTAGCGCACGGTAGCAGCGCCATCTAGCGGCGACTAGTGCAAACCGTTATTCGAGTACACTTGGTCGGATGTTTTTCGAGCGGTTGTTCTTCAAGCTTTTGTTTGTGAGATTTTTGAATTAATAGGATTTTTGACAATAATTGCTTCATTTCGCATTCAACAGATATTCGAGAGAAAAAATGATAAAAGTCTCTAAGCTTTTTGAATCGTTTTTCATCGTTTCCAAAGCTCTAGGCATAACGAAATGATTGCTCCGTGCGTTGCTGTTGCTACAAATTACTAGCTGTACCGCACAGAGCGCCGCACAATGCAATTGATGTTTATTAAACTCCCATAAACTTTTATTTGATAGAGCCCTCAATCACGAGCACGCCCGAAGTGTATGCGGCCGCTTTCGCTGCAGCAAAACGGTTTGAAAATTAGCCCCTGCGGTCAAGCTTCTATCGCCGATTGCACTCCTTCGGTCCTGCAAATGTGCAATGTGGCAAACACGAACCATTTGGCAGTGTCTGCAATTCAATTCGCCACTAACTACACGCTCGGCCACACGCGCTTGCCGCCGAACGTCGATCACAACGGACCCTCGGAGCAATGGATTTAAGTGCTCGACACTTTGGCAAATCGTTCCAAGTGGCAACCGCCGACCAATAACGTTGAAGCGGCGCGTTAATCACACTGCTAATGCGCGATGTTGTTTAATTGGCGCATGTGTGCGCTGGAAAACAGTGAAATGTGCTCTCTTATCGTGCCAGTCTGATGTGCATTTCGAGCCAACGAGCAGAAGCGGCAAACGATGTAAACAAAACGGTTCTGGTCAATTGTTGACGGGTAAACAGATCGTGTAATAGGGAAACAGGCCCGATTTTATGGTTTGAGAAGGTGTGGGAGCTTAGGATGGTTAAAATTGTTTTCAAAACATTGTGCCTGTTGTGATCAAATTAAGTGGTGAACACGCTTTATTTCGTTTTGTTGAAATTCTTTATGATTACTTTAATTTCCCAACAAATAGACGGTTTTCGGGGTAATCCTTGTAGTGCATTCTAGAGCACTAAAGCAAACAATCGTATTATTGCGTGATGCAGTTAAAAGACAAACGCTTCGCTTCTTTGATGTTGCTGCCCTACAACAACATGATACGACTTGCTAATTCTGCCAAATCTTGCTAAAGCGAACAAAACTCTTTAAACGTACCGTGACGACATTACCCGATTATCCTCACCTGGCAGTTTATATGCACGACCATCGTGACCGTCCCGCAAAGCAAGCGAAAGAACTGGGTTAATCCTCAAACACGCATGCTGCGCTTTCGGCGATTCTGCGCCACTGCGCCAAGTGTTTAATTTTACGCAATTTAATGGACAACTTGAATCATTTCTAAACGGTTATCAATCAAACACCCCCGGCTATGCGTCCCCAAGCACAAGACAAAGCACCGTACAAACATGCGAACAGGAGAAGCAATTTAACTCTGCTCCATTTCACCTGCCATACCTACCAACCGAAGGATATCCGTAACGCGCTTTGTTGTTATGACTGGCGCTCGCGAGGGATTTTGCTGTTGTTGTTTTGCTTTCGGCTTCTGCCAACCTTACCGCGCTTTAAATCTATCAACTTTCCAGGGTCGTGCAAATAAATAGCACTGTGCGAACTGTCACACCCAAAAACAAAAATTGCGACTTCGATCCCCGATAATATCGCGCAGTGATGATGGTGGCTCCTCGCAGCCCCCTCTCTCTCTGCTTACTGTGCACCTATTTGCTACAACTCTATTGCGCACGGTTTTCGGCGCGCTTTGGGGCTATCGGAGCTGCAGCGGCGGACGACCGGTAATAATTTCGGTCAATTCGATCGCGTTTGAAGTGCCCGGCAGCAAGCATTAATCACTTGCCTGCCCGGCCGTGCTGCCCTAGCAGGTATCGGGCGGTATTGGATTGTGTTGGGGGCACTTTTTTCATTGTCAGTAACCTGTTTGTAAGCGATTTGGGCAATGATATTGTACCGTGCTCAATCTTAATCGACAGATTACGATCAAGTCCTCGAACAACAACAACAACAACAAAAAAACCAGAGAAAAAGGAGTTTTAAGAAAATGCGACACGAGAGCTGCTTTATGTACTTTCAAGGTGCTGGGTGTGTTAAAATTAGAGTAAGAGGGAGCGAAAGGGCACGGGAATCAATAGAGGACGCAAATAATTAATACACACCACCAAATATTTAGCGTATGTTTGATATTTAACGTATGAATGACGATTTAGAGTAGCTGAGTTGTTTTTATATACTTCCTCAAATTCAAAATAAAAATAAGAATTCATCATTTTTAAAAGGGATTTATTTAGGTTTTATTTTTGTAAAATTTAGATGTTATACCATTTTTCCAAATGAGCGTTTTCCAACCCCAATATGGATGCTATGCAAGAGGTGCTTTTTCGTACACTGAATGCCTTTTCTTCTTCTTCATCTTCAATGGCACAACAACCGTTGTCGGTCAAGGCCTGCCTGTACCCACTAGTGAAGTGAGCTTGGCTTTCAGTGACTTATTGTTACCATAGCAGGATAGTCAGTCGCACGTATGGGGGCACGGTCTATTCGGGGCTTGAACCCATGACGGGCATGTTGTTAGGTCGTACGAGTTGACGACTGTACCACCAGACCGGCCCAAACTGAATGCCTCTATGAAACGTTTTATAATGTTCCTCAGGACCTAACCTAGCCAGAACTAGTCCATTGCTGCTAATACAGTGAGGATGCATCGACAGTGTCCTTTTAATCCGGTAACTAATTAAAACAAATTATCCAAAAACTGTTTGAATGAATTGATCCTTTCCGTTTTAAGTTGGTAGGCTGAAATTTATAACTGTGAGCTGTTTACATTGTCTAGCAGTTTTCGAGCAGCTATCTAAGTATAATAGTATAATATACAGGTGGGCTTATCCCAAGGTGTATGAATTTCGAAGGCTGATTTTTATCGCTTATGTTTCTGAATGAAGATTTTAAGAGTGTTTTGTGTATTCGTCAAGCCTCCAGAAAGCTTGTTTGAACTAAAGTTTTCACCCATCCTGTCAAAAAGTGATATTCAAATTTGGTTATAAAAAGACCACCTGGACTACATACACTTTGATTCTGGATTCCATCACCAGATCTCTTTAATACACCTTGGGATAAATGTAAACACCACCTTGTTTGGCCATTTTTCGAGCAGGTACTCGAATCTAATTCTAGCTTTG
This sequence comes from Anopheles gambiae, assembly GCF_943734735.2. Lineage (NCBI taxonomy): Eukaryota > Metazoa > Arthropoda > Insecta > Diptera > Culicidae > Anopheles > Anopheles gambiae. Next base: position 19,591,968 of record NC_064602.1, on the reverse strand, counting down.
AGGCTAGAATAATCGACACTGAAAATTGCAGGCTAGTTTTGTGTGTGGTTTTGTATGGAGCGTTTACATGATTTCAGCCTCCAACTGACAAACTCCATTCAATAGACTGGCTAGAATCGTGAAGGGCCCCATTATTTGCTTTTTGAAGATTAATATCATTATCATACCATGTTTAATACATTACCTAAAAAGAGGATCAATTACAATCAATGCAATGTTATAAAAAAGAGCCATGTATTTAGCTGCATCGGTGTATCTAATGACTCAATCTAGAAAACATTAAACCGGTGTATTCAAGATCGTAATAAATTTGTATTGTTTTAAAACACGTAGAAGATCTTATAATTTACTGTAATGTACTGTACTGTAACGTAATGTTCTGTACTGTATTGATTTTAAAAAAATCTTATTATTTTAGCGGGTGATTAACTGCAATTGTCTATCTAAAATCGATACCAAGCATTAAATGTGCTCATTTGTCCCATCATTCTGTAACATATATTTTCGAAGCTAAAGGAATCAGTAGCAAGCGAACAAACCCAAGGATCTTTCAATGCTTTACTCTCTCCTCATAAGTTTTCCTTACGAAGGAAATAGCATTTTAATAACCCCTGCAATCGTTCCCAAATGAAGCCATATTTTAGCGGCTAACCGGAGGCAACATAAAATGTGTCTGTAAATTAACGATACAACGTGCAGCACACTGGGTGCACCGAGCAGCATAGCGGGAGTGACTTTTGGTGTTGGTGCAAGATGGAATCACCAACAAGTGATCCCCAAAAGGTTGCTGGTTGAGATCAAATGGGTTGGAGAAATGCATTCAACTTACGCACCTTTTTAGAATCACTCCAACCGTGTATTACGATGTTTATGCGCACCTGATCGCAATCGGATCGACCCACCAAAAAGGCCACCATAAATTATCGGCTTTGGAGCAACAACAGACGGGTGGGGGACGGGTTTAGCGAGTGCACACCACGAAAATGCGATCGATCGAAATGTTTGCGGAAAAGCGAAATAAAGTACCGGAATAAAGCTGAACAATTTCAAAGCGATCATACCGCGATCTCCTCGCGAATTGCATTACACTCCGGGGTGGACGACGGTGGCACACACTTGCATCACCCGTGTGTCGGTCGGTGTCGTAAACCCGTTGTGGCGCATCGTAAATGAAGGTGAACGAAAACAAAATAAAAAAACAAATCCCCGTAATCCCCTTATTTGCCCTTTTTTCTGCTCAAGCGGCTCCAGCGGCGGGTGCAACAGGTTACATGAAAGGGCAACTCCGGAAGGATAAAATAGCAAACGCACAGCAAGAAACTGAAGTCGAAGCGGCGATTTCAGCGCGCCGAATGATATCTTAACCTGAGAGAGGAGGCGTTGGGATTTAGTTTCTTTCTTTTTCGGTTGGGGCCATGGGCGGTACGAATGATTGTGAGCGTTTGCAGTACATAAATTTTACTGCAAGATAAAAGAAAAGCGCCTTCCGGTAACCGGGTGGGGAAAGCAAGGCAATGGTTGATAAAGCCTGCTGCAGGAAGCGGTGCCATTCGGCGACTTTTATGATCACCTTTCGCCCTCGATGTTAATGTTTTTCCGTTTCGTTTATTAACGACAGTTTCCTGCTCTTATTGTACATTTCTTTTTTAGTCTTTATGAAAAAACGGCATGTTTTAAGTTGAATTTTTACACCTTTCACGTTGTTTATATGTATTTTGCTGCTTTTTATTTTTGTTCTTGTTTAATAATTTTAAAATTAGCAGTTTTACTTCATTTTGAAGGTTTAAAAAATCAATTGTGTTTTTACTATATTTAAAGCTCTTTTCCCACATAGTAAATTCAATAAAAAGAAAAAGAATTTTTATGAACAACAAACACGAAACCTTTGTCCCATAAATCAACGGAAATCAAAACGACCGATCGGTAAAATATCGAAATAAATGCGCGATCAAATGTGACACTGGCAGCGAACAAAAAGCATGTTTTTTTATACACCTCCCTCAAGCGTGAAGAAACACAATAATCTTTTGATGGTTTTGCGGACTTTTTTTTTATTTGGCGTTTGCATGTCTGTCAGCGATGAATCGTCGCCTAAGTGCAGCCCGCCTGCCTGCAACCAATTCAGAATCAATTTATGGAAGCTGTAAAATATTAACCGAAAACAAGCGATCGATCCAAGCCGGGCGCATATCGGGCCAGCGTTTTTGATGACCGTTGAGGTTCCGCTCCCGCTGATGTCATGACAGCTACGGTCCCCGGGGCCGATAATTTGTTACACGCCAAAAGGTATGCCTGGAAGCGAGCGCGCCTTTATTGAGACATTCTTTGGCTGGTTTGGCTGTGTCTGATGCCACCAACGGAAACAGAAAAAAAATTCCCTCCCATTCCCGGGGGTGTATAGATTGGAAAAATTGAAAGCGATTGTCTTTGCGGCGCAAAGATCGCTGTTTGCCCGATAAAAAGCGCTATTAATGCACCCGAAATGGTATTAGATGGGGCGAAGGAGGGAACTGGCGATGTTGTAGCCAGGTCTTGCCAGTTTTAGTCGAGCCGTGCGTGAGCGTTGTATCCAAAAATCAAAGAAATCGATTAAGGATTCTGGTGTAATGCAAATGTTTGATGGAATATAAAGATTTTCAATTTAAATATCAATTTAAAATTTAAAGTTTTATCGATCTTCGGTCGGGTTTTTGGGGGTCGTTTTTATTCAAAAATATAAACAAGAGAAAGGCACGCTGGTGTATAGAGAAGCTCAATTTGCTCATTTTATTGTTACAAAACGGTACCCTGCACAACTTGCTTCGGTGCTTCCAAAATAGCCTTTTTCCCTGCTTCTGCGCAGCCTATGTGACAACACAAATTGTTATCGTTTTTGGCGGCAAAGGAAATAAAAATTATCCAGATGAAATACGCGCTCATTTCGCTCGAAGAAGTCGTCGTTAAAGGCCTCTGTCGGCATAGAAAGTATGCCAAAAAAGTGAACGCAAAAGGGAAATTTCCGCAGAATTGCGTTCGTTAAATTGTACCACTTGGCAACTGTTCAAAACAGGAACGGTTCGAGTATTGCTGCTCGACTTTTTACATTTATGTCATTTATCGAGAGTATTAAATTGCCAATTGCACCACGGGAACTTAATTGCAATCTTGCGGAGCGGTTCTCTTTTTTTTTTTGTTACTCTCAGTTTCTGTTGCGATGTATGCCATAAAGTTACTGGTTTAATGTTGGCGCAAGTTTGTAGCGCAAATCATCATACAAAACTGGTTGAATCCAATGAAGCGCAATGAAAAAAAAAAATAAGCAATGCGTCGAAAGAACTGTATTTTTGTTAATTTACAAGTCATTTTAATTGTTTGTTTAAACAGGCGCAGAACGAAAGCCTGAAAAACACACCACACCGCAAAGCAATTAAAAATCGTTGCCAAAATTGTGATCCAATAATCAAGCTGCCCATTCCGTTCCGCCGCATTGCCAGCAAAATGTAGTTGGTGTGGTGTGGTGGTACATATTAAACTTTTGTTTTTCCGTCGCTGTTTCCTTACACGCAGCCACAAAAACATGTTTTGTTCACGCAGCCATTGTCCGTAGGTCGTAATTTCTTCTGGTTTTGGTATGATGTTCACACCTTTCCGTTGTCCACTCACAGGCGCTTCGTGGCATCGGCATTGTGAATTTATTGATGCAACAACGCATCGTATGACAGTTGGTAATTCGTCATCTTTCCTTAATGAGACCTTAATCAAGTGCTGCACACAAGCTCCTCCGTCACGTGCGTGAACATGATCGCCTGTTGTCGGTGTTTCGGGGTTTCTCGTAGTTTTTCTTTCTTCCAAACCAAGCAAGTCCTGCATTAAACCGGTTGATATTTGATAACCAAACAGTGTGTGAGTGCGAAAAAAAGCCGGCGCAACCCCGCAACGCACGCTTATTAAATCACCCAATGTCACCTAAATGTGTGAATGACGCGAGATATCGCCTTGCACTGCTGCAGCCTCCCGGTGTGATCGTTGTTGGTTAATTAAAACATTGGTACCCACGACACCAGACACTTTTCTCTTTCCCACCAGCAGGATACATTTTCTTTAAATTGTGTGTTTTTTTTCTTCAATTGGAACCCATGGTACATTGAGTTGATGAATGTTCATTAGGTTATTGCGCAGGTTTTGACATTAATCAATCGTTATCGATCGTTGTATCGTGTTTCCAATACTACGCCTTAAAAAACACATTGCCCAATTTTGATATCGATCGTGGGCAATCATAAATTCGGAACGTGTAATGCCACTGTCAACAGTAATTAAAAATTAATGGTGTGTTAATGGGGAATTGGTTTTATCGGGTCATACGCAGCATGGCAAACCGCTGCTGCTTTGCAGTGTTTTTCTCATTTTATATCAAGACTCAAGCGCAAAAAGGTTTCCTTCCTAGAAGCATGAGGCAACAAAATGTACTAACAAAATGCACGCAAGTGTTACAAACTCCAGAAAAAAATGCCAATGTTTTCATGTTCAGCAAAAACCACCTTAATGACTGTTATAGTTAGCTCTAATTTTATTTTTCTTCTTTGATTTATTTCACAGGTATGTGAACGGGACCAAACACAGGCTTTTATTATATCTGGTAAGAGATTTATGCAATTCCTTCAAACCGATAGCGTCAAGTGTTGATTACAAATCTTTTAGACTTTAAGTTGATTTGAAGCATCAATTCCACTTCTGCTTCAATGAATATCATCTCTGTCGATGGTTTCGTAACGAATGTCACGATTAATCTCGAAATTACCCCGTACGTGACACATTTAAACACTGCGGCCGTTAAAAGCGATCCGGGCGGATACGAAGATTTAATGACACAAGCGCTTGCGTCAATTAAATCGCATCCATCGTCCACCGATTGCAAACAACGCCAGTCGTGAGATTATGTTGCACTCCCGCTGACGTGTGGTGGTGAGCAAGAGCGCTATATAAACAATCGCAAAAATTGGAGCAAACTGCAGCGAAAAAGCGAAAAGCCAAAATAAAAATTCAGCTCCGCGAAGGAAAATCCATTTCCCCCCCATGTGTCAACAGACAGAATCTCAGAATAAATAAAACAAAATGTAGCATCTACTTTGAAGTTGGTGCGCCTCTTGTGATGGTTTATATATTCTCTACGGTTTGTAGTGTAGCACGATAGCAAGATACAAAACACGATGAATAAAACGAGCGAGAGCTGGATCACCGGTTTCGTTCGATAACCCCCGGATGATTGCGAATCAAGCGGTAGTGAAGTTATCTCCCTTGAGACTTCCGATTGAAAGGTCCCCAAAAATCTCGAACGGTAATTTCCCGGCTTACCAACCGATCGACTCTGATCGGCTTAAAGAAAGATAAAACTACACACGCCATGGGTACCGTGCAAATAGCCGCCAACATGTACGATTGTGAAAGGTTCCGATCGTGTTGTGGTCCTCAAAACTGCATGTTACTGTGCGCCCGTGTGCACAAACATACACACACACACACACACACACACACAGACACGTACCCCGCCCTCGATCGTGGTTGATCTCTCGGTCTCTCCCTTCCTCGCCCTCTCTCGATCTTTTGGCCACTGAACGTGCGGATTATGGGATGATGAAATGGAGCCTGCGGAATTGGACCACACACTCCTAAAGCCAATGTAAATCACCTGTCACTCAACTTTTCAACGTCGTGCGATCGAGATCGAACGCCGCCGTGTGTCGTACACCCGAAAGGGAGACCGATGGTCTTTATTTTTGCATCCCCGTCCCAAACCCTTGAGGTAATAGAGTTATAAAACGCGTAGAGGTTAACTGTCGGACGAGAGTTGGAATTGCATACGGTTAGGTTTGCAAGTTGTTGGAAAAGGTTTTAAAACTGTAACATTAAAAATTTACTCACATGAAAAACTTGATTGAATTTGATCAATTTACTTTCTCCTGGGTTGAATGCTATAGAGATGATTCATTCTACGGTTATTCCAATTCCAACAAAGGTGTTCAAAAAACCAGGATGAAAGGTGTGTCCCTCCCTTTGCCAAGAGGAAGTTTACTCTTGAGGGGTAAAAGAGGTAACATGTCACCTTTTTGATACAAACGATCACAATGCGAACTGCAAAACATGTGAACGAAAGCAAAAGAATACAGAAACTGACAGGCTGACAACGCATGCTCCTCCTTTGCTCCTGGTTCCTCGTTACATTTGAAGATTCCGCACCGGTCTCACGGACATGTACGCGTTGTCGAAGATGAGGCGGCCCAATGTACACAACTCCCGACCCTGGATGAACAAGATGGCTAGAAAACAAGACTGCTCGTTTGCGCGAATACAATTCGGGCGTGTAAATATTTGAAAGTAAGCAGGTCCCGACGCGTCGCTCTACGGCCCACACCAAATGAAGCTAAGCGCAAATAATAATTAGCGTACAATAGGGGGAAGGAGGTATAGGACGACGAACAGCCGCCGACAAGAGACGAACGATCGCTAATACCATCAGCTTCAACAATGCAAACCTTCATTCAATGCATTGTGGAGCGTAGTAGGCGTTTGAAGATGTTGGGGGAGATCACACCGAAACCCCAAACCCGCTGACCCAAAACAGAAAGCTCCAATTGTAGTGAGTAATGTTGTCTTTCCAAGCTGCCTGCTGGAACACCTGAAGATCCTAAAGAATTGGCAATATTGGCACGTCTGAGCTCTTAGAGGTGTTCCGCGGTCGATTGGGGAAAAGAAACAAAACCAAAGATATTCACGTCCGGCTTTCGTCGGTTAGTCATCATCATCATGATCATCACGTGCAGTTGGAGAAGTACGGTGGCATATTCCGCTTGGATGTTGGCCGGCCCCATGTAGCCATCAATCAATTCGCGTGACATTCACTAACCCCCATTCGCGACTGATGGTTACAGAAGTCGTCCTAATAGAGCCTGAACTACGTCTACCTTTGAGCGGGCATCACCAATACACTCTTAACGGGGTAGAGTTGCTCTCACCACTACTCTTACATTGCAACTTGTACCGAACATCACCTTCAGATTCGCATCCGATCTACGCGGCTAGTAAGCGGCTTGTGAGCAAAATCAAAACAACCCTCAGCCGGAAACTCAATTAGCTGCGTGATCGTGTAGCTAGTTAGGCTCGCCGTACTTAAGTGAAGTTTAATCGCTTACGGCCGGAGCCTGTTTGGCGGTGTTGCTACCGGTTACGGTGACTACGATGCGTAGCTAACGGTAGTAGTGTGTACCGTCATGCGTTAACTTCTGCTAGACGCAGCTTAATTTGTATCTCCCATATCATTTACACTGGGAAATAAGATCGTTCAAAATGTTGTTTTTATTAGCATTGAAAGGCACATGCAAGTTGCAAAATATGATTGAAAATGACTCCAGCAGACACTGCGCACAGTTAATAACGCCAATGTAGCTGGAACTTCCCAGGGACATTGGCTGGTAGTGTCGATCTTCAATAAAATTGGTAATAGATTTATATTGGCGGGATCAATTGACACGGCGGTGAGAGGCGTCTCGGGCGCGTAAACTTGTGACGCATTTCTTTTGCCGCAAGCTGACCAGAAACTGGGCCACGCGGGATCCACCAGGGGGTGATCTGGTGCCTACTCTTTAATTGATGGTAGTCAGTTAAATGCTGTGGAGTTCGGATATAGCTAGATTTGTCTGAGTTATTGATGTACTCCACAACTCAATTCTTTCCATTTGTGCCCATCTCTCTGATGGTTCAATCGTGAAGAGCAGCCAGTGAAAACCCTTAAATTTCAATCCCATTTACACACCCCATAATGGTTATCGGGAAGCAATGCGTTGATGTGTGACTTGCAGAGTTGAACGATGGCTGCTGCTGCTGCTGGCGACCGGCTTATCATCCCCACGCCAATCACGTTTCTTCCACTGTCCCTTGTTCGCCTTCTGATGGACCTGTCCACCAGGCAAGCCCTACTAAAACCGGTGTCGATCAATTCGCACCGCATCTCCCACCCACCCCGGCCCGATGCCGATCACGACCGGTGCGCGGTGGTAATCATCTCTTCATTGGAGCTGTCACTCTCAATGTTTTCGTTTTGATAGCTCTCTTTCGCTGCGCCGCTGTCAGTGTGAAATTCGAGCAGCTGCTTTGACCATTCGAGCACCCCTCAGGGTGGGTCTCTCGGTCAATCTCTCGGCATCTCTCGAAGCGCAGGGGTGTACCAAGGGGGTATTTCTCTCTCCGGTTTTGCCTGTTGCCGTATGACATAATTCAAGTTTTTCGCTTCCTTCGTCCTTCCCCGAACCGGACACTCTACGAACTGTGCCTCTAAGCTCCCACGAAGCCTATTGGCGAGTCTCTGAAGCCCGCACGCACACACAAACAGCAGAGCCCCCACGTACACCGTGCGCACAGCAAAGGTCCTTGACGAACTTCGTCGTGCGTCTTTTTACACGTTCGTCCGCCCCAAATCAAGAACCGCTGCGTATGGTCGGGCGGGAGGCAAAGGGGACGGAGAGAGGCCTGCTGCGCGGTGGCCAGAGTGAAGTGAGAGGATTGTTTCGCTTCTTAATTTTCAAACCCCAGACACGCTGCCTGTGCCTGTCGACCCTATCTCGCGTCGGACGCGCACCGCAGTCGCGCGAGCTGTTCTCTGTCGTGGCGTGCGGAAGAGAGTGATCAGTGCAAAACAAGACACCGTACAGCGCGGAACGTTTTTTCGGTTGCGCTTTCCCGAGATCATCAGTCATTCGGAGTCTCGAGATCAGTCTTTTTTGTTTGGTTTCGGGAGTTGTCCGTCCGTTTTGCGCGTGCAACCGAAGTTGTCGCTGCTGTGTTGCTTTTTGGGAACGGCTTGTGAGAAACTGTGTAAGATCTCGTAAAGTGCGTTTACAGCTGAGCTGTGTGCGTCCAGTGCGTGCGTCTACGACCCTGTGCCACAACACCAGGGTTGATGGTTAAGGAAGCTTGTATCTACCGCGTGCGACGTTGGAGTGTGTTTGTGTTTGTGTATTTATTTTTTGTCTTGAATTTTGACCATCATCGGCCTACCTAAACCGTTCCAAGATCAAGGTGACTGTGCTTTCGGTCGACCCGTACCTACGGAAACCTGTGTGTTGCTCACACGCGGAAGTTCACCTTATTAAGACATCTGGCTGGTGTAGTTGTGTGGCTCTGGAGAGTGATTGTTAGTGCGCGAACGTGTCCAGTGTGGTACCGATCAAACTCCCAAAACAAAACAGAATTGCCTGCGAATTCGTAGTGTTAGAACGCGTAAACAACGCGAGCTTCTCTTGAAAGTCACCTGTGTCTGGGTTTGCTCCAGTCTCCAGTGCGCGTACGCAAAGGGTGCTTGTTGCTGCTGCTGCTGAGGCCAAGGTTGCTGTCGTCGATCGGTCGACACGCTGGTCGACACAACCCGCGATGGACGATCGACACCTGGTTTGAAGCGCGATTGTGTGTGTGTTTGTATTTGTCCTGCGTTCGTGCGTGTGCGCGTGAGTTTGGAAGTGCAACGCTGGCAACTGCACTGCAAGTTGATGCACTCGCGTGAACGTGCGGCCAACGACAAGTGTGTGACAGGACCGGTCAACTTCCCTTCATCGAACAGTAGTTTCCCTTTCAAGCTGACGTCCGACGACCGAAAATCGGACCCGTTTTGCATGACGTTGTGGATCAGTTTTAATTTATGGACATCATTGTGCCAGTTGTCTGGTACGGGGTGGTTAGTAATAGGCACACAAACACTAGAAAAACCGTGGGTTTTGGGTGACTGTGTATTAGTAGTAGGCAATATCGTAAAGACTTTCATGGCACTTGACGACGACGCTGATCGCTCAAGTACCTACGCCGAACGGCTTCCAACGCTTTGATGACAGCCAGAATTAATGATTTTTGTCCTTGGAACCACCGGTGGACAGCATTACGATATGCAACAAAGTGTACATTGACACATGGCTTCTTCGTTCGCCTCTGTCATCACGTACTCGAGATCGCGCGAATCCGCACCAGCTTTGAAACCAAGACCTCCGTCCCCCGGTACTGACCAACGGCGGTGCTACGTCGTGGCGTGTCGTTGTCACCGTGGCCGATCCGGTCATGTCACGCAAAAAAAAGACACGCAACCTGCGCGGCGCGAGTTGAATGAACTTGCTTTGGGACAGATTTTTCTTACACACATAGCCGCTGAGAGCGTAGCGGCGGCAGGCAAATCTGTCCTGGGACAAGTTCAAAAACGCAATCAACCAACCAACACCGCGATCTCCTTGGGGCGCATGCGCGCAATTTCGGTTTGCCATTTCTGTTGCGACTGCAATGATGCCGGGGTGTTGTGTACTAGTTTGTGAGCAAACGTACCATAGTTGGACGAAAACTAGCTGCAGTGTGCAACATGAGTGTTTGTATTTTGTTTTTTTTTTTCCTCTAAATGAAATTCTCGCTCGTTTATCTACGAACACCGATAACGTAAGCCTCCATAGGGGCACATGTTCAAATAATCAGGTTTTAAGTGCCGGAGCTACCTTTCGGTTCTCTGTAAATGGAGGTTGAGTTTTCGAGTTGGAGTTTCTCTTCCGATTACCGCCTGTTAGAGGTTTGGTTTTGATATGGATTGACCTAAAATCAGAATCACATTTATATGTGTTTGGGTGATTAGGATTGAAAAACGAACGCAAACCTTACGCTCCCCGAAAAGGTGTGGCTAGTTGGCGAACGGTGTAAGATGTCTAACGGTTATCACATCAAATCTTTAATTCAGTTTTTTCACCTCTCAGGTGTATAATGTTGGATATCATTTTTTGCTCGTTTCAACGCTTTTGAAACGTGAGACGTGTTTGACACTTGAAAGGCTTAAGTTAAGCCTTGTATAATTAAACGAGCACAGTGTGTTACGTTACACTACACTCACGTGTTAGCGTTTGGAGACGAAGACGAACTCGACGCGTGTTTCGGTACAAATGTTGTTCTTTGATTGAACTCAGCCGCCCTTGTCAACACTTGGCAGCGGTAGCCGAAAGATGTTGCATTACGTACATGTCCTTCTCCCAGATGGTGTGTATGTTAGTATTTCGCATTGCACTCTTCGCTGTCGAGGAGGATAGAAAAAATAGCAAAGTGCGAAAAATGTTCACACGAACCACGGCAGACAGCTCGTCTCCAACAGTGAGATCGTGAGATCCGCATGTTCTGATGGTTGTCATTACAACCAATTAAAATAGGCAGCTATTGAAACGGATGTACGTCACACCAACAGCTGTGATTCGGTTTTGCTTTCGCCCCTCCCTATCTAATGGCACTGAAAAATCGGACAGCAAAATCAATTAACACCTGGTTTGCTTGGTTTGTTCGGGTGCATAGAAAATGAAAACAAACCTCAATGTTAAGGTAAACATAATTTAGAGTTGATTAATGGAGGTTATTAAGTTTCGCACTAAACGGCTACAAGATTGATAGCTTTCAATTCGTCTCACTTTGAAGTCACATTTTCAGCTTTACTATTGCGTGCTAAACGATTGATTTCTGCAAACCCCCGCTCCATGACCTATTGTCAAAGACTTTTAAGGTTAAATTGTTTTCTTTTTGTCTGACGAATTTCGATTGTGAAATCGAATATTAAGCAAGGAAATGAATGGAACTGTAGCTAAACTAAATGCTCCGAACGAAGCTATTATTTTGCACAAACGGTCTTATTAATGCAAATGTGATACCCTTCGCAAAATTCCTCCATATCCGGTGATATTGAACGTTCGACCGCAAAGCGAACGTGGTAAAGCCATCGCGATCGGAAAGGGTATCGATTTCGGAATGATATTTCTTTGCGTTAAATTATTTCCGCTTGAAATCCGATTCCGATCCAGACTTTGATATGTTACGCAGAAAAGAAGAGAGAGACACGCACTCCCCGGATGGCCAAATCTGGGTCGATCGGTGCTCTTCGGCATTAAAGTTCGTTGTCTCGAGGGGTAAGCCCCATGACATGATTGACCTTAAGCGGCCTCAAGGCTCTGGGAGCCGGAGACCGAAAGAATAGGGTTTGCGAACTAGCAGAGCTCCCCTAATACACACACCGGTGATCGTGTTTTGATCTGCGCATTGTAGATCTCTTGGGAGACACGGAACACAGGCTTACCACACCGGCGGGACAATCTCGGCACAGATTAGATTAATGCAAGGTAACTCGGGTCGGGGGTTCTTTTTGTAGGCTAAACCGTTCGTACATAAATCCTGCCGACTCAACCGCCAATTTACTCCACCAAGCCCTTGGGGGGCAGCAGCAAACGCATCTAATGGCCCCATTCTCCCCGGCATGAAGCGTCACCAAAGTGAACATTATGGAAGATTTATTGGTACCACCGCGTTGACTTCATGCATTTCGTGAGAGAACGGCGGCCCCTGGTGTGTAGTGTATGACAAGATGAGGCTTTTGATTGAATTATGAAATAACAGCCCCTATACATGATGATCGTTATTGTCAGCATCTCGGTTGGGGTAGGTTTTAGACACGAGATCCCAGCACGTATTAATCCACCTTTCAGTGCGCGGTGTACGGTGTTGTGTAGATGCCAATTTAATGACACTCAGCCGTCAGGTTGTTGTTGCTGGAGCGATACGAGATCTAGAAGGTTGTGTAGACGGCTAGATTTCACAATTGGCTGGTTTGGCTTCTCTGAAAAGATTGACATCTGCGGTAGTGGCAGACAACAACAAAAACCGTTGGTATGTCTATTGCTACTACCAGTGATCAATGTCTTGGCAGTTAGATCGATTGATGGCTGTGAGATGATCAATCGCAGTTAGCTATTGTGTTGTCACATACGAAATGCTTATAACTCCGAACAAATAGGTCCATGTCATGGGTCAATCAAGATAGACTTGGAATTTCGCGATTTCGGTGGAATAGATGGAGATCATCTTGAAGGCGATAGTCGTTCCCAATTCTTCAAAGTTACGTATAAAATACTGTTGTTTGAGGATGTATGAGGCAAACAATGAAATTGTGAAACAGTGCCGTTAAACCCTTCAAAATCCCATTTCTTCCTCAATAAGATATCTCATCAAAACTCATTAGGCGTGATCGTGTGTCTTGCTGCATGTAGAAATCAATCCATACTAAACCCTGACGAGTTCATCCGCAGAGTCCATTTTCAACTCATAACTCAATGAAGCCCAATTACTTAAGGGATAAGTGTCACTGTCTACCGGCTTCGCTGCCGACAGTGTAAACCGGTAACTGTTGTGTGTTGCTTGCGGCACTCGGGCCAGTGACAGAAATTATTGGATTTGCACCGATCTGGTGTCCGTGGCGGCACGCAACCATGTCTCGAGCAGCTCAAACCGTCCCTTCAAGGAAAGGTGTCGTGGAGCGAATTCATTTGTCGACACAGCAATTTGCAACAGTCGTCGTGCTTCGTGATGATGAACTCACGAACAGGAATCCAAGCCTTCAACTCTGCACGATTGAGTAATAATAATGGCAGAAATAAGCCTTCAAACGGATCGACTGCTCGAGCAGCACGAAGAGCTTTTGCTTTCGGTCGCGAGTGTGCGGGCATAGCCAGTGGCAGTTTTAGCACCACAGCCCTAAAACTTAAATAATTAAATAAATTATTGAAAACCTATAACCGGCTTACCGAGCGGATTCACTCCGACCGCGGCCGGAGGGGTATAATTTTGCTCACGTGTGAGGTCACGCAGCGTTTGGAAGCGTTGCAAACGCACCAGCATAAAAAAAAACTCCTCCGAGAGTATTACCTCATTTTTATGGCATGCCGTAAAAAAGAACCGTATCCGGCCAAAGGGGGAGCAGCAGGTCCGTAATAAAACATTGACATTAGCAGAACAGGTCCATTTTCGTCACATCCTGCGTGTGATGATGGGTGGTGGTGGGCCTACCTTTCACTATTTCACTTTGTTGGCGCTTTCGTCCTTTGATGAAGCATGAATGCGCGGGGTGTATATGACAGTTTCGTTTCGGTATTTAATAACCACAGCTCCCACAGAAGCTGTCAAACAAAGCATAGGCGGTACAATTTTACTGCAGTTGTCGCTCAAATTGTTTACGCTTTTACATTTCTTACAGTGAGAGTGATATGTTGATGTATATAAAGGTGCTCTGGTGCACCTCTACCGGACAGTAACGGTGCTTCATGTTTATTCGGTGAAATGTAAATAAAGCAACAACATCTTGCTTAATATCCGAACGATCTTAATCACTGTTACAATGTTGATGCATTTTGAACTTAATTTGAGGCATGAATTTATACTCTTTCCATTGCTCATTTATTATGGACCTCCTCTTTCTTAAAAAGAGAACACAAATTTCTGTACTCAAAAAATAAGTAAAGAAGGCAAAAGTCGACGAAAAAAGCAAACCACTTACCTTACGTTTTAATCGAACGATAAATCAATGTTTGATACTGCCTGTCTCTCCCTCGATCACTTACAATGTGCATCGCAAATGTATGTCATGCACGTGATGGGCCGTGCCGTGCCCATGCGGCATGCATTAAAAATAGAAAAGCACCGTTAGGAGGAGGGAAAGGTTTCACTTTCCCAATTGATCCATAAATAGCGTGCGCAAGACTTTGGCAAGACTCACAAGAAGAAGAAGAAAAAAAAACATCAACCGCCAAAACCTCGAGAATGTATTGTATTTACCATTTCTGTACGGCAGAAACGATTCGCACACCAACGCCGGAGAATCGTTTAAATAATGAGGTGCACATTATTGGGGAAGAATTATGGCAACCGACACATTTCATCGCCAAACGGATGCACCTGTTTTAAGCAGAAGCGAGGGGGCCGGTTGAGTTGGATGATATGTTTATGGAGCATCGTGTTTGTAAAGTTGGGAGTTTGATTCACTTCTTTATTGCACAAAGATTGTAGGTACCAAATGTCACATTGCTGTGCCTAAAGCGTAAAGCGTATAATCCTAAACCCCTCTAATGTAAGCTACAGTTAATTAAAACATGATTAATGAGCTTAGTTTTAAACGAAACGCGTAGCTTTACACATTAATATTTCCTTTTGAGTTCCCCTGCCACATTTTTCAATCATTTATGATTGCGCAACTTTACCCAACCCTTCAATCATCGTCGCGACAACTGGATGAATGACACAGAAAAATTAGTTCGCAAAACGGATCGAGTTAATTTATGCACCTTCAGCTTGCGACCATGTTGTGGTCCCACGTTATGCCTAAAACAAATAAGAGAGGTAATAAGAGAGAAGGAGGCTTGTACGAAGCCTTCAACACACTATTGTGAGATTAGCAAAAAAAACCTACAAACCACTTGGCAATGTATAACACACACACTCACACATACTCTTTCAAAGACATAGCGAACAAACATCAAACGACATAAAACGAAACGAGCTTTAGTGCAAATAGAAAAAAACAACACAGCGAGAGAAGAGTGAAGAGAAGAAAAAAACAACACAAGCACAAGCTATCGACGGAG
Organism: Anopheles gambiae; assembly: GCF_943734735.2. Taxonomy (NCBI): domain Eukaryota; kingdom Metazoa; phylum Arthropoda; class Insecta; order Diptera; family Culicidae; genus Anopheles; species Anopheles gambiae. The sequence continues at coordinate 19,576,528 of NC_064602.1, read as the reverse complement.
CTGCTGCTCTCCCTGCCCGAGGTCCTTTCACGTGCGAGTTGGCGGAGGGTTTTGACTTAGTTAAGAGCTACATTTTAATTCCAATCAACTGCGCCTGGTGTAGCCGCCGATTCCCCCCGCGTCCTGTCTGTCACCTGTGTCTTGTAGGCCACCCGCGGTCGCTTGGATGCGTGGTTTTCCAGTTTGCTCGGCACCGTTGCAAATTATCTTGTCGCGTCTTGCGTGTGTGTGTGCCGCTTCTTCCTGTGCACCTTAAGGTAGGCCACCAGCATCAGTGCAGTTGATTCAATTTTTGTCTTCATTGTAAGGCGTGCTGTGTGGCCATTCTCGATCATGTCTTTATTGGAGTTCCCTTCTATTCTGGGCCTCGGATGATGATGATGGCAGTTGACGGAACTTGAACGTAAACAAATAATCAGTCACTTTGTGACCCGCGGTGCGTGCCTGCACCTCCATTACGACAAGTTGCGACGGCCGTTTCCGACGTGGGGGAAGGAATGTCCGCCCCCGGTGAGCCATAATCCGGCGACGGTGTCCTGCTGCAGAAGCCAACGACCTGTCGGATAAATTTGCATGCGCACTGATTGACGGCGTTGTGCTGTTGGGGTGCGTGCGTGCGTGCGTCCAGCTTTTGTGGACGGAAAGATTTTCCGTCTTTTGACAGCCGAAAGAAGGAATGGAATGCATGCCGTGTTGCGTACTTACCGACATCGCATCCGTTACCCCCTCGTGGTGGTGTTGCTGTTCGTGACAGTGAACGGTCAGTGTTGCCAAAAATGGCCGTTTCAAGTGCTGTGGTGGCCGCCCTTCACTTTGTGCACTCACACTGGTGATGGACAGCGATCGATGCAAAAATGGACATATTTTGCTACCGATCGGTGGCATGGTGGTTGCCGGCTTGCACACACGCGATAGCTGGTGAGCGAGGTGGTTTTTTTTTTTTGGGGCCATTCTTTGTGGGATTTTCCTGGCCGCGGGATTTGGTCCGTTGAAGGTTGCGGGTGGTTTGCCACCCGTTGCTTTTTTGGTGTGATCAATTACAACGGAAACACAGTGCAACCTGTCGTGTCAAGAGAAAGGAAAATGATCTGTAAGGTTTGACTTATTGTTCTCTTCTTCGGTTTAGCTATAGAAAAAGGTTTAAAAATACACTTAACTACTGCTTTCACGTCATTTTGTACGATGTTTTGGACTCATTTTAGTTTCTCAGCAGTTTATCATAAAATATTCAATTTGTAAAAATATGTGTCTCAATATTTCCATTTTTGTTATGTTTTTCTGTCTCATTATAATGCAGTTAGTTTCCTTTTTACAACATAAAAACTATTATTGGGACCCTTCACGATTCTAGTCAGTTTTTTTGTATGGAGTTTGACAGTTGGAAGCTGAAATCATGTAAACACTCCATACAAAACCACACAAAAAACTAGCCTGCAATTTTCAGTCTAGATTATTCTAGCCTCAAAGCTAGAATTAGATTCGTGTACCTGCTCGAAAACACGGTGTTGTTTACATTTACCCCAAGGTGCATTAAAGAGATCAGGTGGTGGAATCTAGAATCGAAGTGTATGTAGTCCAGGTGGTCTCATTTTTTTAACCAAATTTGAATATCACTTTTTGAAAGGATGGGTGAAAACTTTTGTTCAAACAAGCTTTCTTGAGGCTTGACGAATACTCAAAACACTATTAAAATCTTCATTCGGAAGCAGAAGCGATAAAAATCAGCCTTCTAAATTCATACACCTTGTGATAAGCCCACCTGTATATTATACTCACTTAGATAGCTGCTCGAAAACTGCTATATAATGCAAACAGCTGACAGGATGAAGTTTCAGTCTACGAACTTACAACGGAAAGGGCCCCATTATCAGTTTTTGTATTGATGGTTTCGATTTTTTGGTAATCATTTTATACATTGTTTATCCTATTTATTAATTACAATAAATTGTTTTTTTTTTCAACTATTGCCTCATTTGTACTCGTCATTCAATCTTATTCATTTATCTTGTTGCTTTTCTTGTTTTCATTTTCATTTTACCCTATGGCATTATATTCAATTGTTTTTTCTTAATGTCTTTGGCTTCTTTATTTCTTCAAAAAGGCTTTATCGATGTATTTTATTATGTTTTTTTCTTTCTTTTATATTTCTCATTGTAATTTTCTTCCTCGTGAAAATCTACCATTGAGCTATGAATTGATTTTGTTCGATTTATTACTTATTATATTAGTTACTATTGAACTTATGGTCAAAGCTTGAAACTTGATAAATCTATTTTAAATAGTTTAAATTAATCACTGCTCTTGTTTTTATTCTGCCGTTTCCGTTTCCATCATCATCATCAGCATTTATCATCATCTGACATGAATTATGGCTACTTAACAGGACTCGTTCCCGGCACCACGATCGTGGCGCACTCTAACAAATGTCTAGCCTAGCTCTGTTTTCATAGCACCAAATCCACGACCCACCGACCTGCTGCCGGGTTGCCCGCCGATAGATTAACCACCTAAACCTATCACAACACCAAATGGGCATCACTCTTACCAACCAGCTGTGTGTGCCGCAGCCAAAAAACACACTCACGCAACGCGAACGCATTTTTCAACCCGGTTCGTGACGCGTTCATACGAGAGAATATAAATAAATCCGCACGAAGCTTCCCTTCCGCCCTGAATTTGCGGCTACCTTTTGTATCCGCTCGTGCTACTACCCTTTAGTAGCGATGGGAGCAGTTCTTACACGCATCTAATGCCCCAACCACTCGCCCCACGACTCGCGGTAAAAGCACAGACCGGCCGGCGTGTTTTGGCGTACCCCGCTGGCTTGCGTGCGTGTGCCGGCGGGCAAGATGTGATGTTTATTTTCGTTTTGCGATCGAAAGTGAAATTTCGCTGTTTGGTGGCCGGCTGTGCTGTTTACCGTGCGCAGTTTTTTTTCGCCTTTTCCGATAGAAATTCGTTCTTTCGGGGGTTTTAAACGGTAAAACAACAATTTGTTTACATGCGACCGGTTGGTGAGCTGGTACGTTGTGGTTAGAGTAGAATTCTTGGTTAGAAAACCTTCGTCGTGGTTTTGCGTGTTTTAATAACATAAAATGTAGAAGAACATCTCTCTTCGTGGTGCAAGTGTGCCTGCGCAAAGGGGCAGAAATTAGGCTGAACAGATGATGACGATTAAATTTAATTTGGCTGTGCGTCTAGCGACCGTTCTACTGACGGCTGTTTGTCGCGTAATTTATTCGGGAAACGTGTGGTCCCGGCCCCGTACTGCAGGAAGATGCATCGAAACTGCAATCTTGGTTTGCAGATCTGCACAGTATATGTGTGCACCATGTGAAGCCCATAAAATACGGCAGCGTTCGTTGACATGCGACAAATTTTACTAACTCAACGGTGCACCAATGGTGCGATGCAGATTTTCCTCCTTTTTTTGCTGCTTCCTTGCATTCCTTCACTGGTCGCTCAACCCTGTTGACTTGGGCCAACCTTAATTCGGCTACAGCCGATGACAAGCCGGTATGATTTATGTTTCCGACCATCGCTGGAGAACGTGTTTTATTTAATTTCGCTGCCCGCGCTCGTTTTCGGTGTGTGGCTTAGTAATTGAGCGGACTCATTGAAAGACTCGTTTTCTGGAGCAACTCTCTGAAGTAAAGCGCGGTACGGTGGTCGGCATTGCGATAAGCAGTAAATTGACGCAATTTGTTTTTTGGGTTTGTGTGTTGTCGGAGTCTTTTTTACGTCAAAAAGGTGAGCGGGAGCCGACAAACGGTGAAATGAAAAATGTGCCCTGTCCGCGCCCATAATTAGAGCTATCCATCAGCAGCCGAAAATTTGCATGCGCTTTAACGTACCGCGGTACTTATGGGATGGAACTGCGAATTTGTAATGCACCATTGCTTGTATCTTTGCGAGGATAGTTTGGAACTTTAATGTGTGCACAGTTTAATTAGCTCGTGACGTTTTAAAGGCCGGGGGACACTGTCCGTACTCGCTAGTGTAATTTCAATTTTCAGTAGCGCATCTGGCGGCATTTAGTGGAAGCTTTTTGGTAAACAATTTGGAGCTTCTTCAGAAAATATGTTATTTTTCTATGTTTTGTACTTGATTTGGATGAGAAAAGTTTTGTAAAAGGTAGATGCACATGTCCTGCACGCATTGCATCCATTTTCATGACAAAAAACGATGGAAAAATATCGATAACTAATGCCCACAAAATCAAAACGTTCGACGATTTTTAATGTATAAACTAAACTAAACATTTTGTTTTTGAGACCATTGCCAAAGTGTAATTATTTCCTGACAGGGCGTATTCCTGCCTCAGTGAAAATGATGTAAAAACATAAATGCACCTAATTGACAGTCATTGGAAATTAAAACACATTAAAATGAAAGCCTGTCCCAAATCGTTCAGTCCAAAACAATGAGCTTGCACTGTGTGTGCCAATGAAGACATTGCGCCTGATTGGCACAACACAGCCCTTTGCCACTCTTGCCTTGCTGTCGTCTGATATGCAGATCACCAAACGACGGCATGTAGACGCCAGGCTGATCGCGCCAACAGCAGCAGCAGAGCCTCTACACAGCACTCGATTCCGATCGAAACGACTGTAGGACTGAATCGATTGAACGCATTTATTATTCGCAGTTTTGACGCATGCCTGTCACTCCTCGAGCCTTCCGCCGCTGTTGACTCCAAGCAACCGATTGGTGATTGACGTTCGTCGGCGGCGTGGAAAACTGTCTGTGGCTCACGATCTCGGCCTGACGCGCACTCCGCTACCACCCGGTGGACAGTTGAACGATCGATAATTTGCTCGCGTCATCGATGGGGCACTTTTATTAGGCAGATTGAATCGCACGAATCTCTGAAGAAAATTGAAACAACATGAGAGGGTGATCCAACCGTCAATCATGCGTTTCCGAGGGAGAGATTGAACGTTGACATGGACGTCTAGACGTCTGGGGATGTGTGTGGTTGCTAATCGAATGATAAGTTTCAATTAGCAAACGGCTAATGAAATAACAAATCAAGTTGGTCTGATACAATCACAAAACTCGTCACGTTCGAAGAAATGAGAGCAAATTTTCCATTAAAAATCATACTTTACTCTCCTGTGTTTCAAGCAGCATCTCACCAAAACGGGTAATCCATATCCAAACATACTCGAAATTGGACGCTCCATATGCAGCTCCAAGGTACAGCAAAACCTCAATCGATCCTTTCTCTCAGCGCTCTGAAACTTAATAGGATTATTGGCCGACCACCGCCTGAGGTTAATTATCGTAAAGTTGGACGAAAAATTGATCCGCTCGGAGCATTGTCTCGTTGTCTCGGATTGGTTTCTAGCTCGGAATCGTACCAAATAAGATGCAAATTTATTACAACCCACCCGCCGGGACTTGGCGAGATCGTTTGCCAATTTAGTACTTCGTGCACTCGTGCCCAAAACGGTGGTGTGATGTTTGGATGTTTGCAAAAACCAGCAAAGTTGAAGAGCACCTGAAGGTCCTTTTTGGGGTAGGTTGCGCGCTTATAACGTACAAAAACCTGAGCAAACAAGAAGAAAAGCAAAAAATCATTCGCACTACTTTGGCGTTATTAATATTACTTTGCTCGCACGAGGTTACCACCGTGCCGCCGTGGAGCGATTGATTTGTGGAGTATCATTTTTTATGCCTTCTTTGCGTCAAAGCCCTGACAGCCGAAAAGGGGAGAAGCGAAAGTAATTCGTTGGGCCAGCCTTTCGCGTCGGGCGTGGGTTTATTTTGCGCAGTGCTGCCTCAAAGCTGCTGGGAACGATATTTCGGCTTAAGGGTTATAATTGAACTGGATTGGACTCTCGAGCAGCACAAAACATTCGCCACTGGGTGTCTCTGCCGTAGCCGGTTCGTAAACGTGCGAATTGACTGTTTGTTTGCCTCATTAAGATGTGTACTCCTGACGAGAACCGCTTCTATAACAACAAAAAAAGGCTTTAGTAGAGCAGTGCCTCACCGTGTCGCTGCTATTCAGGCGGGGAAGGGCACATGGTGATTATAGTATGCTGTAATGATCATGATCATACGTTTGTAGCTATACATCATGGACACGGCTGGAGATACCGATGCCCATTGTTTGAATTCAATTAAGATCCTTAACGAGCCATCGTTTACCACCTACCGAGTGAGCAATGTGTTGCCCGAGAACGGTGTTGCCCGGTTTTTCGGGGGCAAAATGTGAAGTATGTTGGGCCAGAAAAAGGAGCAAGGTAACCTGTTATTTTTTGGAAAGCAAAAAACAAAACGAACCATGTAATTCATTAAATTACTTTCGGATATTTTCGCGTACTAGCGGCAAGGGTCGGTACTGGATCGTTATCTTGCTATTGTAGTACATTGGTTTTCTTGGATAATTATTGCGGTTTTCTTTTTTCTGATGTAGTTTTATGGAATATTCCGTCAGATAAGACAGTTTGATTGGATCTTTGTGTTTGATACTGAAATCTGTTTTAATCTCTCAAGACCTCAAGGTCCATTAAAATGTCTAGTTTTTATTTCTGCTTAATGTACTACTAAAACCACTCAATTCAAACTACTTCATAAAAACTCCGTCCAACCAGAGGACCTTGTCTGGCAACAAACGTGGAAGCGTTCAGCGATCGTTCCTAGAGTTTTGTGTGTGATCATTAAAATTTAACGAACTCTACCGATCGAACCCACCTTACCTTACTATGGGAAGGGAACAGATAGCGCAGTGAACGTGCGGCGGCGTCGGCGGCACCTACTACAAAACCGGACCATAAACGTGCCTTGCCATGGCACGGTTTTCATCGAAACGGAAAGTGATTTTTTTTCGAGCGGCTAGCAAAGCGGCCATTTTATTAGCATTTTCCGGCGGTGAAAATTCACACTAGAGTGCTTCAAATGCGTGTGTGTACTACTGCAAACGATTAACACGAATGAGTAGCGTGTAAAACAGGAACAGGGGTTTGATCGAGTGGTGAAGCTGAAGAGGGAAATAAAACCAGCTTCAAATTGGAAACAATTCTCCATGCCATTTAATGGCGTGTTACTATCGAAACGGTAGCCTTCGGAAGTCAATTTGTTAGTCAATTATCATCGTATAACACGGCACAACAAAAAGCGGAGAATAAAAGAAACCAACAGTCCAGGGTTGGATCGTAAAATGCGAAAAGTTAACCAACAAATTAGTCTTCAATGATCCACAACGCCATAGCAAAGTCGGCAACGAGAGAGAGGGAGCGATAGAGAATGCAAAAAAACGTGTCACCTTTAAGACAACATCTAACCTCAGTTATGTCTTTAGCTATTTCTCCATCAAGTCTCAACTACGCGGTGTGATGTAAAGTGTGAAACGTACAAAGACAAACATCGAGCCCGCCCATTAAAGAGTCATCAAACGACGAACATCAAGTGTGTGCCTGTGTGTGACTTAACCAGGTGTTTACAAGCTGCTTAATCCCGATCTTTTAATGCCACCGGGCATAATGTTGCAACAGCAACCACTTCAGTGAAACCCTGGGACTCGCGTGTGTTCAGTGTCTGCAAACCAATTACGGCTCCAAACCCAGCGGACCAGGTCGTTGGTGCATGTGAGTGAGCCAGGTTCAAAATGTCCTTACCTCATTCGATCGTTACCGCTGTGTTGATCGTGGTTGAATAGCTAAGTGCGCGTGTGTTTGTGTGGTTGGAGAGACGACGGAACATCTTCATCGGGAATTTCTGTGACAGTCGTGGAATTCTTGTCCAGTTTATTAAGGAGTGTTGAAAGAAGAATTCAAAGGTTACGCTCCAAACGTGATCCACGTGAGTGCTTGTAAGCGTGTGGTGTATAACATCTTTTGACTCCTCGGGAATAATAATACCAGTGGCCCCATAGTTCCGTTGCGAGGTTGGAGTTCGCAAGGACAACGTGAACGCATTCCTATACACCGTTTTTGGACATCATTCCAGAAACTCTGGAAACGGAAGATATCGCTTGGAATTCCGGTGACAATCAAAAATGTCATCGTCCAAGCCGCCGACGATGAAGTCGGCCCTACACGGAGGCATTTTGGGCGGCAAGAGCAATGGCAAAAATGGCAACGCCGGCAATGGCAGCGGTGCCGAGGGTCGACCAGTGCCCGCCGGTGGCACGCTCGGACTCAGTGCCGCCGGCTGCAAGTACGACCGAACCATCGAGGATACGGTGGTGGCGCTGCGCCGCGAGCTTCGCACCGTGTACGAAACGCTGCGCGAACAGAACGAGAAGCTGGTCGATCTGGAGAAGGATGTGCGTGATCGGGACATTAGCATTCGCTACCTGAAGAACGAGTATCGCAAGCTGCAGGAGTACTACCGGAGCAACAAGAGCGACCTCTCCGTGCCGCCCAACTTTAACCTGAACGGCAATAATAAGGAGAACGGCGGCGGCGGTGGTGGTACGGCGAACGTGGACGAACTGTTGCAGAAGCTGCAGCAGGAGCTGAAGGAGAAAGATCAGATGGTACGCGAGTTAAATCAGAAGGTGATCCGACTGTCGAACAATCTGATCTTCGTTCAGAAGGAGTCGCTCAGCAAGGACGATCGGTTGGACGAGCTGCAGAATGAGATTGACAAGTTCCGGCAGGTGGTAAGTAGTAGTTGGTGGTAGGATGTGTTTGTGCCGATATAGGGCAGCAATCAGTGACATCTTTGCTGTGACATCTCAGGTACGGCCCATCACGAAGGCGATGATCGAGAAGCGCTGCTCCGAGGACACGTTCGACAGCTGGTCACCGGGTGTGGAGAATACGCGCGTCCTGCCCGTCACCGAGACGCGCATCAAGCGGCAGGCCATCAGTGCGGAACCGTTGTCCTCGCTGGCCGGAATGCAAGGCGATCTCATCAAGATTCCCAAATCGTCACTGTAAGTGTAATGGGGGCTTATGCGGTGGTTCGTGTGGTTTGTATCCCAGGAAACTGGAAATCTGCCTACCACACACACACACTTCTACGTAGGCGATATTCACACGCTTCGCAGCAGCGCAAAGGTGGTCTGGTGGTTAGCCTCCCTACGGGGGCCCCCGTAGCCCGATATCGTAGCGGAGTTCCGCGTGGATTTGTGACAGATCGAAGGATAGCACGAAAAAATGTAACCCCGGGTCGCGTCGGGTGTGTGTACACCGCGCTACACATCGGCGTGGGCTGTGTTGGCCGGTGACATGTGTACACCGTTTTATTGCGTGTGAAACCACAGCTCTTGCTGTTGCCGGTGGTATCGTGTGACATTTGTTGAAGTTAAACTGGATTCCAAGTTGGGGAGAACTGTTGTGAACGCAAACGGAGTCCGGGAGAGGCATTAAAACCAGCTCGCAAGATCCTTCCAGCAAAATGACTCGTTTTCCACTTTTCCACGTGAGATCAATCAATGTAACGAGCTGTACGTGCATTTAAAAAAGGATGCCCAAAGGGATGTGAAATCTTCCCCGCCCCGACACCTCGGGCAACTAATGATCGGCAGCAGCAGCAGTCGATCGATCCGGCCGGCGATACAACAGGCTGAACCGTTCGCGTTTGCCACGTTTGCGTGCCCGCGGGCAGTTAATTAAAATGTTTACATTCCACCCCCGGTCGATGCGAAGTCCGTCGTCCGGCGTATCCGTCGCGCAAATTAAGCGGCATTAATTCTGTCACTGATTAGACCACCTTTGCCCGAGCAACGAGGCGTGTTATGCTGTTGGGGCATGGGTTTTGCACATGCATCTGCGTTAGGTGCGTTTTTTTGTACATCCACCCCAACGCAACGCTAAAGGCGAAAGGGTAACTAACAACAACAACTACTACTACGCACACGTCCATTGGGTCGATGTACGCAGCTAATGTCAACCGTGTGTCTGTGTGTGTATGTGTATGACTTGGCGAACCGTTTTCTAACGATGGGCCCGCATCGAAACGGCGGTGCTAATGCTAGATGAACGATTTAATTCAATCTAAATTACTGTCGCACCATTGATTAGAAATAATTCAATCCGACACGGCAACGGTCTCCGGCGCTGCAGAATTTAGTGGCTGTGGCTGGCAAGGAGGTTGAGAAACTAGCGGTACCCGTTGTTACATTGTGTGTTTAACGATGGCTGCTTTGTGATCATTATGTTTGGTCTATTAAATAATTGAATAATTAATCATTTAATAACAGCGATTCAACTTTTAATCGAAAGGAGCGAACTGAACTGTTTGAAAGAGTAATGGCTACACAAGAAATGTAAAATAAACTAAACAGATTGTTATCGAGGCATCATCCATAAATTACGCAACGCTTAATGATTTTTTAAAGCTAATATTGAATACTTCTTCAAAATGTTCAGTTAGAAGCAAATCATTATATTAAATAAGCTTCGGTTTCTGAAATCCTTACAGGTTTGTCTTGTTGCAAGTATTAATGATTTTTAATACGATTTTGGTTTTTTGTTGTTGTATAGTCATAAAGTGATTGAAGGAATTATTATTTTGCATTTATATTCTCGATTTGACCATTTACGGGTATCAATGAATTATTCTATAAAAAAGAAAAAAAAAATAAATTTTGCCAAAACCGCATACATTACAAAGTTATTTAACATTTTGTTGATCTTTTTGCAAAATTTCATGATAATACGCCCTATCTATTACAAGATTTTTTTTTCTTTGACTCAACAACCGATGTCGGTCAAGGCCTGCCTGTACCCACTTGTGGGCTTGGCTTTCAGTGACTAATTGATTCCCCCCCATAGCAGGATAGTCATTCCTACGTTTGGCGGCGCGGTCTATTTGGGGATTGAACCCATGGCGGGCATGTTGTTAAGTCGTACGAGTTGACGACTGTACTACGAGACCGGCTATTACAAGATATTAATATTTAAAGTCAATTATTATTCCAGGAAACACAACTGGCTATCATATTTGGCAGACATGGCTCTCAAAGTGTTTACTACATTCTTTAATCTCATAATTATATACCAAAAATGATGAAAACTCAAGAATTATATGCCGGTACTGTTGAGCCATTCATTTTATTCTATTGAAGATAATAAAATCATCGTCGTTTTTCTAACGCATGACCCACCAAATTTAGGCTCTATATATTAGATAGACCAGGCCAACCAGGCCGTCCTTACGAGAAATAAAAAAAAAAAATTTTTTAGAGATTTTTGATCATCTTGTGTTGTGTTACCTTAAAAGGTTTTCAACTACTCTTTTTCTCATTTGTAACAAATCGTAACGATAGAGTAAACTCCCACCTCATCTGAGAGTGTTACGTAATTTATGGATAATCTCTTTGTCAGAAGAATTCAAAAATGCCTCTGAATGTTGACCTATCAAAGTCTCTCTTCCTCAAGCTCAATCGCGTGCATTTTGCTCACAATTCACGTGCAATCCTTGAACATTTTGTCTCAATATGTCTTAATTTTACCATTAATATGTTGAATGAAATGTTGGATTGTAATTTTATAGCCATCTTTTGACTAAATTCAACACGACAAGGCCATGACGTCCACCAACATAAACACCGCGCACATCGTTCCTCATTCATCTGCCCATAAACAATGCACGCTCCCTCCTCCATGCAGGTCGTTTCCAAAAATGGAGCGTTAAATAAAGGTATAAATCCAAACGTCGACCCCAAAACAAAACAAAAAAAAAAAGGCAAACATCGGAACGCCGATCGCCTTGAATGGTGTGAGTAATCAGCTACTAATTACCTCATTAATAATTGTACTCACGTCACTTGGCACGGGGTGCCGCAAAGGTCGTCATAATTCATGCACCAACCAGCGCAAAACTCAACCCGCAGGCGCGGAGGCCACACTCCCCAAAAAGCGTCTAGTGTGTTAGCTTCGCCTCGGCACGAAGAAGAAGAAAATTCCCAGACAGCTGGGCCCGTGCCCAAGGCCCTGCAGGGCACAGAAAAAAGGAAGGAGTTCCATGTTTCGGGGTGTCATAGGTGTTGTAGAACGGTTCCTTTCAGCACGTGCCGTACCCAGTCTGTGGCATGTCTGCGACCCACGCACAACTCTCCCCACGGCGTACATGGGAGGAATATGTAAGTACGCCCAGAAATCTATGGCCTGACATTTGCACTCCATGGGAACCTTTGCTCGCCCATGCAGGGAGCGCGATATCGACAGCACAGCACCGTAGTGGTACAGACGGGCGGTAGATGTAACGCGAGGTTGCTCTAGTATCCTCACCCTCTAGCGGCACCAATCCTTTGGGCGAGATACCACTGTCAATACTCTCAGGCAGGTCTCATATAACCTCAAACCCACGGATATTGTGTACAGAGAAAAAAAGGGGACCATGTTCACCCATCAACCCACCTGGGCCCGTCATCAAACCAAAAACACTGACAAACACAAACGCGACCAGCTCGGCCAGCTCTCTATCGTGTGTGTGTGTGTGTTTGCTCTGGTTCTGGTTGGTCTTAAATTTTATGCCCTCAGCAGACCAGCAACAGTCATCGCTTGTCACCATTAAACAACCATGACAATTTCATTAACCACCATCGCATAAAGCTGACGTACGGGTCGGTACAATTTGACTACCCTGACGAGCTTACGATCATCCCACTAAAGGGAGAACAGCCACCGGTCGGTCGGTCGGTGTACTGCCTATCCTCGCCCACCCTACAGAATGTAACAACGATCCATTTCGCTAAATGTTTTATGCGTTCGCTACTTTCGACAATAATCGTAAAAATTAATAACGTCGACTTGGCGTGTGCGCGGGCGCGCATTTGCGCGTAGCCACTGGGCTGGGCGAGAGTGGATACATTGTACCTGGCCCCACGGTAGCCGTTAGTAATGGTGAGACACTGGATGGATTTATTGTCCGGTTAGGGCAGTTGGGCGGGTGACAGTTTTTATTACCTTTTTGGCATGTGTAGGATGCAATGGGGTTCTATCGTGGCGGGTGGTTGATACAATGGCTGAACCGCTACAGATTCATTTTTCAATTTAAATTCCTGTTTTATAGCACTTATTCACAATATACGAAGTGTGAAATGAAGTGTGGTATTTGCAGTTTTTAATTAATAAATACATTGTTTCAGCTACCCATCTCAACAAAAATGCACCCAAAAGCATGTGTTTTATTTTTAATTTTCGCACAATTCCAAAATACAAAAAGACATGAAGCCACAAAAATCAAACCATATTTACGTCTCATTTATTTACATCGATCGATAAGTTAATTGCTACAAGCGGTGGAACCCTCTCCGGGGAGCTTTCCTCCCGCCGTAAAGTGCTCTTATTTGCGCGCATAGCAAACCCCACCGCCGCGATCGCGCGACCACACCGTTGATTGATTATTGCAATCGCTAAAATGGACATTTGCACTTACCGACGCTAATTGTCTTTAGCGGGCGACCTTTTCGTGCCGTGCCGCACGTGTGCATATGATTGCTGAGCATGATTACGTCCGTGTCTGTGTCTGATTTCAATTCGATCGTCAATCGATCATCTTGACGCTATCGGCAGATGAAGGGTAACTTAGGGAGAGCATAATTCGGGTGCTGCAAAGGGGAGGTGATTTTTTGTTCGCCTCACTCGAGATGTAATTAACGATCGTGATTAATGAGTTTGTTTCCGTACCCGCTTGCATTACTTTTAGATCCCGTGAAATAATCAAATCTGCCATCTTGGATAACGATTTCATGAAGAACTTGGAAATGACACAGATACGCGAGATCGTCGACTGCATGTATCCGGTACAGTACGCGGCGGGCAGCCTGATCATAAAGGAAGGCGATGTGGGCAGTATTGTATATGTGATGGAAGGTAAGTTGAACTATCGTTTTTATGCCATATATTTTTTTTCGATAAAAATATTGGATTTCAAAATTCAAAAACCTGGTCTGAAAGCAAAATTTTGTATGTATTTCATGTTCTAAATATTTAGAGTATTTTTATCCACATAATATTTATTTTAAATCATATCATGGTTGGTGTTTTATTCCTATAAATACATACCGTTTTTGAACAAATCAGAAAATAATACCTTGAAATAGTATTATTTATTAAATTTTCTAAAATTTTATTTTTGTGTTAAAGAACAATGCTGAGGATGAAATAAAAATAGTTCCTTCAACCATAATGAACATTTAAACAATGAAAACCCTTCTGCTCTGTCCAATGCTCAGCACCATAGTGCGCCTGCATGGCGACGATGTGTAGTGCATACCTTCAGGCGTATATCTCAAGTGAAATAGGCAAATCGTCGACTTTTTCGACATTGGTGCGGTGTTTTGTCGACATTCGCCTCTCTTTAAACTTAACTTAATTTTTGAAGATATTATTGCTTTTTTTGTTTCATTCTGTTGGAGAAATGATTGTCAAATGTTGTTTTAACCGTTTTGAATATTTAAATACTACAGACAAATTTGATCTTTTGTTTTTTTTTTATTTGCTGAAGAATTTATGATTCATGATAAGACTTATGTCGTTTCTAAGTGACAACACCGCCATCCTTCATGTTCTGCCTGTACGGTGGAGAAAAGTTGAGATATTGGAGCTCTTCAAGCAGCAAAAAAGTGATGGATGCATTTGTGCAACATCCGTTCCTGTCCGCATGCGTGACGGACGTTTACATTGTCGTTCGCCGGCTACAATCGTGTCCGAACTTTTCGCCAACTCTTTCAGTTCTCCAGCTTTTAGATACAAAGAAGCCTCCCAAGCACAACACCGCTGGGGTAGATTTTTCCCTCATTTTCACTTTCTACTCTCCGACGCCGGATACAACCGCGCAGCAGCATTAGCAGTTGTACTGACTTGATCGATGATCTTACCGCGCTCGCACACAGTCCGTCTCACGCAGCTGGGCTCTTGCGCTGCAAAGCAGTGTAGATTTTCGCATCGTGCTTAAAATATTACCCCAGCGTGCAGACCGCAGTGTTTGCTGCGAAGATGAATGGCGGCTGCCTGCACGATGACGACTTGTCGGCCGGCCGGCGAATGCGCTTTCGCTTTCAGATCAAATGACAATCGATGAATTATCTAACCGTGCGGTGGGTGCGCGTCATGCGAGAAGCGTCCTGTTGGGAAGCGGCATTTGCGAGGAAAGTAAATTGGCAAGAAATGTGCCTGCCATTCGCCGAGGAAAGTCCCGACCGACAGGAGAAATATGTTGATCAATTCGAAGCATTCATGGGCGCCATCGTCTTCGAGACGATCGTTTTGTGTGCCGTGTTTTCATCAGCGCGCAAAATCTGGCGCGTTGTTGGCGATTGGTGAGCAGATGATCGTTTCTATTTACCGTGTAATAACCGCAAACAGATGGGTTGTTTGTTTAGCGATATTTGTTGTGCAATTGAGTCGGTTCAATGAAAGTTACCGAGCAACAAATAAGTTTATTTGCAGTGTAAACAAGACTAGGAGCTTGTTAAGTTATAACTTCGAGCAACGGACTAGATGTATCAGACTTGTATTTATAACTTAATTTACAGCAAACAAACCCCGATTAGCCAACGGGCAGTAGTAGCAACCCCCAGTTGTCGTGGGTCCTCCCCGACTGAACCTTAAAGCGCATGTATTAGAGGCGTGGTAAAACGTGGTAGTAAGATATGCGAAACGTTGGTAAAAAAAATCAGATGAAAAATAACGAAACACGCGTTCGGCAAACGCCAATGCAAACAAATTAATCACACCGTCCCTTGTTTGTGGAGACAGGCATCCGGGGCAGTAAGCGGAAGTGAGTGGAACGGCGAAACGGCGAACCTAAACGCCTTTCCATAACCACCCCGCTTGGCCCGGAGTGTGCAACATAATAATTTAATGCTTCACTAACGATTCCAGCGATTCGGCGCGATGCAAACGACCGTGAGGCTTGTTTCAGGTGTCGGCACACTTCCATTTCTTCCAAATGCCCTTTTTTCTCTCCCATTCTATCTTCGTTTGTACCCGGTCGTACGTACCCGTGTGGCGATGGTTTTTCGTGAACGCGATTCTAAAGAGATTGGAAAGCGAAACAGAACCGACCAGTTCGATTAGCACATGTTGCGATGAACGGTTTCCGGCGAAGAAGACACAATGGTCCCGTCTGGAGCTTAAGGGGTAACTGTCTCCTGTTGGAAGAACAACATTCCACACCTGGTTGTGTTTATGTTTTCCACCAGTGCCCCTTTTCCTGAAGATCAATTAACAGTGTGTGTTACTCTTCTAGTACGGACGCTTCCTGTTCTGCACGAAGTTTACGTAGGCGATCGGCGAACAACAGGCGCGATTGTTCTTGGTCATTCGTTAAAAACTCATTTCCAGGGCAGTGGAAGGTAGATCGTCCATTATCTGGATCTTGTAATTCTGAGCTTCCTCTTCTAGACGAATTGGTAAATAATGCTATAAAAACCATCCAACACAAACTGTGTGATCTGCCCACTTGAAAACAGTCCTTGGATGTTCTGAACAATCCAAATTCATCGTGCCATGTCCAGGTGTTGCGTTTTTTAGTACCAACTTTTGAAGTTTGCAACCACCAATAACTCGCTCGTTAGTCGCGTTGTAGCCTTTCGTGTGGCTTCAAATTTGTTTACAGCTTTTCCAAGGCCACAGAAACAAACCGACCGTACATGACGGTGCGCCTATTCTACTGGGCACAGCAAACACAGTTCGTGCGGGTCGACAATCGGACAGACTAGCTCCAAAATCTGATCGCATCATGTTGTCGCCACTTAGTGCAGTCATTGGACGGTATCTCAACTCCGCCCAGACATCATGCTCTAGCGGTAAACGATTAACATGCTGACGTTTGCTCGAAGCTTGTAACAACCTTTGCCGATGAAGAACGGGGAGTCTCTGGGATGCCCTGCGGCATATGGTATAGGTGCGACCTGAATGTGATTCTACATTACAATGCAGCAGGATGACGTTGAGGTTGATCTGTCTCTAGATAGCGTAGCGCCTTTGGCAGTCAGTAAGGTTCGTTGTCAGGCTCCCCCGGTTTGCGCTGATGTTTGCAGAGCTCGATCGTATAGTTTATGACACCCGACACACCATCGATCTTGAAGCTGCTCATCTCATCTTGTTCTGGCCTCGTCCCCGCACGGGTCGGATCTATTGCAAACCTGCACCAGACACCAGAACAATACCCAACCGGATTGTGGCATTGTGCTTCGGTTGGAGGTTTGCTTTCGTGTGTCGACTTAAAAAGCCATTTCGGAGTGACGTACCGCTCACTCACTACTCACGGGTCACTCGAGGGCGAGATGATGTTGCAGCAAATGCCAGGGTTAAATATTGGGCAGACGCGCCAGACCGGATTCGAAGATGAAATAGTAGGTCCGTCCGATTCGATTGCCATTGTTTCCGAGACTGTGTGCGGCGGAGAGTCGACTCGATCTCTCGGGTCCACCGTATTCGGCAATCGGCAATCGGGGATCTCGGTGTGTTCTCACGAGATTGCGATCGTACCGAAATAAAATCAACACAATGCAGTGCGGTATGGTGTGTCTTGTTTGTGACGAGGTGCACGTTTTTTTAAGGGCTGGGCTGAGATCGGCAGATGATCGCTTTATAAACGCGTGCAATATTCCAACCGTGTGCCCTCTAACATTTTAATTGAATGTAGGTTTTTGTTGGTATTGTGGTGCTAATTGTTTTATTAAATTAGGGCACCAGCCTAGTCTAAAGTGGAATTTAAATGTTTGGGGGGAGAGCCGTTTTAGGGTGATTGGAGGTGTGGGAGTGGGTTTTGTGCAGAATGAAATATCCATTTGTCAAGGCGACGTTTCGTAGTATTGGTACATCGGTTTAGATCAATTAAAATGATTTATGATCTTAGAGTTAATTTTTTGTCGTACTGTGACTACTCTGCGTAATCTTTTCAAATCAAAACTGCTGAAAAAAATCAGTTATTTTGTTGAAGATTTTAAAATAGGTTTAAAAGATTTGGATTTGGTTTATAAAGGGTTTACTCAGTAGATACTCAGACTTTTAAGTAGATAATCAGACTGTAAAAACCATAAACACCTTCTAGCTTAGTTATAAAAATAGAAAACCAAATCTTCTATGATTAAATACCTAATTTGTTCAATGTTTTTTTTAACTTCACATCAACAATCGATCTTAATAAAGACAAAATGCAAATATAAGACCATTTAAACTTTAGAAACAATGTGATTTTAACGAAATTCTTAAAATTAGTTATTTAATTTCAATTACTTAATCTTAATTTCAATTAGTTTTGACATTTTGTATATGATTTTCAATATGAATGTTTACCCAAGAAATCAGTATGCTTCCATATTGCAACACAAAAAGAGTTCCTTATCACCGGCTACTTAGTGCATGGCAAGTATGCGTTTGAGATGGAGCAAGCTTTTATTCTCTCCCAGATCAGATCACTCTCCGATCACGATCTTCAATCCAATCTGTTTACACAACACTCTCTCCGTAGTGCACACGAAAACGATCGGCAGTTCGCGCAAAGAGAGTTCGCAAAGCATAAACAACGGACCTTTGCATAGGGACTCGTTCACGTCCAGCTGTTCGAGGCGCCACCGAAAAAAAGCTCCCTCCAATCCCTCTCTTTTCTCTCTGTTTTCAACTGCAAGAGAAATCGAAACGGCACCCCGATCGCGTACACACCGAAGCACAAAGAGGAGGCCCCAAAAGCACAACGCACAGCCAGCCAACGCTCTCGCAAGCAGCTTTCGTGCGGCCCGGGCACGACCAGGCCCGCTCAGTCACGTTTCGCGTTCCGACGGCAAAGCAACACGCGCGCGCGCACACGCCACACCGTCTAGAGGCCGTGCTGTGTTGTGTGTTTCGGGTTTCGAGTGGGGTTTTTTCGCGTGCGTTTCCAGTGCTGCACTGTTGTTTGTTTCGCCCTGCTGTGTACACATCGATTTTGCCGTCACCAGCAGCCTCTGTTGCTGTGCGTGTCACTTGCAAAGGGGGAACACAGAAAGAGGAACCACGCGCGTACGGCCCGCGGTTGGATTGGCGCGGTTCGCGGATGCAAAGTTTAACGATCAATCGCAGCCACGATCACACGCACACGTGCGCTTTTGGTAGTGCGGTTTCTACAATTCCACGGTGTGGTTACGTTTTGTTTTTGCTGTTTACGGTCCGTGCTGTGTGTTATGTTGTGGGCGATTGTTTGTGTACGCTTCGGTAGGTGCATGATCTCCCAGTGTGTGTGTGCGCGCGTCTTGTGATCTTTATTGCACAGAAAACAGGCAGCCCATTGGGGCAGCTACAACAGCTCCAAGGTCTGAAGGCTCAAGCGACGCGGGAGTACAATCTTGGGTGTTGAGGGTGATACGACCACCACCACCATCACTTGGAGAAGTCTACAAAAACCCGTTCTAGGCCTTCCATAGCCTCGCCCTGCAAGCAGCTTTGTTTGCATCGAGTGCTCTATGTGTGGATGTGGTGTAGTACTGTGTGCTTTGTGATGAATGTCCAAGTTAGTTCCTGACAGTCTGCAAAATCCCAATGCGATCCCAACTTGATCTATCGACCCCATGTATATTACATCAGACGTGAACGAAGAGTACGATCTTCAGATCAGATCCCGATCGTGAAGAATACTCTCCAATACACTCGAGTGCGTGAAAGTGACATCGACACATCGAAAGTGTACTACCCCAAAGGAAAGTGACAGTGAAGGACATCGTTGACGTATGCAACGTCTTGGAGAGCCAATAATGCAAAACTAGCCACCCTTCTCCATCGACAATCTCCAATCGATCGGATTATTCTGCAACTTCTTGAAGCCACGCTGCGCTGACTCGCTTTGCGGTCGAAGTCGAGTCGCTCGCTGCTGGTTGAAGTGTTTTCACTCACCCTGAGGGTGTAGAACACGGCTTCGGCTTGCATACACCACCCTTTCGAAACGAACTCTACCGGTCGCCACAGCCGCGCTTCGTTGTCGGTGTTGGGTTTACCGACCACATAAACCAGTCGGCGACGACGCGCGTTTGCCAGTGAGATGAATTTCTTCGCCCGCTCATACGACCTTTACTGAAGCCGCGGCGTGTGTACGCTCTATGGTCCCCAGACAAGGAAGTTTGCCAGTAATGTCATGCAGACGGGCGGGTTGAGCTGGAATAAATAACCGGTTAGAGAAAAAAATAAACCCGCAAAGGGTGGGTGTAAGTCGATTTGGTTGTTCCGCATGTCTCTTGGAGCTTCTTGGAGTCCCCCCTTCTCTCGCGGAGTAGTCATCTCTGCGTTCGGGAAGGACGTTGGCGGGTCCTCAAGCATTCCATCATTCTGTGTGAGCAACCAGTGTGTGAGTAAGCGAAGTCCCAAAGTCTTATGTCACCTTGCGAAATGAGCAATCGATGTGCTTCATGTGCCCGCGGGCGCACTATGTGTCGCTTTGGTGACAACTCCTTTTCCTGAGGCCTTCTGAAGACCGAGCATGGAGGGGTTTTTCTTTGGCGTTTGTGTTGGGCTGCACTTTAAACATCAAACCACCACCACACTGTTCCACTTTTTTCCGTTCACTCCGAAACGGTCGAAGGTAACGAGATTTTATGTTTCGCAGCGCTCTCTTCTGGTGTGGTTCGAATGCAAACCAACCGACACTTTGGTGCTCCGGTTTGTTGTAGGGCATTGTGTTGGGTGTGTGTGTGTGTTCTTATGGTGCACCGTCATGGTCAGTACTTCTGCAGTGTGCAGTAATTTACGTTACTTGAAGAGTGAGCGACATAGTAAACGAGAGAGTGAGAGTTGGTTCTGAACGGCTCAGTGTAGGGTGTTGGCTTCCCCTTCGAGTGGCCCTGACCACCCTCCGAATGCGTTGTGAATAATTAAACCAGTGCTCTGCGCTTTTGCGGTACCGCAGTGTCCTTAAAAGATCATTTTGCGCGATTGTTTCGGTACCGTACTTCCCCCGGGCCCGAAGAAAAACTGGAAAGGCACGTTTCAAGAGTGGTTTATTTGTGCAAAGATTTCAAGATATATGCAAACGAGCAAACTGTTTGAAGTCGTAAGTTGGAAGCATTTCAAGCGCTCTTGGAAAGGAGCTTATAGAGTAGTCTAACTGGAGGGAAACTTGAAAGTCTATCGTATATACAGAAAAGCCTAATCCAAAGCAGCCCAATTTGAGGCGGATCAATTTTGATTGGCGCATGGTGGCGATAGAGCAAAGGTGTGGTATAGGCATCGCCACTGATACACCACACTTCTTGCCCCGTCCATAACGTCCAACACAATTAACGAATGTTTGGAGCCACGGAGCACCTTCTAAAACCGTCCCAGGCAGTGGCCCGAATTGAGTCATCATCGTTCAAATTGAAAATCCATTTGGTAATCGGTCTCAGATGATCAATCACCTTAACGAGCGCCCAAGAGGCCCCCGTGTGCGATGAGCCGGCGTAACACCTCCCGATAACTTCCTTATTGGGCTGCGCCAAGTGACATCCACTGAAGGGATTGGGGTTCGGAGTTGAAAACTGTTTGGAGTTCCGTGTAGATTGGACGCTCCAAATTACGCCAACTTCACATTGATTGCTTGAAACGAAAACATCAAGATATCCTGCATATATTCCACAACAACTCTGTGGCGTATTTTCGATAGCTTCACAGTACGCGATCATCAACGATGGAAAAGCTCGCCAAGTATGCGAACACTATTGGAGGCCACATTCCTTTTGGGAAAAATCCGAAACCAACACATTTGCCCTTCTGTGGGCGAAATTTGCTGCGCGAAAATGTACTCCTCCGCTCCTCGTGCGCATCAGAAATCAGACAGCCGCGATGAATATCCGATGGCCAAGGAAAATGCCAAGTGAACGTGGAGGTTTGTTTGGAGGATGTTCTCCACCAAAGGGGGGGAGCCCATTTTCGGCATACAAACACTGCTGGCATTCATCGTACGTCGCGTGACTGGGCGCGTTGCACTTGTTAGAGCCTTGCAGTGCGCGTGCTGGAATGTGTTTTGTTCCGTTTGTTGAAGTCCGTTGAAGGGCTTCGGATTCTTGCAAGCGTATCGGGCGCGCGAGGGAGTGCCTGGAGTGTTCATCTGGTAATTGGACACGTAGACACGGCTTTAAATTAATTCCTCATCAATCGAAGGATGCACTCCCAGACGGATTTTTGCGTGTCGTCGTTGTCGGATCGGGGATGATACTCTCATCCAATTTGTGTTCGATTGAATTAAGCTAAACTACCGTGTAATGGATGTCCCACTTTTTTTCGATAGAGAGAGTGTATGTAGAGTAGAACTGATAATGTATCTAATTTCCTCCCCTGGAAGGGTTAGATGAAGCGTACGTTGGTATGGAAAACGAATCCACTAGCAGTTTCAATTTACGTCGTTGCCGCTTCGGTTTGTTGACGGCTTGGGGCCGTTAATTAGTGTGATGGTTGGTTATGTTGCTTGCTCTGGCCCTCTCGAATGGAATCGAATTTCACTTATCCACGTACGGAGGAGGCCTTGGCTTTGCCAAAGAAATGCAAAACACAGACAGGCGCAAAATCGATCAATTGCGCCCATTTTCGGTGTGTGTTAGCTGCGGTTGTTTAACCTTTTCTTGTTGCTGCCTGGCGTATGTGCGTGCCCAATTTTGCAGCGTATTGTTTTTCGGTGCGGAATCCAACGCACGCTCCAGTAACCTATTTTGCGTGCGGGAAACTAAAGCAACGCGTCGAATGGAGCATCTCAATATCAAAATCAAATCCTATGAACCGCTGTACTTAAATTGTTTACAGTTCCGGAATTGAATGATACTTTGCTGCCCAATGGCTCTCCAATAAATATGCCGCCTTTTTATAATCCTTTTATAAAAGGTTCCTTTTCCCTTTTGCGAACCTGATCAATCGTAACAAAAGAACGTTATTATGCGAAAGCAAAACGGAATGCATAAATAAATAAAATTATCTGTAAAATGAAATTTTAAACAACTCCATAATGCCTAAAAAAACGATTCGATTTCGAGGCTCTTGTTACTGACGGTGGAAACTGGATTGAGAGCGTTTTGCTCTCTTCTACATACCGGTCGCTGTTTCAGCTGACACGACTTTTGGGGTTGGCAATTTTAAGGTTCGCGCAACCGAGCTTGCCTCATGCGCTCACAAACACACACTCTCTGGGGGACGGAGGACCTTGAAAACTCGTTCAGCCGAAGCGACCCGGGTAGTCGATGGAATCCGTACAAAAGCACACCGATCCAGGATGCACGATCGAAACACGGTGACGGCGAGACGAACGAACCGGTTCAAGGATCATGTGCGTCATGTCTCCAGACCGGAAAAATGGCGATTTCGTTGTCCACACGCGACAACGACGACGACGACGATGGCAAAGTGGCAGTATTTGGCAAGAAAAGAGGATGTTCAACCCAATTAAATGATAAACAAAAACAACACCAATGCACTAAGAAGGAGGTTTAGTGGAGCATAACTGAACAACGCTGAGTTTCTTGCAGGAATTAGGGCTAGAATGGTTCCAATGAGTCATACTTGTTTGGTTTATGATGGGAATTGTTTAACAAAAACAAACCAACAAAACAACAAACAAACAAAATAGTATTGGCGTACTTTATTGCCTTGCCTTCACAATTCAATCACGCCTCT
Organism: Anopheles gambiae; assembly: GCF_943734735.2. Classification (NCBI taxonomy): domain Eukaryota; kingdom Metazoa; phylum Arthropoda; class Insecta; order Diptera; family Culicidae; genus Anopheles; species Anopheles gambiae. Next base: position 19,553,009 of record NC_064602.1, on the reverse strand, counting down.
CTCGCATAAACAAAGCTCTTTAGCAACACTCAAAACGCCCCAGAACGAATTATACATTCCAAAACGAATGTCGGAGTGTCTTACACACCCCAAAAACACACGCAAAAAATCGATTTAATTTTTCATCTGTCTCCAGCACCACGGGCGAGTGTTTGTCAAGGTTATTTTGCTGATTGAAATATTTCGCCATTCCTTCGGATCATATTGTGATGTCATGGCGTTGCGAGATCAACAACATGTTGACATTTTTCGACGCCAAATCTTTAATAGAGCTAGCTGGGTGAAGGCAGCCAAGCACTCATAGATTGGCATAGAAATGAAATCTTTGATTAGGGTCGCAGCTTGTCTACGGGCACTTCAGGAGTTGCTGGTGGTATTTTCATTGCACTCTTGATTGAATCATTGAGGTATTTGAGTTCGAAGACTCTCGCCGTAGATGTTGCTCTCATCACGTTGATGCTGTTATCAGTTGTTCATCCGCGAAGTGTAACGTGACCCACTCCACACTCTAGCCTGCCCCGGCAGAGACCCATCATCACTCCGGAAAGTCCGTAATCAGCAGAAATTCATTGAGGTTATAGCTCGGTGATCATTGGGTTTATACCGACCAAAACAATAAAAGACTGTCTGGCTACCCAGGAAAGGAAACACCCTTTCAGACAACGGCATAGACGCAAACGGAGTCTCATCACGCTCACTCTGCTCTGAAGATTGTACTCCCTGACTCGCTCGTTGCACGTCGACTCCATGGACGGCATTGTAGAGGTGTGTGCCACAGTGTGTATTTATTTTTCTATTTCTCTCGCCTTCTGTGTGTGTGCGTAGCGTCGTAGCTGAAGCGTATCAAATAATATAATCATATTACATGTGACGACCAGACCAGTGAATGGAGTGCTTGCTGCTGCCGCCTGTGGCCGTTGCTTGTTGGTGCGGGTGTGTACTCGACCCTCAACTCGGTAGATGCTGCGCTAGCGTGCGTCGTACGTCGGCGTGAAAGACACTATTGTGTGTACAGTTTGCAGTGTACAGGACCTACCCTGTGCCGAAAAGAGTCCAGAAAAGTGTTAGATTATTGGAAATCCCCAACATGAAAGGTGCTACGTAGTGAGGTTCTTGTGAAGTGTTTCCTGTTCCTATGAAGAGGATTGAATTGTGAGAAGATATACATATCTCACCTGGAGGTACGGTTGTGTGTGTGTGTCTGTAAGGTTAAAAGTGCTAACAATGAGGATCACCCATCATCCGGGCCGTGCGATTGACGCGAGTCTTTCGCTGGAGCAGCGCAGTGCGATGGGTGCCCTGTACGAGGCTAACTGGAACAAGGTACAGTCCAGCATGAACTCACTGATCGAGAGTCATCATGAGACGAGTCCGTATGACACAGTAGGTCAGGCAGCGAGTAGCAGACCGGTCAGCCAGCCTGCGCCATCCTATCGCATCTCAACAGTGACTGGATCTTCCGAAGATGATGAAGGCCTGCCGGACGAGGAGGAGCGTGACGCATTTCAGGAGAGCAGTGGCGCACTGAAGGCCCTAAATGGGTACCGTCCAGCCACGATAAGACGCGCCCGCCAGCGACAGTACCCAGAGTGGGACGAGTTGAAAGATCCGAAAGATGCTCCGGATGATCCAAGCGCCACCAAATATCATACCGTTCGTGGGGGACGGATGTTTGAAAATACTCACAAACCGCGACCAGCCTTGCGGGGGTCCAGCATGGCAGAGTTTGATGCAGGGCACTATGCAAACTTGCTCCCAGGGGAAGACCGTGCTCCCGCCGTACCGGCACGCAACGGAACGCTCAAACGTTCCAACACGGTGGCGGCCCAAATTCCAACCGCCCAGCAGCGAACGCTCGATCGACGGGAGCTGTTTCTGCGCCAGCAGCAACACCAGTACACTCCTCCACAGCAACCCTCGAAGAAGGAGCGCGTACGGCAGCAGAAACCGATCGACGAGTACTCGGATCATCTGCACCGTCCCCCGGTCAGTCACTACCCAGACCCGATGACGGATCTGGAGGGTAAGCTGCGATCAAGTGCGATCTGTGATAGTGCTACCGGCGGTGGTGGTGGTGGTGCACGGTACCGTGATAAGTCCAGCCCGGCCGACTATCGGCGCGGCAGCGATGACAGCGAGAGCAATCTCTCGATCGGCGATCGTATGACATCGTACCGGTCGGATAACGATCTCTGCTCGCAAATCTATCGCGAGGGCAGCCGAAACGGGTCGCTCGCAAGTATACCGCGTGCAACGGCGACACTATCCCGCAATCGCACGATCAAAGGCCGGCCTATCCTGGAAGACATACCGGCGGATCTGTTGCCCCGGCTGGAACCGGAAAAGCCGAAACGCTCCTCGAGCAAGAAAGTTGGGTTCGGTAAGATGTTGTACAATACGATTTCCGCTGGTACGAAATTCCCGCGCACACTACTCAAGTCACACTTTGGAGGTGGAGGAGCACGGGAAGGTGGCGATACGTCCGAGTATGATAGTGCGACGGGCTATCAGGATTCGCCACTGTCGTCGATGTCGTCGTCTTCGTCTGCCTCGTCCTCGCCACCATCATCGTCCAAGTCATCGTCGTTCAAGAAACTGTTCGGAGGGGCCGGCAGTAGTAGCAGCAATGGAAGCAGGAGTACCAGCAATAGCAGCACGGGTTCTGGAACAGTGCATCAGCAGCGCCGCCAGCAGCTTGGTGACGATTGCAGCGATGCGTACATTATTGCCACGCGACCAGCTAGTGGCGGGAAGTATCCCTCGCTGGTTCCGGTGCATACGTACGCACGGAAGCGTCGCACGGGCAATCTGATCGCCAACGAGCCCATCTACGGCAACGTGGAGGAGATCTACGCCAATCCTGATGGTGAGTTTGCACAATGTTCACGTTTTTCTACGATTCGTACACCGATGTCTATCCCCTAGATATGGGGGAAGATGTATTTCTGACTGTGAACAACTAATTGATACACATATCCGCTTTATCTCTAAAGAGAGCAATTAGAGTAGTACCCATCGACTTTGATCGTACTCTATCAACTGTCTTCCTCGTTTTTGCGCGCACAAACTTTCTTCTCCATCATCATCAGAGTAACCGCTTGATGTACGCCTGCCGTCACGATCATAACCATTACAGACTCACAAGGCACACTAGCCGGATGCACCGAAGGGCATCCTGCTGTGCAACGTTGTGCAGCCTGTTGTTTGTCGTATGTTGTCTCTCTTCATGATTTTTAGATGCAAAAAACCGGCCAAACAGTTTGCAAACACAGCTCACCGACGACTCATAATAAGAGCCTGATGATGGTGCCGCTTTGAAAGGGGCTCCAGTCCCGATAACAATAAATGATGACGATGGCGCTCGCGGGTTCCTTCTTTCTTCTCATCTCATCGCATCCAAGATGCATCACCCCGTTTGTTGGCGAGGCAAAGATCGTGAAAACAACCTCTCCGCGCGTCCATCGGGATGCCGTAATGTATCCCAGGTACTTGCGGATAATGGCTCTCGCGATCTCCACCAGATGGGAGACCATTAGTCAGCAATGCAAACACTTACCGGCGGAGGTCCGGTTTTCATTCCCAGCGCAGTGTATAGCGTTAGCGAATGGTGATGACTTATCGCGATACAGACACATACACACTGGCGGTGGAAGTGACAGGAAGTTAAGAGAAACATTAGAATTTACTTAACACAAAGACGTTGGAGGGAGAGAAATGTCTTCCGAGAGAGATACCTTTGGGCGATGATCTATGATGCGGTTTGAGAGATTATGAAAGGTTATGGTTGCGGTGAAACTTACCTGCAACCGGTACGTTCAAATCCCTTTTTCTACCACGTGTCACCTTTGGACCTACTGGTGCAAAGTGTATACATTCGGGCTTTGATTGGTCGTTGCCGAAACTATTAAATATCACTCAAAATCATATTTCAACCCCGTCAGTCCATTAGGCTGACTATTAGGCGCAATTGCTTCCTATGGTAGGTTTTTCGGTACGTTAAATCCGCATCCAATGGTGCTTTTATGTAAGGTGAGAAAATTACGATCCTCACCAGCACCCCGTGTGTTGGGTACTGATCTTGCAGGTTTCATTCAGGTCTGCAGAGGCGAAGAACCGTCCTAAAAGCGGTTAAAACCCCGTACCCAACACCGTGTTGGCGCACGATGCAGGGAACGTTTCACTTGCTTCCGTTTGTGTGCAGCTCTGCGCTCACTGCCGGAACACCATTTACATGACCATTTATTGCGATTAACCGCGTCCAATGTTGCAAATAGATCGAATCCGGACACGCTGTTTTACCACCTTCCCCAGTGCGCGATGACGATTTTGTAACGCGGTGGCGCGCGTGTATGTGTGTGAAATGTGTGGAACCAATCGGAAATGTTGTGATTCCAATATCTCGCAGCAGACAGAACCGCATGTGTGTTGCCGTTTTTGTTGATCCGCTCGCTGCAACGGAAAACAAACGCGTCTGACATCTTCCCAAAACACAGCCGAAAATGGTAAACGAAAGTGACACCGTACCGGGCGGCAGGGAACTGACGACCGTGCAGCATCACTTTCACTTTTGCTACATCTTCGATGGTCAATGCACACACACAAACATACACACGACGGCTAAGGAAGGCGCATCACAACCAGATCCCGTCTCGTGCAAATCGTGCCGCGCTTGTTAGCCCGTATGCACGATGCAGCCCAGACGCATCAAGCCGTTGCCGTGGAGGATGATGCTACCGCAGCTGGGTTGAACTTTCGCCAAGATGATGGTCCTCCAACGTCTACCACCGTGTCATCAGCGCGTTCGTACGCAAAGTCGAGATGAGACACCGCCCCGTGTCGTCGTTCAAGGCGAGTCGCTTCCTTCCTTTAACCTTTCACTGCTGGAAAGCTACATCGAGGTTTGGCTATTACGAGAGCGCACGCGAGATCTAATCGAACACACATCGTCCTCCGTGCTCGGTCGTTCGTCCGGCAATCGCGCATTCGTAATTAGCCAAATCCTCGCGCGATGACCACACCGTCGTGGTTGAATGTCAACATGCTTCGTCTCCGGATGAAGTGGTTTTTTTGCGAAGAAGAGTAATACGAGAGGAACCCCCTGTTCTGAGACGTTTTAGATATGCTCATTTGAGCGGGATGTGATGTAAGCGAGTGATATTATGAAAGCGAAGAAGATAGCGCATCGGGTAAGCAAAACGACTGTTGTGTGTACGAGAGTGTTCCCCCTGTCCAATGTGTGAGGGTGATAATGGGTAAATTACGGACAACTTTAGCTAAATACTTTCGAATTGTTGTCACCAGGTGCTTTCACGTGCCGATGAAAATTGATAAAGACCATGTTTCGTTCATTATCACCCACGTTTTATTTTTAGCTTCTTTAATGTGAGCTTTCGAATCGTGAGCCCTTTACTCAGCTGACCGCTGGTGGTTTGCTTACATTAAGGGAAATTAGAAATTTTTATCACGCATGAGCTGTTTGTCTACGCTTTTAAAGTGGTGATTGCATAACTATAAGACCGAGGTATATTTCCTAATTTATTTTTCAAAGATTTAATTATGTTTCTGATTTCAAAAGTAAATAGAAGTTATGCTGTAAATGAAAATAAATCACTTCTAATAAATCTTGATGTCTCCGAATGACAAGGAACCGAAGAGTTACATCTTGTTTTTGTTCATATCATTTATAATTTGGATCAGTAGATTGTTAAAAAAAAATTAAAAATTGAGAGATAATTAAAATGCTGCTTGTTTTTGGTCATATTTAATCAATTTGATTCGTTTTTAAGAATATTGAGCTTCAAACAGTTAACAAATATAAGATATTTTACAATATTATAATATAGAATTTGGAACTCTACTCTACCCATTCTGCAATTGGTACAAAGTAGGCAGAAAAAAACCCCAAAATCTATAACAAACCAAGCGAACGGTTCAACCGATAGAGGTTAGCCACACGACCGTTGTAATTTATTCTCACAACAATTTTACGCCATTTAAACGCAATTACTGTGGCCACCGGAACAAATTGGACAGCTCCCCCCAATGCTCTGCGGTTGCTGATGCGTCGTCCTCTGCTGCAAACTAGACCATTTGTTGTGGTGCGTTGATTTGTGTTTTCCATTTTTCGGTGTACAACAGCCGGCGTGTTTGTTTCGTTTCTCTACATGTGCAGCACAAAGAGCCTATTTAGGAGGTTATTCGATTTTTCTCTTTTTTCCGTCTGCTTCTAAACATGCCTGCCTAATCGGACCCCCAATTTCCCAATTCCATTTCGAGGTACGATTGAACTATGGATTGAAATAGATCTAAAAAAACAAGAAGCGTGCGTGGTGCGTGATCGTGCGGTGGAAGCTTTATTATGTGATCCTTTTTTTGCACTCTTCCCAGTTGTTCGAGGCTCTGTGTCTCTGATGAAAGCGATTTGTGGTTTGTGAGGTTCCCATTTCGCAGAACGGATAGAGCGTATGCATAATTCAAAGGGATTGCCGGTATCTTGCCGATATCTCACACTTGAAATGGCACTAGCAGAAACCGCACACGTGCAACATCGGTCACAGAAGTCACTTTCACTCGGACGTCTTCCCGGCCGACGGTGTCCGCCGTACACTCCAGCCCAAGCGCATCATGCATTCATGGATCACCTAACCGAAAGGATTACGTAAAAACGGTACCGTGGTTCCCCGTTTTCCTTTGGTAGCGAAAGTGGTGTACCGCTTCGGTTCTGCTTGCAATGGTTTCGCACCGACACTATGCATACATACATATCCGTGGCCTGGCTGGCAGGCTTTAGATTAAACAGTGAAAACAAATCGCTAGCAAGCCTCACTAGAGCCAGTTCGGTCTTCAACACCCAACGAAATGCTGAAGATGCACCGCCGCTGCAGTTTGCGATTGAAAGAGTGTTTTGTGCGATCGTGTCTCTATTGATTTCGAACGGAACGTGAGCTCTCGGCGGTTTGCCCGGGCGGCGAGGAATCCCGAAATGCACTCACACGCCACACGCGGTTGCATGTTCACGAAGGGAATCCTTTTACTTTCGAGTGCATTGAAGAAGGAATGTTTGCCATTGCTGGGTAACACGATACGATACGGAACATGGACATTCAACGCAAAACAAAATGTGTTTGAGTATGAGGCTCGCCTGAGGGGTTTCAGGTATTCTTTAGAGTCGTAAGGCCTTGTGATGAGGTGCCTATTTGCTATTAGAAGGGGGAAGATGGAGATACTTGTTCCATTCAACGCGAGATAAATCGTTGTTTGAATAGTAATTTATCATTTCAGTTGAACGTTTAATATTTTATTTATAAAGCTATTATTTATGTCCGGAGATTGTACTCAAATTGTCTTTCTGCAGATTGTCGAATATGATAAATTTAGCAGTATTTCTTGCATCAACATTGTATGAAAAAGTATGAAATTTGCCTTTTATGAATAATATTTATCATTAAATTTGGTAAATTCAAGGAAAATTATTCCTCAGTTTATACAAATAATTCCTCTTAAAATCCAAAGCTTATCTAAGCAATGCCACAAACATTAATTAAACGGAAAGATACTAAATTCTAATGCAATAAAGCATTCCACGAATCATTTAACCGACCACGTAGCAACCTCTATTCCACACCAGCGATCATATCACAATACCGTTTAATCCCGCTCGCTTACCGCTCAATTAATTCTTATGAAAGATCGTATCGTCTTCGAGTTTTCGCGTAATGTAACGCATTAGACAATCTTAATTAAGGCCATCAGGCACTCTGCATAATGTCACTCTACACTACGGTGGACGGTGGATCGAGGAATTGAGATCGATAGCGGTACATTGGTGGGCCGCCCGTCTGATCGAACTGGAGCTCTCGGTGCCTTCGGTGGCATACGTGCATGGTGGCATCTTTCTAGCGACTCCACCAGCCCCGAGATCATTAGAGCAGGCAGTGGATGCTATCGCGGCCGCGTATCTTCTTCGTCATTTGCATCCAGCATATGATCCGTGAAACGTTTCTTCGGGCGCTCGATCTCTCTCTCTCTCTCTCTCTCTCTCTCGATTGGCCTTTCTCAGGGGCACATTCCACTGTCCGGTCCAACACCGGTTGGCTTATTTCGTCTTCGTTGCATATTTCACAGAACATGTGTGTGTATAAGTGGCGGTCATTAAAAAAACGTCCCCACCTTTCCCGCACCTGCGCTTCTCAGTGCTTCCGTTGCGCCCGCGTGCTCTGATTACCATCGGAAGACGGCACAAGGGCTTTGGGACATACGGTGTGTCATAAATTATGACACCGGAGCAGCATGCGAGTCGTCCACTGTGTAATGTGCAAGGTCTGCATAAATGACGGGAAAGAATAGGCGTAGTAGAAATGGAACAGCAACCTTATAACGTCACAGTAGAGAGGGGAATGTAACTAAAGCTACTTGATAGACGAACTGGCGACTTCTTCGAGAGAGAGAGAGAGAGAGAGCTGAAGTTAGTTTCACGGTTCCAATATGTTTTGTTGGAAAGTTCTTATCTACTGAGAAGGTTGAAATTCTTCAAAATTGTATTGAATTTTGTACTGTTATGTAGTTGTTATCCCAAATGGTTCTTCTGGAGTTGGTTCTGGATTCTTGCGATGACTAATGCTATGTTACTGTTGAATCAAACATCAAGACAATTAGAATTAAATATTTACATCTTTTATTGCTATTAAATGCTCTAATTTATTCTACAATTGATTTCGATTAGCTCTGTACGCATCTTTGCTCGCCAATAACTACGATTGCTCAAAGCTCAAATATGAATAGCGACCCAAAATGTCAATGTCTTGTTTCTGTTGATTCTTCAAATGGAACGGTTTCGGCCGTATTGCTTGTCCATCTTCAATATTGGTACTTCATCGCCTCAACATACTGAACTATAGGATCAGCAACAGCCATATTTACGACGCCACGGCTAACCTTGGCTCACATTTCTGGTATTTAGTTTCAGCCAACAAAAGATACCTTAGAGTAAGTCAAATTGCCGGCAGAAGACCGGGTCATCGTTAAAGAAAATATTGAACACTCTGTCCGTGAATACCATTACCGAACGAGAGTGATCCTACGTAGTCCTTGAGAATACTTTCATTGTTTTGTCTGAAATTTCTTTGTTTTCTCCCTTTTTCCTCGTACCAAGTCGTTTGCTTACACGTCCATGAAGTGTGGAGAGATCGATCGTGTTTCCGAACGGTGATACATTATGCATACGCAACCAAAGCCAACATTGGAGTCGATTTCCAACAAGTAATCACTCATCGATGCCACAGCGCCATAAACAAACAGTCGTTTGAAGGATTCGTTGTTCATGTGCATAATAATTGCAGGAAGAAGCGAGAAAAGCACAGAAAAATGGTCACACGGAAAAGAAAATCAATCTGTTTTCTGTACGATCACGGCGATGCACCTTGGCGCAGGGTGAGCAGGTGCTGCCTTCGCTTTTGCTGTGCATGCGAAAATGTTCACCGGCCCAGGGTCTTGTGCGAAAGTCAATTTCTAACACCTAACTGCCAGCAAACTTTCGGTGGCAATGAGTGAGCGCAAATTTCCTTGCACAAATTTATGCCAATCTTGGACCGGTCGCAATTGGATGCGGGTGTACCCGACGTGGTTTACCGTCGAAAAGATGCTTTGAATCGCAAAGCAGTGCGCGATGAAAGTAAAAGTTAGCGACCGTTGGTGCCGGAGTTCAATGACGCGCGTGTCACGTCGCGTTAACCTTAACCGCCGCCGCGCATTCGGGTTAGCGATTTGGGGTGATTTATGTTTCATTTCGCTTTCGGGGGTGATCGGTGCATCCGAATCTTCCACGGTCAGCCAAAGACGCCAAACGCAAAGAAACTCAAACAGCCGGAAAAGTGGTCGAATCGGTTTTTGCTTGGGAAATCGCTTTCCTGATCGTGTGCGCGTGATACTTTTCGCTTCTTTGCTTTGTGATTTTCCACGGAGATCTCAATTTTTTGGAGTTGTTTTGGGGGAAAAAAATTTGGGGAACCCAAAAGTGCCGACACTGAACGATGACTTTTTAAAACGATCTAAAAGGTTTGTTTTGTGGACGTATGTTTTCATTTCCGCTTTCGGCTTGCGCGGCGGTTGGAGGTATTTTTGTTTGAAACTCTTCAACTTAGCTCATCGTTTTCACTCGTTAGCTAACGGAAATCGGTTCGCTACTGGAGAGGAGAAAATCAAGCCTCCATTCCGGGCCTCTCTTACGGTGTTTCGTTTGCATTAATAATTTCCATAATGTTCATTCTTCTGCCTATTGATAGAGTTCTTTTGTTTTTCTCCCATGCATATCCCACCAACACCGCTCTAGGTTGAAGGAGAAACTTTCCACAGCATGTTGTTTTGTGTAGTAACGGAATTAGTAGATAAACATATCAGTGATGCTCTAGCAATAGCAACATCAACCTCATTGTACATCGCACTACTCTTCTGCTGCAATCTGTTTTGAAGCTATTTATTATGATTCAAATTTTTCCGTCTATCAGCAAGTTCAAAAAACAAACCCTCACAATCACCACCACCGCTACTACCAGGAAGAAGGAAATGCCTACGATTTTGGCAGCTCATAAAATAACACTTCGCACCGTAGTCTGGTCCCGGAGCTACCCATCGTTTCGGTTGTAGTTCTCTTCCGCGGTTTCGTTCAGTGACCGAAAGGTTCGTCCAAACCTCATCGAAGGCCCTCGTCGATGATCCGATTGCCCATTAACGGAGGTTTTTTTTTTCGATGATGCTTTATGTGCGGCCGCGCTAGTTTGCGATATATTTATATTCATAACGGTAAGCCGGTAACGATTCCGGAGAAGGGATGCCCACGCTGGCCGCCAGGTGCTGGTCGAATGATTTTGGATATGGAGGGTTTGTTGTTTTGTTTTATGTTTCGTGTGATCTGCCCTGACCGCGATGGTGGCGGCGCAATCATCATCAGTATGCGAACCTGTGGTTGGTAGGTTTGAGCGCAGGAGGTTGCGATCGATTGCAAGCGCGACTTCCAAATGGTGGCAATAAATCGTTCAACCAAGAAGCATGTTTGATTATTCAATGCGCGGTTTTTCGTGTGTTGGATGAAATTCAAGCGTAGGATATTAATTAAATTTGAGTTTAAACAATCAAAAAACAAAATGTTTAAACTTCAAGGATGTTGGATGAACAATCATTCCTTAAAAGTTTATACACAGGTTTTGACTTCTCTTGGACTTCGGTCAAAAGACCAAATTCCTTTTATAAATAAATTCACAAGGACTATACGCATTCAAGAATCAATCTAAATCTGGATCATCTGGATAAATATTGATATACTTATACCTGGAACTTCTTGTACTGAAAACTGATCATGTAGACATATTCTAAGATCATCTTTTAATTACAAATTTAGAAATAAAAGCCAATTGCAATGATCTTTTTCTATAAAACACGCCAGATCTGATAGGCTGCCCTACAGAACTCTTTTGGAATGTGGGTTTCGACGACCTCATTAATATCGAACATGATCTCACCATAATTCTTCAATGATATGATGTATTCTGATGTTACCTCAATAACGTTTTTAAGGTAAATCTTAATGTAATTACATAATGATCTACGGGATAAAAAGGTGTAATATTGAATTAGTTTACTATTACATTGTATTCTGGGTTATTTAGATGACAACTTTGTCAAGTAAACATGCACGAGGTCGCATCATAACCAAGAACTTTAGTCGCTATTTCTATCAAGATGATATTCAATGTTGCTGAAACCTAGGTCCATGCAACTAGAAAGCATCCCTAATGTTTTGTATATGTTTTCCAGTTAAAATCATCAGTTTTGAAGCAAAACCTGCACCTCTAAACAGGCTGTTACATCAAACTTTGTACTATAATTTTCAATCTTTGAAACCCCAAGCCATTGAAGTGAAAATAATAATCTTTTACTTTTACTTCAATTCCACCTCTCTCCTGGTGGCCCTCCTGATTGATCCTAATTATGCCAACTAAATCTAATTTTCCCATTTCTCTTGTCCCATTCCAGGTAAGAGTGAAAGCATCGCTAATAAGATGAAATCCTTGTCCCCGGGACTGTGTCCACATGTAGTAAGTGCGAATTCATTTCGTCTCTGTAGCCAACTAAACGCTCCAAAACGGTTCTCCGGCCCTTATCGGCACAGTCAGGCCGCAGTCGAACCCTGCTGCTGGCCCACTTTCAGCAGCCAAGGAATTGTAGCCTTTGGTGTGTGTCGTGTGTCGCCCAGAAGCCCACCACTATCATACGATCGCCAATCCTCCTTGTACCTCTCCCATCCAATCTCGGTGGCATGTTTTTCCTGCCCACAAACAACGTGCGCCACTTAAATGTCATTATCAGGGTGCGGCAAATGTCAACGTGTGCAAGTATGCGAATAAAAAAAACCCAGATAGGCAATTCAATGTTGCACAAAGCGCAGGAATCTAAAATGAAGGAAAAAAAAGTTTCTTTCTCGTCGTCGCCGAAGGTGAAAACTCTCGCATCCCGACGAAACGGAACGGTATCGCACCGGTTGCGATGGAAAACCTGTCCGAGTCGAGCGCGTGTGCCCTTTTTTCCCTTTCCTGCGTCGAGTACCGTCCAAGGTTTGTGGCCCGGTTTTGATCCACTTTTTTACGCCACTCTCCGTTCCCTTACACAGCCTCCACAAACGGGATAAAGGGACGCGCCTTCCCGACATTCTCCCACGTGTGTAAGGCGCGTAAATCAAACGAAAACAAAAGCAAACGTACCATTACTACCCTTTCACTTTATATTGGCACAGGTCCGGGTGTCTGTTTGTGTGTATCGGCGGTTGTCGATTTTTCCCCAGTTTTTTTTTTTTTTTGCGTCCCAACGGAGGTGGAAAACATGCTTCGGGTTTTATTTTATGCCAACACCGTGTGCATCCGTTGTTAGATGTGTTCTGTAGTGTGTCTGTGGGACTGAGGGGCTCGTGTGTTTTTTCTTATTGATGTTACCTATTTATTTACTTTTTTTTTGTAACGACGCCATCTTCGGCGGCGTTTCCACTGGCCCCCGGAATGCGTCGTTTATCGCTGAAGGTTTCAGGGCCGTTTGAAAGTTGTTATCTTGTTGGGCAAGTTTTTTGTTTTGTTCATTCCCTTGTCGTGGTCAAATAACAATTGCTTTTCTGCAGTCGATCGATCGGCTCGACCGAGGCTTCCGCTCTATGCGTGACTCCAGCACAGCCCATAGAAGGCAAGGTTTGCGTAGGGGCTGGTTTCTTTAGGGGAGAAATGAACGTTTAATCGCTTTCATTTCACTGCTTGACATCGCTACTAGAAGCTTTGAGCAAAATGGGGCTGCAATTCTGCTGTCCACATGCAATCTGGTTTGAGCATTTCTATTTATACTTGCACAAGAGAAGGTATCTTGGGACAGAAAGAAGCTATGAAATAGATGATCCTGATACTCTATTTTTGTCTTGTTTGTATGGAAAGACATCTTCAAACGATCGCGCAGAAGTACCTCAATATATAACAATTTATAAACCATTCAATTTTAATTAAAAGTCGCTTCCTGTCCCATTGGCTATCAAGCCAAGCTCATTAAAGAAGCTCCCGCTCATTGCCATTGCGCACGAACTGATTACCCTGATGGTGGTTGCAGCTGATCGTGACCAATATTTTGTGGATACGATTATCGATCCCCTCCCCAGGCATGAGGAGGTTGGGGGCCCCATCTTGCCGATGTAGAACAGAATTTATCTATCAACCGCTTTAATTCCCCCATTAGCCGGCCGTTTGTGCCCGTTACCTGCCATCGTAAAGCGTTATTGGATGTGCGCTCTAACGGGGAGGACACATCCGCCGATCGTTTATGATGGAAAAAAGCCAGACCACCACCACACGGGCGACTAAACGGTTTGCAAACAAACCGTCCGGCGGGACACACTGTTTCTGTTGGTACGGCTAGACAGCAGCAGCAGCAGCAGCAGCAGCATCTTGCTCGGAAGAAAGTGGTTTGACACGATCATTAAAAGGTTTCACCTCTCAATCCTTACCTCTTTCGTACAAGACGTCCCATCAGGCTTCCCTGCAAAGCTTCCAGTTTGTGGTGGTGTTCGCGTGCGCGATCGATTGATTAAAAAGAGTTCCGTGCTCTAGCCGTTCCTGGGGCGTGCCGAACGCGATCATAAATTCAACATTTGGTGCATGAAATCACGAACGCGCGGTTTGACAGCATACCGAAACTCCACTGCCGCTCCCTCGAAAAAGCTGCCTTGCCGAGCGGGAGCGATCGCGAGATCGACACCCCAAAATGTCAACGGCGCTAACCCGCGAGCGCCTGAACTTTAAAGTGTGCTTCACGACCACAATTACCATGCAATTATTTCGGCCTTTTTCCCCTTCACTCTTTCGCTTTTGTTGTTCGGAGGTTGGGAGGACTGGGACTGGATGTGCAGCTTGAGCAGCAGCTGCAGCAACAGCTTCCTACCGGATCAAAGCAAAGTATGTGTGTAACCGAAAGGAAAATGGAACTTTGTTTGTGAATGTGTTTGCACAGTTAGCGAACTCTGGCAAGAAACAAGCAGCAAACACCTTGTTCGCGGTGTGTGGAGGCCGACAAACGCGCCCTGTTTTTTTTTTGTGCAATACGTTTGAATCTGCCCAACCTGAGAACTGCAAGCGCTGCAAGCGAGCTCCATTTGCGTTCTATTTGGCGCGAATCGTGACTTTTCGTGGTGGTGCTCTTTGTGTGCAACATCACTCGCGCCCATTTGTTGTGCGGCTTTTCGGAGGTGTGGATGAGCCCTGCCGTAAAGCCCTTCCTTCCCTATCGAGGTGTAGTGTAGGAAGTGTAGCTGATATTCTAAACCACCAGGTATCCCACGGCCGTTCCCTGCTGATGGAACGCGCGAGTTGCAGCCCCGTGGGGTGAAACCATCGTGCTGAAACGGAACGCTCATAAATTCCATCCCTGTTTCATGTCAAATCGTGGTGCGCGGTGTGTAGTACACATTTGCAGTCAGAGATTGCCAGCCATCTAGAGGCCGGCAAATGGCAGTATATATTGTGAAGGGTTTTGTAGATTTGTTTATACGTCTGTGTCTGTGTTAACTAGAAAGGAGGCTTATCTGCACTTTGGCCGCGTTGAGTAGTGATAAGAAGCTGTTGTGTTGTACTGTCAATGTTGGACTGATTTATGCTCTAAGCATTTGCAGAGGAAAGACAGCGTTGCTTAATCAGTTGGACCCACGCTGTTGAGTTATTTGTGGGAGCTCTTGAGAGGATTGTGGAGTGTACCTTTGGGAATTGAACTGATCCAAGTGGATCTATTTTTAGAGTACCTGAATATGGTTTTTCTCAGTCGTCTCAATACAGTTTTAGAGTACCTCGGTATAAATTTCTCAGCCTTCAAATACTCTTACCTATGGTATATTTGCGTAGCTTGAATTGTTTCAGGAATTAGTTTTTATTCATTAAACCAAACTGAAACTATCTTATTAACTGAAATAGTTTCTCTCCATTCTTAATTTAAAAATTTAAAACAATTTGAAATAATCTTCAATGTAAATTGGAATACAATGTCTAATGGCAGGTTTCTAGGGCGCAGCATTTTCAATTTTAACTCCAATTCTAAATATCCAATCCAATTCTCAACGGCAGTGTAATACTTCTCTTTTTCTAGTTGCTTTGTACAAAATATGCGTTGAGCAGATGCTTAATACGCAATTATATTGGATGTTTCACAAAACTTTAATGGATTTCATTGATTTTTTTCAATAGCAATAGGTAATTCTTATTCTTGCTCAAGCATCTTCCCTTTTTGGGGCTCAAATAGTTGTGTGACTCCTGCTATTGTTAGTCCGATTCCGACTCAGGCAATATCCGAACCATTAGTTCCACCTGGAGTCGGAGTCGTCCGGAGTCGCCCGGAGTCGTTCGGAGTCATCCGGAGTCGTCCAGAGTCGTCCGGTGTCGTCAGGAGTCGTCTGGAGTCGACAGGACTCGTCCAGTGTCATCTGGAGTCGACAGGACTCGTCCAGTGTCATCTGGAGTCGACTGGAGACGTCCGGAGTCGTCCGGAGTCGATCGGAGTCCACCGACCTGATGCAATGTGATCACATTTCTTGGTGTTTTATTTCTTCCATTTTGCACGTGTACTTCATATATAGGCCTTTGTTTTGTAGGTCGTCTCCGGCCGACTCCGGACGACTCTGAACAACTCCGGACGACTCTGACTCCGAACGACTTCGAACGACTCCTAACTACTCCAGACGACTCAGGATGATTTCGAACGACAAAAAACGACTACGGATAATTCTGGGAGGACCTACCTCCAGGAGTCGGTTCCGAAATTAATGGAGTCGACTTCGAATTTTTGCCAACTTTACCCATCACTAGTCTCAACTGCTGTAGACTTTTGAATGGAATAGTCAATTTTGCCTATCAGAGAAACATTAGAAAATGGATCGATGAATTGTATACTTTCAATTCATAATTTTATACTAACTTGGGTTACTTTTTGCTATTTTTAATGAATTTTGCCTCTCTTAGTTAGAGTGAGTTGATGATTTTTCCATTATGTGGCGTGGTATAGGTGTATTGAAAATCAACCAAAAATAACCCTGAAAATCCTTCAACTGGATTAATTTTATCTTTATTGAATGTCGTGATCATTAATGGATCGATTGTTTCTGATACGATCTAATGATTTAATATAGCGTGAAAACTCGAACGCTTGGCATGCCACTCGGAAATCGATCTCTAATTGACTGCTTACAAATGAGCATATATAAATCGCTTGCTATCAAAATAATGCCATTATCTCACACATGTTCCTGCAGCCTCATCATTTTTTTAGGATTATGAAAGACATACACAACAAACAGAAACGCTCGTTTTTGCCCCGTTGTTTTATAGATTCCTCCCCGAGTTTGTTTTTCCATATTTTTGTTGTTGTTATACATCCCACATTCCACCCCCGTCGGATCGCAGATTGCGGAACAGTATTTCTTTTTACAACTGCTTTACAAACGCACACAGCAAACGGTACACATTCCGGCGCTCGATCCATCCGTCCGTCCGTTCTCGGTGGCGAGCAAGTGGGTTGCAACGTGCACGACGACGCGGCACCGCACAAACCAGACCTAAACCACCGACTAGCAGCAGCGTGCATCATCACTTACAAAACCACGAACGGTCCCGCGAGACGACGGTTAGCAATAAAACAGCATCGTGTGGTGCGGTACCCCGATGCTGAAATGAAAAATCCACCCACCACCACCACCCGGTTCGGTGTCGCTTCCTGGATCCGTGAAAAATCCTCCCTCTCAAGATCGAGCCGCGATCGATCGTATCGGGCAGCTCGGATCGTCGGTACGGCCCACCGTTTGTGTTTCGTTCGAGCTTATGGGTGAAGAAACAACAGTTTTCCACCTGACGGCACACAGAGCACCGATGGCGGCGGCCGCCTTTGGACAGTGCGAGAGGTCGCGGTCCAGCGCCCAAACGGCAGAGTTTGCTTGTGTATGCTAAACTGGGTTGCCAAGCCCCCTCTGGTCCCCGGGGGGGGGGGGGGGGGGTTGTGGTAGCTTTGTTGCTTTTGTTTTTTTGTTTGTTTTCCGTTCAACTGTGGCCCGCACCGCTTCGTTCACACTGTGAAAATTCACTTTCTTCTACGGGCGCTACTGCAGACAGCATGGGCTGCAGCTTCACTCGAACGGAACATGGAGCAGCGCGAGCGATTTGATTGATTGATCTTTTTTGACGCAACCGTTGCTGCGGCCATTCTTCGTGGCTGCGGCGGGCGCGCCGCCGCTACGGACAATGTTGCAAGTGCACGTTGAGGCATGCGTTGGCAGCATTAGTTTAAAGACAGCAAAGGAGCAAAGTACTTTTTGGATAACGCACAAAGCACGAGACTCTAATCAAATTAAACGCCGCACCACTCTATCACGATTGCACAAGGCGTTTGAGAGCGTTTGTGTTGAAGTGTTCGGTGGGTACAATTACGGTGTCTTTTGGATGGATACAGAAGAGAAGCAAAATTATTCCTTTTGAAGCACATCAATCAGCTGGATCACTTTTTAATGATGGTTTAAAGCGATAAGAGTTCGTTTCAGTATTTGATTACGCATTATTTTGTTCTCCTGTTCAAATAATTACTATTTATATTTTAATATTGAAAGTTTCTTCTTCTGTAAAAGCCATTTTTTCTAACATAAAACACTGCAATTAATCATTTGCCCCGTCCACTTCACATGCAAACCTCGTCACTAAATGCCCCCCTCCCATCATCTGACTAATGAACGCATTAGCGAATGTGCCATCCTTCTTGTGAGAGCTTGATTGCATAAAATTGCCCTTTTACGCGGCCACTTTCTCTTGCGCCTCTTTCTCCCGGTGTTTTTGTCGCATCCAATTCATCTCTCTTGTTTTTGTTTATGCTGCTACTGGCCCTGCTGCTACTTCAACCCTTTTCTGCATTAATAACTCCCACACCTTCTTCCCATCTCTCTATGGCATAATTTTGCCTTCGAACGCGTGTGTGTGCCCTGAACGAATTATAAAAGCTGAAAACGATTTTTTGTTTCGCTATCGTGCCTCCATCAACTGCGTGTGGTGTTGTAGAAGGAAAAGATCGCGTTAGATATTAGCATATCTTTTGCACTGCACTTGGGCCTGTTTGTCTATCTATCTCTCTCTCTATCTGGCGCTTTTAAAACTATTATTATGTGTGGATCTGGCAAAAGGTGTTCACTCAGTGGCGTTGTTTCACAAGTTTCCAAGCACAGTTTTCCTTCACACACCTTACACTCTTGGGCCTCGTCCACCGATTATTCACTTTTAATGCGCTCTCATTGGTGCAATCAGTGCACCAGAATGCAGACCCCACAGACAGACTCACTTTTATCTGGCACGCGCACGTTACCTTCTCAACCCATTTCATCGAACCCACGAATTTCGCTTTCAACTCAGCAGGTGTGTTTATTCGGGTTTTTTGGTTTTTGGCGCGCGCGCGCTACATCTATCAAACTTTTCCAATCTTATCTTGTGCATCGAAAATGGTTTGCATAATTTCTGCACTTGGGTGTGAGAACTAGTGGGCTTATAAAAAAATCCTATCTCCATCACCTGGTTGCCTGGCCCCAGTAATTTGCCAAATCAACGTGCTCTTTTTCGCAAATTGAGCACTTAAGTTTGCAACCCACAATAACATGTGCACCTTAAATTGGCAATACAGGCAAAAACAAAACACACCGAATGTGGGCACATGTGTGTGAGGCCAAGCATGTGAAATTGGAACGAAAGTGCGAGTGCGGCTGCATAAAGCCTGGCTTGGGTAAAAGTGATAGTTTCACACCAAGCGGCAGCGGCGATGAGTCAATGATATCAACTGCAGTTTTTTGTTGTTGTTGTTGTGGTTTTGGGGCATTTTTCTCTCTCAACATCAGTAATTATAGCAATGCAATAGACACCGATAGCCTATCGGATTGCGGTGTAGCTTTGGGCGTTTCGAAATGAGCTGTCGAGTATAAAATGAACTAAAAAGCTATTTAATTATCTCATTATGATTGTGTGGTGTGGTGTATGTGAAGAAATAGATGTTAGAACATGGTGTTATTATCATTTTGATCGAGTCAAAGATATCTTATTGGCTCAAGCAGAAAAGGTTTGTGAAACAGAGCGGGGGTGAAACAGAAACAAAACACTTTAATTTTATTTAAATAATAAATGCAACAAGTGTAAACCACGAAGATAGAAACTACTGATTTACCAGTCTAATAATGTATTGATGATTCGTGTATCAAAACGAAACGGTTCTCCGTGATGCATATCAAAATAACAAGTTGAATAAATGCACAGTTAAATTGGCTGTTACTGAGCGCACTTGTACATCTGAGCTCACCTCAATTCATGGATTTAATTAAGCGAAATCACTTCGGAACGTTTAACGCTGTGCGAAGTCACCCAAATGCACACCACCGCAGTGACGATCGCGAGCGCTTGTTAAGCGGCATCCTTCGCTTTTGAACGCGGAAATGAAGCCAAACTCGCTGCACACGGTAATGGCTCAATCACGGAAGAGAAGTTCCAAATTTTGACGAGTACACCAAACAGAAGAAACCAGCACAAAAGCACCATCATCATCATCATCATCATCATACACCTTAACGATCGAAGTACGTACTCGTTTCGTTGGGTTCTCTTACCTCCCAAACACCCAGAATAAGCGGGGTCACTTGAAACCATTTTCACAAGCAATCGATCGCTGTTAGACGAACGACAAGTTTCCGAAAACCAAACAGAGTCCACACAGCAGTGTGCTTCACTGCTGTGTCCTATTGGCCTCAAAAATGGTCTGCGCTTCGACAGTGTAGTACCCTGCAGTGTGTACTGCCGTTAGCCGTACCGAGGGACAATAATTGCGCGCTTAAGCAATTGCACTGCGGCACCACGGCCAACACAGTATGACGCGCCGCCACCAGCTCCTCCACTTCACTGTTTTTCGGGGAGGGAAAGAATTGGAAAAGTGCGCGCGCTCCGCAAGACAATTTGTGTTACGCCAACGGTGACGACGATTTGCTGTCAACCTCTGGTAAAAAATAATCAAAAGCAACGGGCTTGGTGTTATGTCCTACTAACCGTCTCTCCACTCGTAGGGAGGCAGAAAAGGGCATGGTTGGAAAGATTGGTTGCTCGGGATCAGTGCAAGATCTTAAGGTTTAAGGAAGATTAGTGTGGAACAGGGACAAACGGTTTGCGTATCCCTTTCATCGGAGATGGATTAGTGGAGGGCGAGGATGAGCTTTGTGTTAGGCTTTTAATTGTGACCCCTATTGCGAAGTAGGTTAGGAAAAAGGGGAGAAGCAAATTGCTGTTTATCAAAGAAATTGGTTAACCTTGATGAAGGTATTAGATATGGTGGTATCTCTAGAAATAAGGGCACGGCAATGGGGGTAGAGACTTTCTGGACATTCTGGAGCTTTCTTCTGAGAAGTACAGAAGTACGCAAAAGTTACTGAATCTTCCGATTTCATTTTTGTATATCTCCTAAAAACCCTGGAACCTAATGATTTCTCCCCAACTAAACCTCCTGTTGAAGTGTGTATGCCCCCTTTTTTGCTGCTGTTTCAGTTTTGCAAGAGGATGTGGTTTTCGGTGCAGAAAATGGGTCAAATAACCTTCCCTTCTAGGAAGGTGCTTTTGGTTTTGGAAGGTGCTGCTTCTCGCCAACGCCCATCTAACTTTCAAGAACCGGCTGTGAATCACCGAACCAAACACCACCACCCTATGAATCATCCGCTGCCAAAGAGATGACTCAGACTGAGCAAGTGGATCAGCAAGAACAGTAACTTGAGCGGGACTGAGCTACCGATGCACTTTGCTGAATTTTGACACGGAACAAGCCGGTCGTTTTCGATGATCCGGTTTCAACAGCTCACTCACACCCTAGAAAGAGGACTCGCGTGGATTGAGTAATCATAAGTCGCAATTTCGATGTTGGCTGTTGCTGTTGCTCCATGTCATCATCATACTGCCTAATGGTGCAAAAATATGCAAATGTTTGCTAAAGCGCGATGTGGCGGGAGCAACGGACCCAACGTTGTTTTGGCATTCATAATGTATGCCTCCCTCGAACGTACCGCGAGGAGAGACATACGTTGAGGTGTGGTAATTCGCACAGTCCAGTTATCGTGTTTGGTTTTGTGTTTGGTAAACACGCGGGAAGGCCTGAGGAATTCAGCTTCTTCTTCGTGGTTGCGCTAATCGTGTCACTGCACTTTGACGAACGTGGAAGGGAATGCATTTGCGATTACACTTTTAATAATGTTTGCACGCAGTTAAGTAAGCGGGGGTTAAGCATTATGACTAGGAAGTCTTCCAAAAGCAGGAAATATCTAAAGGAAACAAAATAGAACAAAAAAGCTAGTACAATGTTATTTCCTTTTACTGTTTTGCTGTTGGAAGCACGTAATACGATGAGATGAATATGACAGGACAAAAACAATGTTGTTTAAGTATTGTTTGGTATGTTCTTGTTACGATTGTGTGTAGTAATCGTGATTGCCTCTGAGCCTCAGTCTGCGGCTCAAAACTCAGACGGAATTGAAGCTTATTTATAAGAAGATCAGAGATTGTTGGAATGAGGAACAGGAACTGCTTGGCAAAACAGCTTAAATTTAATTTTAATTAACAAAATAGGAAGTCGAACGAAGATACCAAAAATACAAATTAGTTAATATAAAACCGCACAAAAAATCGTACATCATGATACTACAACTTTTCAGATCATATTCTTCAAGACAAGTAAATCATTCTCCGTATGCTATGTAGGCATTCTACAGTCACTTCCATTTAATGCAGTGAGGACTGCATCAGTCTCTAACTTCATTCCACTTGTTGCGGAGTGATTTCTTGACCTTTACACCGTCTGTGATTGATTGGGCTCACCCATAATAAGACATGGAGAAGGGCGCGGTCGGTACGAGATTTGATCCGATTATTGGCATGTTGTTGAGTTCTGCCCATTTTATGCCTGTATCACGGGAGCGCCTTCAAATACAAGATCAAAGCCGCCTTTTTGAAGGTTGATTTGAAAACGTTGGTTATAAATCGACACACTGCCAGTGTCTGAAGAACCACTCCGTGGACAGTTTATTAACCATTAAAGATTGCTGTCCATCAAATACCTAAGGTATATTAAATTTTGATCTTAGAGACATATTCGCCGTATTGAATAGTATATGTTTATTCACTAAAAATACTTATTGAAAGAAAAAACTGGTAAAAGTATTCTTTAACGGCAGTGCAAAAACATAATTTACATTTCCAATTTAATATCCAATTTTCTAAATTATCTCGTTCAAATCAAAGCCCTACTTCAAACCTCTATATCTTCATTTGATTAACTATGATCTAAAAACCTATCGCAGACCACATGTTTGCTAAAACCTCTTTCACACGGCTCTAGAGCCTCCTGCCACACGTACACGGCTCATCCGCTCAATAATCGCCACCAGGAGCCCTAAATACTATCAATGCTTTTCAGCACAACCCGCCTCAAGACGATGCATCTCGTTGACCTACCAACGAGCACCCGCTATCAATAAATGAACCGTCCCGCGAGAACGGTTGTGGCCGTAAAAACTAACCTCACATCATCCACGCCGAAAATAAAACCCTCCAGAGTGAGTGCGCGAAAAGCAATAGGCGCAATACGGAAACGGAACCAAATAAACGCTACAGCTGCTGTGTACTGTAGTGGACGTATTAACCGAATTTTGACCAATCCAATCGACGAGGAAGGGGAGTTGTTGAAAAGGTGAATGAGCCGTGCTAAATTTCATGCGCTGTTGTGGAACAACCCGTACTTTAGCCGATGGATTGCGTTGAATGCTAGCAATGTTTAACCCAGTTACGTTCTCCTAAGCGGGAGTAGGTAGATGGAGGAAGAAATGACGGACTTTTCAGGGACCCGTCCACACCGGAACGCGAAACCCGGGGTCCATCGACCGGATCGATAATAGCGAGAATCGGTCAATCTCCTCCTATAAGCGTGTGTGTGTGTTTGAGTGCGTTCGCTTTCAACTATGATTAATTTTCACACCAAATCGTACCAGTCGAATGAGTTGAAGAAAGCACACGTGGACGGAACGGAGTGAATGGAAAACAACAACCAGCCAGCCCCCCTCCGAACAGTAGAAAGAGAGCCCCCAGTATTTGCTTCAGCAATCAATCAAACGGTTTTTCATTCATCGCGTTTTGGTTCAAACAGTGGCTTTCTTTCCGCTTCGCGGAGCTTTCAGCGTCCGTTTGCATACGGCGGTGGCGTGTGTGTAATGCGGGTAGAGTAGTACTTAGCCCGTCTAACGATGGATAATCAAACAACGAGTGAAGTGTTTTGGAGCTGGAAATTGTTTCTCCTTTTAGTATACCAACGGGGTTTCCCGAAATAACATCCAGAGGAGACTAGGTCTTGGCCTGCTTTCCGAGGGGTTTGGGGCAATGCCGTGCCTGAAGTAGTACCGTCTGAAGAACAATTCTATTGTACGGTTTGGTGCTCTTACTTTAACCTTCATTGTACAATTGTACTTTCTTATCTGCTTTTCCTTTTTTCCTACAACGTTCAATTGCTTTTGTAAGGTTTTTTTGAAAGATGATCTGTTTGCACTCCTCATGTACAATTAATTACGTTTTTGCTTCGCATACGCGCGCCTACCTTCACTGACCTCCTGACATATACTTGAACTCTCCATCTCCAACCGCGTCCAACAGTGTGAACTTTCTCCTTGTTCCTGCGCTCAGCTGTCAGCCCGTTTTACCTTACGGGCAATTGCGCAAGCGCTGTAGAATGGGCCGGGAAGATAGCACCAGGAACGTGATCCTCCTCCTCCAAAGACGACTACACATTCGTCTTCGTCCGCTGGGAACACTGTGTGCTTTTTTCGGGAGGATGTTCATCAAAGTGTGTAATAATTACAGCGTTGTTGTTTGACTGGGAGAAAATATTCACGCGCAAAACAATACACAACCAGCAAACCCCCCCCCCCGGACCGGAGAACGCTTAAATGTAAAGGGCGTACCTTACGACGACATTAAGCGGGCGGAGAGATGGCTTCTCTTCGGACTTCGTTTGAAGAGAAAATTGCCAATCCGCACCGCCCTTCTGGGGTGATGTGTTTTCCGGTGGCAATTTTTCTTCATAAAATTTTGCAAAACTTGCCGTCCCAACAAAAAAAGCAGCAACTCACTGCAAGCAATATTTGTAGGTTAATTGCGCGATGTCAGCAGTGCAAAATTGTGCCGTTACGGATTGTGAACTGAGCGGGTTGTCCATCACGGTTTTGGCCCTCTTTCGGTGGAGGACGGTTCTACACCCACCCACTCCGGCCTGTGATGTGATGTTGGGTGAAAATTATGTGTGCCATCGCACAGCAGCTTCTTCTATGCTTTATTACCGTCCCACAGCGACTGGGACTGTGTCCGCTTGTCTGCAGTTCCGCAATCCATCATCATGCTCTCTGCGGTGGTATGCGTGTGTGTGTGTCTGTGGCGGTGTGGCACACGTCCATCTCATATCATCGGGGAGCCGCCGTGACGGTTCGTTACAAATGGCGTGGCGCGGCTACCTTTGGGCTTACGCAATCTCTCACCACCAAACTACTATAACATCCCTATCGGTAACCCTATCACGATCGCACCTGGGCTCTGTTTTTTGCGGTCGCATCTTCCGGCATCATGACGCGGCGAAACTTCCTTTACTATACGGTACCCAACAGAAGGAAATAACACCATCTTCTGATATATGGTGGTGGTGACATCCAGCTCAAAGAGTGGTGTGGTTTCCGTTTTCGATTGGATCACTTTATCGCGAACCCGGGGAGGGGGAGAAACCGTTTAATGCTGTGATGTGGTGTTGCTGCTACTACTGGAATAGCTTAACTGGACCTGGCCACACTGTGCGTGTAAGCAGCCCCTTAGCCGTGGTTACATGTTTAATGCAGAGATGCATTTGCAGATGAACGCGCGATAAATAGCATGTTGCATTTTTGCAATACGTCGCAATGTGCCTGCCTGCGTGTGTTTTAATTACTGATTTCACTTTTGTTTATCATTGCAAATGCAACCAACCAGCCATGGCTGGGTAATGATGGATATTGCAAAAGAAGAAAGTGTGCTGTTGGTCAAGATGTCATAATGATGGGTTATCTTAAAGGTGCTACAGGAAATCTGAAACCGTTTTGTAATGCATCTTTGCTGATTGAATGAGTGGTAGGACATGACAGGCGGTGATGTATGAAACTTGTACTATAACTCGTTGTGGACGTTATCGATAAATTAAAACAATGACATACAAAGAGTATCTAAAAAATGCTGAAATTAATAAAACGTAAAGAGTGCATGAACAGTCAGATACATCAGGGTTAGAAGTTACAGATTAAGACGGTTGAGACATATCACGAAGATCATGAACACAATTTCTATCAGGATCTTCATATTCGACCATCAGCAAACAACCGCCAATATCCTCGGAACTAGCTTCAGATGCTATATGAAGTAAAGAATTAGCAGTTGAATATCCAGAAGAAGATGTTTAAGCCTATGAAGGACATTTGTAGCGGGACAAATGACGAATGCATCTGGTAGAATACATTCAAACGAATAAAATCAAAGCCGGAGACTTCTAACAAAGCAAATTTGGAGCCCTTCTTAGAAGCTGTTCGGTTGGAAATAGTACCTTGAGGCATCAGTAGTTTCTAGTTACAAAGCTTTATTGATAACCTACATCCTACACCGTAGGATATAAAAACTACTCAGTTTACAATGTTACATGACATGATCAAACACGAGAAAGATCAGGAACTTTTACGTCCGCCAAGCCGTGGTATCTCAGAGGTTCGTTGGAATTTCCAAAGTCATACGTGATTCGGCACTGCTATTTGCAAATTTGAGCTGATATCTCCAAACTTTGATGTGATGTATTCCATCTAGATATCTTGAAGTACCCAAGCGACCTAATGATATTTATAATGAAGTCATCTCAAAAGTGTTTGAAAGGTGTATGTAAGACCTCCTATGCTTATTACAAACAAATATATAAAAAAATGAAGTAACGATTGACCTTGCATCAATTCGTAGTAATATACGATTTCTTGTGGCTCAGACATAGGTCTTTTGTGATGTTTTATCTAATGATAAGAAACACCTTCTTCTATCATGGATTAAATTGTATTATCATATCCGTTGTCATGCTTCATTCTCCGCATTTAAAACCTTCAATACAATAATTATCACTGCACAACAGTTCCCCCTTTCTCCTTGCCCACAAACCTGTCTGTCGTGAAAGCTTTCCACCCCGTAGTGGTGTTGTGCCCTTCGAATATTCACATCAAATGGCTGGCCGGTCACCACCTCCCATTGAGCGTGTTAGGTTAGGACGGGGATGGACAGATTGCAGCACAAAAGAAGTGACAGCACATTCGCCGGCGTTCCACACGCTAGGGCTCCACTTGCATACCATTGGGGGGTTGCATGGTGCAAGGGCAATTATTTAATATCCACACAGACCGCCGGCCAATCGCGGCTAGCGGAACCGATAATATGCAAGTTGCCGGCGAGTTGCAACATACATGTCGCTGCACCGTTGCTGAGTGTGTGTTTGTGTGTGCGGTAGACAACGGCATGTCTCAAGTGCACGGCGCTTTGTTTAGTCGCGTTTAGTGTGGTGATGGAACAACGTGATGACTATGGGGCCGGCCGACACGGATCATCGATCAACATCAGTTGACATGGGCTTGACAGTTGACAGCACGCGGAGTAATCGACGTTGACCACCGCTCAAGCTCGAAGCATCGAAGGTCTTGCAAAGCGGGAGTGTGGTACCCGGGAAAAGGAATGCACACGATGCAATTTGTTTAGATGCACTTGTTTAAACGTCCCGGCAGAGTATGCCTTCAACGCGTGCACTTACTGTTAAGTGAAGCAAAGGGTCTGAATAATTCCGCTCGTGAGGGTGAAAAATGAATATATTAATATCTGCTGTGCTCCACTTTTTGCCATTGTATAATCTTGTTGCTTTCTAGCCGAACGAAAAAAAAGCCCTTTAAGCCAAACGATGCCACCGCGGGTCCGCTGGCACCGTAATCCCTTTTAATTAGGCATTTAAATAAAGCAGCATTAAATTCAGCTTCCCGCTACCACTTTATTCGAGCCCTTTCGATAAAGCCGCGGCAACCACGCTACCGTTAGGTAAGCGCAGGTGGGGTTGTTTTTTTTGTTTTTATTACTGCTCATCATTAAAATTAATAAACAAAAACGGCATATCAAAATATACAAAAACTGCCACAACTGATGTACGCATGAAGGGCTGTGCGTGAAGAACGTAACGCTGAGGCTCATTATGCGCAAGTGCTTCCATTTTTTTTCCTACGGTTTTTAATTCATGCCAACTACCACCCCATACCAAATGTGGTAGAATTTTGTAGCGCTTTTGTTTCGACAGTGAATGACGCACTTTTGTGGTGTCCCCCCTTACCCCTAAATATGTATCACTTGTTCGTTTGTCTGTAACAGGGCAAATAATGCCTCGAAACAGGCAAATCGCGCATACAAAGTGGACTAATCGAACGTAAACACAAAGTGGACTTTCGATCGGTACAATTACACCGAAGATCGCAAACCTTTGGAAGCGCTACACACAAGCGCAGAGTGGGATCTTGTTGTTGCACATCTGTAACCGCATGTCCGTGCTCTCTGCGCGCTATTGCAGTTTGATTTATGTGTGGCCCTCTGATGCAACAATCACAACCAAACTAGAACACCGTGCATACGTGTGCACACGCTCGAAGGCAAATCGACGATCCGATGGATGGATAATTATTCCCTCATCGTCGCAAACCACGCGCAGTTGGTGATCCACAAAGCCCAATTGGATGTATTTTCGCGTATCACGCGCGCGATCCGTGTACGATCGCAATTTCGCACCCATCGCAATGGCCGCCGGGGAGTAGTTAGGGTGTGCGCGAAATGTAGCCCCCCCGGGTGGTGGCGTCAAATTTGCTGCTGGTCAACAGTTTTTACGACCTGTAAATGGCACCATCATCATCATCATCATGATCATCACCATCGGCGTCGTTGGGTGATTTGAGTGTCTTTTTCTGTGCGAACGATGGGCATTTCTATATCCCTGCAATGAAAGTGGTTAAAAATTTTGCAGCACCCAAAAACGGGGGGGAGTTGTTTTCGCGCGCGCGCCCGCAATATAGCAGCCCAATCAAGCTGTGAATGTGCGCACCACACCGCGGGTATTTTATGCGGGCAAGCATTGGTTTTGGCTTACGAAATTGTGGTTTTTTGCTCTTTTTGCTGGCACCACCGGTGTATTGTCCTGATGTCGTGATTGATTTATGTAAGGCAACGGAAAGGTTTATTATATACTTGGTTTGGCACCAGATAGATTGCAGATCTTAGTTTCATAGCCGTAACACTAACATAGTTTTTTGGGATATCTCATTGTGTTAAAGTTTTTAGTACAGATAGGATTCAAGATATTACTATAATCATCTATTGAATTCACAATACTAATTTGCCCTATTATAGCATCGATCCCTACCAAGCGGATACGTATCTTATTGCCTTTGCTGGACAAGTAATTTAAACCGTAGTATGCCACTGTGTACTTGCTAGATATGTATATTTTGAATTGTCTATTTTACAGATGTTACATATAGATTTTGCAGACAAACATCTGTTTAAACCATGTATGTTGTGAAATCTGTGGTCCTAACATAAGGTTAACTTGAATTTCCAGAATTAATCATATTTGTAATTTTAATTCGGTGTCTCAGTCTATAATTCGGGGGCGGTCCGTGGTACAGTCGTCAACTCGAACGACTCAATGACATGCCCGTCATGGGTTTAAGCCCAGAATGGATCGTCCCCCGTAGCAAGGATTGACTATCCGGCTACGTGGTAATGAATTAAGTCTCGAAAGGCTGTATAGGCCGGCATGTCCGCGTAGGACGTTACGCCAAATAGAAGAAGATAGAAGAGGTCCCAGTCTTTAAAAAAGTGGGTTTTAAAACTTACAGAGCACGGCAATTCTGGTATACAGAAGTTGTTTTTTCGATTCTTTGGAAAGATATTCGGCAAGGTATGATCGGCCCTTTGGCAGGATCGCAGGGTCGTACCGTAGTTTCAACTGCTGTGGCCTGAGTCATAGACTCTTTGCCTAATGTCCAAGCCCTTCTCGACAGTTGCTTCTGACACTAATGTTTAATGTTCTGACACTAGTGTCGAAACCGATACCGTTGTCGAATTTTTGACGAAGAATTCCTGGAGTTTTGTCCTTATTTGCATTAAGAGTATATCAAGATTCTATTTCTTCGTCTGTTGAGTTGCTAGTTGCTCGCTAACATTATAGGATGTTAAATTTGTGGATTTTTTGCTTTATAAAGTAAAGACACGCTTTGCTCTCCACTCATTGAATTGATGTTCTGATCTTCTTGATGTTCTGTAAACAAACTCGAGTGTATCACCAACAGGAACATGCAAAAAATAGAGTTCAAAGGGTTATTTCTTTGTGGGGGAATTGTGTATGGAAATTTAAAAGAAAATACAAATATTTTATGTTTATAACAGCAGACGCCAGTAGTAATAATTCGTACGCTGAAATAATTCCTTTGCTCATGTCAACCCATTCCTGAACCTCTCATGTCAACCCATTCCTGAACCTCTCATGTCAACCTCATTTTTAATCTTCCATCCTTCCTCCTCAAACTTTGCGTCCGATTCGCGATCACATTCCACTTCGAATAAAAAACTCCACTCTACAATCTACCCAAACCTGTCCTTTGCCGTTGAAGCTCGCTTTAAAGGGCACGCACGCTTTTCACTCATTTCCGCACTTTCCCGAGGGGAAAGGGAGGAATAAAAAAACAAACTCCTCGTCGACATAATGAAGGGTTGGAATTGTGTACGCAATCCGCTCGCAACTGCGGATGTTTGTGAAAAACGAGAGGGAAAACTGGTCCGCAAACGTTCGATCCTACATTGTCCATTCCTTTAAAAGAAAAGCCTCCGAACGGAAGCTTTAGCGGTAGTTCTCTCTGTCTCTGTGTGTATGCGCGCGAGCGCCAAGGAAAGGAATGTTTCGCCTCACCGGCACTCGGTGACCAGAATAGCTGTCCCGGAAACCTCCATTATACCGCTGTGTGTGATGGCAACTTCCGTAGATGGTCCTCAGTTCCTTCATTCCTAATGGACATATCTATGTGTTGTGCATGTGCGTGTTCTTCCGCATTTCAGCCCATCTGATAAGGGATTGGTTTGTTTTTCGCTCCGCTATTTTCGATGAAGACATAATGACATACCGAAGAATGGAACCGCGTGCGGCGGCTCGAGCACTAAGATCGTCCGCCTTCTCCACCACTGATATGCGCACGTACTTATCACGAAACCTGTTCTTTTTGCTCTATTTCTCTCCTACCCCCCAGAGGGCCGCGTCGAAGTGTCGCGCGAAGGCAAATACCTGTCCACGCTGTCCGGTGCGAAGGTGCTCGGCGAGCTAGCCATCCTGTATCACTGCCAGCGAACGGCCACCATCACCGCCGCCACCGACTGCAAGCTGTGGGCGATCGAGCGACAATGCTTCCAGACGATCATGATGCGCACCGGGCTGATACGGCAGGCCGAGTACTCCGATTTCCTCAAGAGGTAAGTTCAAAGTTCGCTCTCTCCCTCAAATTTTTCCAGATCTTGTTCTGCAAATTCAGATCCTCACACAAGCTGTCACATTTATCAAATGATGGCGCAAACGAACGGAAGCGAGTGATCAATTTGTCACGATCAGGTCGGTCGGTCGGTCGGTCGGTGCCGCCGTCTGCGTCAGATTTATGGTTCGAAATGGGAAGGCTTTTCTTGGAAGGCGGCTATGATGTACCGTTTTGTCGTGGGAACTAAGATACAAGGTCTGATGGCCATGTGCGCATTCGTAGCGACGCGATGCCATTCGACAGGCTGATGGTGCTGGCGGAACCCGGTAATTTTAGTAGCAGCAAATTACATGCATTATTGAGAATACAAGGCTTTAAGGAGAGGCTCAAATGGTTCCCTCCGATTTGTTTAGATCCTGGGAACTATTTAACAGCCTTTTTTGTCAAGTTTGATTAAAACTTTGAACTTGAGAATGGTGACTTCTTGAAGAGTTTGGTAATGATCGTTCTGTTGGAGTATGACATGGACATGATCGATGTATTTATAGGACATTATAGCACAGTCTTGTAGACAAAACCAATTAAAACTCGATTCCCCAGCAGACCACCAACATCATACCTTCAGTTCCAATAGTAACAAGTTCTTTGATAGTGCGCAAGCGATTAAAACTCAACCGCACAACCAACTCTACATTTCGTAGTGTGTGATTCCATTCACTTTTTGATTCAGTTGTCGCAACCGAATGGTCAGATCAGGGCGGTTTTTGATCGGGCGGCACCCCGGCCTTTTACGTTTCCTGCCTCTCGCCTGCCTCGCAATTCTTCAAACCGTACATTGGGCAAACTGTTTGCTTGCAACCGGTATTTCGCCCCTCGTTCGCCGGATGATAGGGTGGTGGTGGGTCTCTGCTTGAAGGTAATGGTAATTGATCTTTTAACTGGTTTGCTTGAATGCTGGACAGCGTTTCGGCAGACAGGAAGAAAACGCTTATCCAGATACGCGAGCAAAACACGTCCGAAATTGGAGTTGATGTAATAAGCAATGCAACAAAAAAAGCTCTCGTTTTAATATGTTCAAAAGCCTCTACTTATTGTCCCAACGTAAGACAACATAAATATAAATAGTTTTTTGCACCCAATGACACCCTTGTTATGCGCCTCCAATGTTACATGCAATGCGTTTTAACCCCGTTTTTTCCACGAAGAAATCGCATTTGGGGTGCGATGTGAGGTCATCTGCGTTGCGTAAAAGCGTACTTTACGAATATGTCATACCGTTGATTAACGAGCGGCGGCAGCCCTCCCCTGATCGATCGGTGAAAGGATCACGAAAAGTTTTCACACACAAACGCCCCGGCTGATTGCCAATTTATTACCCTGCCCCGTGGCGTTACAGCATGTGCTTTTAATTGTGCATCGGAAGCTCAACCCATCATAAAAGCGCATTCCCTTCCACCCAAACTCTGCTAGTGCTTATTGTTTTGTGTATAATGTTCGGGTTACTTAAGACCTCCACAAGGAAAGGACAGACACGTCACAAGGATCAGGCGGACTGTGACTCCGCCAGTACGCTTGGGAGAACCATTGCTACGTGACATAAACCCACGAAACCTGTTTCCCTGACATAATGTCCTCTCGGGTGTGGGGGCCAACTTTTTTTTTTGGACACAAAAGTTCGCCCATTTCGGGTGCTGCTGCTCTACTTCTCGCACTACGCCGGGAGTTGAGAAAGTTGTTTCATGTCTCTCGGTCTGCAATGATGATGGATTTTAACCATTCCCACATGTTTTGGGCGGCAGGCCCGCTTTCGCTACTTCCAATTACGCCATCGGGAGACCCATCAGGATCCAATAGTGGCTGCAAATGTGGTCTTGCAACTCTTGCCACCCTTCTTCGCCCTCGCTGGAAGAGAGAGAGAGAGGACGGTAAGGAAGGAAGGAAAGCAAAAAACTGAAATCGAAAGCATCCCCCGGGGGCAGGTTTTTTTCGTTTAATAGATGATTCATTTCGTTCGTTCGATCAGTACGGGTGTGGGGTATGCTGTGTGTTTGTGCTGCAGTTCGTGAGTTTTGACAGTGTTGTTAGATGTGAGGAGGAATGGGGCACATTTTTACACCTCACCTCAACACAATCGTTTGATGTTCGTGCCACAATCATCCCGTAATGGATGTGTTTATTGCGGTAGCATTTAGCCCGAAGCGTTTAAGGGGGCGACGACGCGCTGTGGACAAATTTTGAACGAGTTACATGAATGTATGCATGCAGCTCGATCGATCGATGTGTGGAAATGGGGCTCTCTCTCACTTCGTAAGATCGTGTGCGACGGACAAAGGCGAACCAGTTTGCGGTGAAAGAAGGTTGTACATTGCTTGTTCGGGTTGTACGAAGGGTTGTTCGAATTAACTGTTTTGATGACAATGATTGACGTTGGGGCCCAAACAGTTTGATTCATGTTGAGCAATTGGAGACAGGAAAGCAACTTCAGGTTCAAACAAAGTGGTACAATATTAAGCTACATCAACTGATCAGTAACAAAACAAAAGATCATCTACTGATCTGAGGACTTTACTTCAGGTTTTTAGCCAATATGCCCTTAACATCCTAACTAACGATTTAGGAGCCAACAGAAGATTGTTCCTCCTTATTCCCTTTAGTGTTCCTGTGATCTTATTATGTTAAGTAAATGTTAAGTAAAATAATTGATTACCTTACGTTATTCAGGTTCCAATACTAGACGTCTATAGACACAGCCAAAGTCTTTTAGATGTACCGGCTATTAAACGATCTGAACGAAGATCAAACAGTATGAGGGTTCAGTCGTGTAACTCGTGATGAATGAATGAAATGAAAAGTCAATTTCTTTCTACGCCATCTCTTCAAAGGATTTTTGAACTCAATTTCAATCAGGTCTTACTGATCATTGGTGTCTAAATGATACCTTGTCAAGACAAGACATCTTCCAATGATCATCTTGCAATATCGCTTACCATTGAGATACAGTAAGAGACCTTTGGAAGTCTAGAAGTACATTTTAAAGAACAGATTTTCGAGAAGACTGGTACATAGAGCTACTGGTCGGACGTGGAATCAGGACAGTCTCTTCATGCCCATGACTATAAGCCTGTAGGACAGTGTAGGGATCGAGAGGGAAATCACCACAGATAGCTTATTGAAATTATTACTCCACACACTAATAATGGAGTGTTTTATGATTCCAGATAGCTTTAGAGCTTTCAGAAGAACAAGTTCAGGTTATCTCATTTCTTTTTTAAAGATTGATTTCCAACGAGTTCAGAAATTGGTTGCATTTCTACTAAAAATGACATTGTATAAGATACAATGTATAAGATATAAGATATCCAAGATACCTAATTATCTTTAGAAGCCTTCTACATCAATGAAGAAGCTATAAGATCGCTCTACCAGTATCTCATATTCTAGCGATCGGCAAACTTTGTGACTGAAAGAGCTGAATTCTACAAAAATGTTCGTAGACTTTCACGTGAAGAGCCAAATTGTTAAACCAATAGCAAAAATGTGTGCAAGTTCTATGAAATATATAACCTGCTTAGAGCCGCCATCTCGATATCAAAGAGCCACATGCGGAGCTTGCGAGCCGTACTTTGCCGATCGCTGTCCTTTTCTAGTTCTGTTGGATGTGTCTTCGGAAGACCTCATCGAGTAATCAAGCGGGGACAATGTCCAGTCTCAGCTTGCTATCTCTCCTCACTTCCTAAGATCATTCTGATCATGCTCACGAAACGTTATCATTATCATTCTCGCGGATGAAACTCGTTCCCATGGATATAAACTAAGAACAAACAACACTCTAAAGCGCGCCTTCCGATTCATAATAAACCATTTTCGCTACGCTTCTAGTAGTCAAGCGCCGTCTTGTTCCCATCAAAATCTCTCCAACGCCGGCGAAATGGAGCGGGGGATTGGGTGGGCCTTCCCGGACCACATACCGTTGATGACTTCATCAAGCCGCTCTCGGAGCGAAACCAATTGCAATTCTTTCACATCCGCACAAGAACGCCAAAAGCCCGCAAGAACGATTAAGAGGGAAGCGTGCTGGGTGAAACAGAACGTCCCCGACTGCGCCGGTGCTAAGTCTTCATTATCAAGTCTTCAAAACCCCATTTACTCGCCACCTTCAGGGCACGTTTGGCACGCGAATTAGTGGTGGTTGGGATGTCCATTTTTTGGTTTAATTTCTTTTCCCTCACCCCAAATGACTTGAAAAGAGCAGCCTCTTTTGCACGTTCGCGCAAACCATTTGTTTGGCGTTCTATTATCGTTTAATTTGTTTCTCGCCGCGGCTACTGCTGCTGCTGCTGCTACTACTATCGCTTGCTCCTCGCCCCAGACACACTCTGTGTGAGAGAGCCTTCTGGGGGTGTGGGAAGGCCATCGTTGGGGGGTGTTCTTTTACGACGCTGGCTTCTGTGTGTTGTTGCACCTGATGTCGGTGACTGCAGAAGAAATCTATTTGCCCCGAGCACCGATACCGGCTCAGCTGGCAGCGTGTGAACAGGTCTCATTCATTCATTCATTCCCCTGGCAGCTTTGTAATTAACGCATTATTTCATCGCGCTCTTTTTTCGCATTGGTTCTTTTGTCCGGCGGCCGGCCTTTTGCCGCCTTTTGCTTGGATGGGTGGCCTTCACGGCGATATCATGTTGGCAGGGGGTGATTCAAGACGAATTGATTAGTGAATAGATTTTCCATTTTTCTTATTACCATCGCGCATCGACTCACAGTAGGAGTCTTTTCATACCTTCAGGTATTCCTATCTGCGCTTTGTTTTCGATGCTGTGTGCAATGTGGCAGCACATTCCGATTGTTGCGACCTGTGCTGCACTTGATTTCATAGTGAGTGCAGCGCCACTTATGCAGTCGCGTGCCATTCGATTTGTGATGCAAAGAGGGAGAATGGAGGCCCCGTGATGATGCCGCCCCAATCGTCACATAATGGGTGTGTGTGTTGTGAGAATGATGTTGGCGTGTGTGGTTGGGGAGGAGCGTTATGATGACATAAGATATTGCTGACTACCAAAGGGGGAAAGTTCATTGGAAAGAGTTCCTGAAAATAGAGAGAGAAAGAAAAAATGCATTAAATCGTTTACGATTCTGGAGCATCAAAACAGAAACAATTATGCATGGGGAGAAAACAAAGATGCATTTCAGTGCAGTTTTCTGCATTTTGTATGCAGTTTTGCATTAAAACCTGCCGTTATAAATGCAAACCTCTCGGTTCAGGTGCCATAAAATCGGACAATTCAGTGTCTTATTCAGCTTTTGTTGCTACATTTCCTTTGAAGTTCTCACATTTAAGACGTGCGCTGGAACGGCACAAAAACCAAATACCGTTCGTTTATCTTGCATTTATAATGGCACACACACACACGCATACACTCTTTCCGACCACCGTGACCTACTAACTCATTCTCCATAAAACCTTCCTTTACATCGATGGTAAATTAAACCCTCTCCCCGGGCGGCACAAAACGCAGTCAAAATCTACTGGTCGGTCTCTGCCATCATTACGTCATCAGGGCCATCATTACACCCGGGCACACACAACCAAGCGGCGTGTGTGTATGTGGTGGGTAATGTGACATGCATAATCAATTCCCCACGTTGACCCTCATCGTTCATCCTCAAAGACGAACCGTCAAACCGTATTTATGACACCCGCACAAACACACTTCGGAACGCAATAAACCGCGAAAAAAGCATATGCAACACAACAGCAACTACATGGTGGCATCAACCTCGGCTGTGGTCACGGTTTAGGACATTACCCTTGACTGCTGGGGCTTCCCCCTCCCCCTCCCCGATGATAGTTAGTGCCGCTGGACACGGTGTGTTTGTGCGTGTACTTACCTCTTTTCCCTTCCACTGATCAGGGCCACATTACGGCAAAACGCATTATTCTGCGCACCGCATGTGTGGCTAAAAACTAACCACCACCCGCCGGTACTATTGTTTGCATGCCGGATGGAGCCGGCTAAACACTGGGCAAAACACCAGGTTTGGGGCAACCTGCTTAGGCAATGTTTACACCCGGTATGGTCGTGAGGTCAACACTGTCGGAGGGTTTTTATGCGTGCTTTCGCACCTGCTAAACAACAATGGGATCTAGTTGCCCTTGGGCAACCATGTCCACAGCTGCAAACCAGGATTTAAAAGGGTTGTTGAAAATTGTTGGATCAAAGTAACTGTAACCATCACCCCACACCGGTTTGTTGATTGTTTCTGGGTAATTCTGTTTGATTTAGATACATTTAATGTCTTTTGGCATCACTTTGTAAGTACTTTTCCACTGCTAACGCTACTTCTCTCTATTTCAGTGTGCCGATCTTCAAAAACCTCCCGGAGGACACGCTGTGCAAAATATCGGACGTGCTGGAGGAGTGCTACTACCAGAAGGGTGACTACATCATCCGCCAGGGTGCCCGCGGCGACACGTTCTTCATCATCTCGAAGGGTCAGGTGCGCGTCACGATACGCCAGCCGGACACGCAGGAGGAGAAGTTCATCCGCACGCTCGGGAAGGGTGATTTCTTCGGCGAGAAGGCACTGCAAGGGTAAGTAGGGACACACTTCTTTAGAGGGGAATTGAGTGATCGCTAACAAAGTGTCTTTATTTTCCCCAAAAAAAAAACAGCGATGATCTACGCACGGCAAACATTATCTGTGACTCACCGGAAGGCGTTACCTGCCTGGTGATTGACCGGGACACGTTCAACCAGCTGATCTCGAACCTGGACGAAATCCGAAACCGCTACAACGACGAGGGTGTTAGCCAGCGGAAGAAGTAAGTAAAGTCTGTAGTGAGGGGTAAAGAGAATCCGATCCGACTCCAGAAGGCTGGTCCTCCCAGCAATAGCTGGAGCCGTCTAGGGTCATCTGAAGTAGTCTGAAGTCGCCTGGAATATTCTGGAGTCGTCAGAAGTCGGAGTCGTCCGGAGTTGGAGACATCCGAAGTCGGAGTCGTCCGAAGTCGAAGTCGTCCGAAGTCAAAGTCGTCGAAATTCGGAGTCGTCCGAAGTCGTCCGTAGTCATCCAAAATCGTCCGCAGTCATCCGAAGTCGTCCGGAGTCGTCTAAAGTCGCCTGAAGTCATCTGGAGTCGTTCACAGTCATCCGGAATCATCTGGAGTCATCCGGAATAATCTGAAGACGTCCGGAGTCGTCCGAAGTCGTCTGAAGTCGGAATCATCCGCAGACCATCTTCGGCCGACTCTGGCTCTAACGACTCCCGACAATTCCGGACGACTCCGACTCCAACGACTCCTACCGAAACTAGTGGTTTCTTT
The DNA here is from genome assembly GCF_943734735.2 of Anopheles gambiae. Taxonomy (NCBI): domain Eukaryota; kingdom Metazoa; phylum Arthropoda; class Insecta; order Diptera; family Culicidae; genus Anopheles; species Anopheles gambiae. The sequence continues at coordinate 19,514,499 of NC_064602.1, read as the reverse complement.
GTTGCAGGAGTCGGAATCGCAATAAAAATAGCCTGAGATGGTTCGGAGTCGCGGGTGCGCTCCAGAGAGCACACCACTAACAGCCTGACACTACGTCTACTGGTTGAGATCAATGTCCTAATCATGCGTCTTCCTACTCTTTTTTCTAAGGATTTGGGAAGAGTTCCGAGAGGTGAAGCTGTCCGATCTGCGCGTCATCTCGACGCTCGGCGTCGGTGGCTTTGGGCGGGTGGAGCTGGTCCAGCTGGCCCAGGACAAGTCGCGCTCGTTCGCGCTGAAGCAGATGAAGAAGGCACAGATCGTGGAGACGCGCCAGCAGCAGCACATCATGTCGGAGAAGGAGATCATGAGCGAGGCGAACAGTGACTTTATCGTGAAGCTGTACAAAACGTTCAAGGACCGCAAGTACCTGTACATGCTGATGGAAAGCTGCCTGGGCGGGGAGCTGTGGACGATCTTGCGCGATCGTGGCCACTTTGATGATGGCACTACGCGCTTTTACACGGCTTGCGTGGTGGAGGCGTTCGATTATCTGCACTCGCGCAACATTATCTATCGCGATCTGAAGCCGGAGAATCTGCTGCTGGATGTGTCGGGGTACGTGAAGCTGGTGGACTTTGGATTCGCTAAGAAGCTGCAATCAGGTAAGGAGAGAGAGAAAGAGAGCGCGAGATACGTTTTGGTGAATTCAAGATGCTCATGATCTGTTTTGTTTCCGCGAATCTTCTCAACAGGTCGCAAAACATGGACGTTCTGCGGTACGCCGGAGTACGTAGCGCCGGAAGTTATTCTTAACCGTGGCCATGACATCAGTGCCGACTATTGGTCGCTTGGAGTGCTCATGTTTGAGCTGCTGACCGGTAAGTTTTCGCTCGTATTAATGAGTGGGTTCCTGTGGATCTCTTCTAATGGTTTCTCGTGTTTCACAGGTACGCCACCGTTCACTGGAGCCGATCCGATGCGCACGTACAACATCATCCTGAAGGGTATCGATGCGATCGAGTTCCCGCGCAACATCACCCGCAATGCCAGTGCGCTGATCAAGAAGCTGTGCCGGGACAATCCGACCGAGCGTCTCGGCTACCAGCGAGGCGGCATCAGTGAAATCCAAAAGCACAAGTAAGTGTGTTTGACGCCTGATGAAGACACTGTCATCGCAATCAGAGCTCCGCTAGACACTAATAATGCTCTTAATTCTTTCCTACAGATGGTTCGATGGCTTCTACTGGGAAGGATTGCGGAATCGTTCACTGCCGCCGCCGATCCTGCCCAAGGTACAGAGCGTCGTCGATACGGCCAACTTTGATGACTATCCGGCCGATCCGGATGGTCCTCCGCCGGATGATCTGTCCGGATGGGACGATGATTTCTAAGCGAAACGTCGTGTCCCCTCTTGCCTGCTGTGCGCTCTTTGATGAAAGATCTTTTCGCGCTAGACACTTCCTATAAGAAAGTTTTGCTTCTTCTCTCCCCCGTGCCTCCCGTGCAATAAGGTTACATTTTCGTGCGTTTTTGTTTTCGTTTTTGTTTCATTTTGATGAATGAGAGAGAGAGAGAGAGAGAGAGAGAGAGAGAGTGAGAAAGAGAGCCAGCGATTGAAGTTTGAACGTTAATACCGTCTGTCGTCTAGCGCTTGGTTGAACGTTTGGTTGTTCCTTTTGGAGTTAATGAGGTGTTTGTGGCGGTGTGACCTTGTGCACGGGGACGGTGTAGCGTTTTTATACATATATTTTAAAAAGTTTTATCATTTTTTTATCAAAAAAGAAGAAAAAAAGGTGCAGACACAGAAAGGCAGTCAATTGCAGAGTGTACTTTTTTTTAATGGAAAAGAAGAGAATGTGTCCTTAAACAATTAGTTATACGTTTAACAAATAATAGCAAAAAAAAATACAAGAATTAGAGGATTGAGCACAGCATCGTCCATGTCATATGTGTGAGGTGAGAGGGTCGGAAATGGAAGAGAAGAAACTGTTGATTATGATTGTGTACTGCTTTTGTACTTCCCTGTTTTTTCTTCTTTGATATCTGTTTTCCATCCTGAATAATCCTTTCTCGTTAGAGATCACGTGCGACGACCATCGTACCACGTGGTATGCCTTAGCTAACAAAAAAGCCCCAATTTTTATTGCTAACACCTGTCTCTCTCTCCCTTTATACCCCGTTACTTCAGCTAATTGTTGGTCAGAATTTAAACACCCCCCGATAATAACCCCGATAATAGTTGTTCGACGCTAATTGATAATGATAACGTTTGGTTAGCGAGAACAGGAGAGAGAGAAAGAGAAACGAATGTATGTTTGTATGTGTGTGTGTTGCGTGCGTGCGTGTATGTTGTTCAATTTGTGCAATCGAGATTCTGTAAAATATACATATTAAAAAAGCGAAGTCTGTACATAACAAAAAAAAACAATGCGCGTCAAAATTCACGTGTTAGGTGCATATATATGTGTAGTGAAAAACAAACAAGCAAAAACAGCAGAATTGGTTCGCGGTTTAATGTTTCTTTTTGCTTTCCCTTTTTTCGCACGATCATTTCTCCAGTGTCTAAATAGATTATTGGAATGGTTCGTTGTTTAAATTGTTATTTTAAAATTGAGCGCATGGTCGTGTGTGTGCGCGTATGTGTGGTTGATAGCCCGAAGGAGAACCGTGTGCAGAACTAGTTTCCTTTTCAGCAGCTGATTAGAAATCAGAGTTTAGTTTCTAGCATCGTTTAAAACTGAGAGAAAAAAAAAAACAATAAATTCGTAATCCGTGTAATTTCGAGTGTGGTGGTGTGTGCCGTTTGATTTGGTAGGCTAATAGTTGGAAAGAAAATGGCCAAGATTGAATGAATTGCAGAGTCTGCGGGTCAGCGATTTGTGAAAAGCTCTATTTTTCTTATGTATTTTTTCACATCAGCTAAAAAAATATAATTTTATACAAATTATTTCGAATTATACCAAGAGACAGGGTAGAAATTCTTGTAATACAACTTAATGTGGTAATTTAAATATTTCTTTAATTATTTTTCATGGAGACCCAAATCAAAAGATGTACAAACAAACATCCCCTACAAGTCTTACTTATTTTATTTGTATTTTTATACATACTTCGACACTTTCCACTCCTGGACTAAGAAAGTACAACGGAAAATACGAATTCTGTATTGACGTTTTGTCATCCACACGACCATCTGTCATATGCGAGTGACAGATCAACTGTGGTAATTCACCTTGTTTGTTTGCTTCTTTTGTACCAAACACTCGCTTCTCGCTTCAATTTTGACTATTCTCTTGAAGTGCTATCAGAAAAAATGCGTGAAATTTATTGTTATGCTTTTTTGTTCTGTTATCAGTTAATATTGCCCAACTAGTACCCTCAAGCCGCATCACAAAACCTGCGTATTGTTTTGTGCGCGGTGAAAACCGTGCAGAAGCCGCTGACAGCTACGCGCTGTCAAGTTTCGCCTCGCAACCAGAGTGACCAGAAATACCGATTTATCTGTATTCCTACCGATTTTTTATACGCCTACCGATTCACAGATGAGCCCCCTAAAACTACCGATTTTTCATTTATCCTACCGAAAATCACAGATTTTTTCGTAATATTAACCAAAAAGTCATATAACCATTTTCCAAATCACTTAATGTATAAAACTCTATATGGAAATCACTAGCAACTGGAACCAGAAGTTCAATAGAGACAACTAAGGCCCGTGTCTGTGCTCCATCGCATGCGATTTAATCGCACGTCCTGTCAAACGCTTTTCGTATCATATTGCGATTATTTGAATGATTTTAATAATATAACGATTATGAAAAATTAAGTTGAGATTGTTCCTACAAAAAACCACACATTTAGTTTGACAGATAAAATCGGATGCGGCGTCCGACGAAATCAATATTTTTGATTCCGCTTGATCCACAGATTAGCTTCCATCTCCAGCCTAACGAAAACTACCGATAAAATTTTGATGCGCCTACCGAAAACCGCAAAAATAATCTGGCCACTCTGCTCGCAACAACACAATAGAACTCGCTGTGGCAATTTCTCGCGAAGAACGCACGTTTCGCATTGTTCTCCGGCTTAATAATCGAAGGTTCTTTGACCGCTGCCGATCTGCATGAAGCGGACAGATAGCGCGTGTGAAAATCGTGAAAAAGGGAAGCTTTGATATCAAAAACCGTGCGTGTTTCATCTCTTGCCTGTGACCAGGGACTCTCCTCCTCCTCCTCCGTGTATAGACTGCTCCGAGATGAGTTCACGGAAGGACTTTTTTCGGTCGATAATAGAATCCTCCTCGTCGATCGGTGGCTCGAACAACGATTCGGCGAACGCTACGTCACAGAACCTCGACAGTGGGTACCGCACGGGCGTAACGACCAGCGGCGAGGAACCGACCGCACCGTTGCCAGTTCAAGGCCGTGGACGAGCATGGGCACTTTCGTCGCTTGGCGTGACGATGGCACCGCCGGCCGATGCGGCAGCACCGCTGGTGACGCCGATGGAAAACCTCGTCATGGGAGGACGGGGCCGATTTTTGCAGAAGCTGCTAAGCCAAGCCGCCCCGACCGCGGCCACGGTAGAGCCACCGGCGGATACGACCGTTCCGATCTCGTCGGCCACTTCCGGAGCGGGAACGGCATCGATCAAGGACAGCGACGCTCGGTCGGTCGCATCAAGGCAGGCGTCGGACGTTACCAAGGCGGAGGATTCGTTTGTGCTGCGCGAATGCAAGGAGCAGGGCGAGCCGGTCATACGCATCGGAAAGGAGGGCAACCCGCTGCACCTGATGGGCAACTTCATGGAGCTGAAGTGCGAGCCGGATCGCGGTATCTTCCTGTACACGGTCGACTTTAGCCCGCCGATCGATGCGAAGCGCACCCGCCAGCGGTGCATCGACAGCCACAAGGACGTGTTCGGCACGGCGTACACGTTCGACGGGCACATACTGCTGCTGCCGAAAGCGTTGGAGCAGGAGCGGTTCAAGCTGACGTCCCAACATCCGACCGAGGGTACGCCCGTCACGCTGTCGGTGGTGTTCCGCGTGCAGCAGCAGATGAGCCAGAATGTGGCGTTCTACAACAAGCTGTTCCGGCGCATCATGTACATGCTGCAGCTGTCCGAGATGGGCCGCAAGCACTTCGATCCGACGCAGGCCCGCATCATACCGCAGCACAAGCTGGAGATTTGGCCCGGGTTCGTGACGGCGGTGAACGAGTTCGAGGGCGGGCTGATGCTGAACCTGGACGTAACGCACCGCGTGCTGATGCAAACGACCGTGTACACGCACATCAAGATGCTGGCCCAGGCCCGCGGTGGCCAGTTTAGGGAGAATGTGCTCAAGTCGCTGCTCGGGGCGGTCGTGCTGACGCGGTACAACAAGAAAACGTACCGCATCGACGATGTGTGCTTCGACACGAACCCGCTCAGCACGTTCCGGTACGGGGAGCGGGACATCTCGTACGTGGAGTACTACAAGGAGCAGTACGGGCTGGAAATTAAGGACCACCAGCAGCCACTGTTGCTGAACCGGTCGGAGCGGCGCGTGGTGGGGAAGACCGAGCCGGAGGAGATGATTGTTTGCCTGGTGCCGGAGATTTGCTTCCTCACTGGGTTGACCGATGAGATGCGAAACGATCATAAGGTACGTTTTGGGAGTGTAGATTGGAAATGCCAAATTGGTCTGGAAATGGTTAAAGTATATAGTTCCTTGTTTTGATTGTAAATATTTACAAAAATTCCGGCTAATTCGATATTTCAACAGTTTATTTTGAACTTTTTACTTTTTTTTAAATTACGGCTCTAAAACAATATCGATTAAGTTTCTATGAGAGACTAATTACGATTTGTTTATTATGAGTTGCATAATACGTAGTGATCGAGGAAAACTGAACGTAATTCTTTATTTTATTATTTATTAATATTTTAATTTAACCATTTATTGTTATTATTTATTTAACTATTTATTATTATTTATTATATTTAACTTTTTTGAGATTTTTTAAACCGAAATTTGATCAGTTTATAGATTAGGGGAACTGGGGGTAGTTTCGACACCTTAAGGGGTTTCCCCTGATTGCAATAATTTTGCCAATGTAAACTTACTATTAGATATCGAAAATGTCTTTTTTGATTCATTATGTACAATATTAAGAGAAACTACGGGTTCTGCATTGATTTTGATAACATTTTGATAATAATTAAAAAAAGGGTGTTTTTTTGCATCAAGACTGCAGACACCTTGTTGGGTAATTTCGACACATTGATTATAATTGTTAAAATAACATACTCTGATGGCCGGTTGTTTTTCATTGAAGTTCAACAAAGTATTTTGTACCAATTTTAAGAAAAATTAACACGAAACATTTTTGAAATATGCGAAAGAAATGAAGTTACAAACAAGAACAAATATTTCGTTACAAATAGCATAGGACCAGACTCCATATAGTAGAAGCTGTGGAGATAGCATCTGGTTTATAGAATGAATGGTTAAGATTACTTTAAAAATAACCTTGCAGCCAGTATCTTCCAGTAATCTTTTTTTCATAAAATCGAAAAGCGTGCTCAATTTTATTTTTCCCTGCCAACTCAAAAGCCAAAAGACGAATATTTTTCTACTATTTTTCTCTTCAGCTAAGCCTAAACCGACCTAAAGTAAGCCTAAAATACAGTCAAAGCCATAACAATATTAATTTTAATAAGCCTAAACCATGTATTTAGCCGGTCTCGTAGTACAGTCGTCAACTCGTACGACTTAACAACATGCCCGTCATGGGTTCAATCCCCAAATAGACTGCGCCGCCATACGTAGGACTGACTATCCTGCTATGGGGGGAAATCAATTAGTCACTCAAAGCCAAAGCCTACAAGTGGGTACAGGCAGGCCTTGACCGACATCGGTTGTTGTGCCAAAGAAGAAGAAGAAGAAACCATGTATTAAGTATATTTTTTGAGTCCGAGTTTGGCAAACGTTCTATGAGAGAATGATAGCTAAATTCTATAATGATAAGCTCCTTGGTTTGTTGACATTGCAAGTTTTAAAGCTTCTAAGGTGTTTTTGTTATTTGCTCAGTGTTTGATCATTACTTTTGCCGTACATAGTTTCGGGACATCTGTAGAAAATATTGACACTTTCAAATTACGATGTAAAGAAAAATGTTAACATGCTACAAATAAGCATTACACTACTACCAAGTGGGGTGTCGATTTTACCCCCATTGGCCGCACAAGTTTTAGTGACATTTTATACTATATAGTTTAATATAAAAATTACGCCCTTTGATACAGAACTAATCAATAGTGTTTATAAAACAATACTATTAACACGGAAACTATAATTTTGTTGAATGTAAAAAAATCTCAGATATTCATAACAGTTAATATAAATTAGGTGTACCAATTTCTTTCTTCACAAAGTTTTATAAATACTAAAACGGCAAGATGTCGAACTTACCCACAGTGTCGAACCAACCCTGACTTCCCCTATAAATGAATATAATGTTGCTTTCCTTTTTTGTTGTGCGTTCACGGTTCAATTTGAATATCAACAGTGGATGACGAAATTTTACGTTAAATGTTGAATTTTATTGAAGAAAGGTGTAATTACACACAATATTTTAAATCAAGCTTTGGTTACTGATAGCTAATTAGTCATGGGAATGTAACCTGCTACCTTTCGTTATATTTAAATTTTAAAAATACTCATTGCTAAATGCTGATCATCATGAGGTAATTCAAATTTCTTCTCCTCTTTCCCTTCCCCCCCAGGTAATGCGCGATATTGCGACGTACACGCGCATCACACCGAACCAGCGCCTCGTCGCGATGCGCCAGTTTTGCGAGAATGTGAACAAAAACGAAGCCGCCCGCAAGCTGCTCTCCTCCTGGGGGCTCGAGCTGATGATCACCCCGAAGGTGATGATGGGTCGGCAGCTCCCGCCCGAAAACATCACGTCCGGCGGCGGTGTGGTAGGCAGCGCCGGCCCGAACGTCGACTACACCCGCCAGGTCACCAACAATCCGATGCTGGAGATCGTCCACATCCGCCAGTGGATGCTGCTGTACACGCAGCGCGACGAGCAGCACGCGTCCGTGTTCCGCGATTGCGTGAAGCGTACCTGCAAGCTGCTCGGGTTGGAAGTCGCCCAACCGCAGGTCGAAGTGCTGCCGCAGGACGCCACCAACCTGTACGTGCAGGCGCTGCGCACCCGCATCCGCCCCGGCACCCAGATCGTGGTCATCATTTGCCCAACGTCCCGGGACGATCGGTACGCCGCGATCAAGCGCATCCTCTGCACGGAGGTGCCGATCCCGTCGCAGGTCATCAACGCGCGCACGCTCGCGAACGAGAAGCGCAACCGGTCGGTCGTGCTGAAGGTGCTGCTGCAGATGAACTGCAAGCTCGGTGGGTCGCTGTGGGGCGTCCGCGTGCCGATCAAACGCACCATGATCTGTGGCATTGACACGTACCACGAGGCGAAGCAGCGCTCCAACTCGGTGGCCGCGTTCGTCGGTTCGCTCGACGCTGCCTTCACGCACTGGTACTCGCGGGCGACCGTGCAGGAGCGGAAGGAGGAAATCCTGAACGGGCTGTGCGTGTCGCTCGAGAAGACGCTGCAGGCGTACCAGCGGCGCAACTGCCACCTGCCGGACAGGATCATCATTTTCCGCGACGGTGTCAGCGACGAGCAGACAAACATTTGCCTGGACTACGAGATACCGCAGCTGCAGGCGGCCTGCAAGCTGGTCCAGCCGGACTACGAGCCGAAGATTACGTTCATCGTGGTGCAGAAGCGCATCATTACGCGCCTGTTCACGATGAGCCGCGGTGGTGGGGATGGCGATGGGCAAGCGAATGCACCGCCCGGTACCGTGCTGGACAACACGGTCACACGGCGGTACATGTTTGACTTTTTCCTCGTATCGCAGACGGTGCAGATGGGCACGGTGACACCGACGCATTACATCGTGCTGCGGGACGATTCCAAGTTTTCGCCCGACATTCTGCAGCAGCTGAGCTACAAGATGTGCTACATGTACTACAACTGGACCGGCACGATTCGTGTGCCGGCGTGCTGTCAGGTAGGTTGGACGGAGCAGATCCTTTGGGAGTGACACACACACTGAAGCTAATGTTTACTTTCCTTTTTTTCTTTGCACGCACACGCAGTACGCACACAAGCTGGCGTATCTTGTTGGACAGTCGGTCAAGCGAATGCCGGCGGAATCGTTGAACGACAAGCTGTTCTACCTGTAAGAAGGCGCACACTTTGGAGCGGCAAAGGGAGTATTTTTTGCGAATTGTGTTGTTCATCTCAAATTCCCTTTCCGAATTTGTCTCTTTTTCTATATGCTACTTGATACACATGCAGCTTCGCGCATGCATGCAAATTTCTCTTCTTTATTTTTCACTATTAACATTACGGAATTCAATCTCGTTTCTACACACGTTACTGACACACACTGATATAACACACAGATGTATTAACCTCTTTCCGTTGAGCTGTACAATCGTGAACTTATTATACATTCATTGAACTAAGAATTAGCCATGGGTTAGAATTTATGGGTTATACCAATAGAGAGATGCATAACGAACCCAAGTGCCTTAACAGATCACGTCAATTTATTTACATTTTTAGCATTAAAACGTCCTTTAGCTCGTAGAGAAGGGAAAAGCTTCATCTATTTTATTTTTATATTATTCACCTCTTGCGAACAAATTTTAAGAACAAGAGAGATTCTTATTTTCGTTGGTAGGAACGTTCAAGAATCTGAATTAAAGCTGAAACAAACAAAATCTTTTAAAAACCTATTTTTCTATTACGCTATTTTTTTCTTACCCGTCTTTAATCCGCGAAACTAGCGTGTGCTGGAATTAGTATAAAAAGCGGTCTCCAACACTTATGAGACATTTGATATCGTGTAATATCTTACTTATGGACTATCTCTACCATTTTATAGTTCATTCATTTTGTTGTTTTATTGAATTGAATTTAAGTCAATAAGATGTAGTTTGGATTAAACGAATTATGTTTTTTTTTCACAAAACTTGGCAAATCAATAATTACTTCAGGGCTGGATCTCGTAAGTGAATTTAAGAAGTAAAACTTCAAGAAAATTACAATGCAATGTTAACTGTTAAAACTATGAACTGTACATCTTTGAAAGGAGGGGGTAAGCTTTTGTTACTCTTAAGCAAAGATTGAATTCCAAAGACTGATGTTGATGTTATAAGAATTTGTGGAAGATGCTCAATTGTGGACCAAAAACAGAAGAAAAGAAAATCGTGTATGAAATAAACAGAAGATTAATAAGAAAATTGTGCTGTAAAGTGCCAGTGCCTTGGATCGAATCATCCGAAAAATAGAAGTATATTTCATCATTAACTTATCTTATTGATTCTTAGAGCTTGAAAAATCGGTTTTAATGGCCATACGCAATTAGAGAAGAAGAGATTAAGTAAGTTAAGAAAATATTTAAAGAACAATTTTTACAATTCCCATAGATTAAATTTCGATTTCGACTTTAATTACTAAATTCTCATTAATAGCGTATGTCGGACAATAACTGCAGTCTTAATGGCATTTTTTCGCTAATTTTATATTATTTTTACTTTCAGTGCTGTTTCAATCATATCTTCAATCAATAATATTCCAGGGCGGAGTGAATTCTCTTCGTGAATATATATATAATCACTGAACATAAACCGAAAGTCAGAACATTCAACGTTATACAAAATTTGCTGCTGTTGCTGCTGCATCCCTTAGGGGAAAGCGGGACAAAATGGGCCTGTTAAGCAGTTTACTGAATATTCCTTTGAAAAGGCCACAAAACATAACTTATTCTTACATTGTTACATGCTTCCATCATTTATCTATGGATTAAAATTCCAACATAGCCTGAAAATAACTTAATTGCATCAAAAAAGTGTAAAATAAAAGTTGATGTTTTACGAGATGCTATTTTGACACGCAGGGCAAAACGGGCACATGTAAACAAAACATGAAACGTCCAAACACTGGGGCAATATGGGCCACAACAACTGCGCTTTGCTAATAGTAGATGCTTTGCGCACGTTTCGTGAAATGTATTCTCGTCCTATACATTCCTGCTGTCCAGGAAAGCCGTTAAAATTCTTCCAAAATCATGTTATCAAAATTAAAACTGTTTTTACACGTTTTAATCTACAAAACCGAATCTTTTAAAGCAATGCCTGTTACCATTATTGTGGGGACAAATACAACACCATAGTCTCACCAAACGCCGTATGTTAGAAGCATCTGTCCATTTTGTCTCAAGAGTAACTGCCCATTATACCCCACGTGTGTAACATTACCCAAAAACGAAAAAGCAAACACGTTAGTCTCTGATGAGATAAGGCGATTGAAAAAACACAGATGAAGCGTCTCATTGCATAAAAAATAATTACTCTTACAAAGGGCGTCGCGGGTTGAAAATTGAAAACTGAAACCCGGCCAGAGAGAGAGAGAGAGAGAGCGCTTTTGGGTACAAACATTCTGATCATGTGAAAACTTACACCGTTTCGCATTCAATTGCCTTGCTTTCTTCAGACAAATATCAGGAATATATAGAAATATCATATCTTTAAAAAATATACCATGTAAAACTTCTAAGCATCGCTGTGACACTGGTTTAAGCTTATTTTCGAAACAGCAAATATTACATCAATATGCTACCTCATCTTATTTTGCATTTTTTTTTGGTTATTTGTTATTAAATGGTTATAAAAAACTTACATGGTGTTCATAGAACACTCCAATGAATATATTTAGAGCATTTGTAATGTGTCTTTGAAGTGAAGTAATGCTAAAATAGAAGCTGCCCATTTGGCCCCGCTTTCCCCTACTAGCAGCTAAATTTAAAATGAATATGCGTACTTGCGTAATGAACGCGCAACGATGACGTATTCGAGCCAATTGTGCTCAACTCCACATACACCCTTTTCCGGAGCAAAACCCTTTTGGCACTGCTTGGCCCCGGGGTCGGCGTCTAGTTTAATTGATCCTGCTTCCAGGTTTTTAAACCATCTTCCGTGTTAAAAATATACAAAAACAGAACGACGCAATAACGTATACACACACCGGGCTGAAGGAAAAACAAGGAACGTATGCTGCGTACACCACCAACCTCACCCGTTGTGTGTTGTGGATGGTCGGGCGACGACGACGCAGGCAACAGAAACCAGTAGCAGACCGATCGGGGCTGCTGGGCGCAGCGTTGAGGGTTGCCGCTCGGTGGTGCTCTCACCGTGTGGCACATAACCTACCCGAATGCATACGCCCGTGGGACGTCCTGTCTCCTTTTGTTTCCACCAAAACAACCCTCACAATCGATTAACTCTCTCTCTCACTCTCTCTCTTTTTCTCCCTTTTCAGTGGCACTGCGTGTCTGCCGCGCCGGCGTATATGTGTGTTGTGTGAGGGGTTTTTACTACGGGCCTTCATCCCTTTGACCGCTCCAGCTCCAGCGTGCGCCATCATATCCTCCAAAGGGACTCGCGCGGGTGTCCTGCTGCTAGCCCGCTCTTTTATTACGTCTCCAAAATGTTGCTCCATTTTCCAAACGCCTCGTGGTGTGTGTGTGTGGGGAATGGAACCGGGAACAACATGCACAAGGTGGTGGCACAAGTCGCTGCCCACTTCACAGTCCCTCCCGCACGTAATTTCCACCAACACCGCGCGCATACCCAGCTTCGGCTGTGTCCGGCCTTGGCGCCTGGTAGCGAAAAACGGGCGGATATGACGCGGTTCCGCTAGGGGTCGGTATCTAGGACAATTTGTTTATAAATAGACTGGCGTGTACTAATCGATACCCACACACACACACACGCTGCTGGTGCCCGATAATTGGTCCACCGCAGTGTGTGAGCGGCAAACCGACCTGTCGGCAGCACCGGATCTTCTGCTGCTGCCTAGTGGTGCTTTGCATGAGTTTGGAAATTGGAAAATGGGATTTCTCATGTTGACTTCTCTCAAACACAATACGCTTACGTCACCACCACCACCACCACCACCGTCTTCTTCCGTACGTGTGTATGTGATACTACCGCCGCAACATTATGCACCATCCGGCTCCAAAGCCTACTCCAACAAGCGGTGTGATTAGTGAGAAAAGCCCGTTGCTAATGGGCGTTGCCGAAACGCGCGCGTTCTCTCTCTCTCTCTCTCTTTCTCTACGCAAATCCCGAAAACAGCAAACGCCGCATATTGGTGGGGATGCGCGTGTAATTAGAAGCTCGTTTTTGCAACATTGCAACATTGCTTGGAATCATGGAAAAATGGTTCAAAATTCCTAAATCTCGCGATAAGCCATATCACTTGCCGCCATCGTGTGTGTTTCATCTCCCGCAAAGCGTACGATCCCGCACACGGGATGATGATGATGTTGCCCTGTTTTCCCCCTGGTTGTTTCATTTCCCTTTTCCCATCACAAGACCTACTCACACACACACACGTTAACGTGGGTTTTCCTCCTGCTTACCCACACATACGCGCGCGCGCGCGTGTTTGTGTGTAAAAGGGCAAAAGTGTGGCGCGTACGCACGATGCGAAAAATAAGGCGCAATTTCTTCGGGTGGCGCTATTTTCCTTGTGATGGGTGATGGGTGGGAACAGCAGCAGCGTGGTGGGGCGGTGAAATCGATTCGGTGCCGCGTTAACGGCGCAATACGGAGCATTCGGGGTTGGGGTTGGGAGATTGTGAAATTTTGTCACGTATTTTCCCGCCAACCGGCAGCCGGTTCAAAAATCGATGGGTAAATGAAGGGGGGGGCCAAGATGATGGCGTTCAATATGGTTTTTTTTTTGGGGGTAAAGGGAGTTAACCGATGGCGCTGAAATGGTAATTATCACTTATGTATGATTAAATTAATAGTAATTATTATTACAGTGCGTCAGGGTTTAGAGCAAGGCTTATCTTTGATGGCATTACGGTTGTTGTAAGTGGAAGGAGCAGCCTTTCAGCAGTAATGGAAGCAGATCAGCTGCAAACATGCTTCTAAGGGTTCAATTTGCTTGTCTAAGAAGAGTTTTATGTGTTTCCTAAGCATGCATATTGGTGGTATTTTCCAGAACATTCAGAATAATCCTCTAATCAGAACAATACGAATTAACGCTCTTAGTGGTAGATGAAAATCTTTAGAATTTCAAATTCAAATCAAATTCCATCTATTCTATCAAAGTCAAATTCTATGAAAGTCTACAGAGCAAGCTCTAGATACTCTATATAAGTAAATAAACAATATTCAAGATGGAAAGGTGTGAATATTTGTAGTTTGAAGTATTTCAACTTCTCTGAAATCAAACAGAACCTCTTTTTTATCCGCAAAGGCTTTTCCATTCTTTGGATAGGAAGCAATTTGCAGAAAGGATTTGTGAGCTGGAAGGGCTTAAGAGGCGAATACTCTGTTCACATTGGTTGGATCTTAGCAACGGTCCTAAAAATCTCCCCTAATGGTTAATTCTTTATGTGGCCTAGCGAAGAAGCACGGAGCGTTAGTGTACGACCAATGCGCCTGTGTTCAACACTGATATCTAAGTAGCTATTTGTAATGATAGGTTCTTTTGAGAAACAAGATCAAGGAGGATCAGAGATCTACAAAAACAGCGATTTGAGTTCTGTCTAAGCATTACGCCGCATCACTCGACCCAGGGAATGTATTGAGGAGATGGATCTGATTATCTTCATTTACTGCGGAATCTATATCCTTAATAATATTGACCAACCATGTTTTTGGTTACTCCGGTGCCATTAATTACTTTGACTCTAAGACTCAGAGACTCTGAGCTTAGGTGATTTTTTGGTTATCCTAAGCTGCTACGGTCAGAATAGTATTGAGTGCATGACACCATCAAGCTCTGTCTGTAGTTTGTACTAGATGAGTTCAGAAGACCATGTGGCTTAGTCTTGAGTTCCTAGAAATTCGCGTTGATAATGTTCGCTTTCAAAACATTTTGTTATCTCAACTTAAAGCTAGCATACCTTCTCTGTCTTCGTGGATAGCTTACCCGGATCTTACGGGTATAATATGAGTAGTTTGTCGGAGGCTGGCAAGCTTGATCAATATTACGACAGTGAGATCCAAGGTCAATCAATCCTGCTCCTTATATGTAGGCCACATTCCTTCTCAAAATCTTGCTCACGAACTTAACTATAACAGGTTCGTCAAACTTGTACAGAAGCCATGTCTCAGAGACGTCGGTGAATTCTAATAAGACCGTGGTGTAGTAGGTGCACTATCTTCTGAATATCGTTCCAAATTTCTTATTTACTTATCCGGCGCTACAACCGCTTTGCGGTCTTGGTCTGCCTCAGGAGTGTCCGAGGAGTGCGTAAAACATGGCCAGCACACCGGACCCTGGCGAGCTTGATACGCTGTACGACAGTGAGGTCGCCGTACATCTCGTATAGCTCGTCATTAGTACGGCTCCTCTGTCGTCGTTTCCCACATACGGGGCCAAGTATCCTTCTGAGCATCTTCCTCTCGAACGCGGCTAAGAGGGCTTCGTCAGATTTGGACAGTGTCCATGTCTCAGAGGCGTATGTGAGTACTGGTACTATATAGGTACTATATAGTCCCAGCTTCGTCCGTCGCGAAAGGTTCTTCGAGTTGAACTGATTTTTCAGGCTCTAGAATGACCGGTTGGCATCCAGCATCCTTGCGCGCAACTCAGCTTCCATGCTGTTGTCGTTGCTGACCTTTGACCCAAGATAGGTGAATTCTTGGACGACTTCAAAAGTGCGTTCACCTATATGTACGTCACCTCTACGTAGATTCTGATTATTTATTGGTAGGCCCGCGGATGTTGCCACCATCAGTTTGGTCTTTGCCTCGTTTATCTGCAGTCCGAGGCTCTCTACCGCCTGCTCGATCCCTTGGTAGGCCTCTGCTACATATGAGAGCCGCAGACCAATGATGTATATACCATCAGCGTATGCTAGGATCTGGGATGACTTATAGAAGATGGCTTCCGTAGTCTCCACCCTTGAGTCACGAATGGCCCTCTATAGCGCCAAGTTGAAAATTACTAAATTACTAACCTTAATATTAAAATACCCAAATTTACTCAATATTTGAAGATTTTATTACGCTTTTTTTATTTCATCAAGAAACAAACCAAAATCCTCAAAGTGTGGTGTTGCGTGTACTTGCGCAATCCTGTCACCCAAAGCACTCGTTACATTGATTTGTGTATAATACTTATCCCTTTTCTGATTGAGCACCACTTGAAAATCGTAAACAAACCACGTCTAGCAGCCGTTTGGAAATACGTTTACTAAAAGATTACATCTATAGATAAGATTGCTACTAACTAGAGCAGCTAAACTTGAACTTGAATTTCGTGCAAGCCACTTCAAACTTAAATCAAACGTAAACCGCGCACCTGCTTTAGAAACCTCAATCAACTACGGTAAGCTTCCTGGGGTTGTGTACTCGATGGTACTATCTTCTTCCTAAAGCCCACGTGTACAATGCACGCATGTTTCCTGCCTTGCTTTACGCAATCCAATGGATGAGTTCTTAAGACGAGTTCCGTACAGTTCGAATCAATGCTTGTGGAGTGTTTGTCGAGCATGCGGCTATGATAAGACTACTAGGACACACTAAGAACAGGGCATAGACGATATCCCGGAGGAGTATAAAATCGGAAGCTTCGTCTTAGTCTCATCATCAGTCTTCGCTGGTTTACAATCACAAGAAGTTCATTGATTGACCATAAAACAATAAAACGAAAAGAGCAGGTGAAAGTAGCGCACGATGGCAAATCAATTCGTACTAGCTTTTGCTATGGTAGTAGCTGTAGCGACTGGTAAGTGTCAATAATGAAGCTTGGTAGTGTTTGAAGATCTCATCAACTCTTCGCTTCCACCTTTGCAGTCGCTTCCGGCTTTGTCGCCCCGGCCCGACGCGCCCAAATTGTCGGTGGCTTCCCGATCGACATTTCCGAGGCGCCGTACCAAATTTCGCTCCGCGAGGGAGGCCATCCTTCCTGCGGTGGATCGATCATTTCGCCCGACTGGATCCTAACTGCTGCCCACTGTCTGGAGGGCGTATCCGCCGATCAGGTGTCGATCCGGGCCGGTTCAACGTACAAAATGCACGGCGGTGTGCTGCGCAACGTCGCACGAGTTGTGCTCCATCCGGCCTGGGATCCGGTCACGAACGAAGGTGACATTGCGCTGATGGAGCTGGAAAGTCCGCTGCCGCTGGATGGTGACACGATGGCATCGATCGAGATGCCCGAACAGGACGAGGAAGATCCGGTCGAGGGTTCGAAGGCGCTGGTGTCCGGCTGGGGCAAGACGCTGAACCGGTTCCATTCGGCGTTGATCCTGCGCGCTACCTTCCTGCCGATCGTTCACCGGGACAACTGTCAGAAGGCGTACCGGCGTACGCACACCATCTCGGAGATGATGCTGTGTGCGGGCTTCTTCGAGGGTGGCCATGATTCGTGCCAGGGTGACTCCGGTGGTCCGCTGGTGGTGGACGATGTGCTTGTTGGTGTGGTGTCGTTCGCGATCGGTTGCGCCAGACCGGGCCTGCCCGGTGTGAATGCGCGCGTTTCCGCCGTGCGCGATTGGATTCGTGAAGTGAGCAACGTTTAAAGCGGGTGATGTCTGATGGGATGTTTTTGGCATATGTTATATGAAATATATTTATTTTTGGGCAAAAGCATAACTAATGCTATGTGTTGTTTCACATTTTCGACAGATGACTTAAACTACTGATACTTCTTTTTGTTCTTTTTGCGCTACAGAGTCCTCATTTTTTTTAAACATTTTTGCCTTGGTTAAGTATTACAAGTGTAAATATGAGTAAAGGATCTAGCGCTCCTTTTGGAATATTATCCAGTAAGCATTAGGTCTTTTTAGGGTCTTATTTAGGCCTATTTATCGAAAAAATCTTGGTTCCCATGTCTTCATTTATTCGAACATCTATTCCAACCGCTTATCGATACACACCTCACTACAATCAAGAGCTATAAATGATACAAAGTATTCCTGAAGAGATACATAAACGATAAGATATCTATGAATTTCTAAAAATAGATGAATCTTTATATACCCATGCTTCTTCAAAAATGCTTCAATCTTTGAGGATTTGTGAATATCAAACCATGAAATTTAGATCTGAAAACAAATCATTCAGATTCTTCAGTGTTACCCATCTCTAGATCAAACTGATTACTCGGGAGTGTCGTTTCTCCTAGACTCACCAAACGTGTGATATTCAGATGCTATCGGATAGCTTTGATAAGTGATATACTTACAAAGTAGTTGTGATATATATCGCCCAGTGATATGCATAGTCTTTTTGTAACATCAGGAATTCTAGAGGACCAGAAATTAAGATGGAAATAACGCTGGCATTTTTGTGCAGGTTGTAATCTGGGCTGAATTTGCAAACTATAACTATTAAAAAAAAGGATCGAACCTGGGTTTAGGACGGAGATCGATCCAGATAAAGAATTGAAGGCGTGAAATCCAGGTTTATGTCAAAGAACGGCACACAACGAACGAAAGTATGGATTAACGAAGGAAACAAAAATAAAACAAGAGAAAAGATGGTTAATATCTCTTTTTAAACAATTTTTAATACAACAATTACGTGTCGCAATAAAGCATTAACTTAAATTCCACAAATCAATCACAGAAGAAGGGACTCAAAAACCAACGAAGAATCGTACCACGTGGTCCGATCAATTCGAATGTTCTAACAGGATTGCATACATTTAGGCGCTTTCAGAAGCAAAGCAATGGCAAAGCGCAAACCACAACCAAACTCGCAGAAAACGTCATTTTGGTATAATTTACGCTTAATTCTCATGTTAATTTAATTGTTTATAATAATCTCCTTTACTCAAAATGGGTATAAAAACAATACTCAATCCCAACGGCTCCCACATACTGCCACAGTGTGCGATACGATTTGTTCCCTCCTGTGTATGTGTGCTTGTTTTTTTTTTTTCTTTTTTCCCCACTATTCCATCTTGTCGAAAACACGCTGCAGACGAATGTTTGCCGTAGTGTGTGTGATTTGTTATGATTCGCTCGTGGACTGGTGTGTGCGCGCCTGTCGTCTCTAACGCTCACTCACACAAGCGCAACCCACTTGGCACAGCCACGCTCGCATTGCCAAGCACCCGCCTGCTGTGTGGCAGCGTGTGTGCGTCTGTGTGCGTGTGGCTCGGCTCGCCAGCTCGAGCGAGACAGGCAATGTGTAGTTTGTGATTACTCAAAAAACCAAGATGGACGCGGTTTTACTGCGAGTGAAAAGTGTCGCTCCCGCATTTCGTCGCTGGCAAAGTGTGTAAAACGGTGCAAAACTGTGCAGATTGTGGTGCGTAAGTAGCTGCGGGTGGTTCCGAATCCATCGGCACGGTTAGTTTGGCCCGGGCGTCACTTGACGGTGGAAAATTTCAATTTCCCTCCGAAAGTGTGGTTTTTTTCTCGTGTGCGGGGGCAAACGTGTGTACGGTGTGCGTGCTGGTGCTGTGGTGCTGTGTGCGTGTGTGTTTTTTGTGTGTGGTTCTGCTGCGTTTGGGCTCTGATATAATATTTTCGGTGGCTGTAAGTTTCCACCTTTCCACCGCCGTCCTGCAACACTTCTCCATTACGCTGGTGGTGTGTTTGGTGTGTTCGGTTGTTGTGCTTCTCGCTGCCTGCCTTCTCTCTGTATCGGTTTCCACTTGCCCGCCAGATTGCGCTGCCCAGATTATTATACAGTGCGTGTGCGTGTGTTTTGTGTTTTTGGAGCCTTTTTTTTGCTGTGCAGTGGGGCAAAGCGCGCAAGTGTTAGAAGAGCCTGTCGCGCGGGTGTGTACATGTGTGCAAGAAAGAGAATGTGATGCTGCTGCGAGTGAGTGAGTGAGTGAGAGCGTGTGTGTGTGTGTGGCAGGACACGCACTGACCCCATTCCTCCGCACATTTCGGCCACGGGTGCTGTGCAAAAAAAAAAACCCCGAAAAAACACAGCAACCAAAGCAAAAGAGAAGAGCGCGTGCGTTTATACTGCCGTGTTGCCGTTTTGTTTTGAATGCGTGAAGCAAAGAAACGTGTACGTGTGTGTGTGTGTGTGTGTGTGGATGGTAAACAAAAATGTCCGATTATGGAATGGATAACAATAGAAAAAAAAACACAAACAAGCAATCAAACAGTGCACAAGGTGTAGGGAAAACGGGAACGGAACGGAGCACACATACGTCCGAGCTACTCTTCCCCACCACACAACGAGATAGCGATCATAAACAACACACACACACGGTGTTTTGGATGGGCGGGGGGGGGGGGGGGGTGTGTGCGGTGTCTGGTCTGGTCTGGGCAGCGCGTCATCAAAGCAGTCGCGTCGTGGCGCGTTGACGGATTTCTCGGAATTTTTCGACAGCACAAAAGGATGAGCCTCTCCTCCTCCGTTCCAGGAAAAGCCGTCCCCGTGTGTGTGTTTGTGTGTGTGCTTGACGATGCATGGCGTGCTCGTGGCGGTGTGCGTGTGTGTAGGAGATTAGAAGAAGACGCAGGGAAATAATAGAAAACAAGCCAATGCACCACACCGAGCAGGCCAAGAGCGGGTTTTGTGTTTTTATTTTGTTTCGGTGCCTATTTTTCGACCTGTATGTGTGTGTGTGTGTGTGTGTGTGCGTGTTTGTGAAGCGCTGTGTAAATGTGTATGTGTGTGTTCAATCTTAGCCAGCATCCGCGGTCGTAAACAATCGATTGAAACAACATATTTTGCCACTAAAAAGATAATTTTTGTCTCATGAAAAGTGACACTTTTTTAAGGTTAGAAAATAATCGTACAAACTGTTCGTTGTGATTAGAATGGCAATCGTTTTTTTTTTTTGTGGTGTGTGCGAGTGTGTGGTGGATACGAAATGGCTTCTCGTTCGTGGCGAGACGCGCGCGCCACAGACACGAGATCGAATATCGCCATTTTTGTTGCTCTCCTTCTACTCCTCTCTTTCTCGCGGCGCGCACACACTGGCAGAGCTCCGCTACCAGCAGCAGTCGTCGGTGTTGTTTTTACAGTTTAGCTACAAATTTACATGGTTTTGTTTTAACCATCCAAAAACATATGAAAAAAGCTCTCTTTGCTCCATTTGCTCGCTCTCTTCTATTGCATCTTTGGGATCCAATGGCAAAGAGTGCCCTGTTGTTTGTTGTTGTTTTGTTGATCCATTCGGGGTGTATTGTGTGTGAGCCCGCGATTTCGAAGATGATACGCACTGGGGCAGAGGAGCCACACAACACCATCTTTTTTCCGCCTTTTGTGCGTGTGTGTGTGTGTTGAGCGGCGCCCAGAGCAGCAGCAGCCTTGCCACGACCTCAACCATCGCTCTCTCTCGCTCGCACTCACTCCCATCATTCTCTCAAAAGCATGATTGTGCTGCTTTCGCTCAAAACCCTTCAAAACACCATCAACGAACGAACCGAAACATAACAGCAGCAGCATCATCATCGTAGTAGCAGGTGCAGCGTCCTCCCCACGTCTCCTCTCTCTCTCCCCCTCCCCCCGCTCCTTCCCTAACAGGTTGGTAAGCGTTCGTTGCTGCCTCCTCTTCTTCGCGCCCTCTTTTTCGAAGGTGGCGCAAGGTGGTGTCGGCGCTGCGGCGCGTTGCTATGGCTGCTTTGTGGGGCAGCCTTGCGAGAGCGGGGGGTTTTCCCTGTTGTGTGTACCATATTTTTCTGTGACGACACACACAATTGCACAATGTGTGTGTTTCCTGTTGTTTTACCTTCGTGCGTGTTTTTGTTTTATCATGTGCAGCCAACAAATGTGCGCCCGCACACGCACACAGAGACACTGCTGGTGTTCCTCTTTTCTAAATCCCTTCATTATCACGAAATGGAGAAAAGTTGTGAAATTCGTGCACTGTCTAGGTGTGCGTGAGTTTGGGTTTTGTTTTCTTTTTCTTTTTTCATCGTTGCGTGCGTGCGTGCGTGCGTGTACAAGAGCAAAAGTGTAATACAGTTCTAAAAGAGTGTTTAATCGTTTTTATTCCAATATTTTATCTTTTTTTCAATATTTTCCTCTCACAATCTGCTCTACATGTGTGTGAGTGTGTAGCACCAAGCTGTGTGTACAGTTTTGTTTGGGCTCGCGCTGCGTGTTTCGCTTTTATTACGTCGGAATGTTGGAAAGTCTCTCCGCCAGAAAGTACCGTTGGCTGGTGTGCTTGGCGGGGTGCGCAGGCGCTCGTATGAATGAAATACTGCTGCTGCTGCATTCACAGGGCGCGCCTATCTGTCGCTGTATGTGTGTGAGAGCGTTTGATTGTATATGAGCGCGCGCGACACAGTGTGTCCGTGTGGTTGTGTGGCGCGAGTGCAATGTTTTGTTTTGATTCCGCGTTGTGCCCGTTCGCGCGCTGCTGTACCTTTTCCCTACGGGTGTGTGTGTGTGTGCGCGCGCGCGTGTGTATGTTTTTGTTACGAAACAACTGGGCAAAAGCGAAACACAGCGTATGTATCCGAAGGGTGGAGGGTAAATCAAAGAGGGGGAGGGGGTGGGGGGTGCTGTGTGCAAAACAAAAACTTGACACGCTTTTTAAAAGAAGCCAGCCGTCGCTGCTACCCGCACTTCCTTGCGCGTTCCAAAGCTCGCGCGAATCGATAGCAACCGAACCGTTTTTTGTTGTTGTTTTCTTCTCTCTCTCTCTCTTCACCCTTCACCCGGCCCTTTCCTTGTGGCCGGGTGAAAGGGGTCGCCGTGAGGGACGGAAGGGCGATCTAGACAGGGAGGGGGGGTACAGGGACAGGGTTGTGGCGAATGTGTGTGAAGGGCGGTTGCGTCAGGCGAAGGCTTTCGGGCGTGTGTTGTTGGTGTTTGTTTTCGGTGTGCGGGGGAATGGAAAACGTCAACCATTTTCCAATAATTTCCACCTCGAAAAGGGTTGGGAGCTGGAGGGGCACCGAAGCTAGGAGATTATTTGATTTTTATAATTTTCATCTTAACAGCACCATTGTTAGTGCAACCAATTGATTTGGCTGTGCAGTTAGAAACAAAAGAAGGTGCGAATGTTTTGAAAATCATGGGCAAGGAACGGTACCGGTGGTAATTGATAACAGTGTCTCTCCATATCATCTATTAGATATTTCAAATTGCTGATGCATTAAAATGAATGAATGAATATTTTCTGTCATTGTATCAAGTTTATGCAGAATTTTCCAGTTTTTACTGGATTTTCTAAGTTTTTATTTTTTCATTGCTTTTTGAATGATTTATAACTATTTTTGGAATTTTTAATTTTATCTTGTCGTATAGTCGTATAGACAGTTTCACAAGCATTTCTGGATGTGTCACCCTCAGTATATGTAAACAGTCCAGAAATCGGGGGGAGCGATTTAATAAATTTTGAAATTAGCTCTATAATAAATCGTGATACTTCAATTAAATTTAAGAAAATTCGTGAAGAATCTCAAAATCGTCGGGAAACCCCTGTAATATATTATCAAAAATCCTGTGTAATCTTAGTTTCGTGACAAATTAATTCAATCGTCAACAAGTCTGTAATAATCAATACATTTTTGTGGTCAAAGTTCTGTTAAAAGTATAACTCTAGATACAAATTTATTTGCAATTTTGTGAAAACTATTTTTTGCAAACAACCATTTTTATAATTTTGTATTTTGATTTTTTGCACACAATGAGTTGCAAAATTTTGACAGCCCAGGTTACAGCTCGAGTGAAATTGCACGTGAAATTTGGTGTTTTTTTGTTGATATCTTTCATTGAATATTAAACAAAATGTGGCTTATGGCACATCAAAGGAAAGGAAATTTAATTATCCAACTATTTATACCATGAAATATTTTTAAATATTAAATTAAATGCATTTCCGTGTGATTCCCCGCTTTGATCACGGTGAAAACACAATGCTTAGCGGGGAATAGCAAGGAAATGCAACGTTTAGTTATGTATCGCTGAATAGGTTGTTCTTCACTGACATTTGTTATATTTTGATATTTAATTGTGACATATTGTTGTTTATATGTTTAAAGAGGATTTGAACCTCTCAGGGAATCTCTTTCATTTCACTTAAGTTGTTTAGATAACTTAAAACATTCCAACCACAGGAGCATCAGGCTGAACTGATCTGTCAAACTTGCTCAGTGATGAAATTTGGACAGTTGTTTATACCAACTGAACTGAAAATGGCAATAAAAAAGATATTGTTGATTATGTATCCACGTGATCGTTTTGCTGGCTAAAGTTTCGTGATTTATTTTACCAATTTAGAGTGCAGCGTAGCCAACCAACCACTACGAAAGTGGCTCAAGTGGCGCCACAAAACGGGCGCTGCAAAGGTAATCGAACGTCGCCCGGGTGTAAACAACCCGTCCCTAAAAGCAAAAGTCAATCATATTATCATACCGTCCAATAATTATTGAACGCATTTTAAACTCCAACCCTCGAGTGCATGCGGGTGGTAATGGTGGTGGCGCGTATTTTTTTTATCTTTTTGCTACATTCTAACTCGTGGAATGCATTTTTGTCCCGGCGCACGCACGTGTGTGTGTGTGTGGGCACACGCAACGCAACTGTGTCCGCCATCTCCTCCGTGGTGCTCTGTGCATTATTCAAAGCTACTTACCATTCGTTTGGTGCCAACGTGGTGGTGTTTGCAGGGGCCACAAACGAAAACAAATCGAAAGTGCTCGGCTGAAGGAGGAGAGCGTATGAGGAAGGAGGGGTGGGGGTGTTGTTGTTGTTTTGCTGTCATTCGATAAGTTTGCGTTCGACCTTCTTTCCATTGTGTGCGCCGGATGGGGGGGGGGGTGGGGGAGGCCTTCGGCGGTGACAAGGGGTGGCATGGCGAACGAAAAAAAAACAAACCCCGCGATGGATAAATGTGCAACCTCACCGTAAACAATCGTTTAGTGGACTTGTGTTCCCTTCTGTCGCCCTCCTTCATCGCTCCTTCCCACCCAGCACTGTCCTTTTCTGTCACTCTGGTCGCTCGCACTCGGTGTGTGTGTGTGCGTTGCTTTCGATCGTGGCAAGATGGTGTAATACTTAGCACGTTTTGCATCGTTCTTTACTTTGGGTGCATTCTGTTTTTTTGTTGCGTTGTTATGGCTTTTCTACTGAATGGGGGGGGGGGGGGGCACAGAGGGTGGTGAGGGCCGGGGGTTCTGCTTCGAATTTTAAACACGTTTTAAAACGGTTGCTTATCATCAACACGTTGGTTGTTCCTCTCCTTGCGTCCTCGCCACCTTCCGATTGCACTTGCATGCTGGCCGGTTTGCAGAGGGATAAAATGAAGCGAAAAAGAAAAAACACACATACACATAGTGACTGCAGATAGTTACAACCAGTACAGTTGGAATTGTTATGCGTTTGGGGTGTAGTGTAAAAAAAAGGGTACCTTTTCATCCACCGTGCGTATAGATCATTTGATAGGCGAGGAACAGTGAGCGGTGCAAGCGGGTGAATGTATTGAACCCAATGAAATGCAGTCGAACCCGTTTAAATGGGGTGATATTTACCATTGAGACTGGTTGGTTGTTGATTATGAATGTTTGTGTATCACGTAGATGAGTGATTTTTTATGAGTTTGTTGTAAGTTTTAGCTTTATTGGAATGTGGTCATATGCTGTGTACGTTTTAAATGTTTTGAAATATTCTTCTTCTTCTTCTTCTTCTTCTTCTTCTTCTTCTTCTTCTTATTTTTCTTCTTCTTCTTCTGTCTTTCGCTTCTTCTTATTTTTCTTCTTTTTATACTTCTTCTTCTTATTTTTATCATTATTATTATTTTTATTATTATTATCATTATTATTATTTTTCTTCGTATTTTTCTTGTATGTCTTTTTTTCTTTTCCTTTCCTTTTCTTTCCTCTTCTACTCCTTTTATTTTTTCTTATTCTTCTTTTATTATTAATATTATTATTAATATTTTAATTACTATTGCTATTATAATTGTTTCTATTTAGTATTATTATAATTATTTTTTATCATTTTTATTAGTATTTTTGTTATTTTCACAACTTTTTCCTTCGTTCAATACCTTACGTAAAAAAATAACGTACGAAATAATGAAAGCAATACTTAACCCATTAAATTAAAAAATGGCACTAAAACCTTCCAGAAAAGATAAATGATTCAGAAATGTGCAAAAAGCAACGTTGGCGTTGACGTTGTGTGTGGAAGCTTTCAGCAGAAATTGAAACGTATTATTTGGTTCTTTTTCTTTTCCCATTAATTATATATACATTTTTTTTATATTACATTTGTTTCATTTTGTTCAATACAACAGTACTGTAACTATCAGCTTTTGATTGCTTGTCGATAAAATCGGACACAAAACGAGAAAGAGATGCTGTGGTTATCAGCAAACTAATAATAAAGCTTAATTGTAAAGTTAAAACTATTGTTTAAAAGTGTCTGTTGCCATCTATTTTTGAAAATAGACGTTCAAAACCCCCAGACGAAACCCAATTCTACCTCTGCCAGCTAGACGGAGGTACGCGCGATACGCTTTGCTTGCGGTTGGCGAAACCTCCGGAACCGTAACCGTAATTGTGGCGGCGGTTCAATTAATTAAAATCCCTTGAGTGCATCATTAGATCCGCATCCTAGCGCAGTAACAACGTCTGAGGCGCACACTGACTACCCTTCGAGCGATTTTATTCTCTCTTTTCTTTATCGTACCCCCTTTGCCTTTGTGGGCCAACGAATACAAACACACACACATGCACGTCCGATGCAGGTTCCGTCTGGATCGCGATGTGGCAGCAGAGGAAGAGGGAAGAGCGGTAACGACGTGCAGCCAAGTTGGACGTTGTTTTTAATTTTACCTTACCCCTCGTTCCCGCATTGACCCCTCACTGTGCACCTGTAATGCCATTTTTCCACCCCTTTTCTCGCTGGCATCAATTAAATGTACAACTTGGGTTGAGACAGTTGTGTGAGTGTGTTTTAGGGGGCTCCCTGATACTGCAAACGTAATCATCGTCTGAGTAGTAGTTGTAGTAGTAGTAGTAGTAGTAGTTCACTGCAAGAGAGTGCCTTCGTGAAAGAGGGATGCACTGCACATGTACTTCTACCAACACTTGCGCGCTTTCGCGTGCACTTTGAGAATGAAATCCCTGGGCCTGCGGCATTGCAGCTGTGTGTGTGTGTGGGTCTGTTAATGCAACACATTTACATTTCTTTTTCGCTTCTTTGAGTCTTCTTTCCTTTCCTTGAACCCGTTACTACGCATTATTACTACGGCCTTTCTGTGTCTTCATGGCGTGGATGCTCTCTCTCTCTCCTTCGTCGCTCAGCATGTCGGATGCACTTCTGCACTTTAGAAGGCAAACCAAAAAGAGAGAGAGAGAGAGAGCGAGAGAGTGACAGCAAGAGAAAGAGAGCACGAACGGTGTGCAATATTGTGCAAACGCGATGTGCATTGCAACGCGCTTGCGTTCGTAGTAGAAGTGTATTTTTACGACGTTGTTTACTCTCGGTTCTGTACCAGCCGCCGCCGCCGCCGTGTGTGTAGCGCCATCCGATGCCCTCCTTCCTGCCCGCGAGCGAGGGGGGGTATTACCTCGACCTGCCCGACGGTGGTGACCGCTGCGATGGTGCTGGAGGTGGAGGGAGGGATTTTGTTTTGTTTTTGCGACGGCTGTGTGCACATCGTGTGCGCCCAGCAGTGTGCACTTTCCTTCACCCCTCTTTCGGCGGCTCATTTTGTGCCTGCCTCTCTCGTCCTCGCCCTGTTCTTCGTTCTGCTCCCTCGGGCAGGAACTAGTGTGTGCGCCTCCGCTGTGCGCCCGCGCTTCCCTCTTCCCAGGAGCTGGGCGGCGGCAACGATTGCCTTGAAGTTTGTTGCATATTTATTCCATCAATATGATGCACTCTCTCTCTCTTGGCTCACCCCCTGCCCCGTGCGTGCGCGACCGTGTGCATTTTGCTTCATTTTGTGGTGCATTTATTTGAAGAACACGATGGGGTAGGGTGGGTAGAAATAACAAGCAAAAAAAAAAAAAAAAACACAGTAACGACTTTTCTGCGACGTCTAAATGGTACCGGGAGTCCGGTAGGGGGGGAGAGTACAGCGCAGTGAGGCTAGAGCGAGTGTAATCAGCCCTAGCGTTAGACTCAACATTTTCTTCGTTGGGTTTGGTCTTTCATCCGGTTCGCTGTTTTACTGCTGCTGCTGCTGGAGGAGTGCGGGAATGTCGGGACGGGATGGTGGGAGGGAGGTTGGCCCGACGGGACGGGAAGTTGTTTACTAATGTACCTTTACCTACGCTCGCGCACCCTTCCCATTGCTGCGTTCTCGCGGTAGTTTGTTTTGGTTTGCTGTTTTTCGCTCGCGCTACGGCGAACGTCGAGCGTCTGAAGGCTGTGTACGGACGCGGCGCGGTGCATTGCGTTGCAGCAGTCTGGGAATGGTGATATGGGTTTAGAAATAGAACGGTGTTAAATGTCACTAAAATAGTGCTGCATTCAGCGGAGAGAGCTGTGAAGCGCCCGCTTTTACAAGCATTTATAAAGTGGGTTTATAGCAAAATAAGGTGCACTTGAGCAAGAAGTATAGGACTTTATGGCAAATGATGCAACTAAATTATGTCTTTTTTTAACTTATAAAGATATGGTGGTATGAATGCTGTCTTAAATACTATTTGATACTCGTTATGGACAATTTTGGAAAGGTTATGCTTACTATAAATCAACCAATAAGTATTATTTATCACAAAACGTCACATGAAATCGAAATTATGGCACTAGTGCTGGGAGCTCGGAATCGGAACTACTTGGAATCTTCGGAATCAATTCCGATTCCGAATCCAGAATTGGAATTGGAATCGTCCCCGGAATCGAATTCGGCTCCGGAAGCGGAATCGACTTCGGAATCGGAATAGGCTCCGGAGTCGCCATAATAATGGACCGTTTTGAAGTACATTTGTATCCATTGCGGCTTATTAAATAGGGATCAAATCATCCAGTACATTTGGAAAAAAAACCAGTGGAATTCTGATTCCGGACTTACTATCTAGAATCGATTCCACAAAAAATCGGAACTAGTCAGAAACCACTTTGACCAAAACAACATATTTCCGATCACTATATGATACAAGATTTAACTTCGTCATTTGCTCTCTGACATTTAATAAACTACTACATGTTAGACTGAATATTAGTTTTTTTGTTGCACAATATTCTAATAGATTCTACGTCATGTATTAAATATTGTATGTTTCTTTTTAAATGTGGCTTGTTATGAATTGCATCTTTCTGACACAAATGTGTAAAAAATACTTTTTAATCGATTTTTTGTTGCATTTTCTATTATATTTTTATTACTCTTGATGTTGGACAAGTCCCAACATGTTTGTTTTTGTTAGTATCCCATAATTGTCTTGCTTTAAAGCAGTAAAGTTATGGTAATTAAATTTGTTGATCGATGTTAGATGATTATTTTTGTTTTTGTTGCTCCATACTTTCATACTGAAACTCTTCATACTGTTCTATAAAAAAAAAAACTATTGATTCGTTCGAATCTCAATCTTCTATAAAAAAGGAGAAAATAGGATTTTATAGCAACTGCTCGAAAAAAACATACTATGATACAATTCTAAGTGTATTGCACCCGAAAAGAGCAGTTGCGAGCCATTATTTTTTACCATTTTCTGGATTTTTTACCATTTTTTTATTTAATTTCAAAATTCTGGATGTGTTAATTTATTTTCAATGTTTTACGGATTTCAAATGGATTTATTTTATTGCTTAAAGGAGAAGTTTTGCATGGTTGAGTTTTTTTAGATGAATTGAAATGATAGTACATTGAACTGAAACTAACCGACTAATTCGGCCCTAATGACTGTTGTTTTTGTTTCATTTATATCCCCTATTGCCTTTCTACTCTTAAGCAATACGGCCTTTTTGGACCGTTACTCCTGAATAAAAATAAAATCCCCTGTTGCCTAGGGGACTGTGTTAACGTAGAAAATCGGATGATGAATATTTCGTTTTTTCTTTTGTATTTGTACTTGAATGCACTCTCACATTGATTTTTTTGTCTCTCCGAATAACAAACTCTTGAACTCATAGGAAAGGAAGATAATTTACGCTCATCTCTTAGTCAAAATCTTTCGTGTTATGTTTAATGTTTGTTCTCAACCTACCTCCCTCCACTTGATTGAACGTAAGTTTCAGGATACAGTCAACATTTTGCTCCCTCGCTTCGGGACACACAAGCCAAATGTTTGCAAACACCGTTCGAGTTCCTTCACACCGGGCGGCAGCTGTTCCCAAAAACCTTTCTTTGTTGCGTTTCCACTTGCGTTTGTCCCAGCGCAAGTCCTGTCTCTGCTTCTCCTTCACCGATCGGGGGGATCATCTGTTTTCTTTTGCGCGATCAAAGACTCATAAATATTGTCTGTCTGGGTGTGTGTGTGTGTGTTTTCTGTGTGTGACAGGACCAATTGCTTCCAACTTAACGCTGGTTAAGAAGGTTGTCGATTCCAACGACAAGAGCCGCCGTGCGTGTGTGCTCGACCTCGTAAAAAGAGATCCCACTTCGTCGGCACCTGCCACGCTCGGCAGCGAAGCGTACGAGAACCGCCGCCCCAGAAGGTGAAGATGAGGCGTGTGTGTGTGTGTGCATCTTTTGGGGGTGAATTTGCGCTGATGCGAAATGCAGCCGCAGCTGGTAAGACAATGGTAACGAGGAGGGCAAGCTAAGCTGGCTGGGTTTCTTTCGCTTGCTTTTTTGCGGTTTGCTGCTTCCTCCTCCTGTGTGTGTCTGGCCTCTGTCTCCGGCCGGTAATGGGAACCATTTGGCGTTCTTGTGGGGTCGCCGTGGTTGGTTCTGGTTTGAGGAGGTTGTGTTTGATTTGGCTCGGCTCTTTGTTTCGTGCCAGTGCTCTGGCACAGGGGATGGCACATTAGCCGTCTAATTAATGAAGGGTAGCGCTACAAGCTACGAAATGAATCAAGAACATTCCCTTGTCTCTTTGCCTTGTTTTAAGAATTTTGTATATCTTCTGAAGAATTGTATTGTTGCAAAAAATATATTGTTTATACTTTGATTAGCGTTAATTGCGATCAAATCCATAAAAAATTAATACAGCTATTTAAAAATAACAAAACATAAAAAAGGTACTCGAGTTGATGGTACTTTTATTGAAATGACTGTACATTAACCTCTACCACAGTATGTTTAAACATTGAATATCGATCTTAATGGCAGGTAGGGGTAGGTACATTTAGCATGTCTGCTCCCTCTTCTTCGTTCAAGACCACACACACACACGAAACATACGGTCAGGATATAAAAAAGCAAAAAAAAAACAAAAAACAAATGGAGGGAGTCTACACATAAACGAAGCGCAAAAACAACACAATCCGCCAAAGGGGATTCACTGCATTGGCGGGAAGTCATCGACGTCTCCGTCTGCAGACAGATGCGGCAGGGGGAGGAGGGGTAGCGGAACCCCGGGAAGGTTAGCGGGAGAAGGCCATCTCCCCTGGGGGGGTGATGGTGACGAGTGAAATGAGTAAAACGCAAAAACATTTAACGATTGGTTTGCCCACAGCGTGTGGGGTAGCAGGAAAGGAGAGGATAGTAAGAGAGAGACAGAATATTCAAAATGCATGTTTAAGGGTGGGAAATGTTTTGCCGAGAGGGGGTGGTAGTTTTGGTGGTGCGCTGAGTCGCGACAGCGAGCGAGACAGAGAGAGAGACAGAAACGAACGAACTGCATTTCTCGTTCACGATGCGCGCACCTCAACGTCGGTACGCGTTGTCGTAGGTTGTGGCAAAAACTGTACCACCACCGGGTGTTTTTTTTTTGCTGTGTTTTTCCCCCCACTCTCGCTTTGTTGCATTCGGTTTGTGACGTTTGTAGTGTAAAATTGTGTGTAGTGTGTCGTTTCATTCTTTCTCGTTGTGTTGCACTTGAACCTCCCTCGAGGGGGGTGCTTTACAGTTGCATACTGCAGCTGTGTGGCAGCTGGAGTGTGTGCATTGATGTTTTACGGTTTGTTTGGTTCTTCGGGTTGTTTTGTTTCGGTTTGATGTATAGTGTGGCTTTTTCCATTCTTTCTTTCATTTAGTGGTTGCTGTTTTGTTCTATTGTATGTTTGATGTTTCTTTTTGATCTTTATTACATTTATTTTCTTATTGCATTTTATGTTTACGGTTTATTTATCTTTTTTTCTCTTGACTTTCTCTTCACTTTTCATTTTTTATGTTTTCTTTGTATAATGTCTTTTTTAACACTTCTTTTTGTATCCATAATGAATCATTAATAAATAATCTTGAAACTCCTTCCAAAGGTGCTTTACAGTTGCATTTTTTGCAGTTTTCTGGCAGCTGGAGTATATATGTGTTTTTGTTTGTTTTAAAGTTTGTTTGGTTCTTTGGGTTGTTTTATTCCGTTTTCATGTATATTGTGGCTTTTTATTTTTTACTTTTTTGTTTTTCTTTGCGTTGTTCTTTCTTATATTCGAAGTTTTTTTTTTTATTATTTTGTTTTTTATTACCTATATTTTCTAATTCTATCTAATGTTTCCAGTTTATTTATTCTTTTTTATGTGTTTTTTAATTCTTTCTATACTGTATTTTGTATTTTTCATTTATACACACTTTTTGTATCAATAACGAATCATTTTCTTGTATTCTTGCAGATTTTGCTATTATAAACAATTCAAGTGCTACCAAAACTGTTGAAACGTAATCAAAACTAAATAAAAACTACAATTGTGTGCTTGAGAGCAAAAACAAAAAAATACAAAACTAAAACAAAAGCAAATAATGCAAAAAACACAACAAATCAAACACCGTTAAGCCACCCTCGTGTCAATCTTCATCGTGTGTGTGTCATTCACGGCCCGTGGCAGTGAAAACGATTGTTTAATGTTTTTAAGTGTAAATTAGTGAAATTTATTGTCCTAAAAGTAGTGAAAGAAGAAAATTAGCATAAAAAAATAAAAGTGTTCGAAGTGTGTGTTCAGCTGCATGTGTTGATGGTGTGAGTAAGAAAAGTAGTTAAATTTGTGGTGTAGAGGAAAAAAAAGTTGTGTTCAAGCTAGCAGCCAGCCCGCTCGTGGCGAGGTGTTTGTGGTGAATGGTTTTTGTGTGGGCTAAAGCTTTAAAGGAATTCGCCCCAGAATTGCTTTCGATTGTGTGTGTAAAGTTTGTTTGTCCGTGTGTGTGTGGCGTTTTTGTGTGCAGGGTGTGAAGGATGCGTTAACTCGCAAGGTGGCGTGAAAGTTATTAAAGAGGTTGCAAAAGTGATAATAAATTGTGTACGTTTTGTGACATAAAATACTATTTTGCTGCATACAGTAAGCGCACAATAAACCAATACAAGCAAAACTTGCTCGGCGAGAACTTCGTCCTTTGAAGACTTTTATCATCTGGTAACTAAAAGGTAAGATATGTAATGCTTATGTAATAGATTAGTTTGTAAAAAAGCATAAAGCACATGATATTATCGGATGAAAAGAAAGAAAAAAATAGTAATAATAACATAGGTACATCCTTTAATGTCATAAAAAAGGTCAGACGAAACGGAATGGAGTCGCCTGGTGTTTGCTGTAATGCCCCACCGCACTGAAAGGTTCACCGTTTTCTTTTTGTGTTTGCCAACCTTATGTCTCCAAAGCATCTACAGAAAAGTTTAATGAACTCGATGTAATATGGACGCGTGGGCAACACAATCACACACACACAGCTTGCCCGAGGAAAGCATTACATTCGCAACTAATATCCTTTGTGTTTCTTTGGGGAACTGTTTGATGGTGATACTGTGTGTGGGTTTATTTTTGCACAAGTGTTATCTTTTTGTTCTTGTTCGGCGACATAGTTATAGTTGGAGAAGTGTGTTGTTTAAAAATAGAAAACCTCCGATCGATCGGAGAAGAGCTACACAATCCTTACCGTTTGGGTGCTGTTGCTTTTACTTTGGTTATCATTTGTTTGACTGGATTTTTTTCGTGGTAAATATTGTGCTGTCATAACCAATAAAATACTTTTTTTCATTCTCATTTTTTTAATTAAAAAGGAAAATTATGCTCATATTAGAAATGTTATTAATATGAGCAGGAATAAACTAAAAAAATGCAAAATAATACTTTTAGGGTAAATGTACCAATGGTGGTGCAATTTGTGGTGGTACAGATGTATTTTAATGGATTTAAAGTGTCAGGAAGGACAATTTCTGAATATTTTAACACATAACAGTTGGGATATGTTTCATCTTCGCAATCACAACCATTTTTGCCATGAAACACATCAAATTTACGAAAAAATTCATATTTTTGTGACTGCTTCGTTGTACCTATAATGGTGGTATGGTTCCTATAGTCGTCGTATTGTGTTCCTATAGTGGTAGTAAACAAAGATGCCTCCAAAACAGTGTATAATATCAATATAACTTAGTTTTGAAGCTGTTTTCGTGTGAATCGCAAGGATTACTGCGATAATAATGATTTCTTTCGTAATTTGATCGTAAAAAATGTATGAATTCGGTTGACGAAAATATTGACTAAGGTACTGAATATCACCTGTCGTCAACCCATACCCAGAAGATTTTGCTTGATTTGAAGTCGATTATTCACTCAGCCAAATAAGCGAATTTTGGCCTTTGTTCGGTAAATTACTTACAGAAAACTCATTTTTGTTGCTTATTTTAATGAAAACAGTACGACATTTCAAAAATGTCGTCAATAAAAATCTAAAATTACCTATTTTTATTGATTTTAGATCTAGGACCACTATAGGAACATGCCTGTTTGGTGTACCTATAATGGCACTATCGTAAAAAAACACTGAAAAATACGTATATATGGTCAAAAGCCAATGAATTTGAATAAAACAATATCATTTGATAACAATTATGTTAAAAAAAACGAATAATTGCGTTGTTATGTGGTCATTTAGAACGTTAACAAAAATATGAGTATCGTTATGAAATCCTAAGGATTTTGGAAACATGTTGATACCTTTCACAAAATAGTGGATTTTCGGTCACTAAGAAACAGAATGGCCCCATTTCATTTTTAAATCCTTTGTAAAAGGCTAGAGAACATTTCACACTATCGTAGATAACTTAACTACTGTTAATTTATCGTATGAGACGCATTTTAGGGCAATACCACCACTATTGGTACTAGCACCACGTTTACCTTAACTAACAATTAAATTGTTATGGTTCTATAGGTTTTTTTTTTGTTACTCTTTTGATTATTTATCGAGCACTCATGCAGTCATTTGTTTCTCTTGTTATAATATTTAATATTTTATTTTCATAATTTATTTAAATCGATTGCTTAATCAATTGTAAATGATTTTCTGATTTCTTGTATATTATGATTTTCTGTACACGAAAAAAGTGTGTGTTACTCATTCGGATGGCAATTTTGAGCATATGAAGGGTCTAATAATATTTTTATTATTGTTTTTTTTCTCTTCAATATTATTTATGATTTTTTCGTTTGAGTTACTCACTTTACTGTATTCTTACAATTTATTGTTTTTATGTTTGTTTTATAATTTATGTTTGATTGTTAGTATACATTACTACACAAAAACATTAGACAAGTACAGTTTAAACTTTTTTAAAAATAACGACATTCAATACTAATCGTTTGTTACTGATTTTAGTATGCAGTTTGTGCATTTTAATTATTCTGTTTTGACACATTTTACTCCTTCAAAACGGTAATTTGCTCCCCTTATGGAAGGGGGGAATCATCTTGCACTTATTGCTGCTGTCACAAGTGGAAGAAGCCCACTCAGCCAATGCTCTTGACCCAGATATGTGTCAGCTCTATTTTTCAAAACCTCAATTGCCTTCCTTTCTGGCACCCGTTTGCCCATTTGGAATGCATGATGTATTCCCATCTACTACCCACTTCGCTGGCTAGAAATAATGCAAAAATTACACACATTTGTTTAAAAGAAAGGAAACCACCGGGGCTTTCCCCTCCCCCCCCCCCCCCAGATTTCCTACCATCGACTCTACCCACAGGCTGCAATCGGTAAATACAAATAGTAGGTACAAGTGCATTATCCCGCGGCACACACACCAGTAGTGGCCAGTATATTGTCGCAGCGCGTTGCACGAGCACGGCTTCAACACTTGGCGCTCGATAAACAAACAACATCCGGTCGGGTCAACTGGCGGCCGCCAAAGGGAGAAGCGGCACACGCGGCTGGACAGCAGACCGGTAGGCTTGTTGTGGCGTTTGTGTAGAAAAGCAGAGTGAGAGAGAGAGAGAGAGAGTGAGAAAGCGAGCGAACTGAAATGATGATGCAAGTGCATCCTGCTGCACCGAGCACGAGCGCGCGCGAAAATGCACGCGACGCTCGTTTCTAAAATGCGGACTACGGAGAAGGGGGTTGAAAAATAAACCCCCAACCTCTCCCACCATCAAAGCCTACAATCAAAACAAACAACATGCATCCTTCCGCCCGCTTCGTCTCGTGCCCTCTCTCTCTCTCTCTTCACACTTTGCCCATTTGATTACAATGACGCGCACAGAACTTGGTTACACATTTGAACGGTGCGTCATTCCAGGACACACACACACACACACACACACACAAACAACCACACATGTACGGTAAATGTGTAGCAATAATCATTGAGTTGTTGATGTTTCACGTTGCAAGGGTTGATGGGGTGGGGGAGGACGGGAGGATGTACAGTCGCCCCCGAATGAAGCGCGTTTTGAGAGACCCATGCAGCAAGAGAGAGAGAGAGTTCATCTTCGGCGCGAGAGAAGGTTCGCTGTCTGTGGCTGTTCTCTATTAGCTTCTCTCTCTCTTTCTCTACAACCCTCCGCAATGATCAATCCTCCATCTCACCCCGATGATGGTTATGTCCACCCTTTAATGGCATGTAATGGCACGAACCCGTCAACTACGCCATTAAGCACTGGGCGACGGCTCTGCAGATCAGTTTTTAGCTCAGTTTGGTAGGCTCAAATATCTCTTATTTACACACGCTTGGCAAGGCTCTCACGATTCCCAACCCTTACATTGCCCACGTACATCGCTCTCACTCTCTCCCTCTCTCACACACTCGGTGGCAGCGAGAATCGATCGACAACTTCCGGCCGGGCACTACTGGGGGGGCTGGGTGGTGGACGCCGCGGCCTCGGTTTCGAAACCCGCCCAAGTTATGAATGAAATCTCTCGCCCTGCCGCGTGCGTTGCGTAATGTTGTGCGAGCGTTTTGGTAGGTGTCTGTTTGCGTCCCAAGCACACCGGTGTGTGTGTGTGTGTGTGTGTGTGTGTCTATTGATGTCCGTGGAATCACCGAAAGTTCCAGCTTCGGGCAGCTCGTTTTACAGCGTCCGTTTTTGTTTTATTTGAAATCCAAAATCGCAAAAACAACAACGCCCCAAACTCGCCGCCCTTTGCTGTGCCATTTGCCTACACACTCCACCACCCTCTGCAATGGTTTCAGAGTGCGGGGAATGTCGTTGGGTGGCTCAATTTGATGTGTTTTTGTTTATCATGTTTGCTCAACAACAGAAATCATAATCCGCCCGACGCGCGGGCGGCGGCACTTCGCTTTGCGTCAACCTTTCCACATTGACGTGTGTGCGTATTGGTTGGAATACCATTTTTATGTTTTACTCGTTCGATCGCAATGTTTAAACTGTACTGCTTTTGAAGCGCGCCGCAGAACCAGCCAGCAACCTTCTCGCGTTGCGTTCTTGTCGCGATCTGTTCGGGAGATTCGACTTTGACCGGGTGCGCTCGCGCTCGTTCACGTGGCCGGTTCGCGCGGATCGTGCGGTGAGGTGAAGGGGTTCAACAAATTGCGCATTAGAAACATTGGTAACCCTCCTCCTCCCTCCCCCCTCTTCCCCTCTCTTCGTCGTTCACCCCACTTGTTGGTGTTGAGTTGGTTCGTTCGTCAACCCCAACCCCGCATGGCTGGAAAGCATTCGTTTTGGCGGATTCGTATTACGGTCGGTGGATTTGGTCGTCGTCGTCCCCACGCTTGCTTACACTCTTTTCTCAACTCGATTCTCCTTAACCTTGTTCCGTTTTTTCCCTTGTTTTGTATCGTTTTTTGTTCTGTTTTGCCGTTTTCTACTTTCCTAACCTTGTGCTCTTCTGTGATTGTGTTGTGTTGATTGCGCGCGTATATGCGTTCGTTTGCGTTTGTGGTTTTGTTTTGGGATTCCTCCAGTCTCCAGCACACAAAAACACCGAAGTTTGTTTATTTTCAGACGAAGCGCGCGAGGGGAATTAGATTCGATCCTGTGTGGTTTTAAAAATGGTAGATTAAATATTTCATTTCGAAAGGTCAGTACACAGGTGTGCGCACAAGAGTAGCTTTCCGGAGCATGGGGAGTAGTGTATACAGCTGTGGGAATAAATTTAGGGCATAGGAGGGTGGCATAGTTGGAATACTGTACTGAGCGGTAGTGTTCTATCTTTTGGGGGGAGGAATGTAGGGTAAAGCATACGGTATAGATAGGTTGGGTAGAGAAAACAGCAGCAGGAGAACCAGCAGCAGGAGAACCAGCAGCAGGAGCAGTACCAAGCTGTGACGAAAGCTCCCTTACTTATCTAGCAAGATTAATGATTTCCGTTGTTGAAGAATGGCGTTCTTGTTATTGATTTATCAAGAACGGTCAGGTGGTACTGCTGGTTGAGTTCAAGTGTATGTAGCTAAATAGGTGAAAGTATGCTTAATAATTTTTTTCTTTTCGCCCTACGGCGATTTTGATGGAAAGGAAAAAGGAAACGGAAAATTCGAGCACCTGCTCGAAATTTTGTTCTGTAAGTCAGGCCTAAAATTTTATGAAAGATGGTTATGAATCGGTTAAAATAATGTTTAGAAAAAGAAATCACGTTCCATAAGCTACTTCAAAACATAAAATGATGAACCTAAGTCTTATCAAATGCATAATCAATTGAATTCGCTTTGGCTTTGGCATGATTTGTTAACATAATTGTTTAATGAGTTTGACGATTGACGTCGTTTTATATTTGAAGACATTAGCTCACAGGGTTAAGTAAATAATAAGAAAGGACGTTTTTAAACATTGGGGAATTTTGGGTTTCGAGCTAGTTTTTAAAGGAGTGTGACATTTGGTCGTTGAAATTATATCAGCAAGCCATAAAAAAATCTGAACCTGAACTATTTAGCCAGGTATTATTTTCAAAATTTTTTCACTGGCAGAAACTAAACGATGAGCTATCCCAGTTTTACCAGTTTTCAATCTCAAAGGTGCCATAATAAAATTATTTTATGATTAGTAAAAAAAAAGTAATAATAATGTAAAGCAAAATAAAATATCAAAATGGGAACAAACCATTTTGGACAGGTATGTAGATTTGAAAAACGTCATTATCAAACTATCATATAAATATGAAAATACATAATGAAAGCCTACCAAAGAAATTAAATACGAAAAATCAATTATGGCATGTATGAATGTTTATAACCAATCTATAAAATTGAACAATAGTCAAACAAATCTGTCAGAATGGACTAAGGTGAAACATTTTTGTTAATCGAAGACTCATAATACAACCCTGATTGGAATGTTTTGATAGAAGATGTCTGAAAATTTCAGTTTTTCAGCTTCAAACATGGAAGTACTCAATGTTATAGTACGTAGAAAAAAAAACATTTCAAGCAGTTGTTGTTGTTGCTGTTGCTATAACATGTCATAACAATCAACATGATAATAAGACGTTTTTGAGTTCATCAAAGTTTAACGAAAAGCTCACAGCACTATAGTATCGATATTTTCAACACTGCTATAAGTAGCACATACTTACCAAACCATTGCCTTATCGGCTGCTTTATTGCATAATAGGCTTAATAGACCCGTACTACCACCATACTCCAAATCTTCGAAACCCGAACTGCAGCATAGTTCCCTGGAATTCCAAATTGAAATCGACAGCGGTATGTGCTGTTGGTGGCAAAACACTAAAACGTTATCTCACACTCCTTGGAGCTAAAAATAGAACCGAATACCGATTGTGTGTGTGTGTGTGTGTCCTCCACACAAAACCATCTCACCTCGGTCCATGTTTCATTCATCAAGCCGTGTAGAGCGAGATCTCCAACCGCCCCGCTTCACCCAAAACCGATAAATATCGATTCGTCCCAAATTATGTCACCGTACTCGCTCGCATAGGGGGGAGGGTGGCCGACTTGAGCAAACGACAACGTCGTGTGTGTGTGATCGTCGCTCAACCTGCCTCCCTCTCCCTTTTTTTGGGTAAATAGCAGCAGGAGGGGTTTTCCCAGGTTTTTTTTAATGCTTCCTCCTCTCCCTGTCCGCGCATAACACCAAGCATAATGGCTGTGTTGTGTAGTACGCGCCGGACCGATGCCGGTATGGTATGGTCAGTTATTAAGCCATTGAGCCATTGGCGTTGTTTGCTCTTCTCAGAGGATGTTTGAGCGCCAACTGCAAGAGGTGTGTTGGGAAAGAGATTGATCGTACCGAATACATTAGTGGTGACAGGTGTGTGACAGTGAGACACCAGGCAGTGTGTGTACGCTTATGTGTTGTACCCTATGGAGTCACCGTAGAGGCAGTTTTCCCTAAACCCTCTATTTGGAGCAAGAAAAGCAGCCTGGTCGACCAGGAAGGATGTGCAGCAGGTTTTGATGATTGCGTTTTAAAATCCAGGTCATGAGAGAGCTTCCCAAATGCTTCGATTGGAGGGGCGTTGAGAGGGCCCCATCCCTCGAATGTGCTGCGTCCGGTTTCGAGTGCGTCCGTGGAGAGGGGTAGGTGGTGGTGCTATTGGTGTGTGATATCGTTATGTATGCCATCCCCTATCACGCGGGAGGAGTTGTGTATGACGCGTCGGTGTGGTCGGGTGAGATGCGTACGTCATATGCGCAAAAACTACTGGGAACCGATGGGTAGTTTTGCCATTCAAAAGGGACGTCACAGCTTCCACAGCACCGTCCACCAATGTGCTTCCGGGAGGGTTTTGTGCGTTCGTGGAAGTGGTAATATGGTCGTCGGTTGTTTTTCAACTCATTTCTGCGAATCTGCACTGTTGTTTGTCGCACTATTAATTACGTAGTGCAAACAGTGCCCAAGTACGTCCGCTTGGCGAGCGATAGTGCCGTTCCCGGGAAAGATCCCTAACGGTCGATAACGGGCGCGCGGATTCGATTGGGCATTTGTTTTGCAGCGGGACGTTTCTGCGAATGTGATTGCGGGCCTTTATTTGCCGACCAATTAAGATTGTTGTGCCAAATGGTTTATATTTTTTTATGGCAACATATTGAGCGTGAAAAGCACACCTCCTGAGTGTGTTGCTGTAAACCCAGGTCAGGTGTATTAAACTTTTTGTACGTTAGCGTAACCGTAAGGCCACTCAATGGTGCATCGAAATCGAAAAGTATTCCAAACAATACTCCGTGCAATTTCGAAGGGACATTTTATCGCACACACTCTCTCTTCCATTCTCTCTCTCTGATAAGCAAAAGCAAAAACGCATACAACCTACCAACCCAGCCCAGCATCACCGCCGCACGCGTTGAAATGTGACGCATGCGCTCGTTCATTTTCCGCCCATAATTCGTGGGCCTCCCCCGGAGCAGCAGGAGAAGAAGGGCACAGGACACGAATCTGACGGTGCCACCGGTGGTGAGCAGAAGCTCTGATCATTTCGGGTGGGGCCTGTGTGTACCATTTTATGCTACAGCGCATTGTGTGCGCTATGCATACATTTAGGAGGACACTTATGCTTTGTGCGTGTGTGTGTAAGTGAGTGTGGCGTCTCCATCATTATCATTCACCTGCGCGACGCGCCGGTAGTGGAAATAAATTGTTTGAAATTAATGAAGTTTTGCTATCCAGTTGGGCAGACAAAATGAAATATAGCTATAGTGTTTGATTTGGAATAGTTTTTTGCTGTTCTTTTTAATGCTGATTGTTGATAGATTGTTAGTTTTTTTGCATTTTGCATATTTATGGCATATTTTAAAAAATTATGAGTTACATTTTGGAATCGAATTCAAACTAACTCAGAAATAAGTATTTTTGGACTAATATCCGAGCAAAATTCGAGTTCTTTACTAGCAATAGTCGACTATTTTCTTAAGTACAATTCGAGCAGTTTTATAGCAAGTTCCAATATTGTTATCCCAAGTGACTCCTTTATCCGTGACCTGCTCAAATGGTGCTCAAAAAACCATTAATTGTAGATTTGAGAGTGATTAATCGTGTTTAAAGCGTTAATACTTTGTTAGTGCGTAAATTGGACTTTCGTTTAAAGTAACGTTTTTTTCCTGTCAAAATAAGAAGAAAGCAACAAAAAAGCCAAATCAGAGTTCGTTTTAAATGGCTTGTGCAAAAAATTCCTTCAAATGCTGCAGTTTAAGGCTCCACTTGAAGGGAAATAGCTCAAAAGCTCAATTTTCGAGCTCGAAAATGGCAATCGGATTGTTAGAGTTCTAGCTACAGTTAAAGCAGCATGCTGTGTACTATAATTGTACTATAATATTATTATAACGTTTTCAAATAATATTTCAAATCGAAAAAGTATTTACAATGACGTGCAAAACTGCAACTGACGCAACATAATGTTGAGTACATAACGCTCCGTCCGTACGCTTAGTGTACGAGTAGTTTTAATTCGCATGCATTGCGTACGCGTAAAATTATGAAAACTGGCACAACCCCCCCCTGTGGCTGCCGCTTCCATTCTCCCCCTACTTTCACGGAAA
This sequence comes from Anopheles gambiae, assembly GCF_943734735.2. Classification (NCBI taxonomy): domain Eukaryota; kingdom Metazoa; phylum Arthropoda; class Insecta; order Diptera; family Culicidae; genus Anopheles; species Anopheles gambiae. The sequence continues at coordinate 19,471,818 of NC_064602.1, read as the reverse complement.
GGCTGCAGAATGCTGCATAAAACTCCACTTGGGAGAAGAAGCACCATTTTATGTGCAGTTTCATTTGGCTTCTTTTTCCTTTGTGATGCACACCCACAACATACAAAAAAAAAAGAAAGCATAAAAACATACCAAAACGCAAGGTAAGCACATAAGCTGACTTATGTGCGTCCGGTACTGCCAAGCGGTTGTAGCGTTGATTCACGAAAATCTTCCATCGCGAACGTAGCATCAACCGAGGACGACGGCACACATAAGCCAAGTTGTAGTTTCGTAGTGGGCGAGCGGGAGGCTGCTTTTCCTCCGTGCTCCACCCCACCCTAAACTCGAACGGATTCGCTCTAGCATCCAGCCAAGCGATGGATGGGTTTTGCAATGCCAGTGGGGCTAGAGGAATTTAGAAGGAAAATGCATCGCGCGTATATACATACACAAATACAGCGAAACGCAAATCATTTGTGGAATCTGACCAGCCCCGACCAGCCTCAATGTTGTCGTAGCCATTTTTCACGCCCAGCAGCAGCAGCAGGGTGGTGGCAATGAAGAAGGTGGATTTCGTTGCAGTTGCACACACAACGATGCAGCACGGTTGCATCAAAACGGCTTATGTACGGAGACGGTTTCCATTTGCTTGCGCTTGTATTGGTGAGTTAATATAGAGGGACAGGAGTACACTAGAGGGAGTAGTAGCGGAAGGAAGGAGTCGTCTGTTGCGATTGCCCCAGGCACACTTGCAGGCAGGACCATCGAAGCGAATCCTCTGCTGTGTTTGTGTACATCGAGACGGAACGCTGCAGCGTTTAAATGTGCAATCCAGTACGTCCCATAATTGCGTCTCCCTTACTCACACCGACACACACACACACACACTGGGAAAACTAGGGCATAGTAGACGGAGAGCTATCGCACGCGACAGACAGACAAAAGAAAAACGAACTCAAGTAGTGGAAGGATCGTGTGGTGGTTTTGTTGCACTGTTTTCCCGCAAGAGCTGCAGAAGTAGCAGGCAGAGCGAGACAGCACAGGAGTACCTGGAAAGGAATAGAGCGGTCAGCGGGGGCAGTAGGAGAGCGGGAAAAGCGAGAGTAGTAGTAGACAGATGAGTAAAAACACACACACACTCACACGGCACATAAACACTTAAGTGCGCCCGTACGCAATCACAACATGCAGCCCGCCCGACACAGCTGCAGGAGCCAAACGCGGCCAGGACGCGCGCGCTCCCGAGCAATAATGCTGAGCCAGCAGCAGCATCCAGTCGAGCTGTTTAGTGTGTGCGGGGTTTTGATCAACTGCTGAACGGTGTGGAAAGTGTGTTCGATACTATTGTGAGCAAAATTAGTATAAAACAAAGTGGTGTTCAAAAATTGCAGTGCGTTTGAGAGACTTTGTGCATTTTTTTTCTCTAAATAAACCTTTGTGAAGGTGAGCTTGCTATAATTCGAGCAGATGGTTTGGTGTCGAGCAGTATAAGAAAAGCACTGTAAAAAAGGTGGAAATAGTAATATATTTTATTTTAGTTTTGTTCTCATAAAAAACAACAAAGCAAAAGTGCAATTTACATACACATTAATGCAAACTTTATGCAAAATAGAGCCTTTTCTACTACCTGCCATAACTGCCATAATTTGTATCCCTTTTTCCCGGGACATTTTGATCATCGCCCCTTTCGGACCGTCTCCAGCTTTGTTCATTCAAAATGGTGCAGGAAAATTCTACGCCACAAAAACAGGGAAGGCGGGAAGTGCAGTCACACACACACACACACGCGCGCAAAACAACGAGGAAAGGATCGCGTACGCACAATTTACGCAATATTCCCTTCAGCCCGCCGTTTTCCATCTTTTGTGTGGGAATCCTTTCCTCCCCCCTCCCCCCCTCCGGGTGTTTGAAAAAAGGAGACGACGGTTGCTGCTGCGGCAGCTTGGGGTTTGGTAGTAAAAGCATGAGCGTGTTCGAATTTACGGCGCAATATCGCCATCTTCTTATCCTGCCTGGTCCTTCCAAGCATCTTCCTGCCCGACTCTTCTTCCTGCGCTGTGTTGTGACGGGCAGTTCTGGAAGGATCGTGTATCCTTTCCCCACGTCCTACCCTAGGTGTCGCGTCGTCCCCCGCATGCCGTATGTACAATGAAGAGAGCGAGAGAGAGCGAGAGCGTGTGTGATTCCTTCTTTCACAGGGAGTCACGCGCTGTACATAAGGACATGTACATCGCAGCCTCTGGCAGAATTGTAGGCGACGCGTTGATGAAGGTATCTGTGTGAGTGTGAGAGAGGGAGAGAGAGCCTTTGGGGAGTGTTTGAAGCCTAGCAGAATGTCTGAAACAGGAAGAGGACCTTACCAATAAGACGGGAGAGGCGCGCAAATTCGACTGTGTGCTCGCCGTGGGGCTGCTGGCTGGGAAATGCTTTGGGACGCCTGTGGGAGAGCGTGGTTATGGTTCGAATTTCGTCACTGACCTTGAGACGTTTGGGTGTGAGCATTAGGGCATTTCCGTCTCTCTCGCTTGTGTTTGTTTGCTTTTTTTTGCCCTCCCATATCCTTATTGGAGGTATATAAACAAGACGTTTTTTCTGAAGGAGCGAAAATGAGATTGTCCCAGTTTGTATGGATTAATTATCCCAGCGCTAGAATGTAAGTTATCAGTCGTTATATGATGTCCCAAAAGTTGTATTTCGTGTGTCAAAGATATTCCCGGAATGAGTCTGGAAACTATATTTCTTTGAACAAATAGCTAAAGTACTACCTCCAAGTACTAGAATTTGTTCCTGAAATTACGTTTAATGTACAAAGATTTGTTGCTGGACATTGGAAAAGGACTTCAGAGATTCTTGTGAAGTCCTTCTTACAGCCAGAGACAAAGTTTGAGTGCAGGAAATTGGTGTGGTTTTGGTTGTGTATTACTCTGCTCTTACCCAAAAACGGATCTCGTAAAGAAGCTCCCTTCAACGATCCGCCCCTTGTCTTGTATTCTGGTCTCGTTCAATCCCTGGAACAATGAGCAACGCGAAGAAGGGGAATAAACCTCCCGGGGAGGTCCAGAGTGTGTGTGTGTGTATGTATGTGTGTGTGTTGGAGAGGAAAACAGGATTCTTTCTTCTGCGCATACCCTTTGCCGCGGACGGATGGAGAGGCGAAATATATATCTTTTCCAGCCAGGCCAGACCAGACAGACAGACGGGATAAATGTGTTGTTTGGGTTCCCGGGGTTGTTCCCTCCATATCCAAATGGGGGTTTGTCAGCAGCGCCGCTAGGGAAGAATTGGCAACGAAAAACGGGAGGGCTTTGCGCGCTTTATTAATGTCCTTTGTTGTCGCAGTTTCTCCTTCCGCATCCTGTTGCGGCGCGAGACCCGACCCGTGCGTGTGTGTGTCGATTAACCTTCTTCGACGCTGCTCCGGCTACCCGTTCCACCACCCTTTTCGCTCCTAAATGCCCCCTCGGGCGAAACCACTTGAGGCAAAGTTTAATTCCTTTTTAATCATTTTAGCGTGAAGGCAATATGGTTTATTTTCCGGTTTCTCCCGGGCGTTTTTTTTGTGTGCGCAGAGTTTTCCCTGCAGACACAGACAGGTTTGGCGAAATGCTCCCGTCGTCTGCGTTCCGCCGGGGCAATTTTTCTTCCGGGTTTTTCTTTGGTGATGGCAAAAATGGTACCATCATCTTTTTCTTCCTGGAAGGGTGTTTGGTTCGGAAGAATTGTTCGTCCCCACAATTGGATGACAATGGGGATATACAACCGGTTGGGCATTGTTTTGTGTACATGTGCGGCTGTGTTGCTTTATGGTTGGCCAAATTCAGCAAAACGGGAAAGAGCAACAGTTTTGTGTAACAGTCGCGCGATCCTGCCGGCCACGGGTCTGTTGTTTTTGTGTGAAAAAGAAAGGGGTGTGTTTGTGTATGTCTGTTTTCTTGCTTTGTACTTTTTCTCTCTATTATCTGGCCATTGTTACTTCCGGCCGATAACCTTGAAAAATTTGAGGGCAATTGTGTAATTGCCTCAAGTGTTTATATGGGATCGTGTTTTTGCGCAGTATTTAGATCATTTTATATTACGCATTGAAAAGCGGAAGAAAGAGGTGGTAAACATTTGGATATCATCCAAATATGATTTTTTATGTGTAAAATTGTTTGCTTGTTTTAGGTTAGATTTTTAAAATTCGTTTTTTATTCAAGCTATTATCCTCCAAGTTGAGCTAATAAGCCAAATTTTGGTATAACAAAGGGTCTTTTTATATTCTTGTGCTGGAGATTTTATAGATAAATCGTTCCTAAATCCAAACATGAAACACTCTTTAAAACTTCAAAGAATTTTTTTTTTCAAATATTTTCTTGGCCTGTTTAGCTATTTTCAATTTAAAGAATATTCTTTATACTATCCTCTTACTTTGATGAGCTTGGTGAGAAAATATAGTTTCATCAATTTTGACCTTAAAGATGCTCTACAATGTTGATCTCAGCTCATTGGAGGTTTTTGGATACATATAAGAGAAAGATGAATACTGTCCTTTCTTCATTAGACAAACCAATTAATAAATCATAAACATTTAAAAAAAATACAAAGAAAAAAAATAATTGAAAAATAATAACAATATTTCCAACGAGATTTGTTTAACACACGCACTTGGCTGCTCTTCTTTCCCGCGGGATGCACATTTTCGCCCGCCCGGCACTCACGCCGTTGTGTGGTTTCGCCTGTTTTGGGGCGAAAACACAGGGCCCCCGTCACTCAGAGCACAATGCGCACCCGGCGGGGCACGCTCACCCAACAAACAGTACCGAGAGAGCGTGAGTGACTCCGAACGCCGAGCGCGAGCGAGACAGCGCACGCAAATACCTACAAACGCCATAAACCGCTCTCTTTCCCGCTCTCGGGAGATGCTCTCTCACTCTCTCGCTCTGTCGGTCCGACTTCGTGCAATCGAGTGCAAGCCGAACGATCTCCGTTCTGGCGCGCGCTGGCCGCTTCGACGGGCCGGCAGCCGGAAAGTGATGGTTAAAAAAATTACAACGTTCAACCAGGACGGGTGTGTGTCTGTCCGCGTAGCGCGCGTGTTCGAGTTTTAAGGTGGTACAGCACCTCGCTGCCCTTCGAACTGTACGGAACGGCGTGTGTTGAAAGCGTTTACTCTCGGTGCGATTTACGCGATCGTTTTGTGTAGTGAATCACAGTTTTGAAAAAAATCTAAAAATCAAATCAAATACTCACTGAAAGTTTATTGGCGAAGAGCTCCTTTTTTGAAGTGCACCCTCAAGTTTTGTGTGGTAAGAAAGCAACGAATCGAAGAAATTGTAGCAGAATCGAAAAATTTGCTTCTAGAAGGGAAGAAAGTAAAACCAAAAACACACAAGTCAATGAATGAATGAACGGCATTTCACTGTGCTCGGATGATGTTTTGTTGTGCCAAAATGACCCAAAGTGCAACACGAGCAGCAAGGCAGCAGATTGGCTCCGATCATCATCTGCGCCGGGATGCTAATGAAGCGTTAAGGCGGCGATAAGAGCGTGTTTGTGCGATGATGGCCGGCCGATACGCGCGTGGCTCGAGTCGAATGGTCGGAGCCGAAGATCAGACCTAGCCGCACGCAGTGAGAGTGATTTGCGCGCCGGGTTTTTATGGTGAAATGAAGCCACTTTGTTGGGGCTGATAAAAGAGTGCTCAGAAGAAAAAGCGTCCCTTGGGGGAAAATGCTGCTGTGTGGTTTGGGTGTTGTTTTTCGATTCGATTAATCAGTGCATTTTATTGGTTGTGTTTGTGGTGCTTTTTTGTTAGTGTCTAATGTTCTTTATTATCTTTCAATATTTTATAGCAAAATAAAAAGGGAAAAACAAACAAAAGTGATTTAAAATTGAAAAAAAAATCAAGCATTAAAACGTTGTCACTCGACTACAGCTTGATCGAGTTTCTCGTTTGCGTTAGTTTTCCTTTTTCCCAATGTCTGTGGCATAAAAGCTCGCGCAAAGGTAAAATAAAGGTGAGCACAGCAGTGTGCCACTGTAAGAGAAAAAGGATCCAAAGAAGAAAATCAATACAAAAATAGTGGAACCAGAAAAAAAAGTTATCGTTCCAAAAAGATTCCAAAAAAGAGAGAAAAAAAAAAACAGCAGACGACGAACCTCCATCGGAAGAGTGAAAAACCCGCCTAAAGCGTAATATTTCCCGCTGCTTGTGTTTGTGTGTGCGTATTAGTATTTGTACGCCTAAAAAAAGGGCAAAGAAGGATCCTGCTTTCCTCCAGCAGGCTCCTTCGTTCTTCTAGTAGCCAAGTGGCAAGTTGTGTTGTGGCGCTCTCGCCCGTGTGTGTGTGAGTGTGTGTTGCGTTGGGATGTGCGTTAATGTTGCCGTAAAATAAATAATAATAATAGTAATCATCCCTACTACTACTACTACACCGCGCAAAGAACCACACAAAAGCTTTTCCTTCTTCTCCGTCGAGAGAAGGCGTCGTTCATTTTTCCGGGCCCGGTGAGCGACCCGCGCGTGTGTGTGTGTTTCTGTGTCCAAAAAGGATCGAAAAAAGCTTCCGTTTTTTGTTGTCTCCCCGTGTGCGCGTTGGCCCCGTATCCGGTGGGGGGGGGGTGTTTGTGTCCATGAAGCGAAGGGGAGAACCGGAATCCTCGACGGGATAACAGTCTCTCGCCCTTCGGAATGTGACGGCGCTGCTCGTGTGTGTGTGCGTGGTTGCGTGTGTGTGGTGTGCAAGAGCAATCCACTCCACCAGTGAAGGAAGGAAGTTCATTTTTTGGAGTGTGCGTGTATATGTGTGTGTGCCTCGTTCGATGAGGTTTGTTTGTCGTTTGCTCCCCCCGCCAAAGGGGACGAATTGCGTGCCGTAAGCTAATAAATTAGAAATTGAATGAAAATTAGTCCCAACTCGGGGACGAAGGGAAGGTGAAAATACAGGCAGAAGAGAAAAAGGGGGAAAAAAAGAAGTTTCTCCATCACCCACCTGGTCACCGGGTGTGCAAGAAGTCACCCGAATAATAAAAGGGCCGATTGTTATTGGCGGCCGCCGGGCGCGCCCGGTCTTTCGGTGTTGTTGCGGTGCGTGCGTGCGTTCTGTTTGTGCGTGAGTGTGTGTGTTTGTGGTCTTTAATTTTGGAAGGGCGCCCCTGCAAAGGAGGCGTGATCATCTCTCCACACACGAGTGTGTAAACGAGTGCATTTTGGGCGTTGTGCGTGCAATTGCGTGAATTGCGTCTAAACACACCTCCATCACACATGATCGGGCCCGGTATCGCGTAAGAAAGGGATTGTGCGCGAATATAAGAAGAAAAAACAAGCAATAAAAGCAAAGATTGAATCACGGTTCAACTCCATTGGAAGTGTTTTTTGCGTGTGGTGAAATCGGTAAAAGACGCGTGGTAAAAAACGATCGCGGGCCAACGCGAATATTCCTCAAGCTTTGTTTTGAATAATGTAAGTAAAAAGGTGAAACACAGTACTTTTGTAATCGTTTTGGGGCGGAGGTTTCAAAACCCCCCCTCCCTTGGGGGTGGTAGGGCTAGTGTAATTCCACTGGGTCCTGGCAGCTGCTGCCGGCTGCTAGTTTATAATATAATTTCTAAATGAAGTTCGTCCCGTACTGCCGCGGTCCGCGAACATCCCGTTTGGGGAATTATGGACGCAATTTTAAGCACTCCCAGCGGGATAATAGCTGATCGTGGGTTAAAGCAGCCAACTCCAACCGACGGCGGGGAAACAGAATTAAGACGTCGGCAAGGGTCCTATTGGAATGTAGAAGCATATTACTTAACTCCGGCTGAGGCTTCTTTCTATCCTGAGGGGGGAGGAATTAACAGAAATTGGTATTGATTTATAATTTGGTTTCCTTTTAGGAAGGATTTGAGACAGATTTACATAACTTGTTCATGCATTTGATTGATTGTAGGTCTTTTTTAATAGTGTTAATCAAACAAATGATTTTTATTTGTTCAGGGAGCTTCGGCATGTCTCGTCAATTCCTTTTTGGGAGAAATTTCCAGTTTAAATATTGTGTTGTGCAGTCATACATGGGCTAAAGGTTATTATGTTGCTTATTTTTAATGGCAAATTATCATCTTTATTGTCGAAAGGTGTATTTTTCCACTAGATTATTGGAATATTGGAATATTGGATTCCACTTAGAATATTGGAAAACATTATAATATCTTTTAAAGTTGATAATAGTAGCAACAAATCAATGGAATATTTGTTTCAGTTTCGATCATTACTTTCAACTTAATAAGGGTCAGATCGAACAGACAGTTTTAAATTCATTTTTGGACAAGTTATAAGTTATTAAATATTTACGGTTATCCTAATATTTTAAACACTGTAACATCATTTATTATTGATAATATCTTACATTTTACGTTTTAAGTTTATAAACATTAATGGAAATAAAAATCATTATTGAGGAGCTTAATAATTCCAGTCGTCTTTTTTACATGGGGTTTGACCGTTGGCTGCTGAATTTCCCCAGCCTAGATTATTTCAGCCTAAAAAATATGTAAACAAACGCAGGGATTCTTCTCAAGGACTCGAACAGGTTATCTCAGGTAGTTATAAATGATTGGCTAAAGCATGCAAATTTTGTCAAAAAATGTAAAAAAAAAAATGATTAAATTTTATCAAAATTATTGAAAGTACCATAACCCGCTTCAAACAGCAAAAAAAAAAACAGAAAACAAAACTACTCTAAAATGCATCCTTGTATACAAAATGATGCAATCCGATATGCCAGAACGTAATTTTCATATTGGAAGGAATATTGTTTCACTGACAGGTTGAAATTTGAGCTTGTTGGCTAGAAATAGAACCAAACGGTTGCCTGACAGTTCTGTGTAAGCAAACGTAAGCTGTCAACTGCAGAATTAAATTCCCGTTTTAGTCGAATTTTCAAAAAAAAAATGGATAAAATTGATTTCTTCAGTTACAACTGTTTCAAATGCTTAATTTAGTAGCCAAAACCTATCACTTCAAGCAACATTGCACCAATTTAGTGTTAATTTGACATTTTTCTCCGTTCGCACGAATAGCGAATATTTGAGACAAACCTATGGCATATATTTTATTCCTTATTGTTTTAAATATTACTTTTACAAAAAGTAATGTAATTAAAAACAACGACCATCAAGCCATTTTCATAGCTTTTTTGAATGCTCATGTATTTAATCATGTATCGATGTTTTTTAAACACTACAGTAAAATCTCTCTGAGATGTAGTCTCTTTAAGATGAACATTTTGACGGTCCCGTCATATTCCATACATTATATGTCTCTTAAAGATGAAGATCTCTCATCTCTTATAGAATGTTCACCTCTCTTCAAGATGAAGATGAACATTCTATAAGATGCATATACGATTTGGCAAACGAAATTCCCTTAGATAAATTTTTGAGCGACAGTTCACAAAAATATTTGTAAAAGCATCCCAGGTTTTTTCGACGGTTTCTTGGAAACTTCATAGCAACAACTTCATTAGTTTTCCTCAACATGAATATCTCTCTAAGTTGACGACGGTCCCTTGAAGATTCACCTTAGGGAGATTTCACTGTATTTCAATGAAAAACAAATAGAACTGTAAAAGAAATCTGTTTCTTCAGCTCATAAAAAAAAAACAGATTCTTCAACATTCAAAACAACATTCATCGAGGGCAATGACAGCTTTCACAGAATAAATGTAAAAATATTGTAATTGTTATGACTTGATAACACCGAGCACCTGAACTTCTTCATAACAAAGCGTCCCTTAGCTAATAATAGCATCGATTGTTTTGCACTCCAGCATCCACTTGCGCCCGTTCGATGCTGCTTGGCCGCAGTCAGCTAGGTACGGGAAGATCGAAGTGTTTTGACAGCGTTGTAAACGATGACGCGGTTTCAGCCGCCGGCGTGTGAGGCTGTCAAAAATAAAGGCGGTGGGCGAAGTGGTGTAGTGGGGTGGTGTGATATTTGCGTGTGCACCGACCGTTGGCGCCATTTATTTTCGTCCAGCAAGCGTGTACTATCAGAGCTGCCGCCTGTTTACCGCCACCACCGCCGCCAATCGGTGCCAATGGGACTTTGACATCACGTTACTTTGCTTACGTTTTGTGTCCCCTCCCTTTCAACCCAACCCTATGGAGTGTTTGTTTGATTTGCAGGTTTGAAAGGCCCAGATGGGGACTGTAACTGGCGGCACTCGTGACGTCACAGAACGTCCCCGGAGTAGTGCGCATAGATATATTTTCGTTGTGCATGTGCGGTACAGCGTGTTGTCAACTGCCGGTTACATCCACAATTCACAAATCTCACACCAAATTGGCTGTTGTTGTTATGTTGCTAGTTTTGCGCTCCTCCAAAGCAGAGCGAAAAAAGAACAGAGAAAAAAGTGGCATTTTGGTTTGCTCCGGCACGCGGTGTGTGACGTGCGCTTGATGCCAGAGGCGCACCACCCGTAACGATGAGAGCTGATAATGCCTTCGCTGACTTTTCACCGGCGCGGGGGCCTTCATCATGATGATGAATGAATTTTTCTGTGCACCTTTTTCGGTGGTGCTTCCTTCCTTTCTTCACAGGAATTGTCATTCATTCTTTGCTCACTCGACGACCTATTCACCTTCCCACATCCCCATGATCATCATCCTGGGTGCTGCTCGGAGGCGATAAAGTGCGACACTCTCGCGCACGTTCGCTTGTGACGACAGACAAACAGAACAAACAAACCCCCGCTGGCTGGCTGGCCACACACTGCTGGGGTCCACTTTCGATTTTCTTCTTGTCCGCCTTCCCTGTCGCTGGAAGGTTCGGGAGTTGGGGCGGTTTTTTTGTTCGCTCTCTTTCGTGTTTGTGCCTTTGCTTCGCTGGTCAGTCCCCTTGGTTTGTGCGAAATATCACCGATAAGAGCGAAAACGCGCGCACCCCGCCGAGGTCGTTGTAAAAAAACACACCGCGAAGGAATAGAAAAAACCAACCGATTTGAAACGCGCGTATGTTAAACAGGAAAAGGAAGAAGAGCAAGAAGAAGTGGCTAATAAGGAACAGAAGGAAACAGCCGCAGCCCCGGCGCACACCAACGTGTAAGAAGGGAATGTATCTCAACTCAAGCACACACACACGCCACCACCACCACTACTACTACGGAACCATGTTGCTCGTGCGTGTTGTGCTGTTGCTGTGGGCCACCACCATCGCCCAGTGCGGGGCCAGTACAGAGCTGGCAGTGTTGTTATTTAGTCTGAAATGATACCGGTTTGCTGCGTGGACCACCGACCGGTATTTTTATGTTTGTTGCTGGTGCACATTCCACCGTCCACAATCATCATCATCAGTAGCAGCGGCAGCATCATCGCGTCGCTCACTCACTCTCTCTCTGTTGCTCTCCTGGGCAGTGGACAGCAGTTGGGAAGGAATTTTTCGCGATCACCACGCACACCTCATACACTCAAAGCATAACATCATCATCATCATCATCATCCTCATCATCCTCATCATTACAGTCATCAACGGCGATCGCCATGCGAGAGCGAGATCCGCGAAAAATCGTCGATTCTTTTATCGCGTGGTGGGGTCGCGTCGTGTCCACTCGTCGGGTTCACAACACAAACCACTCGCACACACACAAATATACATTCTATTGCGTGCGTAAAAGTGTTTGTGGGAAGTACACGCACACACGCGCATCATGTTTGCGCACGGTTGTTTTGCGAGAATATTGCGCAAAGGATGGGCCGAGTTGCTTGCGTTAGTGGGGGGGGGGGGGGGGGGGGGGGGTGGGGTGGCGTATTTTTGCGCGTTTCCGTGTTTGGAACCTTTTTTATTCCACTGCTGCTCCAGGCCAGAGGGTTCAGTTCACTTTACCGTCGCGATCCTTTTATGCCTTTATGTTTTCGATGTCGATCATCAACGCGCCTCTCTCTCTCTCTCTCTCTCTCTCACCGGCCGCCGTACGAGCGCACGCCGGATCTCGATCGTGCATGTGCGCTCTCTCTCTCTCACGCGCTCTCTTGTGGTTTTGTTTTTCGGTCGCTGCGTGAATTTGCTCTGGACTATGGTGCGGGTAAAGGACAAATGTCGGGTTTTTCGGGGACCGCAGTTTTCGTGATTATCAAGCTTATTTTATTCTTGCAATCGAGAAGTTTCGATGTCGAGTTGAATTTTGCTAAGGAAATCAGGTATATTTTGCAACCAAACTATCTCGCTTCTAATAGTGCTCTAATAGTGGCTTCGAAGTTTCCATAGAATTGTGTCAAGTAGTAGTATTTTATCCATGAAAGCATCTACGCGTTCTTTCGATTACAGAGTGAGAGTCAAGCCATTTGTTCTCTAGATCAAAACTCTAGCAGAAATGGGTAACACTCGTTGTTTTGCTAGTTAGGAAGTAAAATATTTCAGTTTCCTATGTTTCCAGTATCTATGAAAAATTAAGAAATGATATTGAAAATCAATCAACGAAAATAATTTATATGTCAATTCAACCAAATTTGAAGGACCCAAAGTACCAAAAACGTATAATTCAATGAAATTAGATGACAATAGTAGATCATTTATTTTGATTACTTGTCTGAAAATTCCTGATTTTGGACTTTCATTCTGATTTTGTGAACGTATTTTCAAGTCATCTCCGATAGTTATCGATTTCAGAATCAGAATTGGAACAACATTAAAAAGTAATTTTTTTTCAAATTTCCACAATTAAATTCAATCCATAATTAAATAAATAAATCAAGAAGACTTGATTTTTTGACATTTTGATGGGTATATGACTGTTAAAATATTCAAATTTGAGTTGTATTTTCCGTACTCAATGTCAGTTTTGCGTATTGCCATATTAGATTTCAACAATTGTGTAGTTGGGTAATGTCAACTCATTACACACCGATAGAAACAAAGAAAAAAGAACCGATACCTGGGAGTAGACGAATGAAATGTTTGGGAGCTTTAACTCTCCCCATTCTGATGATTGTTAACCTGAGTTTCTGACTGATCTAAATTCAAAATTTTGGATAAAAATAGTCATAGATCATGAAATCATGAAACAATTCCGACACAGACACATCCGTAAGCTTAATTGCAAAGTATATGCTGTTATTTGGTATGATTCACAGTTTGGCTTAAAGATTTGATTTCAGTAATGGAGATAACAAAAAAAAAAACTACAGAATTGGTGGTTTTTTGGGATTTAAAAAAATGTTTAATCATATCGCTAATGTCGACATTGTCTATACGTCATTTTTTTTAATTTCAATTTTCAAACATAAAATTATTGTTCAACAGATTCAGGATAAATGAATTTTACAATCTTTCTCCAATCGAAAAATTTCCTTGGGATGTAATCCAAACAAGTCCACGCGACGTCCGCTTGCATCCCATAGTGATCCGTACCCGGACTTTGCACACTTCCGACATTTGGCAAATTCCTACCAAACCTTCCGCGCCCGCGCCCTCGTTGGCCCCCAAAAACCATCATCATCCCCTTGCTTCCTGCCCAAAAGTTCCCCGCCGCGTGCACACCCGGGCACCGGTGGGGTACGGTTTTGCGCGCTTTGCGTGGTGTGTATGGTTGGTGTGAGCATTACAGATTCTCCCTCTTCCGTCCGTCCCCTTTCGTGGGCCCATTCACCTTTCGTTCCGCTGCTGCCGCTGCGGCCGGTGCGTGCGTACCGTTGCGTGTGTTGGTGCTTACGCGATCTGGCTGCGTGTTATTTATTTGTTCTTGTTTTTGTTTGTGTGTCGTTTTTTCCTTCTTCGTCTCTGTGAGCTTCTCTCGCTCGCTCGCTGATTTGCCGACTGTAGTAGTAGTAGTAGTATTAGTGGTACTGTTGCTGTTGCTAACGTTAGTAGTAGTGGTGGTGGTGGTGGTGATGGTGGTACCGCTGCTGGTTGTTGTTGTTGTTGTTTTTGTCGAGACGAACGGCCCCCTTGTTCCCGAAATGTCAACGAACGGCGCCAAGGTTACACCGTTTGCTTGATAAACAAATTAATAGTCAGTCTAAAAACAAAATTAAGCGTAGCCTTGAAAGTAAACACCACCAAACCTCCAAACATCACCACCACCACTACCAAGCGTCATCGTTGTGTTTGGTGCATTAGAAAAAAAGAGGCTATAGAGTGTGTGGGTGTGTGCGTATTTATGTATGTGAATAGAAGAAACTAGAAAGAAGATTGTCGATGTGGTCCGTCCATCGAGCCGATCATATTGTTCCCCACTTCATCGGCCCTTACACAGGGGGTGGGGTGGGGTGGGTGATTATGCGAAACACTTCACAGTTTCTCCCATGCAGGCACGCCGTCGCTCCCCCCTGCACGCCCAGATTTAGTTGCAAGGGCATGAACTCAGACCGAATTTTGTCGTCTTTATGCTGTTGTTATGCTAAAGGCAACTTTTTTTGTTGTTTTTTTGAGGGGCTAATCTGATGAAATCGTTTGCCAATGTTTTGGCCTGGAAGAGTTGTTGCTTTCTCGATCAAACAGCTTCACTGCGACGCGATCGACGGGTTATGGTTGAGAGTCGCCGTTGCGGAATTGGGAAAGTTGTTTCCTTCTGGCCGGTGAGTGCGCGAGAGGGAACCATTAAGTGAACTTGTTTGGTTTTCGGTGATCGGTTTGGGAGCGGTTTAGATGGGTGGAACATGGCTCAAAAGCATGCCGCAATCGATTGGCATTTGGGGTTTTTATTGATGTCCTCATCAAATTAAGTATATATTGGAAAATTTTCCTATTGGAATTAATTGGAATCTGTTAAAGCATTCAAATTTCTGTTCTTTTGTAACAGTATGGCCCGATTTGAATGTTTTGGGATCCGCAGAACATGTCCGAAACTTGTACCGCCTGTCTATTCGCCCGTACAGACACGACACTCGCTCACGGGTTAGGATGTTGGTAACACACGACAACCAACCGCGAACGAAAAGCACCACCCTCCACCACCCCTATTTAAGCCGGTGGCGTGGTGATGGTGCCTCCCCAATATCCCATCTCTGTGTTTGTGTGTGCTGAGCGTGTGTGTGTGTGTTATCACAGCCCTCGTCCCACCAACTCCTCTCGCTTCTCCCGTTCATTTGAGAGAATTTGGCTGCTTGTTACGGTGGTGTACGTGGCGCGCTCTGGCGCCTGCTGCGCGCGTATCAAATGCGTATCAAATTTGGAATTTGGCCTACTCGCACCACCACTACTCAACAACACCACCACCACCACCAACAACGGGGAGCGGATAAGGGAATTTTGCGCTGCAAATGGAAGGCCGGTGCTCGTCGTGGGGTGCAAAGTGAGCCGCACAGGCTTTCGGCGCTCGTTATCTTTGCTAATCAGTCAAAAGCCAGGGGCCTGGTTTAGGCTGTATGATTTTTTATTTTTTTTGGGGAGTGGAATAGGGAAGGAACTACATGATGTTTACGCCCGAACCGGGTGATATTGCTGTGTGCAGGGGCAAATTGTGTAATCGTTTGCAATGACATTATAGCTAAATCAGCTCTAGAAGTAACTCTTTTTTTGGGGCATGAACACACAAGCGAGAGTTTTTTTTTATTCGAATGAAGGCTAATGTCAAGGGTGGATGTGGTTTAAGATTGTGAAATTGTTTGAGGATGAAGAATATGTTTCATATTTTCCGCGATTTTGGCTTGAATTCATTTTATTTGATTCGCTAGCTGTGATTTGAATCATTATGATAGAATCGTTTGCTTCCAGACGCTAATAAGATTAGCCAAGTCAAAGGCCGTTATGAATTGCATGAAATTATAGGCTCCAGCTACTAAAAGTAATTCATGTATCAATAAATTAAATCAAATAATTTACCAATAAATGTGAAAAATAGCCATTTTTATCATCTTTGTAGAACTATATCTCAATATCTTTTTCAAAAGATTCAGAATTTTATTTCAAAAGATTTCAATGTTTTGGTAGCATTGGCAAAATTAGAAGTAACCCAGAATGTTTGAAACATACTACAGTGGAGCGCCGATTATCCGGGCTCTTCAGGACTCGACCTCACACAGATAGTCGAATAACACGGATAATGTGTCAAAGTATTAATTTTATCACAAATTCCTGATATATTTTTGAAATTTATATTATGTTTTCGTAAAACCGATTAAGTTTGTTTTTATAAACTTCATGTTTTTCCAATGAGAATATTTGAAACGTGCCATGAATTATAGCGTTTTTTGATATCAAAATGTGCAATGATAACCGTTTTTTTTTTCAAATATACTCTTTAGCACGCAATGCCATCTTTGTATTGAACTGTCATCTTTGTATTGAACAGCACGGATAAACGGACAACCGAAGAAAAAGTACCGGTATAAACGGCGCTCTGCTGTATTACGAATGCCTATTAATGCCTTTTTCTTATTATTTAATTTTTAAATGCTTGAAATTTAAGTTTTTTTTTATATTTCAATGATATATTGTATCGATTGGAAGTGAATCAGTGAGTCAATCCATAACTGATCCGATTCTTATCGTGTTGAATAGATCCGATTCTTATCGTGTAGAATCGTATAAGAAAAGACATATGATAGAATGAGTTACGTTAGAAAGCAAGTGACATTGTTGATAAATGCTCTATTTGTCGTTAAGTACTGCTTACAATGAAGATTTTTATGACCGAATCGTCAAAGAACTGATTGCAAGTAACTCAGTGAGCTATTCTTAAATTTTTTTGCTTGTTTATGCTTGGAGTTACATGTTCTTTCGAGTCTTGTTGAATCTATTTCGATTGATTCATTTCAAGCCAATTTTGATGCCGATCACTTCGATCGATCAGTTTGCGAAACAACTCGTTCTAATGATTCTTTTTACGTTGACTCAATTCATCACACGAAATCACACCTACCGAAAAACAACAAGAAGTGTTAATGTGTGCTTGATTTACAGATAATAACTTCATTGATTACTATCGAAGTATTTTCGACACTGGGAGAGCGCGCCCCGCAAGCAAGAGCTTTTGTTATTGTCCTATGCTTTATCCGCGCGTCTTCTTTCAATCCATCCATCGCCGGACTTGTCCCCCGCTCCTCTGTTCCCCATTCTGTGGAATGTGTTTCACGTTTTGCGTCATACCTTTCACATTTCTTCGGTTTGGTGTGGTACCCGTTCCATTTCCCCATTGCGACCGCTTCGGTATTGGAACGTTCCCGGCCACCAACCGGCACTCCAGAGTGCTTATTACATTTTCAATCTCTTAGCACGTCATCTCTCAAACTCCCACCCTCTTTGTATCCCACATCCACAAGATCGGGCAGTTCGGTTTAGCATTATTGGTGTAAGAAGAGCGGCGAGTGGCCGCCAGTACTCGGGCGCGGTACGCGGAAAGCCAAAACCAATCATCTGCCCGTTCGCTGCCCAAACACCACCGCGCGCCGCCGTTGTGCTCCTCTGACGCGCATTCATAAATCCGTGAATGAATCTTCTGTGGCCCGGTTTTCGCAGCCCGGGATCGAACGATGAATGAAAGGCTCCACAGCTCCACCGAACTCGACGCCAAAAAGTTTCGCCTTGCTCCTCTCCTCCTCTTTCAGCGATGTCGATGCCTGCCCCGGCACATTCGCACTCGGGGCGTTCAACAGGTCCAACACGGCTGGTGGACGGCTTATGCTCTGTGCTACCGGTGGTGGTGGTTGTTGGTGGATGGATGATGCGGTCGTGCGGTTTGGAGAGTCTCAAAAGCAAACCAATCCATTCCTCCAAAGCCGCCCCCACTCCCGTCCTCGGGAGTGATGAAAGGGCGCTCGGGCTTTGCTTCGTTCTCGCGCTGGCGGCGGCTTATTTATTTTCCTGCTGCCGCCCGTTTATGCTCGCGCGCCTACCCCCCGTCCCTTTGCTCGTTTATGCTGCGAAAAAGGTGGCCCCGGTGTATCGGTGTAAGTTTGGCACCCCGGCGGGAGGATTGCCACCTTTTTGTTGAGGTGTGGAGGTGTGGAAGCGCGTCACAGGGCTGCGAGATGTAACGAACAGGAAATAGGCCGTAAAACGGTAAGCCGATGATCAATCGGTGCACCAAGGGGATAACGGGGTGTATGGCGGCTGTTATGATTCTGTAGCTGAACTTCAGTGTGTGGTGGCCTACGGCTTCGATCGAGCTTCGTTTTGGTCCGTTCCCGCGCTCGCGCCCTGATCTGACCCAATCAATCACGATCGTTGCTCGTTTCGCTTTAGTTTTAATGTCTTAACCACTCTGAAGAATGGGTGATTCCACTTTGGAGATGTGTATCGGTGCATCGGTTCGATTTTTTTGGGTGTAAACCTTGGATAAACAGCAACGCGGCGTTACCATTTTGTTTCATCCCAAAAAAAAGTACACCCATCCACACGTTTGCTTGATGTGTTATGGCGGAAATGAAACCAACTGTTGTGCTGAACTGCTAATGGAAACTATCGCTCGCGGGTGCTGTTGTGATGCTCGTGTTTTTTTGTGAGTTTTATTCATAACACTCACCGGCAGAATAACTGCGGAAATTCGACCGATGCATTGATCAGGGCTCGTTTGCTTAATCTATACTTCCGCAGCGGACGGGCGGGCAGGGAAGGTGCCCTTTCATCCATGCCGATAATGGGATGAAGATTCAGTTTCAGATGGACAATAATTGCCGTGCTGGATATTGATTTCAGCCCCATCAAGTGGTGGGTAGCAGGGTTGTTTCGGGCGGACGCGGAATAATTGCATATCTGTTTGATACCGGAATATAAAAGAGTTTTTACGAGCTACGGATGGGTGTGTGTGTGTGTATGCAGCTTACTGTTTTTCATCCGGTTATAATGGTCATTGAGAGGTTTTGTTGTTGTGTTTAAGTCGTTACGGAAAATGAGGCATTTAAGCGTGTTTTGTCCAAGAGCAATTGATTTGTTGTTTCTTGGGGAATTGATGTTGGCGATTGTTTTTATTGCTAAATAGGATCTTGAGAATCTTATTAAAGTTTCAATCGCAACAAAATGCGTCTAAAAGATCGAAAGAATCCGATGAGGTGCTGATCAAAGATCTTGTCCAAGAAGAAGAAGAACAGATGAAGATGTTATCAATAGAGATCTTCATTACGTCCATTTGGGGTCCTAACGCGTCCTAACCATTATGTCCTTAATATTTCTTTCGGCTGGTAGTTATGTTAAGTATATCAGCTGAAGATCTTGACATGTAACTCTTCTGCATGTTAGGTTCTTATGCCTCTAGACATCGATGCCAAATTTTTCTTTGGTAAGAATGTCTGGTGGACATAAAAAGCCTGGATGAATTGACAAAGATTTGCGTTAAACTCATTAAGGTTTCTCAGTATCTTCTTATGACACCCAGAATTCCTATCCTTGAAGACTTGATAAAATGATATTTTGAGTCCTGATCGTTCAGAGATTAGTTTCTGGGTTTTTTTAGATATCCTGGTCTGTTCTGGAGGTTACAATAGTTATTTCCTCCTAGCATGCCTTCTCTAGAACAGAGTTCCCCAGGAATTACGACAACTTGAAAGAACTTTTGAATTAGCTGTTCAATAGTCGTTCATATTTATAATATGTCATTTAAAAATGTTGGATCATATTGTGCCTAAACGATTCTTTATCAGAACCGTACTTCTTGGTAGTTCAATAGTCTTCAAAATGCATCTTGCTTCTGAGGATATTGGTACATCGCTTTCAAGCCAGCAGCAAAGCGTGTTCTCAACCATTTGTTTTACGAAAAACATGAACCTATTATAACGCCTTTGCGCTTTTTCACCGTGCGGGTTGTCGCTTTGATAAACGACTACAAGACATCGAGCTGTATTATGCTGCAGCGCTGCCTGCGAGTTGGCAGAACGATTTGCGCTCATGCTCTGGCGGGAAAGCTATGAAGTGTGAGCCCTACATTATTGGGCTCATTACTCATCGCGAACTCATCTTCTTACGCCGGAGGAGCGCGTCCGAGCGTACTGGTCTGGTGCGCGTGCGTTGGTGGTGTGTGGAATATTTCAAAACCAGCAGCCAATTCGAAGGCGGAAAGGCCCGCCAACAGAACGGCTGCTTCTGCCAACAAAACGGACTTGGACTGTAGCAAAGAGTCTCTCGCTGGCTAACGGACAACGTTCGTTCTGCATCGCGGGAGTATCGTAACACCGGCATCAACGGTTGGCCGGCTGCCGATAGTAGGGAGCGTAGCCAAGGTTTCGAAAGCAGTGCTATTATCGTTAATAGCCGCTCATTTCGTTCAGGGTGGAGTTGCTTTTTTTGTTCATTGTTCTCTCTGTGTCCTTTTGGATAGAAAACGATAGATGGTAAAGACATTTTTGGGATCATCGGTGAATGCCGTCGTCGTTGCTGAAAAGACTAAATCAAAGTTCATAAAAAGAAATGTTAGGATCGTTCACTCCCTTGTCTTGACGCCAAATGAAGTGTCTGAATTCATTGATACGTTCTCACTATGTATTGAGACGATTATTTCAAGTGCAATTTAATCGTTCTCCTTTTGGTACATCATACGCAACAATTCACAAAGCGTCGATCGGTCACAAATCCCACTCAACGGCTTTGACAAACCGTTTCCTAACGCGGTGTGTCCATACGTTGGCAACAATTTCGGTGGTTGTAGCCTGATGACTACGATCTCCTTTTGCACTGTTTGTTTACTTCAAAAAACTGGCGGATGCCATACCATTCATGGGAAGAGTTACGGCTTTTAGCCGTTGATTTATGGTGTTACCGAATCGATTTCCTTCCACCTTTCTTCATCCTTAATACCACCATCCAAAGTTCCTTTGAGAAACGTACCAAAAAAAACCCACAAAAACTTGAAACCGCCGACAACTAATGCGACCCACAGACAGTCACAGGCACGGCGATTGACCGCAGCCAGACACGATCCTCGAGATCCGGGGTCCGGTCGGCCGGCCGGTTGATCTTTCGAGAGAAAATTGGAGCAGCAGTCGACCGACGTCCCCGCGATCATGTCTCGCCGAGTTTGCGAAATAATTTCGCACGGCCCCGGACCCGTCTGGGTCGCAAAATATATCTCTGCATGTGTGTGTGTGCGTGGTTCTTTTTTGCAAACAATTTCTTCTTCCTGCGATATCCCGCCATCATCTCCCGGTCGGTGGTCGGTGTTTGGGGTTGTTGTTGTGCAAAATTTTTGTTTACGACCCGCGCGCCCAGACGTTAAATGAGTGGAACCCCACATCAGAGAAGCAGCAGCAAGGCACAACAAAAAAAAAACCCGCCGAAATCCTAAATGGGATCTTTCCCGTGTGACGGCGGCGGCGGCGGCGGCGGTGGCGGCCCCGAAGGAATTAACGAAACCGAAATTAAATAAAACGGCGAGACACACACGATTGATGTATTTCTCGTGCGGGGTTTTTGGTTGAAAAATTCGCAGGTATATAGATATGCAACCGAAAAGGGGGGCGGCGGCGAAATGGTTGATGATGATTTGCGAATGTGCAGACTAGGCGGGTGAGCGGGACGGTTCAAGGAGAGGCAAAGACCAGACCAGACAAACAAGCGCAGTAGACGGGTAAGGGGGAAAAAACATCAACAACACAAAAAACCCTTAACCAACAACACATGAAACAAAACCGTCTCACAAAACCGCCCGAGACGCAGCATAATCCATCGCTGGGTCCGTTTCTAAGTGGGTTTGCATATTTCGACGCAACAGCGCCGACAGGCCCGGCCGTTTGTTTTGTTGGCCGTTTTCGCCGTTTATCTGTCGGGATATCTCCTCCGTCGGGCGATCATCCAACGGTGATCCGGCGGGAGTGTATGTGTCCCTCTCACCACCACCAGTCCGAATTGCAGACTGGAACCTGGATCCCTTCGTTCCTTTGCCGATTCCTTGTGTTTCTCCCGATGCGATTTGGGTTAAGATTAAGTTGAAATGTGTTTTTTTAATTGCGAAAGGCAGGCAAAATTGACAGAAGAGCGCAAAAGGATTATTCATGTTTTATTAAATTACCAATTATTGATGATTTATTGTACTCCGGGCGTTTACACTGTGGGGTGGGTACACTGGCATGGTGTAATTTGAGCCTGATTTTTCGGCACCGTAGATGACGATGTTGTCGCAATGAAAGGAACTTTCTCGAAATGGCGGGACTTTTGGTGAATATATCCTCTTAGGCCTAATGTTAATTAAATGATTACGGAGTGAAGTGCAATTAAAATTAAGGATTTTAGGGTCTGTTTCGAGCCGAATGGTTAATTGCAATAATTTAAAACAAATTTTACACAATTATTTATGTTTTTGAATGCCCAAAAACTAAACTCTAACTAATGAAGGTTGGAATGTTACTTCAAAAGAACTAAGGAAGTTTGAGCAAATTTCAGAATTCTCTTAATTTGGGTTCTTTGTTACTTGTCGATCAACATTTTTGATTTTTTCCATTTTTTTCCTTAATCAGTGATATTCAAGAGATTAAATAACTGCTTAAAAAAGTACAAAAAATAAAAAAGTATACTCAACAAACACAAAACAGTAACAAAGTACACAAGAATAGATCGTTTAAAAATCCATCAAATCCAAATAAGGGGCCCTTTTCGTTTTAAGTTCGTAGGCTGAATTTTCAGCCTATCAGCTGTTTCCATTGTATAGCAGTTTTCGAGCAGCTATCTAAGTGGGTAAAGTATACAGGTGGGTTTATCCCAAGGTGGATGAATTTAGAAGGCTGAATTGTATCGCTTCTGCTTCTGAATGAAGATTTAAAGAGTGTTTTGAGTATTCTTCAAGCCTCCAGAAAGCTTGTTTGAACAAAACTTTTCACCTATCCTGTTAAAAAGTGATATTCAAATTTGGATATCAAAAGACCACCTGAACTACATACACTTTGATTATGGATTCCATCACCAGATCTCTTTAATGCACCTTGGGATAAATGAAAACACGACCTTGTTTTGCCATTTTTCGAGCAGGTACTCGAATCTAATTCTAGCCTTGAGGCTAGAAGAATCTAGACTGGAAATTGCACGCTAGTTTTGTGTGTGCTTTTGTATTGAGTGTTTACATGACTTCAGCCTCCAACTGTCAAACTCCATACATAAAATGACTAGAATCGTGAAGGGCCCCTAAGTTGGCAAATTTAGGCAAGGAATTAAAATAACGAATAAACCGTTCCCGTCTTCAATTACAACTTGATCGAAAATCCCTTCGAAAGGATCAACCGTTATTTATTCGCCTTTCGAAAAGATCATGTGGAAAACCTATCCGCTTCTAAAGGGTTTAATTGTTGTAGCATCTTTTTATGATTTTTTTTTCCGCCACGAGTCGCTCAATGTTGGATTTTAGAAGATAAGCATATTATGCCAAAACCCAACTAAGACAGTGCAGCAAAAAGAACGGGGCATGTCTTATGTAGCCGTTTTTTACGCCACTTAATTCGCACCATCGGCTCCTGTTTTTATTTTTCAGCTCGATTCGGATCCTCAAGTCTGTAGACAATTCATAAAAAAAACATCGGTTTCTATTTCCATCTTCCAACACCACCGCCCTTAGGGAAGCATAAGAATGTGCTTTCCTCGTTGGGTTTTGGGGGTAGAAGCATAAGAATGTGTCCCGCTTTTGTGAGACCTGGAATGTGTGTGTGAGTGTGTATTTTTGTTTTTTGCTTTATCTCTGCGAGCGATTTTGCTTTTTTCGTTCTATTTCTACCTCGTTCCTTCACCATAAACAACCCTTCTGGATGCCAGCAGCGCGACAAGGTCCCTTTCACGTTGCTGCTCGTGGTTTCAGTTTTCGGCACGGGCATCGGAAAAAACAGGAAGTTGTGTCTCGCGCTTTAAATACCGCTCGTTGTGAGCGCACGCGGTTCCAGTTGCCCTGGTCGCTGGTGGTGGTGTCGCGCTTTATTTCACTATCGCTGTAGTTTCTCCTTCCTTCCCTTGTCGCTGCTCCGAGCCATGTGTGCTGCTATTATTCGACACAATCGCTCGCGGGAAAGTGGTTTGTGATGAACGGCACATAAAGCATGCAAATAAAGCTTGTAGACGGGGAGCGGCACGCAAACGAGACAGTCGGAAGAACGAAGAACTGAAGAGCGCAAGATCGCGTTTCGTGCTCGAAGGGTTTTTGTTAAGGTTGTGAAATTAAGGCGAGCAGGCGAAGCGAGGCATCGCAACAGGGTTAAGCATGTTCGCTCGTTTGATTTTGTTTGGTGGTTTTAGAGTTAAAGCATTATAAAAACCGATGTAATACGTATTTTTCTATTAGAAGTTTAGCATGGGGGTTATCC
The DNA here is from genome assembly GCF_943734735.2 of Anopheles gambiae. Taxonomy (NCBI): domain Eukaryota; kingdom Metazoa; phylum Arthropoda; class Insecta; order Diptera; family Culicidae; genus Anopheles; species Anopheles gambiae. Next base: position 19,447,671 of record NC_064602.1, on the reverse strand, counting down.
ATAAACTACGTAACTTAGTAAATTAGGTCTAATAAACTACTTTGCAGGTTGTTCAATACAGCAACATTAATTCAACTCATACATTATTTAAATCACAAAGTGAACGTGTAAATTTTGACGCAAACCAGTTGTTGATTCGTTGTAAAGCAGACAATTATCACTCATAAATTAGTCCTTTCTTACACCATTCACCATTCAAAACCAGTTCCACACCGACCGGAAAAGCGACAAACATTTAGTTTCATTTTTCTTCTTCTTCTTCTGAGGAGTTCAAGGCCGTTAACTGTGCTCTAGCCAAAGACAAAGCACTCGACTCGAATAATAAGTCAACCTCCTAACCCTCCAAAGTCTCGGTGGACCTTCACTCTTTGTTTTTTTTTGGCCCTGCCAAAGCCCTGCCAACGACTTGTTCGGCTCGAAAATTCAAATCGTCTCCCAGTAGGGCCACACAAACACACGGCGCTGGCATGGTTCTTGCTGGGACCATGGGGTTTGTCTTACGTCTAGCGTTAGCTTCCATTTAACTTTTTGCGCAGCACTGACAAACACACACACGCACCGCCGCTGCGCGGCCAGGTTTACACCCCGGTCTATGAGTCAGCATTACCCGGGTGCGTGGTTTACCACCATTCCACCTCCCAACAGTTTCCGTTCCATTCGCCTAACGGGGCATCATGGACCTACCTGTGTGTGTGTGCGATTTTTTTTCCTTCACCATGCGTACGCGAATCTCACCTCAACCGCTTTCTGCTGCTGCTGCTGCGCGGAAGTCTGTTGGCCGCCTGCGTGTACGCATGACGTACGCAACCAACCTCCTCCCGCATGACTTACGGTTTTGCGCAAGCAGAGCCGGCGGGGCCGCAAAGAACTGGGTGGCCTTTTAAAACACTTCAAACCCCTCTCCACTTCTCCCCTGCCGGACGCTGCCATTCCTCCTGTTGCGCTCGCTCTCTCCTGCGCTCTCCCTCTCTCGTGTTGGACTGGCCGTGTTGCTGTGCCGAGTGGTGGCGGATTGCGTTTTTCGCGAGGCCGTTTGTCTTTCGGGTGGTTGTTATGGGGTTGTAATGTTTTTTTTGGGGCGCAAGAGTGCGTACGTGCGTGCGCGACTGATAAGTTACTGGTTCAACGATCTTTCAAAGTGGATGTTTTTTGTTGTATGTTTGTTTTGTTACTGAGGAAGAGAGCTGATGCGATTCGTGTCTTAAAATTCACTCATGATTTAGGAAGTACATAGTTTAATCCTGCAATGTCCAAACTTTTGGCTTTGCGGTAAATATAAACTGTAGAACACGTTCTTTCCAAAACTTCAACTTAGTGTTGTGAAGTGGCTTTTAAATTGGTAGCAACAGGATATTATGTTTTAGTAATTTTGTATAGATTTTTTTGAATGCCTATGTAAATGAGGGATTGAGAATAAGAGGCTTAATGCAATATCATCACTTCATAAGCAGATGTGACAAAAGTGTTAAGACGACCCCCGATCAGTTCGATACGTAATGTAACACATATTGATGTCCCTTTTCTACATATGTACTCATCCATGAATTACGTAACGTTAAAAATAAATATTCTGGCACTTTTCCGCACATGTTACGTAATTTATGGTTAATCCCTTTATTTATTTTTTATCCCGTTTTACTTCAAAAATAAATTTAAAAAAATATTTTTGCTGTTGTTTTTTTATGTTATACCAATATACATGTTGAAACTTACATTTAGAGCTATATTTATTCACGCAAAAGCGCCTCAAACATGTCTACAAACTTTTCAACCCATCGTCGCGACCTCAATGTTGCGGCCCGATCTTTCTAGCCTCTTGGCCGGTGGTCACAACATTTCGCGAACATCATGCTCTCGCCGGCGGTACGCAAAAAAAAGTAACACAGTCAAGGGAAATAAAAACGCTCTCTTGGCCTTTTGGCCCCCAACAACTCGGCGGGGAATGTGCTTAACGCACAAACGCGCACACACACAGCGACGCTGACCAAAACATAACTGCCCGGCGTGAGAGGCACAGTAACATAATGCATAAAAACACTGCCACCATCAACCCTATAAAGAAGCATACCAAGACGGCGGGGGACCGGACGCGCTTTCGCAGATGGCGGCAAAGAAGCAAACCAAAACATGGACGGGGCGCGACCGCCGGGACTGCCCAAAATGAAGTTGGCAGGATTTTCTGTTTTTGTTGTTGTTGTTGCTACCTGGAGTGAACGAAGCCTCCCTTTTCCCCAAGGCCTGCAAAGCATCGCGCTCCTCCACCCTTTAAATCATTCTTCCCACTACTGTGTTATGCAAAAGGTGCGGCGCACGAGCCGGAGGAAACGGGGAAATGATTTTGTTCGCGATTTCAATCGTCCTAGGCGCGCGTTGTGTGTGTGGTGCGCGTCTCTGATTGAGCGCGAGATGATGGTGTATGAAATACACTTTTTAAAAGCTTTTCCCTCTGGCCTAATCATCTCCCCGTTCGATCGATCGATTGGCTTACGCATTGATGTTTTGGTGCGTGCCGCCGCCAACACGCACTCGGAGCTGTGCGAGGGGGGGATCTAATGAGCGGAAAAGGCAGGGAGGGCCGTTTGAAAAATTCGCACACACTTCCATGTTTTCCTCTATGCCTCCTGGTGAAACCATTCTGTGCGAAGCGAGAGACAGAGAGAGAGACGGTCTTTTAAATAGAAGGCTTTATTTTTTCCAAGGTAAAGGAGAGCCAAAGGAGAGGTAGCGGAGACGGAGGAGAGTTTTTAAAGCCTTTTTTTTATTTTCGGACCTCGGTTTGGGCAATATTTCCGCCAATTTGAGGAGAGTCGAGGAGGCTCACGCGCGCTGCCCCGTTTTCAATGCTGTTTCGCACAGCAAAGAAGACAAAGAAAATGGCAAATTCATCCCCCGCTGCCAGGTTGAACACAGCGAGCTGCTAGAGCTGCGTACACGTGGAATGTTATACTTCTTCTTCTTCTTCCTCTTTCGTTTCACAATCTGCATGTCTGGTTTCGTTGCTTGCGTCTGCGGGTCTTGAGCTCTCCGCTTTGAGGGCTTTTCTTGCGCGAGATCCCCACCGCTGCTTCGTATATGTGGTGCAATTTGAGGCTTGTGATGGACAAATTTAGGGGTTCGGTACCTTTTTGGGATGGGAAGCTGAGTTGTGGGAAGGCGCGCGGAGAGGTGTCCGTCTGTGTCCGCGCACGCGGTCTGAGGTCAAATTGTGCGTAACCGTCGCGCTGTCTGTCTGGTGCGTGTGCCGCACTGCTTTGTCGGTAGCGCGGACAGCCGCCGCTCATCAACGCCAGGAAGGGAGAGGGAGGCCACACGGTGATGTCTGCGCTTTCGGTGCGTAGACATGACGAGAGGGGGAGTTCGTTTTTTTCTTTCTTATGCGTAACGCGTGTGTCGTGAGGTATAACCAAGCTGCCCCGGTGCCCAAGGTGACCAGACGACGAACCGGCTTCCCAGGGGCGGAAAAGCGAAACACGCAAAACACGACCTAGTTCTCACCGTTTCGAGGCGAAGAAATCGAACGTTTTTGGGTGTGTGTGCATGTTTACCTGGGCCGTTAAGAAGAAGTTTTTTTTTGTGCTTTGGGTGAAGAAGATGCGTCGGTTTTTTGTTTTGTTTTTGGGTCAGTCTTGTTATTTTAAACGTTTGTTTCCTTACCTGTAATGCGTGGTGCGAGTCATGGCCCAAGTCACACTCTTGGGAAGTGAACTTGTGCGGATGCAGTCGAGCTGCAAGCAAAAGAGTTTAACTTTTAAAGGTAAAAGAGTTTCTAGGCAGAGTAATTAAACGAATTTGCTTCGACGAAACGTTAACAATCAAGACATTGACATGTTTTCCTTCCATTAAAACTCCAAAAACACTCCAAAAATGAAGACTTCAGTCGCTTAAGGCTCTAGTTAGAACTTACCGCTATTATTGTAGGGTGTCCCATGGTCTAACTTTTATGCTACAAAGCGAAAACTGAGCCTGTTTTGCATATCCTCCACAATATTGTTAGGGAAAAACCTCACCCGGATCGAGAAAACGTCCCTTCCTCGATGCCCACAAAGGGTTCAGTGACCGGATACTGGACCGGAAGCTCCTTATGTTTTGTCAACCGTTTGTTCACCGCGTCCGGTTAGCGTTCGGTAGAGGTGTGTGTGTGTTTTATCCTTCCATCACAACATCATTACATTTCTGCAAAAAACAGCGTTCCGTGCAATGGAAATGTCCATTTGCAAAATAATGGGAGTGAAATGGACAAACCAAGGGGAAGGGCAACCAAAAAACAACTGCAACTCCCTCCTGATTATTTCAACTACACACTCTGCTGTCATAATAAACATAACGCACGCGCGTGTGTTTGCATACAAAAAAAGGTTGGCAGCAAGGATACCGGAAGTGAACCCGCTACCTTACCTTCTACGGCACTAGCCCCTTAATTGAGCGACGGAAAGGGGACAACACCACCCAAGAGCCCTTTGCCGTCCGTCGATTAATTAGAATAATTATCAGCTTTCGTATCGAGCGACATCAAAAATGTTTGTTGCGGCTGGCTCGATTAATGATGGGTCGTTTTTTTTCTCTCTCTTCTTTTCAATATACAACCAAGCTCAGGGTGAGTGGTTGTCGTTCAGTAGGGTTTTGGATTGAGCAAGAAGTGGAATGAAGTGGGAAAAAACAGCACGCGTCTAGAAGGGGAAAACAAAACACTCACCAAAGGACATTTAACGAGAGCGCACCAAAACGGTAGCAGAACCCTTTCCTGCGCCCTAATAACATTTACGTTCTTGTTGTTCTCTTGAACTCTCTGGCTGTTTTAACGGAGAGTGTATTGCAGTGTGTTTTTGATACACAGCCCCTTAAATAATAATTAAAGCTTCCCCACGGGCAAAGGACAAGGGGTTGACAATGATTGTTCCGGGCAAATGTAGCGAAAAGCGAATTTCCACCGACAGGCAACGTTTTATGCTGCTGTTATTGAAAATTATTCTAATTAGCCTGTCGGGAAGGAGAAAAGGTCCTTGGGTTTTGTGTGTGTGTGGGTGTGTGTGTGTGTGTTGTTTTTGTCTCCCAGTTTTTCTGGACCCCTTTCCGGTTTCGGTCGAGTGGGTTTATGGGATTGCACCGGGGAGGGGGAGACAACTTTACAACGCCAAATCAACCACCACACTCCACCGATTGTGGTTGACATGTTGATAAGATGTTGAAAAGTCCAACGATAATACGGCGGGGGGGGGGGGGGGGTGACTGCGGGCGGCCGGGCCAGCTCACCATCATCAATTCTTCAACCCCGCAGGAAGACGGCGGTGGCGAATCGTCGTCGTCAATTGTTGTCCAGGCCGAGGGACATCGAGCCAGGATCGATCGTCAGGGCGGCGAGCAAGGGGAGCTTTGTGTCCGCCATGGGGAGTTCAAGTTGGCTGACTTTACGATCCTTTAATGGGTGCTTGAATTGTTGCCGCTGCTATAAAACGGTGGCAACAGCACCGGTCGGGGTGTGGCAAAGGATGGCAGAAAAGACGGCCCGGCGACCAGGGGTAAAATGTTGGGCCCGGGTTGGGGTTTGTAGTTGTGGTTTTCTCGCTATCGGTGCCATAAAAGCGTGGACAATTGCTTCATAAGCTCTGGTGCTGCTGCTGCTGCTACTGTTGGTGGAGAAATTTTAGGGACATTTTAGTCCTCCTTATCCCCAACGCTTGGTGACGCTTGCTTTTGGTCGGTATTCGGTTCAACTCGGTACCAAGTGCACCGGCGAGGGTTTGCGTGATGTGATTTGTCCTGAGGGGGCATAAAAGGGACTAGATTTATGAACTAATTGCGACGTTTTCGGGATTTTTTTTTCGGGATTAGGACCAACACTTGGGTATAAGTATGTCGGCACGATAACTCTGAGGTATTCCGGGAGCGGAGGATGGTGACACTCGTTATCGGATGGAAGGTAGTGAAATAAAAGCTTTAGTGCCTAGATTGTAGTAGTTGCATACCGACCAACTCCAAAACCCTGGGGTAACAGTTACGACGTTATTTGGGCAGGAGATTGCTGAAGGATTTTCGGGGATTCAATGTAGAAGAAAGCAGTGAACAATAAACTAATTGTTATAAATGTTAAATCAAATAAAGTAGTAACTAATCCAACATTTTTAACAAAGTTCGTATATTATAGAATCAAACATTTAAAACGAATGAAGACATTTTGAAGTTTGGAATTGTTTTTATCGTAGTTTCTTACCTTCTTTGCTCTATAGCATAGCTATCTCACATTAAACCAAATTTCTAACAAACACATAAAAACAAACCCATCAATAACAAATTCCAATAAAACAAACTTACAAACTCCATCTTGCTCACGTCCTCAGGTTTGTTTCATTGCGTTTTACCTCAAAACAAACACTGAACACCCATTACTGAAGGCCGTGGCCGTAGCGCACGGAACTAGGACAGTCCAAGTAGAAGTGTCATCCTGTTCCGCAGTACAAGATCAAACCAGAATCCTTTCACGACATATGGGGCAAGACGGTGCGGCAAGAAGTTCTCCGTGGCCAAAAATATCGTCCACACAGCCTTGGATTGTGTTTTTAGCAATGGAATAAGACAGGAGCGTGGTTTGTAATGGGTCCCCCAACATCGTAGAATTCTTTGGCCTGTTTCTTAGAGTCTGCGGATTCGATAGGTGTTTTCTTGCAACAAAGTTTGTGGCTCGTGGTTTGTTGCGGAGACTTCTTTTATGTGTTTAGTTTTCACTCAAAATTCGTGATTTATTTGTGCTTGTTAGAACACATCTGTAACTGTTCCAATAAATGATTCTTTTTTATAATAATAACATTGGGAGCAAGTCTATTTTAAAAATAATAACAAAAATCAGTACAATATCGAGAACTGATGAATAATATGGCGCACGTTCAAACTAAAATAGAAGTAAATCAATTGAAATACAAAGAACTGAACAGAGAGAAAAAACAACAAACAGTAGTAAAAAAATAAGTAGAAAACCAATAAATATATAAATAAAGTTATAATATGGGTAAACAATGAAACTAAACAAAGAAAGCAAACATTATAAAAAGAGTACAAATAAGCAAAAAACCAAAAAATACAACAAATTAAAAACACTCAAACTGCCTAAGAACTTTTGTGAACAGAATCGAACACTTACAAGGATACAATCCAATAAGAAAAATAAAACAGAGAGCAGTAGAGCAAATGGATTCGAGCGCCAATACACCGGCATGTTTATTTATCATCTGGCTTTAAATGGCGTACCATTGACGATGTGCAATCGATACACAGTGGGGCAGAGCCGGCTTACTCTAGTGCACAGTCTCGAAAACGAAAACTCAGTCAGCGCCCGCAGATCGATGTCGAATTCGAATCGAAAAGTTTCCGTTTGCTTGCGGCTGTGACCCACTTGCACACTAACATTGGGCGGCGTGCGGGTGGGCCTGTAATGTGTGTGTGTACGTTCTTCGTCGTTGTCTTAGAGCAAAGGGAGAATATGACGAGAGAGAGAGAGAGAGAGAGCGAGAAAGAGAGCGAGAAAGAGGGCGATAGACTGTCACACTTCAGTGTACCGTTGAATTACTTTTTAATTGGCGATAGGTTTTTGGTTTCTCTTGATTCTTCTCGGAGGAGCCGGTGAAACGAGAAGCAGACGACTTCAATTGCGGTTCAGGACAACAAATCATGGGTCTCTTCTTTTTGTGGCATTGGTGGGTGCCATTCGATGTGTAACTTACACCTGCGGCGCAATCCTGCAGTCCAGTGTTTGTGTGTGCATTAAAAAAAAAGATGCATTATGCAGAGAAATTGAAACAGAAGCAATAAGGAAAAAAGAGAAATAAAAGGGAACAGCAAGCAAAAAAACATGCACACACACACACACTTCCTGCCAATGCGATCTTCGGTGGGTAGTTTTACACGCATCGGAAGGGAAAAAGTCATACTCCTGAACGCCTCGGAGCCGGAGCGAATGGATTTATTATGATTGCATTAGTTTTGGTCTGGCAGTTCTCTCGGACCGTTAACGTGTGGGGGAGGAGTGGAGGGGGAGCGGGCACCCGGGCAGTGTTGAGAGGAGGGCTATATGGAGCCACCGGCCTCAGGGTCTCGGTGTTACTAATGAAACGTTATTTTCCGATTAAGCTATCAACGCGCAAGCATGTTCGCGGGTGAGCTACAGCAGGGAGATGCGGTAGCAGCCAGATAATAATTATCATTTATTCAGCTACTTTACGACTGCTTTATGAGATGGAATTAGGTGTTGAGAAAGTGTGGGGGGAGGCAGAGAGACAGAGTGAAAGGGTGCTATTGATACCCCTTTGGGCTGTGTGTGTGTTTGTGTTTAATGATATTTAACGTGGAAATTAAAGAAAAAGCTGCTTGGGGCGCTCCGTCCGATGCAGTTGCAATCATTGAATGTGAAAATTGCATGGTTTGGGGAAGTATTTTTCCCTGTCGGTATTTATGGTTAATGAGGAAAAGTATGGGTTTTTGGTACGGGTTGTGATAGTTTTGGTAAATGAATTTATTGCACACCCTTATAAAGGAGCTTTGTCGGATAAAAGTAGGAATTTTGTGAACTACAAATTTCCCTGGAACTGAATGATTTAAGAAGGTTTAAGTCATGGCACGAAAATTACACCGAACAACCACACTGTATCTTTAGCGGTTTCTTATTAGATTATGTTTTCTGTTGCATTTTGGCATTACAGTAAGATGAAAATTAACGTTATTTCTCTCTCTTTCTTTCTTCAATTTTCCCACAGAGCGTCAAACACGACTTCGAAGGATAGATCGTCCGGTACTGGCGGCGTTCCCACCGACACCAACGGCATCCGGTACCGCTTAAACAGTTCTCATGGGCCACCGTGGCGGAAAATTGCCGCCGCGATGTCCACACTTACCAACAACGCCAATAACAGCAGCAGCAACAGCAACAGCAACAATAACAACAACAGCAGTAGCAACAACACTAACAACAACAACAACAGCATCGCTAGCTACTATCAGCAGTACATCCAGCACTATCAACTGTCGCCCCAGGGGGGGACCGCACCGCCATCCGCCGGTGGTTCACCGACGGTCACGAGTATCAACAACAACAACAACAACAACAACGGTCCGACATCCGACAACATACACACCATCAACAACAACAACAACAACATTAGCACCAGCAGTAGCAGCACCAGCAGCAACCAAAGCCAGCCGACGACGGCGGCTAACTCCGGCAGTGGCGGCGGCGGCGGCGTCGTCGGTGGGATTCTGGGCGTGCGAGAAGTTAGCGCCAAGCTGTTCCTACCATTTGCCCGCGCGAAGATGATGCACTCGTCGTCGTCCGCTGCCTCGACACCGGCCAAGGACCAGCACCAGCCCGGCACGCCGCTAGACGGCACGTCGATGGCCGGCATGAATGCGACACCGTCCGGCACGCCGTCGGCAACGCCGGGCACGACGACGGGCGGGAGCAGTGCCGGCGTGTCCGGGGCGGGCCGCGCCTCGTCGCTGATCATACCGAAGGCGCTGAACGTGGTGCTGCACGGGTACCACCGGAAGCACAAGACGAACAAGAAGAAGTACTTCGTCGTGTACGGGGACGTGCCGGGCAAGGCGGCCCGGCTCGAGTACTTCGACAGCGAGAAAAAGTTCAAGCAATCGTTCCAGAAGGGCAGTGCCGGCTGCGACGGGGGCACCCAGCCGAAGCGCACCATCGTGCTACGCACCTGCTTCAACATCAACAAGCGGCACGACCTGAAGAAGCAGATCATCTCGCTGTACACCAAGGACGACAGCTTCTGCATCGTGTTCGAGAGCGAGGAGGAGCTGAACCTGTGGCTGCGGACGCTGCTGCGGCTGCAGCGCGGCGAAGACTCGGAGGGCGATCCGCCACGGCCCACATTCGGTAAGTGGAAAGAAAACACTGGTTCAAGAATATGGGGGGAGAATGGTTTGGTTTTACAGTCTTTATAGGGTTACAACATTTTATTGTCGATTGTGGAATTGATTTTAGAAAACCAATGAATACGATATTTCCACGCCGGTTTTGGAACAGATTCGAACTGATGATCTGTGGCGCGCTAGGCCATGCTTTTGCTGCGACGGTCATTGGGCAGTCAGTTTACTGTGTCGTTAAATTGACTATTTGTTCTGATCTTGCTTGATGAAAACTCTCGTAGCATCTTCAAATGAAGTGCCGAGCACAACTAATTGCACGAATTGGCTCAAATCATACCATCTAAACACACATTTCCTGGTGGAAAGATTCTGACCCAAATATACGTGGGCTCATCGACAAAAAGAATGTATTCGACCGTGGCAACGGTGGCTGTATTAAGCAGCTCTCTTTTTGCGTCAACAAAACAACAACACCGACATTAGCATATGGTCGTCGTGAACTTGTTGGAGCTCTCGCCACGCAATGCAGCGCGCAAAAACAAACATTGTTGCTGTTGTTGCTATTTACCTATTGCTTTTCTTCCACTTTTTTCGTCGAGCGTTTGCGTCGCAGCAGCTGCTCGTTCAATGACGTAAACGGATTAAGCCCAATGTTGGTAAACACAGAGGCATCACGATGATGGAGCATGATGCTGATGATGATGATGGGAAGATGGGGAGCGAAAGTGTTGGCGGGGGGTTTTAATGCATCCATCACGGCGGCAGAAACAGTTCCCACAGCTTCTTCGCACCGGACACGTGGAATTCCGTTGAGGAGGTCGACTTGCATATGGGAGGTTTCGTTCGCAGCGAACTGGACAACATTCCTTTTCTTGGACAACACTTTGCCCATGCTTTTGGGCCTGTTTACGTGCGTCTGCTCGAAATTCACATCCAGAAAAAAGGTGGTTAAAGGAAATTGGAATGAACAACGTTTTGGAAAACCCTTTTTTGAGTTGTTTTTTTAAATTAAATTAAATAATTTTTGCATTTTGTTTTCCTCAACCCTTGAGCTTTCCCTGGGGCCACACACACAAACACACCTGCATCATTGCGTCGTTGCTCCGTTGATGCGCCTATGTCGTTTCTTGTTTTGCTTTTAGGCCCAAAGGGTGTTTTTGGTTTTTCGCTTCTCGCAAAAGGTCATAAATTTGTGTTAACCCTCCTCAGCAGCAGCCAATGCAGACGAAAACGTGTTGAAGTGCGGAACGCGAACGGTCCACTGGGATGCATTTATAATTCATACACGCCTGACATATGAAGAAACAAACGGCGAAACCGGCAGTGGGAAGGCAAAGTAAGTTTGAGAGCTGAGATGGACTGAACCGTCCTCCCTGTCCATTAAACGGTGGTTATATGTCCCTATCCGCAACAATGCTGGCGCGACAGCGACAGCCGTTCATCAATGGAAGATTAGTGTAGTTCGATAGATCTGCAGTGTAAATGGTAGAGTTATGTTTTAGACTGTTCAAAAGCTTTCCAATTCTTTGCTCGTAATAATACTAATAATGATCTTTTATGTTTGTTTGAAGCTCGCAACGTTTCTTCTAGGAAGTCACGGAATCGGGCAAAGAAATTAAAAAGTTAGCACAGGAAACCTGCTGCAGCACACTGCGGAGGAAACTAAAAATCATAGGAAAAGAACACCACCAAAAAAAAAAAACCCCTATGCAAAAACAAGCAATTTCAGGCAATAAAGCAAAGTCACGTCCCGGTGTGTCGTTAGAAGTTTTGCTCCGGGTTTAGTTCCGTGAGTGTTTCTATGCATAGTAGCCAGGGGTTCAGGTTTTATGCCTTTCCGTTTGAACAAAACCTCTCTCTCCCCCCGTGGGAGGAGGACACAGACACACACACAATCGCCAGCAGCAGCTCCGGGCTCTATCTTTATGGCAGAGAGTGACGTTTTCCGATGAGGAAGATAAACCGTCCCCACGGTAGAACCGGGTCTCGGGTATGTATAGATTCCTGGTTCGTTACGATGGTGGGAGGAGCACCTTTATCGGGAATATGGCATTCACTGAGTTGGGGCGTTTTTTTGTTGGGAGATTCGTTGTGTGTATTTAAGCAGTGCGCTGGGACCTCTGGCGGAGGGTGGAAGTTTTGTTTTTTTTCTTTCACGTTATTTGCCTACTTTTGGGGACAAGAAGGAATATTGTCGTCCGAGAGGCCGATATGCGTTTTTGTTTAAAGGGTGTTTTGCTTGCTTTCCAATCCCTCCGTTGAGGGGGGAGGCTTTGTTGGAAAGGAAGCGTTTGTTAGAATGCACGACGGTTTCGAAAGGCTGCTGCTCTTAGCATGCGGCAGCATTCGCCCGACGACTCCTCACCTCTTTGGGGGGCCCGGCTCTGGGGCTGGTGGGACTTTGGCGAAACGCATTGCGCGAATTCTGCGACGTTTCGTGTTCGTGACTTTCATGCACAACAAACATATGCGGCATCAGGATGAGGAGTAAGGAAGGGGAAAGTGCTGTGGGGCAAAGGAGAAATTATATTTAAAAGAAAGATTAAACCGCGTGAGCGAGAGAGAGAGAGAGAGAAAGAGACGTCTCCAATACGGATTCGAAGCTTTTCGAACTCTCCAACCTGCACCAGCAGGATATCTTGGCCCAGAACGCCTATGTGTGTGTGTGAACCATTTTTTTTTGGAGGGGAGAGGGGGGTGATGCAGGATGTTTAACAGGCAGCTTCCGGCAGCGTTTCGAAGGGTGATTTGTTGTTGTTGTTGTTGGTACTACGTTCTTAATTCGGTTTCTAGCGACCCTTCCGGTGGGCGCCGAGAGGCCCCCTCTAAGTATGAGGGGACGGTTAGGGCAGCTACGAAACAGCACCAGAGGCCCAGAACGCTTCGGAGAACCACGTGCGCCACCACGACGTGTTTGCACGTGTGCGATGAATTTTCGAACAGAAAAGAAAAAAGCATATTCAACATTCGACCTGTTTTTGTCGAGCTTGCGGGGGGGGGGGGGGGGGAAGCATTGGAGGCAGAGGGTTTCCCCTGCTTTCCACTCAATCAATTATGCGTCCCATGGCGCATGGGGTGTGGTGTATCGTGCTTGTTGTGTGCCGTATGTGCTTGCTTCAACGTTTGCTTTTTTGTTTCAATTTTTTTTGTTATGGAGAGAGCCGCCTCCGGGATATTCTGGTGGCAGAGTTTTTCGAAGTTGAAGTTGGGCTTTCCTCGAAAAGTTTGCTTTCTGTTTGCAATACACCATTCCGGTCCTGAGGGATTTGGGAAACGATTACTTTCTTTAATCACTTTCATTTTGATTAAAACTGATTTGATGGTTGACCAGTAAATTGATATTATTGCAAACATAAAATGCCTCAACATGAAGCATGCAATATAATATAAACACTCTCTGTCTTGTTGCTTGACATCGTTTTTTTTTTTAATTTTCTGTACCATCTTCCTGTCGTCCAGTGTGCCGCCCCGCCCGCGACACACGACATGCCATTTATGAGCAGAATTCCGGCGAATTGTTGTCCAGTCTGTGTGTCCCGCGATGACGCAAGCCCCATGCCTCCATGGAACGACGCATCTGCTGACCACGGGCTACGAATCCCGGCGGCCACAGGGGTGGGTTTTTTTTTGCTTGTTTGATTCGGCCCATAGCTACCCTCAAACTCTCGCCCCCCCCCCCCCTTTTTGTGTACCGTAGGCAACATTTATTTGCGTAGCAAACATCCATCCTTGAGCGACGGTCGGTCGGTTTATTGAAATGTCGTCGGCTAGCATTGTTTTGCATAAATATGCGCTAAACGGCCATCGCTGCCCGTTGGTGCGTGTGCGCGTCCCGAGGGGAGCTGACACACGCGGGTTCCAGTTCGGGTTTGTTGTCGCCGTGGGTTCTTTTCCCCCCCACCCCCTGTTCTTTCTGCTCCCCGCTGAACGATGCTCTCGTTCCTGCCAACATCACAGTTTAGCGCGGTACGCCAAAGGAGATAGGGGAGAAGAAAGTTAAATAAAATCTCAAGCGCAAGCAATCAACCTTAAAACTGTTGTTACACAAACACACACACACGTCGCCCTCTGTAGCACAGAAGGATGACGTGTATCGATCATTTGAGTTTGTGTTGATTGTAATCTTAAATGCTCTAGAGGTTAACCCGGTAAGGTTTTCTCCTGTCTGTAAATGTACTTAGGGTCTCCCGTCCCCCCTCAAAAACATATCCACTTTGCTGACTACAAACCAGCGAAGAAGCGATCGATCTTTTGGTGCTTTCGATTGCAGCGATACGACGCTTGACAGACGCTTGGGTGATTTATTTTTAGAGCAAAGTTTAATGAGCCATACACTTACGGGCGAAAGCAATTCGGTTTTATTGTGCCAGCAGGGTAGGGAACAACATGGCTAATGGGGTGTGCAGCTAATGGTGGGCTCGGGCGAGATCTTCAATTTTGGATACAGTTTTATCTGAGGATGCATGTATATAGGTAATGGTGCATTTTATGTCATTTGTTGAAATGTTTTAATTTGTTTTTATATGCTCCTGTTTGAAAAAGAGGATCAAATATTGTAAAATTTTAGTTTGAGTTTTACAAATTTAGGTTTTTTTGTGAAGAAAAAATCCGCTTCATGTTTTTTTATGAATTTATTGAGTTGTGCTCCAAATAAGCTAATAAACTTTACAATCGGTTGAAAAATATTAATCAGAAATAGTTTAAACATAGAAAAGTGTATTCCAAAAATCCGTGGGAAACCCTGTAAATCTATCTTGCAAAAGATATTTACATTCAACTACTTAATTATTTCAATTCTCCGTTAAACATTGTGAGGGTTGCGAGTAGTATCATCTGCTCGAAATATTAAGGTATTTTAAATAATATTTATTTTTTATTCATAAATTATGTTTTGCGGTGCTATTCGTCGAAAAGATCATTATTTCTAATGTTGTGGATTTTTACAAAATAAAATGTCAAAATTCAGGTGTGTATTATGCTACAAATCGCACTGTTATACCTGATCTCGGATTGCTATAATTATAACTGCTAAAACTAGGGGCGAAAAGTCTGCCTAGGCTCGCAAGCTCTTTAATGCGAGGGCTCTGGACCTGTGAACTTGTATGACGTGCGAGCACTCACGCGCCTTCGCAAATCGCTGTCAATTGCATGGCGGGTCCGAATACAAAATACTAAGGTTCAGTTTGGTAGTGTACACTTTCGAGCAGCTGCTCGAATTAGGCTCAAAAAGAAGATAGTAAATCAAAATGAGGTTATAATTTGCATATATCGCTATAACAGGCTAATTTGATTAGAATAGCTGGTTAGCAAAGTCACGCACGAAAAAAGAGCTTGAAAAGGTGTAAAAAGCGATATTATTGATAAAGATACAGTAGAACTCTATGCTATTGCAAACTTTTTTGAATTGTTTAAATGGCTTAACGAACTTTGTGGTAACTTGTACTAAAATTCAACAGATAGATAGCTTCAATAAGGGTAATCTAAACACTACTCTATTGGTGCAAATCCTTCAAACTTCTTTGAAGAATGTCCGATACATTCAGATCAACATTCGATCTACTTCCGGCTGGTACCACCACTACCACCAAAACCCGATCGATCGGTAATGGTCAAACCAAACTTCCTTCAGGCAATGCGGCAAGCAGCAGCAGCAGCAGCAGCAGCAACTAACTCTCGAAGTAGATGCGCCTTTTTTCCTTCACCATTCTAGCCACACACTCCTTCGCTCAATTTTCCCTTCTCCTCTCTCTCCCGCATCCTTCCCGACCCGGAAAAAAGCAGCCGGAAAAGCAGCGCGCCAGGGCCGGAACGATGAGCCCATAAATGGGGAGATAATTGAATCAATAGATTTCCATTATCTTACGCTCGCCTCGCTTGACGCGCGCCGTCATCACCAACGACGACGACGACCAGGACGACTTTTGGTTGGCGCGCGGGTACGACCGAAACCATTATGCTGTCCGTTCCGAGTGTCGAGTTGTTGTGGGGGCGTTTTTTTGTTGTATGTCTCGTACCACCGTGTGTTGTTTGTGTGTTTCGTTTGCTCACTCTCTCTCTTTCCGCACGCTTCAGCACTGCTTTTTATGTGCCCATCAACATTCATTCGGTCGTTCTTGTTCGAAGTGATGAACATTGGCCCATTTCTCGTGCCCTCCGTCGTCCGGCCTAAGGACATTTTCGGGGTCGGGATGGTACAGCCCATCCTTCATGGTGAAGACCGCCGGAAGGGGGGGTTGGCCGTTAACGTACTCCACTCCATTGCATATCCGTTACAAGTGTGCCGAAAAGCATAATGTCGGGGGCGCGCGCGCGCGCTCACGCTCTGGCTGCCGGCTGTTTTTAGTGACCCAACCACCCACACTACCCTATTAAGCGACCTCTGGTGTACTCGGGGGTTGGGTGTGTTGTGAAGAGCGGGTGGAGCAAGATGGAAAAATAGATTTACTGTCAGCCACAAGAAGAAAGGCTTTTATTGGGAGTTAACTTTCTGTTGGCGGCTGCTGCTGCTGCCGTTTCTGCTTGTAAAATGTTGATGGAAAGGTATTTTTTCTGACGTTGTTGTTGCTTGAAGGCTTACCACCCGCGCGACCTCGCGAGGATTAACGAGCGGCGGAGTTGTTTTACAATTAGTCACGCCGCCAACCGCCCGCCAAAGACGCTTTCTTCTCCACCCAAGCATCCTGCAATGGGCTGGAACTCCACTCGAAACCGTTTGGCATTTTGTGTGCGTGTGTGTGTTTTAATGGTAGTCCCCGAGTGGCACAATTGGAAATGAATCGATGCTTACGGGTGAATCGGATCCCTCAGCCAGCCCCAGCGGCCCAATCGAAATGCCATCGAAAATGTCAAAAGAATTTGTGACACGTGTGGGGCCCCCGAAGGATATATTTGTTTGCAAATTTCGTCGACCGCGGGAGAGGTAGGCTTACAGTCTAAATCGTTGATGATTTCGAGCCCGGTTCCAAGAATTGCCGCTAATGCCACCGTTCTGGGTTGGAATTGAGATGTAAGTAAAATTTAACCTCAATGAAAGGAACCATTGAAGCCTTACGGGCGAAAACAGATGAGAAATGAAGCAGAAACACTCCAAAAACATGTCGACTGTTTGGGTTTGCAATTCTTCATTTATGAATGCATGATTTGCTGTTCCAATGGTCCCAGAATGGTGTATGGCGGTGGGATTGGCAACCCATTTTTCCAACCTAGCACACCTCCAACGGAGCGGGGTGCGCCCCCTGGGTTTGATGAAACTAATTTTACACCTCAGCAAACATTGATCGCGTTTGGCGGTGGTGCGGTGCGTATACCCTCTATCCTTGGTGCGAGTTACAATTCGGCAACTAGCGAGCCTCGAAGCCCGCCATTTTGCATGCTCCTCCCCCTCCCCTCCCGAGCCAAACACGGGATATGGCTTCCCAATCGTCAAGGTTGCACCTTTTGCTTTGCGGTTAATATGGGGTGGTCCCCGGTCGCACCCGAACGAAAGTGCCGAAAACAATATCCCATTACACAATTTGCCCCGCTTGTGTGGAGTGTTTGGCGCGAGATGAAAGCGAGGAATTGAACGCGCTGGGAGTCCACCAGAGGAACCACCATTCACCGTCTCACCCTCTCTGGAGGCGCAGGGGTCGCTCGGTTTTAATTAGGTGTCAAATCGGATCGTTTACAGCGATGCGCACCGGGCCACCGTTGGCGGGATTCCGCCTCGGCGTATCGCGTTCCGGTGGGGTGGTGCGTAAAAGTGCGTGAACAATCGAACACGCAATGGCAGAGCAGTAAAATTCGGGCAGCAAGTTCGGGTCCCCTCAATAAGGGGATTGACATGCGAAATTTGATATTTATCATTTGGCGCAAATGGGCGATGAGCTCGTGGGACAAGGGGCGACAGGGGACGTACCAGGTAAACGGGATTACTCGGAGCAGCGGTACAGAGTTGCGTGTGTCCAGGTGAGAGATGATCCAGGAGTGTAGCGGGAATTTTATGTCACCTTGGCAGTTGGGTGGTGACGGTGAGCCGACCGCAAGTCGGTAGTAATTAAGCCAATGGGGGTAGAGGTCGTAATGTACCAACGGGAAGGGTGCGAGACACGACACGTGAGATTGGGCTCAGTGAAATTCGGGAAAATCCGATATTGAGGGATTGATCGGTGTTTGCAGTATTGGTTCACGCTTTGCCCGGTGGTGGTAACTACTGGGTCGGTCGATTAATCTTTCCTGGGAAGTTGGCTGGAAACCCCGCGAGGGTTAGCAGTTATGAGATATTGCAGTCGGTTTTATTGACCTACCCAGGACATTAAATTGTTCGGCTTTGTAGTGCCTGATGTGAAATTTCTGATTGGCATGCTTCGCGTCGTGTGATACGTTGGTTCTACTTTTGAAATTCTATGTTGATTGTTCAGATGCAAGAACATTACATTTGCTCTAGGTTTATGCATATTACAGTACACCCTGGACTAGGAATAAAGGCTATAAAGGTGCAATATTTATTTAAAAACATAATAAAATAGTATGATGTAAGCATCAAAATATAAGTAATTGAATTGTGCAATGTATGAATATCATCTGATATCAAAATAAATTAAACTATCTTTTACCTCACTGGTTGGATAGGATTGCCAACTAAAGAGTTCACACTCGATATTTGAGTTGTTTGACAATCGGTGGATGTAATTAAAAAACAACCGAAAATTTTATTCTAAAAACTTATTTATCCAAACGGAAATGCATCGCAATGACTTTGCTTGATAGCTCCTTGATTACCGTGCCGGTGCTTCTTTATGTCAAAGCTATCTCGTTGGATGAAAACCAACTGAAAAAGACCCAACCGGTGAGGTTATACTGTATTTTAATCCAGTGTTAACTGGTCCGGTCTCATGGTAAACTCGTCAACTCGTACAACTTAACAACATGTCCGTCATGGGTTCAAGCCCAGAATGGACCTTACCCCCATACGTAGGATTGATTGACTATCGTGTGTAGTGTTGGGTTAATCTGATTCAGACTCAAGAATCTCAACGAATCTTTGAAATTATTCAATGAATCTGAATCTCGGTTCGAAAGATTCACACAAATCTTAAAAATTCTTGAATCTCAAAAAAATCATGAATCCGTATGATAATAATGATAATCTCTAAAGATTCACATATTTATTGAAAGATTGACAAATCTCTAGAGATTCATAAATCACCAAAAAATTATAGAGATTGAACTTCTTATTTTTCTTCTTCTTGGCGTAACAACTTATGTGATCATGCCAGTCCAGCCTATACATGATTTCGTGACTTCATGGAAACTGAAGTTTAATAGTTTGTTTTAATCTTTCGATATCCATGAATCCTTGGAGATGCATGAATCTTTGGTGATCCGATTTGAGATTCGAATCACTCATTACAGAAGATTCATAAGAATAAATCTTAACGAAAGATTCATGAAACCTAACTCTACTATCCTGCTATGGGTAATAAGTCATTGAAAGCCAAGCCCACTAGTAGGGCAAAGTCAGCCCTTCAGACCCGACAGCAAAGAAGAAGTTCACTGATCCTTTTCGGCGTTGGCGCTAGCACAACCTGTCAACGTCTTATTGAAGTTCATTATTTGGAAGATCAAAGTCCCGAACACTAAATATAGACAAGCCTGAATTATATTGAATTCCTGAACCCCATGTCCTTTTTTCCAACTGCATACGCGAGAAACCTGGAGTGTTGAACATTGGTACAGAGTCCTTTGATGTTTATCTTATCAAGGAGTTACTGTACTTCTAATTCCTTTTTCTTTGTTTATATATTGGTTTTGTATCCTTTTGCTTCAGACAAAAAAAAAAAACATGTATAAGTTGGAACTTCCTAATCCTGGACCAGTTGAGTGTTGTTGGACATTCTCCGGAATAGAACTCAACAAATAAAAACACAGTTGCACGTAGAAAAAAGTATTGTTTCTAACCGAAGCGCAACATCCCCCACCCACCACTCCCCGCTTCGCTTCGCTCTGCTAGGGCCGTTCACCCCGTTTCGCACCAGTCACGCGTTGCGACGAACGTGCCCGGGATTTAAGGGGGCAGCAGCCCCGTCAAGTATCGGAGTATCGCGAAGCATCGTAAAACTTCGCTCCCAGACAATATCCGCGTGCAGCTAAACCGACCACCACCACCGGGTTAAAAATTAATCATCGTCAAAAGCACAAAAAAACCGAAAAGCAAAACGTCCAGAACGTGAGTGCATACGGCACGGTTTTGTTTCGGTTTTTAAGTATTCTGTCGCGCGAGCACAATAATCTCGCTCGTGCATCGATTATTCGGTTACGGAGTTAAATGCGTTTCTTAGCTCCTTTATTGCAACTCACCATTTGTTTGCCATGCAATAGTGTGTGTGTATGTGAGCTGCAACAATGTTGCAACGCAGCGAACCGATGGAGGCGAAAACTCTAATCGGTCATTGCACGAATTGAAACCGAGTGAGTTGTGCATTGAACAGCTGTGTGCTGGTTGGTGTGTTTTGTTATGTTTTGCTTCAGGTTTTGTCATTTCCCCCATTCCCTCCTCGGGCCGTACACTTCGTATGCAGCCCTGTTCCATCCCATGCATGTTGGACGGTGCACGTCTCCCTACGCCATCAAACTAATCAACGAATGTTATACACACCCGTGGATGATGATTTTCCTCCTGAGCGATTTAATTAGACGCGCTTGTTGGGGTGAAATGGGCAACTGCAAGCAAGTCGATGACTTTTGCAGCGCAACGCGTGTCACTGGCCACTCGGAGTGTGGCATTTTCGTAGCAGCAGCAGCAGCATCGAGGAAAAATGATTTAATTTGTGTTGCTTTTTAAGAGCCACTTTTGGACGAATTAATTTAAACCACGTGTATCCTTTAATTGACGTCCGCGCTACAGCTGTCTTCGGTGCCATTCGGTCCAATCTAGATAGCTTTTTATTGCAAATGCAGTGAACATAAATCTATCACCCTTTAGCGCACATACACATAAAGCCGGAAGCTGCTTCAGCACTTAGCACACAAGAAAGTGTTTCCTAATGGGATCTCAAAAAAAAACGCAGAAGAGTATGTGGTGCACCATCATCCTAGTGGGGGCTAATCGGATTGATCGTTAAAATGGTGGCTGGCGCCTCTTTCTTTAGAAGCGTTTCTGGGGGGAGAAAAATGGATGATCCAAAACAAAGTGGCAACTGCAATAAACCAAAACGACAAAAAAAGTTGGCATCTGAAGTCGGATTCTCCTACCAAAAGGGCGGAAAGTGGTTTCGCTATTCGCTCGAACTGCGCAGTAAAATAGAAAAAGGGCGACCAATTATGATGCTGCCATAAAGATAGGGAAGGCGGCGGCTCATCATCAGCGGGTGAAGAGTGTCACATAAAAATTGGCCACTAGTACTACTACTACTACTACTAGTCGTTCGCGTGCTGCCGCCGTTTGTTTTTGCGCTACGATTTGCGCTATCGTTGACGAGGAAAAGCATGAATTTTTTGGGGGATTGTACGGTGGGACTAGAATGTATTGCATTGGAACAGGAATTATTGGTTGTTTTGGTGACAATTAGGAATTGCGAACAATTGGCATGATTTATAATGATAGTGGAAGCTATTCTTCAGAGGAAAAATAAACGATGAAAGAGACAGTATGTTTTGATTTGAAATAAAGACAAACTTGTATCAGGATAAGGATAGGTTCATACCTTAAGTCAAAGTAGGAACTATGAGGCATGATTGAAGAAGTGAATACTCTTTATATTAGACAATCTTACCAGGCTATTACTATGATCTTGGCTATTTCATGATTTAATTGATGACGTCATGATGAAGGAGCTAGTATACCGTAGAATAGATACTACGGTGTACATAT
The DNA here is from genome assembly GCF_943734735.2 of Anopheles gambiae. Lineage (NCBI taxonomy): Eukaryota > Metazoa > Arthropoda > Insecta > Diptera > Culicidae > Anopheles > Anopheles gambiae. The sequence continues at coordinate 19,425,950 of NC_064602.1, read as the reverse complement.
AACATAGTCTTAGTACATCCTTTTAGTGAAGCATTGTCATATATGGAGCCTACCCTCGTAACCTACACACCAACATATTACACTCAGGACTGCTCAGAAACAAGAATGTGTTCTAGGTCAAGTAATCCACAAGTTGTTCCTTCCTAACAATCTCCAAAATCTTTTGTAAAATGTGTAGCATGTTTATTGGGCGAAATTCTTCAGTTTCAACAGTGCCAGCTACTGTTTTGTATAGGAACTATAATCAATTATTTTCGCTCTTGTGGAATTATTGTTTCCTTCGGCTAGTGATGTGTTAATTGCTTCCAAAAGATTTGTTTCAACAACGTCAAGCTCGACTGTCATAGAGTTCACGTTTGATATACTTCCCTATGTAACTCCCCAATATAACAATTAAACTCCTCAATGCAATAACTTTGAAAATTTCTACAATTTAATGTTCTTTTATCTGCGAAATATTCCATCTATTTGAATTACCTAACCTATCTAACCTTGAATAACCTCTATCTATTAATTGATAGATGAAAACTGTCATATTAGATTTTGACCGCTCATTACAGCTTTTGTAACTGTGTCAAACCACGTTAAATGCTAATTATCCATTATATAAACATGCGAGAATAGTTCAAAACATCAAGAATGCATATTGTTAACAACTTTATTGCACACCACGAACGATCTCCTGTTTACTTTTGGTGTATGATTTGTAGGACTAATTGAAAACATTTCGTTCGCCAAACGTCAGAATCCACACGAAAAAAGTAGTTGATAATGTAAAAGGCTCCAGTGAGATATACCTGCCATGATTGAAGGCAAAAGATCTTGCGCAAGGACCGTAAAGATATCAGGTCAAGTTATAAGCCCGTTTTGACAGCTAGGTGGAAGAAGAATCGACGAAGAAAACTGACAGTTAGTTTTCCGCTTTTGACGAACGCTTCAAGTTCTCGAAGAAAAATTTCCATTTTAAATCACGGACTGTGTTCTAATAAACTAAAATATTCACCCAAATTGATCTCCACCAAATATTGACCATGCAAAACGTAAACAATCCATCAATACATATACAAGCGGAAAACCATCTGTCAAAATCGGAGCCCAGGGGGGGGATCGCCAAAAGCGCTATAACTACACCTCATTATACATTCCACCTTGATCTTGCGTCAAAACCGTTTCTCAGAAGCTTAAACGCGCCTCGACAAGACAACTTCGCACGTCACAACAGGTGCTGGGTGCAGCTTCCCTACATCACCCTTCTTTAAATGGCCATTCCAAAACGCTATTCCTTTTGTGGCTGGCTTAGAAACTATTCCACCGGGGTTTTTTTTTTGGCGTATTAATGCTACCTCAAGTGGACGAGGTCAGTTTAGTGAAGCGTGCGTATGAAGTTAGTATCTTCTGCTGTGTGTGTGTGTTTAGATCGCTGTTACGCCTTACGCTTCGATGTGCGATTTTTTTCTTCTATTTTTTTTGGAAGCGCGAAGTTGAACGAACCTTGGCCACATCTTTCCCATGCTGCCAAGGTCTCACGATTGGCGCGGAAACGATTCGCTAATTTCCGCCTTCTGTCGGCGGAGAGCAGAAGAGATACAGCGCAAGAGACGGGGAGGGTGTGATCGAGCGCGCAAAAATCTCAACCAACCCCGAGCACACTACGCACATTGGAGAAGTAGCAGCAGCAGATTGGACTGATTTTTATTTTTTCTTCTTCTCGCCACCCCCCCTCCCCACGCCATTGGCGGTCGGTGACGCTGCGTGCGTGAACTTAGAATGGCGCAAGTTGCAAAAAAACACAAACACGATCATTGGAGAGCGATATATGTTCAGTGACCGCGCGCCGCTGTCTTTGAGTGTGTTATTTTTCGTTTCTGCTTATTTATGTGTTGTGTTGTTCCGAACTCTTCTCCACTCTTCCCCCCTCCCCCCCTTCCTGTATTCCAATTCGTCTGTTTTGCCAAAATGCTGTGCTGCGATGTGTTGCAAAATTTGGCCACAAATGTAAAAGATACAAATCATCTCTTCCCCGCGCCTACTGCGTTCCTCGCTCGGCTCTCTCGGTGAAGTAAATGTTTATTGCGTAGCAAAAATTGGCGTATTCTTGGGGTTTTGGGGGTACGGTGCGGTACCCCAAACACAGAGCTCTCCCGAAGTAAAAGGCTTGAAATGGTGGTGGGAGTTTTGGAGTTTTTTTTTTGTTCTTTTTGCTTTGTTTCATTCACCCCATGTTGTGTGTGTGTTTGTAGTACGGTGTTTATCATTGCACGCAAACAATTCCGCCGGTCAGTTGCGCTGCTCCGAAGAAGCGCGTTCGCGAGCCCCAAGAAACCCCGGACCGCGGTGAGTAATTAGAACCGTTGGGGACGGAGGCAGTGCTGTGGTTTCTTTTTTTCTTTTTTTGTCGGAAACAGATGTTAATGGATCGGTTTGTTTTTGGTATTAGCACTTGCTTTTCCGCATTCCAGGGTTTGGTTTGCAGATTTGTTTTTTCTTTTTTTTTGCGCGGTGCGCATTGTAAATGAACTTCTACGCTGTTTGGGGCTTTCCAATGCATTTTCTGTTACAAAAATTTCGTTTATAATTGAATTAACTTTAAGAAATTTTGTACACATTTTTACACAAAAATTATTACGACAAAATTTTCAAAATAAAACATGCCAAATGACCAGCGCTCCGGACATGAGTTTGCCAAAAAAGAACGCACATCTCTCGCACCACCGCAACGCCAACGCACATAGCATCTTAATTACTAAAACAAACACACATAATCCGGTCCCGGCCTTTAGCTCCGTCCGTCGCTGTTGAGTCAGAGGTTCGTTTTTAGAGCAACTTTCATCACCCCGGTGTTGCGGTGCTTCCACTTGTTTGTGTTTAGCCACGTCCCCGAGCCGTGCTGTGCCGTCGCGAAAATTCGCGACCTAGGAAAATGTAGAACGGCGCGCGGCTCCTCCGGTTGGCGAAATGTGCACATGCTACGGGGATTGAAGCATCCGGAGCATCGACCTTTTTGTGGTGGAATCACAATACTTCCCACGCTAATCGGAAGCGTGTGTTCAATCGCTTTTAGGACCCATGATTGTGGTGTAATTTGGTGTTGGAATTGTGAACGAAAAAAAGATGGCAACAGACTTAGAACACGATGTCTGGAACTTTCACTGTAGATTCAAGAAATCGCTGAAGAAAAGGTGAATCAGTGCTCTAGATTGAAGTAGCAAAATCGAAACGAAAATAAGACTGTTCACACCTCACACGCAGATTCGCGAATATCTCGGCCATACATGTGGGCGGTTTGGTTTGGAGTGTGGTTGTTTGGATGTTTATTGTGGCTGGAAAGGGGGGATGAGTTCTTTTCTGTGTTTCGTTGCCTGCGGAGCCCGATAGAGAGGGATGTTTCCCCCAAAAGCGAAGAGAAACGACGACATCAAATCCAAAGTGATGCTGTTTTGACCTCAAGCCTGGGGGGGGGGGGGGAGTAGGGGGTTTATTTGGGGATTTTGCGGTCGCGCTGTTTGCGATGCCCATTTGGTCAGCATCGCTTTTTCCTCTTCTTCTTCTTCGACCAGACGACCCGGGTGGGAGTGGGAGTTAAGGTTTGGTGTTTGCTAAAAATATGCTCATCCAATTCGATGATTGTGTGTAGGGCGGGGTGGCTTCGCTCCCACCCCTTTCCCCTACCCCTAGTTGATGTTGTTTTTATTTTTGCGTCCGTGTGTGTGTGCTCTCAATCTATTGTGGCTTTATCTATCGATGCACGTGTATAATACAGTGTATGTGTGTGTGTGTATAAAGCTGATGCTGTTGCGCGAGAGAGAGCAACAGGCCGCAGTTGCCTAGTGGGGGTGTTGTGATGATGATGCTTTTAAATTCTTTTCCCTCGCTTGCTGTGTCTAGGCCAAAGAGACACACGATTACACACTTGCGATGTAGAGGTGTGTTTGTATGACCACGTCAGTTTTCAGTGCCACAGTTCGCAAACGTTTGTTTGTTTGTGCTTGTTTGCTTCAACCTGCTGCAGCTTTTCTGGACATCTGTGTGAGTAGTGATGGGCTGTCTGGATCACAACAACGAGTCCGTTCTGAATCCGGTAATTGTCAGTCCGATTCCGACTCCGGCCAAATCGGAACGACAAGCTCCGCCCGGAGTCGTCTATAGTATTCTATAGTCGCCTATAGTAGTCTATAGTAGTCTATAGTAGCCTATAGTCGTCTATAATCTTCTATAGTCGTCTAGAATCGTTTAAAGTCGTCTAGTGTCGTCTAGAGTCGTCTAGAGCCGTCTGGAGTCGGAGTCTACCTGGGTAGAAGTCAGAGTCGTAGTCGGAGTCGTTCGGAGTCGGAATTAATCGGAGTTGACCGAATTCTAATAAAACAGGAGTTGGAGTTTCTCAGAATCCGTCAGTGTCTGGCCGACATTTAATTTTGTTTAGTTTTTTTTTTCGTTTTTTCACTCCGTACGACTCCGAACAACTCCAAAGGACTCAGGATGACTCCAAATCTGACTTCGGACGACTCCAGACGACTCTGGACGACTCTGGATGATTTCAGACTTCTCCAGACGACTACGGACGACTTCAGACGACTCCGGACGACTCCATACGACTCCATACGACTCCGGACGACTCCAGACGACTCCAGACGACTCCAGACGACTCCAGGCGACTCCAGGCGACTCTGGATGACTCCGTACGACTCCGACTCTAACTCCGGACGACACCGACTCTGACTCCGGACGACTTCAGACGATTCCGGATAATGCTGGTTGGATTTTCTTCCAGAGTCTGTTCCAACATTTTCAGAGTCGGATCGGAGTCGACTTTCAACGTAATTCTTAGCAACTTTTCACCATGTTAAATTATGTATTCAAGATTTTCTGTAGCTTTAAACTGCAAATGTGTGTGTTTTCTTGCCATAAGGATTTATTTTTTATATTAATAGTTTGTTTTACAATATATCGACACATTTGATGTCAAAATAAAGTATATTCATTAAGGATCTTTCACAGAATATAAAAACATTTCTGACAATTACCAAATGTATGAGTCACAAGATCATTTAAGTTTTGGAATTGCGTTTGGAAATTGGAACAACACAAAAAAACCCGCCCAATCGCCAAATTCAGTCACGCGAAAACAGCCCCAAAATCTGGTCCCATTTCAATGGTACTTGACGGGTTTGTCGCAGTCTCTGTTGGACATGAACCCTCTCTACAAACACCTCCACTTCCTCCGAATCCTACATCCTTTCTTTCCCGCAATGTGGCGAGGAATGTGCTTAGTTTATTTTTCGTCCATTTAATTTCTAATGCGCCCGCTCTGCCTGGTGGATAAAGGTGCAACCGTTTCCGGCATCATTTACCGTGCCATAATAGTAATCAAGGGTGGCAAGCGGCAGGGAAATAAAAAAGCAAGAAAACTGCCGGGGCGCCGCAAAGTTGGCCCCTAAACACGATGCTGGTGTGGTGCTCATGATGATGGTGATGATGATGATGATGATGTTACTGAAGTGAAAATTGGATAACTTTTGCCAATCTGTTTTTCTTCGCATCGGTGCCTCGGTGTGCGCTATGGCGCCCGTCAATGGGGGCGGCCGTGTGTGAGAGGTGGGAAGAGGAGGCCTGCGTAGGTCATGGAAAATATTATGCTCTCTGACAATGTGTTTGTGTTTGGCCATTTTAGATCTGCCCTTAGCAGGTCTAGCAGATTCTCGGCCGCTTTTTGGACGTTAAAACATCAGCAAAGGTAGCTCCACCATCTTACCACCTAACACACACAGCACTCGGAAGTGTGGGGAAGAGGGGTTGATATTTTTTTTGGAAATTTTGTTCAAGGTTTTTGGGGATTTTTTTTTCTTCATAATGTTAATGTTATTTCACTCCCCCCCGTATGTGTGGTTCAAAATCAGAGTACCAACATTCCCCCGTGGAGGTGGTGGTTTGTTGTTCGGTGTGCGGTTGAAAGCCACCGTCGCCATCACCAATATTTAACGTTGCATTACACCGCACAAGCCGAGCCAAGCGCGCGCGTATGTGTCATGCTACCAAAAGTTTGTTTTTTATTCTTCTTTCTCTTCTTCTGCTTTGTTGTGCTGTTGGGAGGAATTAAAACAACAAAAATAAAACACATTATTTGCACAGTGGGAAAAGCAACAGAACGTACGTAAAGGCACAACAGCAAAAGAGGAACACAAAAGTAAACAAAGTTTGTTCTAACATGTAACAGTGAAGCCCACAGGCAGGGCGGCGGCGGCAGTGGTGACGGTGCCCTTAACTTGGAGTAGCTGCGTGAAATGTGTTACAGTTTAAAATGTGTTTTTTTTTTTCGTTGTGTCTGCGTCTTTGGGCTTTCTGTGGTTTGTTTTATGTTTTTTTTCCTCCCCCGATAAGGAAACATTGGTGCCTGCGCGAGTGATGAAGTTTTCTCGTCGTATTTGCTATTCTTACGTCATTTGTGTGTGTGTTTGTTTTTGTTTTGCTTTTCTACACAAGTTTTGTATGTTTCTGTTTTTCCTTTTCTTTTTAGCATAATTTTTGCATTCTGTTTTTTACTTTCTTTTGAATTTTCTTCCTTTTTGTGGAACTGCTTTAACTCAGTTTTTATTTGGTTTTCGTATGAAATTTTTTATAAAAAATCCTAGAGAAAGCTTAAAACCAAAGAACGATTAGCTTTAATTCACTCAGTCTTTTTTCTTTATTTTGTTTTCATTTGCTGAGTTTTTTGTTTGAATTGATATATTTTGTTATGTTTTATTGTTTTTTTTATTGTATCAAATTCCATGAAACATTACAATGAACCTTTTCTTTTAAATTATTTTTTATACAATTTTCTGTATGATTCGTGTTTATTTTCTTAGTTAACAGTTTTCTGAAGTTTTTGGCATGCAACAACCAAAAATATCAATATTTAAATGTATTTTTTATACCTTTTAAAACAGACTTTTGGTGGCACTTGCTATCTAAAAATTTGACAAAAATATAAAAATGAAGAAAAAAATCGTCCAAAACACCAAAAACCATCAACCACAACAACACCTCCCTCCCTATCCTCAGTCTGCGGCAGACCGATGTCCAATTCCGTACCGATATTGCGCTCCCGAAGCAAAAGAAACCTTTCCATCCGCAGAACTCAAGAAGGTGATCGGGGGGGAGTAAATCCGTCAGCTCGGATTAAGTTTGACAAAGTGTGTGACATCGCTTGTCAGTTTGTGTTTCGCTTGGCGTTTCTTGCCGGCGTGTCCTGCGTCCCTCACGGCAGACAAAATAATGTCATTTGGGGAAAAAATACGAGAAGAACAAAACACAAAAAAGCAAGCTGCAAAGAGCTCAAGGCGGAGGTCGGAGGTCGGGGTTGTGGGTTTTCCATTTCTTTTGAGCTCGGTTTTCAGTCTGCCCACGGTAGTGTGATTTTTATGGTTAACCTCAATGCTGGGGAGGGAGAGAGAGCGCACATTACTTTTTGTTTTGTTTTTTAGAACGATTTCAGTCAATCTTTGAGTCAATTTTTTTGAAGGCCTGCTTGAAGATTTTGACATCCCTTCCCACTCCCACGCCCGTCCGGATCGTGATGCGGAAAAGCGGGTCAAAGGTGCAGAGTCTGTGCGTCTTTTTTTTGTTGTCGGCATTTGTTTTATTGCTTGGAATAGGGCAATAATGTATGTTGCGCCGGTGTGGTATTTATTTTAAAAGCTCCCGTTTTATGTATCTGTTTGTCTTGATCTTTAAACTGGGGGGAAAAATCACCCTCCTGATTTGATTTGAATGAACATTCGTCACTCCCTCGCCCTCTCAACTGCCTTTAGATTTGTCGCCGCAGCTGCTGTGTCCGCGTCGTTGATGGATTCCTTCTGGAGCCTCAAGCAGACATTGATTCCGCTGCGTTCTTGTTGCATTTTTCAACGCTCCTCCTCCTCCTCAGCGAAACATGCGACGAATGGCCTCTCCAGCTGTAAGCTTTGTGCAGGACAGCTCCCCCTACTACGTCCAGCTGGTGTGATGGGTCACCTACGCTCGATCAACCCGGTTGCGGTATAAAAATATCACAGCCACACGGGGCACCCCATTGTGAAAATAGACGGTATTAGTTTCGGCCAGCTCATCGTTCCCCCCTCATTACCACGTAAGGGGCACGTGTCTATCACTTTCGCTGCGTTAAATAATGGGAAGAGAGCGAGAGAGAGAGGGGCCAAAGAGATAGATTAGAAACACTCGCATTGGGGGGCAGAGAGTGTACGAGGTTGTGTATCTGTAATCTGTGAAGACAGTTGGCAGAGCGAGGGCACGGGTATGCCCATATGTGCTGGTGCGTTCATTCTAGATATTTGTCGAGCTCTGTTGGGAGGACGAAACAAAAATATATAAAAAAAGCGTAAAACAAACCGTGGGATGCGATGCAAATATTTTGTTTTTCGTGGAATTTCATTTGTAGCTTTTCGGGGGTAAGGGCGTGCGCGCGCGCGCGTGTCACTCGTACTTGACGAGATCAAATGTTTTGGCTCAAGTTACCCCGCTCTCAACGTGGGTTTTGTATCAATAATGTGGCAGAGAACGGTGGATAGAAAGATGGGACATGACGACCATTCAAATTTAAAATTTAAGATTGTTCATTATTGTAGGTTTTTTTGGGAGCAAGCATTTGTTTAATATCTGTTGATAGACTCAAGATCTCTATTTACAAATTTGGTTACAATAATTAGGTGTCATAAGTAATTCAATTGGAAATTTTTTTATACGAGACCACTCATAACCACTACAAAAACGGCAACAAAGCGTAAAACAATCGAGCGAGGCTTCAAACCCCAATATTATCTGAAATATCTGAACCTAAAGGAACTTAGAACATTCAATATGCCACGTTGTTATACAAATTGTTGATCTATATTTTTCCCAATGTTGATTCCAATTATGAGGTATTTTTGTGATTTTATCCCTTTTTTGAACAAGTTTGGAGCAAAAACTATATTGATGATTAAATAAATTCTTAGTTGTACAAATGCATTAGAGTTAATACCAAAATGCCTATGAAGTTGGTATAGCGTAGGTAAATTATTAAGCTCCTAAGGTCTGTATTATTCTCCAATCTTACCATTACGTTGGAACTGTCACTGGAATTGTATTTCAGTGTAGAATTTTACTGTTATTGCAAACGAAAAAATGTTGAGATTGTTTCAAAAACTGACAAGAAACTGTTGAATAAAAAGGTCCACCACACCTCGTAATCCTAACTCCAGTGAAACCTAAACTATCCTGCTATTACTTGTTTTTCCAGCCTTAAACGCCCCTCATAAAGGGTGTTTGTAAGCTGCTTGCGTGGAACATAATCTTACTGCTCCAATATAATGCGATATGAGATTTTTCTTCCATAAACACGCACAGCCATGCCAAAGGTACCGCCCGAGCACCCCCGCCCAAGCATTGATTTATTGCCGCTGGCGTGAGATGCGCTCAAGATGCAGAACCTCTAACGCGTATCGCGTTTTGCAGATGAAATATCCTTTGCCTTTACGCCGCACTAAATCTTCGCCGCCGAGCGCGTGCAATTGTGCTTGCGTATTAAGTTTGCTCGGGGGAAAGACGAAGCTTCGTCTCGTTTTCGCCCGCGCTCCCTCTGTGTCTCTCCAGAGAAACTCCAGTGTGCGTGCTCTATGCATTTTACTGCACACACTACGCGCCCCAACGTCCTGAAAAACGAACGCCACGACGGTGGTGTGTGTTTCGTTCGCTGTGGCGATACGGCGTGCACCATGTTTCATTGGTGTGTATCCTTTTTGCGCCTCCTCTCTGAGGGAGGGGGACTGCTTGCTTTCTCGATGTGCTGTGTGCAAGGCGATGCGCATAAAACCACGAATATAAAGTGTTCAATTTCATTAGCGAAATCCAATCTGCACAGCAACCGTGTGCCGTGCGGCGCCGATCACGGTCCTCCCGGGACGGATCCCGAAAAGGTGTCCTCGGGTCGTCGTTTAGCTCGCGTCTCCCTCCCAGCCCCCAGAGATGCAGAGACGATAATCAGTAGCTGCTTGATGCACTTGCTGATTTTGCATGCGCCACTAACTCGGCACAGACGGTGGATGGCCGTGGAAGAGCAAAATTATGATTCCACGCAAGATGACTTCCAGCCACCAGTGCCGCCGTACAAACGATGAACTATGTGCGGTCGCGCCTTCGGGCGTCTGGAACGAGAGTCCTTCTGTGTGTGAGTTATTCGTCCCCGTACCTTCCTTCACAAAACCTGAGGCGGATTCGATTACGGAACGATGCTGTGAGACGTGCTTCAATTTAGTGCACGGTTGAAGCAACTTTTTTCTGCTCTCCCTGTCTCGATTTTACTCGATCACGCTCCCTCCCCTCGGCTGCATTAGAAGACACGATGCATGATGTGTGCTGGTGGTGGTATTACCATGGTGTGTGGTAGAGGCTGCCGACACACCGAGGATAAAGGAAAAACTTTCCCGTAAATGCTTTCCCTCGCTTCCAGCGGAAAGTTGTTGCGTATTTTTTTGTGCTGTTGCCTTGCGCTGCTACTGTTCACCTTGTGCTGGTTGTCCTTTTTCACTGTTGGAAAGCCAGGGAAAGCGTTCAGTTCAGTTTGCCGAGAAATTAGTAGGTTCGCTGTCGATAAACAAAAGAAGGACGAGGCACGTCGTGTTTCGGTTTAGCCGTCCAAAGAGAAAGCCGATCCAGACCAGACAAAAAAAAACCGCTTATGACAGTAGCAGCACACCCTGGAGGTGAATTTGAAGGATGTCAATTCGCTCTATCCACACAAGGCTCCAGACGAGTGGAGATTTTGGAACCTCAACCGCCGCGCGGTGGTGCGGGAGCGTGATAAACTTCTCCGTCGCGCTTTATGATGTGCAGCGTGCTGTGTACCGAGGCGCACGCCGAATGAAGAATACGCGACAAAAAGACATGGATTAGTTAATTGAGGTTAGATCACAAGAGCTTAGCAAAGGTTGAGGCAAGAGGATTATTAGGGATGGCATTATGGCAGAGGCCACCGTGCAGTTGATGGTGCTGCAGTTTGTCTTTGGGTGGATTTGCTGCTCGTTTGGAGTCACGTGTCGGTCGGTGTGAGTTTGTTTTTTAGAGCTCAAGGTGCAGAGCGTTTCAATTAGGCAAAACTTTCACGGCGAGATGTGGTTGTTGGTTGTTCAAACAAAGGAATAATTGTACGTTAAATTGAGTCACTTAGAAGTGATATTACAATAAAATAAGAAGGATTTTTCATTCAGTTGAAGTAACAGACCTCTAGAAATCACAAAACCAGTTATAAGGCCTCATCGACTGCTCTGCAAGCTGTTGTATTTGTTTTCAGCACTACAGAGTATAATCCGGAAATCTGTGACAACAACTGATTAAATTGTGAAATTGAATGCTTCAATTGTGACATTGAATGCTTCAATTGTGATATTGAATGCTTCAATTGTGTGATATTGAATGCTTCACTTGTGACATTGAATTCTTCAATTGTGAGAAATTGAATGCGTTAGTTGTGACTGACACTTTGAGTTTTAATCAATAAGATCATGTTGATTTGTTTATCTATTTTGTCTTTCTTCCTTTGTGTGGATTTCCTATTCTCTTATTCTGATTGCTACTTGACCAAACACGCATGGAATCTCCTGAAGCAGAAAACAAAAACAGACAACGATCACAACACCCAAGAACCCAGGTATCGTCAAACGATCGTATCGCTTACAATCGTACACGATTTCTTTCCTCCCTGCTATTCCCCTTTCCCCCCCTTCAGATATTCGCCGCGGCCCATATCTGATTAGAATTCAAGGTCACAAACGTCGCTGCTCGAAACGACGTTCCCTTTCCGTTCCGTGCCGATAGTGTAATAGGCCGGTGTGTTAGTCTCCGTGTGGGACCGCTAGATTTCATAGCATCTGGGTGTGAGCGGTTGTAGCGAGCTGGCAGCACTGCTCTACCACTTTCAACAAATTCGGGCATTCTTTAACACCAGCATCTTGATCTGGTGGAACGAATTGTTGATCGACCGATCGGGAGCATATGCCGTCCTGCTGGTGGATGGTGGTGCCCAGCTGATTTGTCACTGACCGATACCCGAAACATTCGCTATAGCGCACGGGCCGCCGCGCAGTAGTAGTATCCGCTCGGGCTGTGTGCGCTGAGGCAATCGCAATCGATTGATCTAATTTAGGATGCTGATTTATGCGTCGACCAGCTTCACTCCACCCCGCTCCAATCGCTGTGTGTGATTATGATTATTTTTCTCCATTTTAAGTCTCTCCCGGGTGTGTCTGTGTGTTTCTGGTTCTCGATTTGCATATGCTCACTGGTGAATGATGGATCAAGTTCGCTCACCAACACACGTTGGAAGAGTGGAGAGTAAACGTTAATATGCGGGCAAGTCAAAGCCGAGATCAGCTGGTTAGAGACGCAAGCGGGAGCACTGTTAGTGTGAAAAATTGTATCCTGCTGCCTTCGCGGGTGGTCGTGAGTACGAAATTATTAAATATGGGATTAAATTGATTTGTTTTTAGAATTGACATAGAGTCATAACACAAACATAATTATTTCTAGTTGATGTTCTGCCTGTTTACTGACTGCAATATAGTGAATTTCAAGATTATTGCAATTTTCAGGTCAATGAGCAATCGATGACATCAAGTTTCAGTAAATTTCAACCAATCTTTACTCTTGTTTATTTTATAAAAATGATTTTTCAATGTAATGTAATGTCTCCTTCATTTATTTATTTATTTTAATTTTATTACTTTTATTAAGCCCATTACTCTTAATGGGCCTCTTACGTTACCTAAATCAAATAAGATTAATTGGTTTCTTTTTTCGTGTTGTGTTAAGTCATATTATAACACCACATCTCAACGATTCAAATAAGGCAGCCTCACTCTTGCCAAACGCGTGATAAGTCCTTTATTTTTATCATTAACATGCACTACTACCACATGCTCATAATTAATTATCGCCCATTCCGAGGTACTAAAATACCTTCATCCCCATCCTTTTCGTGCTTGCAAGCTATCGAAGGATTTCCACTAATCATCACTCCATCGCTGTGTGTGGCCCACATAGAAAAGTGTTTTTACCTTCATTGATCGAAATGTTGCATGCACGATTCGTTCGGTTTGAGCGCAAAAGTCCTCCATTGATTATGCTTTCCTCCTGTATTTTTTTTTTTTTTTGAGGACGTGTGGTGTGGCTTTGAAGATTAGCCGAGCGCTTACCGGGAATCCAGGAACCTTTTGCACCGCAACAGTTCGTGGAAACTGTACTTATTTCGATCAACAGTCGTCGTTGGGCGGAAGTTACGGAATGGTGGAAAGGGGGCTCCCACCCCCCCCCCCCCCCCAAAACCTCGTGGTCCAAAAATGGGGAATATTTCGATTTTTTGTTTTTCCCTCCTCCCAGATCAGCACCATCATGAAAGCGCGTTTAGTGGCAGGATTCCTGGGAAATCCTTGGGAGTTTATTAATATGCCACAAACACGTTCCTAATCATCCGATGTTTTGCACGTTTCCTGCGTGTGTGTGTGTTGTTTGTGTTCCAAAACACAAAACGTTGTTTGAGGGTCGAAAATACATTTCGGTCATGGTTTTCGACGAGAAGCTGTTGCGATTGGTGTGGCGCACACTGTGCACGAGTGGCCGCAATTGCGTCATATGCAAGTAAACGTACTAAATTTGAAACTGGAATAGCATTAACGAGGAGGAAGAGGAGGAGGAGGTCCCAGGGTGCGTAAGCTTTCGTCGCCTGTGGCCTCCCGGGGGAAACTCCCTTCGAAGTAGCCGTGGAACTTGCGCGCCAGAGCAAAAAAAAGCATTCCCACTTCAATGTTTCGGTTTTTGTTTTTCCTTTCCAGGGGTGGTAGAGTTTTGATTTTGTCCCTCGAACGCGCGTGTGTGTTTGTCTACATGTACGATTTCTTCGTAAATGGAGGAACACTGCTTCTTCTTCTTCTTCTTCGTCAGCCCCATTGCTTGCGCTTCCTAGTGCGTGAGCGCGCGCGCGCCCGCTCTATGCAAAATGGTGATTGGGCGCCAAAGCGCCAAGCCCCGGGGCACGCCAAAAGCCGACCCCAAGATTTGCATAAGAATTGGTTGGTGAATATTAATTGGGTTTTGTGTGTGTGTGTATGGTGGCTTCCTCCAATGCTTTTTTTTGGGGCGACGCGACACCAACCGTCTGCTCGCTGTTGTTGTACGCCTCCCCGTTTCCCCACCAGAGGAGTCACCAGAAAAGGCGACCGCGAGGCCATACCGAAACGGCTACCAAATTTCTGACGTCGGCCCACCAAAGGCGGGGACAACGGCGCGGTCAGTTGCGGGCGTACTTGCCAACCCGCCCCAAAATAAGCACTCAAAAACGAAACCAAAATCAACGTCACGCAAATGTACAGTGGTGGCGCACAGCGCCGTACTAACGAAAGGAGAAGAAGAAGAAGAAAAGCTAAACAAATATATTCTTCCCCTTCCGCGTTACTCCACTTGCGTTGTCCAGATCGATCGAAAGGCGCGAACGCGAAGCATGCATAAGTGGCCTGCCGGGAGAGGATGGGACAGTATTGTGCTGCTGCTGCGCCCGTGGCGCCTTTTGTTTCACTCCAGACGACCATTTTCGTACTTCCGGCCTGCTGCGGATGAAGATCGGGCGGCGCCTTTCGACGACGTAACCGGATGTAGTGTTCTCGGCTGATGAGGTCGGTTAGATTTTAACCGGTCGAGCGGGAGGGGAGGGGAAGTTGGTTGATAGTGAATGTCAATGCGTTTTTTTTTGGGATGAAGGAAAGGATGGGGAAGAGACGAAGACCTGCGAACGCAACATTGCTGACGATGAGAACGGAAGTGTGTGTGTGCCTGTGATCGGCATGAAATCGGTTCTACGGAAGTGTAGCGTTGAGGGCATGCCAGTGATATTTGCATGCCCGGTTAGAGGCGTGCCCCGTCTGGCGGGACAACCCCCTCGAGCATGATGTAATGTTGTTAATGCCTGCGCGCTGTGGGGGTTAGACGAAGCCTTCTATAACATTTTTTTTTGAAGGTTAACACTAATAGCTAATCCTTTTTCTTTCTTTTTCTTTTTAGGTAAGTTCAATACGAGACTCCCAAATAATTTTTGGATTGGCCAGGAGAAGCTTCTTTGTGAGTGTTTTATCAAAAAAAAAAAAAATAAAAAAAATAACACATTTAATTAATTTTTTTCCATGATTGCTCATGCGTTTAGTCCTAAGTCCTGGCAGTGTTGCCAATTTGTTTGCCATAAAATAATTAAAATCTGTAGGCAGGTTTCGAAGAATTGATACGATTGCTACGAACAAGAACCTTTTATAAGATCCTTTTTCGTTTTTGTAAATGTGTTCATTATTAATGCATCAAAGGCATGAAACCAGCGCCCTATAACTTTGGCCGTGTTGCCAGCCCTGTTTGCTATAAAACGCTCTAGCACATAAGCCTGTTTGCGCGTATTTTTAGTGAAGATTTGCTATAAATTAGGTTAGCCCGTAAAGAACCGCCGTTTAAGTCGGCCCCATAAAAGGACAAGGGAAAGTTTTCAAACGAACTCGAAGAGCTATTTATCAATTAATCGTAACCACCAGCTCGGACCGCCAGTGTTCCAGGGCTCAGTGAGTTTGCCAAGAGGAGGTTGCTAATTGGCTAACCTTTTGGCAAAATCTTTCAGCCCATTTTCTAGCCGCTGTATCACTGCAAGCGCGCTCCCGCGCCTGGTGTCTTGGTAAGGAAAAGCGCCATGAAGGAAAAGTTAGACCTTTGACTAGAAACTGCTACTGCTGCTGCTGCTGCTGCTGGTGGTGCAAGGATAAAGTTTTCCTTTGCCTCGACCAGGCCGAGGATGCGGTTGATGCTTCCTCTCGTTTTTCTATCCGCAAAATGCCAAAAGAATGTACCAAAAATTAGCAACAAAATTAGACACAAGTTCGCGTGGTCGCGTAATAACGCCGCGGCTGTTTAATTAAAAGGTCGTCCGTCGCAGGTCGCCCAGCTTCTCGCGCAGCATTTTGGGGCTGCACTTTTCGTTTGGACATGTCGTTTGCTTCTCTTGAAGCTGTACCGCCCGACCGTTCTGTGGACGAAGCAGGGTTTAACTTTGCGGTATGCTTTCACTTTCCTTTTTTACGTTTTGTGCCAATGTTTTGCTGGTTAAAAATGTACGACTTAATTCAATTACAAAGACCCAGCAGCCGCCTGTCGGTTTACTTATTATGGTTTCGTGTGCTTTTCTGGCTGGTTTCCCCCTTTCATTTGTCTGCTGTCTGCTAGAATTGTCGTCTGTTCTGCGATTAATTGAAGGAGTCCTACATTTGTCATTATTTAATCTATGTCGTTGTGTTACTTCCTTTTTTTTTTGGGAAAATACCCTTCCAAGTGATGTTTGTTTTAATTTACTTTATTACAATCAACGCACAAGTGCGTCAGTCCAGCTTCCAAGTAAGCTTTCAATTATTTTTTATTAATTCAGGCTTACGGTGTAGTAATGCTAGAAAAATTAGAGGAAAAAACAGTGCTAAATTAAAGCGAAACACTGGTAGCGAGTGCGTTTCTGCATTGAAGCACTCGCCATGACTTTCCTCGACGATGCTTTTGCTGGTCGTTTTCAAGCCGGATTGTTCTCGTTGCTGGCTGCTGCTGCTTCGACACGATTCGACAAGCTTCCGTGAACCTGAAACGAAATAAGATCCTTTTTTTTTGCTTCCTTTGCCACCCGGTACCGGGTACGGTTGCTCTGGGTGAAGATGAAACATTTCCGCTAATAGTTCGGCACTGCAATCTTCGCCTCACGGAGCATTGGGCTCAAATCTCGCGCGCAACCATTCAATTTGGGTTGGGGATGGGAATGGAACACAGTAATCGAGCTTCCTGTTTCCGGCTAAATGGCATCGCCTTCCTTCCGAGCGGGAAAAGCGGGAAGGAAAACTTAGAAACGCTAAAGGGCGCCATTCGGTGGTGGCGAAGATGATGATGATGATTGTTTCTACGCTTTAGCAAAGCGGATAGTATTTAGGGAAAAGCATTTTGCCCCAGCAACTGCTTTATATCTCACCTCCACTGCTCTGATTGTAATTTGTGTTTTGGGCACATTTACTTGGAATTTTTGGGGAAGCAACAACTGAGATAATTCAGTAGAAAAGGAATCGATACCTTTGTGTGCTGCAGGCAATTCCTTTCAGCTAAACTAAGGTATTAGTTTTCACAATCTTTACACCATGAAAGCAGTGTTGAAATGAAATAAACATTTCCGGTCCTTTTTGATGCTTAATACATCATTTGAAGCATTATTCGTTTAAAAAAAGAGAAATAAATAAAACAAACACTCCTCCTCCATGTGTTCCCACGACGGCACGAAAGCGTTCGCCGAGTTTGGTTTTGTCAACCATGTCTGTTCGTCGCCGTCCAGCACAATCGCGAAACTTCAATCTCCTTTCACCGAGCTCTGGGGTACCAGCGCCAGGAACCCTCTGGTCATGCCCACATACGACGCGTTCGATTGTGTGTCTGTGGGTAGGTAGATACCTGGCACCCAAACCTGTCCTTTTTCTGCTGCTTCTGCAAGCGTTCGGTTGGAATGAAAATAAATAAAAATTGATAACCACCTAGCAGCCCAAATGGGCGGAAGAAAAAGTGCGACAAGACATTGCCCGTCGAAAAGTAGCTTGGTGCTTGGGGCACCCAATTGCAGTTGCAGCTTTGGTTGCCATTTTTCACCTCCACTTTTTTAAGATGGCCCGCAGCACGCAGGCTGGATGGAACTACTTTCCCACGAGCCGTGCTGCAGTTGCTAACAGTTTGAGCCTGGTTTGCCCGTTTTTAATCGTTCATTTTGAATTCTATCAAACAAATAACACTGTATTTTACGAAATTTGTCATTTAATTGTGTTTGAATGGATGAATTTTCTGTTCAAAAAAGCGTTAAGGTTATAAAGAACCTTTCAATCAATTCGCTTTACGACCACGAAAGGACATTCAGGTTCAAAACGACCAAAGAAAAACGTGCCCAGCGAGCTGGAAAGTAAATACCATATTTTCTCTCTGCCATATGTGCATGTGTGGGTAGCTTGTAATGATACAATGATCGATTATGATAGCATTCCCGTTGTTGCTTGTTTTTTGCTTTCTTTCATCGTTTCTATAAATCGGTGGGAAAACGGTGGGAATGTTTTTGCAACAACTCGAGCCGAAGAGTTGCCGGCGTGGCGAAGAAAAGCCATCCGTTTTCTTCTGTGACTGTTGATATTTGAACGTGTGCGCTGCCTACGCTTGTTTTAGCTGTGCGGTCTGGAAACATAAAACCCATGCTTCTATTGTTGTGTGTTTTGAAGAGGTTTTACGGCGGGGGCAGTTGTGACATGCTCCTCAGAAGTTTCCAGAGTTTGTGGATTCAATTGAAGAGTTTGTACGAGCAGCTTTAAGAGCAAATATTAACATTGTGCTGAAAGCCATTCTTGTCGTCATTGTCATTGGTGTGTGCATTACCTTATTTCAATTGTTTTTATTCAAATCCTTTACAGTTAAATAATGATAACGCCCCAAGTAACTACGCTAGGAAGCGTAAATTCAGTCCCCAAAATCATACCGCCGGGTCACTCCCGCGCAGAGCCTGCAGGATCGTTACGGCGACCGTCTTTTCCCATTCCCGCTTGGTCGTCGTTCTGCTCCGTGATTTCTTGAGTAGCGC
The DNA here is from genome assembly GCF_943734735.2 of Anopheles gambiae. Taxonomy (NCBI): domain Eukaryota; kingdom Metazoa; phylum Arthropoda; class Insecta; order Diptera; family Culicidae; genus Anopheles; species Anopheles gambiae. Next base: position 19,407,283 of record NC_064602.1, on the reverse strand, counting down.
CTGAGTTATCGTCTGGAAGTATTACATCTCGACTGCTTGCACATTGCCTTGTAACTTGACAAGGGGGGGAGAGCTACCGTACCTTTATCAAAGTAAACTTCACGCTCCCCGAAGGCGGGAAACTCTCTCTGTTTCTTTCTCTCTCCCCTAATAAGAAGAGCATGGGTGGTGAGGATGATGGGCACAAGTGGTCGTGAGTTGTGCATTTTCGCGAAATACTTGTTTCACTTACAAGCAGGCGGCAGTAACTCTGCTGTACACCCTTTAGCAGGGTCCTCCAGAAAGAGTGTTTTTTTTTGGACGGCAGCATCTCTGCAGAAATGAAGAACGACTTCTTCTGGGGAAAGATTTCAGGATATCAGGTAAAATGCATAAAACTGAGAAAAAACGGATTTGCTTGCCTGGCTCAAGTCAACTCGAAGGGAGCTTAAAGTTGAGATTACAGACGTCTCCCCCTCAAAAAAAAAAATGCTCCCCCTTCCCAAGGATGATGTAGAAACAATCCCGAGTGGAAAAAAAGCAACAAACCAAAAACAGTCGGGGAAAGATGCTTGCTGGTGTGGGATCTTCGGGGTCGAACTTTTCACTCCGCTGGGAAAGCGTGAGCGTGGGAAAAAACACAAATCGGCAGCACACAAGAGCACCACGGCGAACATGAATTTTGTCGACGGTGGCTGCTGAACTCTGCTCCTCTTCCTCCTCCTTTGAGGTTTGCCCTTTGCACGTAGCAGCGGACCGATGGCTGTGTGACAAAACAAAACACCGAAAGACGAGCAAAAAACAAAAACCAAAAACCAAAATAAAAAAACGAAACCTCCCCCGAAGAGGGCTCGTTAAAATGATAACATCTTTGTGTGCGCGGGGCCCACACAAATGTGTGAGGGAGTGCTTTTTTATGTTCTTCACTGGCCTGCTGGGTGTGTGTGTCCTTCCGCGCGGCAGCTATTTCCTTCTGCCAGGCGCGAGATTGGCGGCCAACACACGGGGGAGAATGCGCAATTGTTTTGGTTTAAATGTGTGTGTGTGCATCCTTTGGCAAAGCTTGGTCCCAGAAAAAAGGGAAGTTAATAAACCATTTGTGAGCCTTTTTGCTCGTAAAACATACATTATAAGCGCACTTCGAATGACGTCTTTAGATATAATGGATAATTTTCTGAAGGATATTTGATTGATTTTACGCTTCTTATAGGATTTTACGTACTACTTGATTACTCACGAGTTCAAAACAATGCAATTTGAATTTTGTTGTTTGTCAACCTGACAGTATAAATGTGTTTAAAATCATCTTTACGATATAGAATATAACAAAAACGTTCTATGAAAACAGTAATGGCCTTTCCTGCAATAATGACATCGAACAACTGTTAAGTAATGCATAATTAAATTGATAAAATTAATTTAAATGATATATGACACACACAGTTTAGAACTTTCTAATGAGCTAAACGCTGATTTATTGCGCAATTTTCCCCATCCCGAACCATTCCTGCGGGATCAAACATGAAAATGGTAATTTTTGGCATCCCGTGTTTCCCAGTTTCTCAATATATACTTTAAGTAATAAAACCCACAGTATACAAATCACAGTTTGCCAATTGGCCGTGGTGGTGCGTGGTAGTGATGGTGTTAGATGGCAGTTCTTCTTCCCATTTTCTGGGCGCGAAACGAAGGGGAATGTTTAAAACTATAATTTAGAGCAAAACTTTACCACAAAACCCTCTGTCTGTCTCGGCCGGTGGAACCCCTGGGCGGGGGGAGGCGAAGGTAATTGGGGGCGAATTGGTGTGTCTTCCGCCTTTCCCGAAGCAAGAATTACCGTGTAGCGTAATGGGCAAAATAGTTGTGAAATTATCGGCAATAAAAAAGTATAGCAACTATTCAAGCAGTAGGAGGAAGAGCCTTTCACCCTCTTACTCTGCTCTCTTTCTTCTATGTTTTTTTGGGTGCCCGTGCACAGCACACCAACCTCCCCCCCCCCCCCCGCGGAGTAGTGGGAAAGTAGCCAATAAATTCTACTTTGGGTACAATTTTGCACTACCTGGCTACCGTAATAAAGCAGCATTATTAGAGTTTTGAGCCAATTCGGCGCAAGACGCAAGGTAACAAGTCACAGGGTGTAAGGGTTTGTCTCCCTCCCCTCCCCGCTCCCCTCTTTCTACAATTTTTGAACATCATTTGTCGCGTGTGCTACACATCATCGCGCCATCACCGTCATCATCGTGTGGACGCGACTCCGCGACCTAAGAGGCGAACGCGGAGAGCGAGAGAGGTTCCGGAAATTATTATGCAAATTTTAAGCCCGCGTCTCTCGGCAAAATTGGTGGCGGAAGTTTGTAAAATATGTTTTCTTCTTGCTCCACCACGCACCCATTTTCCTCACGTTGAAGAGAAATAAAGAGAGAAAGACTGAAAGGGGCAAAGAGGCTGGTGACACATTATTGACCAATAAATTTATGGTGTCTTCCTTCCGGCGGGTGCACATGGCAGATCCGCGCACAACGTACGGATGTTAGTTTTGTCGGGTGAAAAAAGTGTTTTTTTGTGGGAGGAGGTGTGGTTGGTGGTGGTGGGCCGGGGCGAAAGTCACCCATGGCAATGATAAACGCACTCGCGTGCTAGTTCAATCTTACTTTTGCGTCGTTTATTAGTAAATTGAGCAAATCGGGACGACGACGACGACGGTCTGCAGTCGTGTGATTTCGTCTTGCTGTGGCGGTGCGTAATTTTTTCGGAGGCTTGATTCCTTGCCTTTGTCGCGGACAAGAAGGAAGCTTAGCTTAGTGCTGCACCAGTGTGGTTCCTTCCAATGTTATCATTCAAGATTTATCTGCCGTATGCAAAACCGTATGCAGTGGAAGCTCTTAATGTGCGACATATTGGCTATAAAAATGCAAATAGTTTGCAAAGCACAAGAGGAGAGAGAGAGAACTAGGAGCTGTAGTTGGTTGAATGATAATGTTACGTTTATTTATGTAGTTGGTATGTTTTGCATAGCTTATGCGTAATAAATTATCAGCACTACTGCTATATTGTGAAGCATGGTCGTGTAAAAGCTTAGCGCAATAAATTGGACAGCTTAGCTCTGGTAATGGTGACTGTTGGAGAGTTTGTTTTTGAATTTTTGTAATAAGGTAGTACAAAATAAAGTAAAAGTCGTTAAATTTGATATTCTTATGATACAAAAGCGATCAACTTTAATTTGAACCCTTTTAAAAAATACATCAATGCTCTAGCATAGATGGTGTCTACTAGTGATGTGCTCTCTGGAGCGCACTTACGGTTCCGATCCGACTACGACTATAATTAGTTCCATTCGTACTCCGGCAAAACGGGAATCTCTAGTCGAGTCGTCCGGAGTCATTCGGAGTTGTCCGGAGTCGTCCGGAGTTGTCTGGAGTTGTCTGGAGTTGTCTGGAGTTGTCTGGAGTCGTCCAGAGTCGTCCAGAATCGTCCAGAGTCGTCCAGAGTCGTCCAGAGTCGTCCAGAGTCGTCCAGAGTCGTCCAGAGTTGTCCAGAGTCGTCCAGATTCATGAAGAGTCGTCCAGATTCATGAAGAGTCGTCTAGAGTCGTTCGAAACAAAGGCCTGTATACGAATTGCACGAGCAAAGTGAAAGACAAAAATACAACGAAATTAAATTCCTGATCACAAGCACATTTCACCGGACTTCTCCGGACGACTCCGGACAGCTCCGAATGACTCCGGACAACTCCGACTGTCTCCAGAAGATTCGACTAGAGGTTCTCGTTTTACCGGAGTACAAATCAAACTAATAATAGTCGGGTTCGGATCGGAGTCGTAAGTGCGCTCCAGAGAGAACATCACTAGTAGACAACTCAGGCCAACTCCAGACGATTCCAAACGACTCCAGATGACTCCAAAGTCGTCTCCAAACGATTCCAAACGACTCCGAATAATGCTGGGTAGATCTACCTTCCGCTTTCGGTATTGAATTTTGTCGGAATTAGATCGGAGTCGACTCTGGACGTTTGTCAACTAAACCCATCACTACTGCCTACGCCTATTGCTTGCTATGTATTGTTCCAAGGCTAAAGCTGCATCATTGGACAAGAACGAAATCTCTTCAAAACAAAACAAAAACATAAAAAAATCACCATCAATATGTCCCGCCCAGTACAAGAAAACATGACGAACCTTCTGAGCAGCATATAAACGTTGGCCTCGTTCGAACCTTCCCTGCATCCGGAAGACTGATAAATCATTGCAGCGGCGGAGTGTATGTGTGCGGTTTGGTGCTTGCTAGTGCTGTGTTGCCGATTGCTTTTCCTCCCCATCTCCCCTTACATTACTCTGCCCTCCCCCATTCTATAAGCCTTCTGGTTCGCCTGTGTGTTGTGCAATACGCTTGGATGCTGCTTTACGACTTTTATGCAAATGCCAATTGCAAACATCCTGCCCCCATGGTCGTCGTCGTCGTTTATTTCCTCTCGCATACCCCAGTGCCCAATGTCCGGGAGGCCACGAGAAGGGCTCGACACCACTTACAAGCAAATATGTAACGCATTCTGCCCAGCCGACCCATCGGATGTCGAATGTCCTGCCCTCGGTCCTCGGTAGGGACATAAAATCTGTCGGAATGGATGGAAGGTTCAAAATTCAGACAGTAAAAGTTGGAACTGATTTGTTTTGCAGTTGCCGCGCGAGCGTGAGAGAAAAGAAACACACAATCAGAATACGTTCCGAGCAAGCATTCATACATAAGGCATAAAATTATGCTGATCCTGGCATGTGATATCGCAATCGGTGTGTGTGTTTTTTTGGTTTGGTGTGCTGAATTGGCAATGTTAGAAGCGCCAAGCTTGCTTGAAGATGTTTAAGAAGTGACAGAAGACGCGAGAGGAAAACGGTCAACGTCATTAATATATTTATTAAGCTGGGGGTTCCTTTTCACGCACCGAATCAGATTTACATTGAACACTGATTTACGATTTTCTTTGTGCTGATCGTGGGGCATCCTTAATGAATCTCCAACTCCCAAGATCAGAGTCAACACTGCGTCTGGGTATTAGAGTTTGGAATGGTTTTTCGTAGTTTTCATTACGTATAATGTATTAATTTAAACGGAAGCTATTAAAGTGGTCGTTCTCCATTCAGCAAACCCCCTAATGCCCCGATGCAAATGACATCAATCTCCATTCGCAAAAGGCATCCAAGACGGACGAGGCTTCCCCGAAGCAGCGCGCATAATTCTGGCTGACACAAATGCAGATATGCAGCATATACATAGCTCTTCTTTGACCTGTCGTCTGCTGGTACTGCTGCCTCCAGGAAATCGTTCTCAGCCGGCGGCGGCATCGTCGACCGTGCATAATTCCGACACATGCCGCCACCGAGCCTGGGCAGCAGCATCAAATCGTTGTTGTCGCCATCCAGAAGATGGTCTTAATTGTCGAATAATTTATAGGAATGTTTCTTCCACACTATCGAAAGTCACCCGGACGGGCGCTCGCTCGCTCGCTCATCAATAAGGCACGCTTGATGTATGTTTAATTATTATACTGCTGCTCATCACGAGAAGCGTGATCACCCGTGAGCTGCCGCCGTGTGCCTTTCTTCCCATTCCTGTCGAGGTTTGTGCCGAGACGGGCAGGAATTTCGCATGCGCCGCCCGCCTGGTGGTGGTGGGAGGGTTTATTAGTTGATGAATTTATTATGGAGCAATTCGCGGCGGCGGCGGCGTTCGTGGTGCGATTTGAATGCGTTTGCATTCCTTTCCCTGGAGCGAGGCTCGATCGCGGTTGTTGGATGATGTTTTGTTTTTAGGTTTGTTCTGTTGTTTACACTGTGACATAATTAATTGAGCTTGAAGTGTTGGACAGCGCTGTAAATAGTGCGGCAATGCAAGAGTTTCGTTTAGCAAAGGTTTGATTTTTTCACCCAGTTTTTTGCCTTGCAAATTAAACCTTAGCCCATTGCCTACCTACGTCAGCAAGTAAATTGGTCAGCAGCATAGCTCGTCTTCCCTTCCCGCCGTTTCGGCTGTGTAGGAAATTCCTTTCGTTATATTGGGCGTCTTTCGCACAAATGGAACCCACAAACCGCACGAATTAGATTCGCACAAACGGAATTCACTTGCATTTTTTGCTGCTGTTGCTGCTGGCGTGGTTGGGTTTTTTTTTTGTTTGGTGGGGGCTGAGCACACCCTGAGGTCAATGTTATGCTCGTTTCGTTTTTGCGCGTGGTTGGTCGCAAATTTGTACCCCGTTGTAGTGCGCTTCGTTCGCGCAGTGGTGGTAGTTTCGTTCGTAGAGCACAATTGTGTGTACGTTCTCTTGTACCAGGGGGCCGTTTGGGGAAATTGAACCATTACAGTGCCTTCCATTTTATTCCAGTTTTGCGATCGGATGTGGTATTCCCTGGTAGAGGAATGGGGAGGGGGGGCAGTGTGAAGGTTTCTTGGGGATCAGAGGTTTTGCTTCGGATGGAAGCGCATCAGCAATGATTTGTGTGGGTACGGATTTGGATGGATGAGCTTTGCTGTGTGACGGACTTGCCCAACTCCGTTGCTTGGTGTGACGTCATACTCGCTTTGCAGATTTTGTACACTTGCTGAGATTGAATTTGCTGTTAACTTTGGATTGGGATACGATACAATTGGATTTTCTTGTTTTTTGATAGTTCAAACACGACTTGTTGTTAAAGTGTTGCTGTCAATATACAAAAGACGGAAAAAATAGTTTGTTTGGAAGATGTCATACATCTAAAAACATTAAAGAATACATTAGGATCTGAGAAAAACCAAAAAAAAATCGCATATGAAAAAAACCAACTTCATTAAAAACTTTACGAAACTCAGAAAAATATTGAAGAAAACAGAAAAAGAGTTGGAAAGGTGAACAATACTGAAATTGGTATTGGGTGAGGTAGTACATGTAGAAAATAAACATAACTTAAATGGTTTAACACTAAATTGAAGGGGCAAACATCAAAATAATGAAAACAAAGACAAAAAAAGTATAAAAAAGTATAATATAATTTAGAGTCTAAAACACCCTTGCATAATCGAATGCAATATGTATAAAAACAGTGATACAAAACAAGTAATTACCATACATTAAGATCATTTGAAAAAAGATGATGAAAATAAGACAAAAATAATATGCAAAATACAAAAGAAAATGACCAAAAGACATTAAAAACATTCCAAACCATTGCCGCTAGTGTCTGGCTACATTAGAAACCCCAACAGGAAAAGCAGACAGGCAAAGAAAAAGAGCCACAAGGCAATGTTTTCAAAGGGATTAAGCCATAAAAACAGTTAAAGTAGTAATAACATTTGAAAAAAAAAAAAACTGCCAAACGAAGCGTGTGGCATGTCGTCGTCGTTTGCCCCATGCCCACTGTTCGGGTTTTAGCTGAGCCTCGAAGCCGTCCGATGCACGAACGAGATAACTGCATGGAATGCGCGACTCGGTACCGTGAAAGCACGATCAATTGAGATCGATGCTGCGGCGAGAGCGCCGCCAAGACGACGGTCGCCGTTTGCAGTTGGCTCTTTGCTCAAACTGGGAGCGGGAACGGCACAGAGCAGCAGGAAAACACGATCGTGGAAAATCGGACCCCTTCACACACACGCGCGCGCTCGCTGCCAGTCATCAATAATACTCACACTCACAGCATCCATCCGCGCGTGTGCCGTCGTCTCCGCTGTGTGCGGTTGATGGACTGTGGCCGAACGGGGCGCGCGCTCCCGTTCGCCGGCTGGGTGCTGGCTTATTTTTAGAAGATTTAGATTTATGACTCCACGCCGCAGACAGCTGATGAGTGATCCGAATATTTTTAGACCCGCGTTACACACCCTCCCTGCGTGCTGCGGCTGGGCTGCGGGGTGTGTCATCGGTGGAACGTGTTTTTCGCCCCATTTCCCGGTTTTATCTGGCCAGGGGGATGAAACCGGCGTTTCGATCAGCTTGATTCGGCTTCAGCCTGTATGCTTCCTCCATTCCCCCGTTTTCTTTACCACGCTTTTTCCTCCCGCTGTACGCGGAAGGATGGTTTTGTACGTGGCAGAAGAGAGGTTTTTTTTTGGCGAAATTACGCGCAATCGGCCAAAAAGGCCGTAAATTAAGGCCCCGCAATCGCCACAATTCGATCGAACGCGAGATCTGGGTGTGGGAAGCCAGGGATTGGCAGTAGTGAAACGGGACAAACGAGAAGAAACAACCTGTGTGTGTGTGTGTATGTGTGTATCCAACAAATCGATAAAAAAGGGAAAAGAAAACAAAAAAAAAACCTATTGCGTTAGTTAGATTATATCAACTGTTGGGAAGATGGTGCCATGGTTCCGTGGTTTTCGCACACTTGCGAAAAGAAATGCGAACTTTTTTTTTATTATACACACAAACGCAAACACATTGATCAACCAAGCGTGCAAAAACGCGAAAAAGCGCTAGAGTAATAGCAAAAAAATCACACAAATAAATAAAATTCAACTACACACAGAAGCCCCCCACAATCAGTGAAGGAAAAAGCCTTGAAACCCCCGTGGCGGGGAGGGCGATGGGAGCATTTTTGCCAAGTTCAGCAGATAATGGGAGAGTTTCATCCCCCCCCCCCCCACACACACACACACACACACACACACACACCTCTGACCGGTGGTATAGTGCTGACCCCCCTAGCAAGGTACGCGAAAAAGTGGCGTTGGTGGTTTAGTTTATCGCTTGTTCCGATTGATGAATTCGCGAATTCGCGAAGCGGCCGGTGGCAAGCGTAGTGGTGTGTAGCAAGTAGCGCAAAATTCGCAAACGCACCGAGGGGCGCGCGCGCGATGTGCGAATTAGCCGGATAGATTACACTGATTAATTAATAAAAATGGGAATTTTTACCGTTCCTTTACCCTGTGGTTTTCGTTTCGCTGGGAGGTTTTTTGTTTTGTTTGCCAGGTGTTTGGCCCAAAAAGAGGTGTGTGTGGTGCAAACTCTCTATTTTTAGCACGATCGGGCCGAATTTGGTTTCGGGGTTTTCGGTAGGTTTCGTTCCTCTATTGTATTTCCCTTTTTCCCCAGTCTTGCTGTGTGTATTCCTTTTTTGTTGTTGTTTATAGGAAAAAAAAAGAAGCTTTTACTGCGTTTTATTTGTCGATCTTTTAATGCGGGTGAATGGAACAAGGGGAAGGAGTGGAGCCTTCGTTTGGAATGCGGATGCAATGTGAGCGATTTTTTTTTCCTGTGTCTCTTTCTCTCTCTCTCAACCACCTGTTTTTATTAAACCGGTCAATAATCGGACCCCGGGCGTGTGTGATCGGTTTTATTGATGGGTTTTCCCTCCACGCATGCCCACTTCGTCCTCAAAATCGGTCATTAGTGTCAATCGAAAAGACGGCGTGTTGCGTTTTCATCAATTTTTCCCCCTCCCTCTACACTACATTAGTTCGTGTCCGTTCACAAATCATCGGGGGCTCTCCTGTGCTGTTGTGTTATTTATTGTTTTCATCAATGATGTACTAATTTTATATTGTATTGGGCGTTTTTTTGTTTTGTTCCTTTTTATTCCTCTTGTTGGCATACTTTTTTTTTGTGCGCTTTTCGCTCTGTCAATTAAAGTTGCGCGAATTTGAAACTCAGCGAAACGTGTCCGAGATTTGCGCTGGCGGCACACCGGCGCACCGCTCGCTCTCGAAGGTTGTACATTGATCCCGGGTCTAAATTTTCCAAACGAAAAAAAAGTGCGCAATAAATGTAATTAGAATTGTGTTGTGGAGGAAGCGGGGGCAACCCCACTGTTTGTTGTGATTTAGAAGATTGCGGTTGGGTTTGTTCCTTATAAATCAAAGTTAAACCACTTCTTTCAAGAGAGGTGATAGAGTGAGGAGGGTGGTGAAGGATCGCGTTGACTCAGAATTTGCTCAAACGATTTGATTTGCCGTACGATTTGCTCCTTTTGTGCACCGATTAAGCTGATTCTTGAAGGAGAGGGAGCATCATATCGTATGTTTGTCGCACGCGGTTGGCCTCGTTTTCCGGTGGCGTGTTTGCAGGAATTTCGGGGTATCAACAAGACTGTTGGAAGATGTATCTAGATGGAAAAGTCGTGTTGAAATCTATCAGTTTGGCATTGAATTACAAGGTCTTAACATCTCAGCATTTAACCACTTTTTTAAATGGATAATAAACTAATTATTATTATCATTGTTATACTCTTTTCTCTTCAAAAGTATTGATTTCCATTTCAATTGGAATAAAAATGAAACCTTTAAACTAAATTAATAAACCTTATATTCAGTTTTGGTAGCTTTCCTCTAAACATAAAACAAAAGTGATCATAAATTCCACTCTGGGCAGTTATGTTGCTGATTACATTCTTTGTCACTAAATTTTTGCTTTAAGACTTCAATTTTCGATTCTAACGCACCTATTTTTATCAACAAATTATGATTCTTGTAAGAATCATGATAAATTTAGTTTTTGAACAAGGTTTTTGAGCAGATTTATGACAATTCTAATTTTATATTAGAAAAACATAATAAACCTTAAAAATTAAAAACTCAAGAATTTAAAGCAATTGTTTCGAGCTGAAAATATATGTCAACTTTAATAACTTCAATAAAACTTTTATTTCACGTAAATTTCAATAAACAATAATTTGACGTCAATTTTATATTTGAAATACGATCAATTGAGAATTACTTAACTTTAATTGAATAATTTTGGAACAAACAGTTTCAAGTAGGACTGAAAATAGGTGAGTTAGGGGCAAAATTTTGCTGTAAACGGCTGTAAGTTTCCGTTCCTGCTCCGTTTTCTTAGTTTTTATCTTGTTTTTCTTATTGACTTTTTTTTATTTTTATTGTTATTGCTTTTTGAATTAAAAAAATAAAAATAATAACGAATGAAAAGAAGAAAAAAACCTGAGTACTTGACAATATGATTTTTTTTTTATATTTTTTAACGGGAAATTAAGAAAATGATATCAAATTACATCGATTTTACGGTACTGAAACTAATCAGCGTTGTGTACGCTTTATAAAATCGAAAAATTAAGATTAAGATTTGGGGGCTTTTACGATACTAGCCCGGCTGTTTTATGTGGAATTTGACGCTTGGCGGCTCAAATAATGTCAACATGTCATAGAAGACCACATGCAAAACTTGCCTCAGTACTTGAGCCTAAACTTTTTCGGTCTTAAAAATATGCCCCTCACGTCATCGCGGGCGCTCATGAAGGACTGCCTTTTTTAAATTTACTGAAGGATATACATTGTGTCCAGAAACGCGAAATATTGTTGAAATCGATTATTTTTAAAGTTGAATAAGTTAAACTATTCAATTCATTTAAAAACAGATAATAAATCATATAATAATTCATTTTAAACAGAAAAAAGACATCAGAACAATTTTAAAATGCATCTTTGTTTATACATAATTGCACATGGATACAACTTGGATGATGAATACTGATCCTCTGACAGGCTGAAATTGCAGCTAGTTGGATGAAAAAAGAAAAGGACTGATTATTAAATAATAAATGATTATTTTTGATAGCTTGTCGTTGAATCGTTGAAATACACTATTAATTCGAGTAGTTGCTTGAATTTCATAAAGTTCTTAAGTAGTTTTAGCGTAATTTAAAAAAAACCGGTTGAAACACGCTAAGCAAGTTAGTACGAGGAGCTAATTTTAGTTACTGTAACGGAAAAATCAATACAGCACAAATTTAAAATAAATTTATTCATTGCTCATATACAAAATTGATATAATTTCCACAAATCTATTTAGCATTGTTTGCTCAGCACCAAACAGTTCCATTTATATACGAATTAATGAACGCTTCCACGCTCATTGGCTGCAAATTTACGCCGTAAGCCTTTTATTTACCACCACTATCTCCAAATCAATGTGCGATTATCCAACATTAATTGTACGCGCCTTGGCGGGGGGGAGGGGGAGAAGGGGGGGAGTATATTTGGAGCAATTGCGTCCGTGTTTTGCGTTTGCTGTGGTTCTCCTGTTGCTATTAAACCATGCAATTAAATGCAACCAGCGGCAGAGCGGCAGTTATGATAGATTCGTGCCACCACCGGCTCCCCCGGCTCTCCTTTCCAAACCACGCTGTGTGCCCGGTGTAATATCTTACTTTACGCTTCGCTCGGCTGTGGGTGCATTTCCGCCCGAGCAAAGGTGCACACACACACACGCGGCACAAACAGCACACAGAACGGGGGCAACAGGCAACAGTGATCTTCAATCAACGCGCTACGGGGCTTGGTGAGCGGTTCTTTCCGCCTTTTCCCCATTCCCGTGGCCGCTATGCCGGGTGGGAGGAGGTGGTGGGTCGTTAGGGCTTTCGTGTCCTTTCTCCACCACCGTCCCAGTCCTCTCTCTCTCTCTTTCGCATTATGGGAGTGCAGTGCCGTTCGAGTTGTTGTGTCGCGTGTTCGTGTCACTTTTCATATTTCATTCAATCATTTTCCCTGTTTTTTGCGCGCGCCGGTCGGCAGTGGGGGGAACCGCTTTTCCTCACCCACTTAGTGTGGATGGTGGTGTGAGCGTGTGTGTGTGTGTGTGTGTGTGTGTGTTTTTTTTGTATTTAGTAGGTTTCCTGTTTGTGGTTTGATGAGTGTGTTTGCTTGCTTGCGCTATGATGGAAGCTGTTGCTCGCGTGAATGTGTGTACATTTTGAATTTTATGTTAACGTATCCAAACAAAATATGCAATAATAGTGTGATAAAATCCCACTACCTAAACGCTCTCAGCTTGAGTTCTTTTTCGTCATGTACAATTGTACATTTTACTTCAATGAGTGCAATTTGTACAGCGTCTGCTGGAGCAGACCGCTTGGTTTCGGTCACCTTGTTTGTTATTAGCATTGTTTGCTGTGTGCCACTAGTATTTCCGCTACCCCTAAACACACCATATCCCCCCGCGCCCTGTCTGGCCTGCCCGTTATCCGCCGCCATCCCTCACCGGATTTTAGTCACCGCCGACGAGAACCGTTCGCCGTCATCGTCGCCGTCGTCGTCAATCATCTCTCATTCTACCAAAACCCACCCGTTTTGAGCGACGCCGCTCCACGTACACACACACATATGGGCGTATGCACCACCGGGTGGGTGGTGGGAGAAGGTAGGGGGGGATATTGTGTTTTGTGCTGTTGCGGTTCGGTACCGTGCGGACGGTTGTCTCGCGCCGTTTCCGTCAATGAAATTCCTCCTGACCGAGCACACGCGGCAGTCCCGCCCAATGGTGGTGGGATCGGCCGTTTCGTGGTCGTGTTCACCGCTCGGACCTATTACGGAGTGTTTGCACAACGGGGGTGGTGCAGTAGTAGTGGGCGGCAGTGTTGATGCGGGGTGTACATGAATGAGAGACACAGTCAGGGCCGCGAGCGGCGCAACACACGCCCGGCTACGAAAGCGTTCCAAACCACGCGTTTGTGGCGCAAAAGGCGGCGCGAGTGACTTGCGCGACTGCCGTCCACCTCCGTCCACCTTCCCGCTGTGAACGGGCCGGAACGATGGTGGGGATCGGTTTTATGAACGAACTGAAATTTGCACCACACACACCTTCCGCGCGCTGCACACTACACTTCACGCGCGTTTGTTCCCGCGCTTGGCCACTAAATGGCTGCCTTTCTTTCTCGCCGCCCTACCGTCTTGTAATGTAATGGGAGTTGGGGGGTACGGGGTTACTTTTTCCTTGCGCAAACATCCAAATGCACACACACACACACGCGAGCGCAAGCTGGCGAGAGAAAACGGTCCCGGTTGGAAGGGAGGCGCAGGCGACGAACCGAAATGCCCCAGATTGGCTCCCACACGGTGAGGCAGACGGTGAAAAAAAAAAAACGGGAGAAATGTACTTACAGCAAGCGAAGGGAATTGCTTTCAAATTGGAAAATAAAAGACGGATTTGTGTTTGAGTAACTGGCGCAAGCGGGCTTACCTTTGAATTGAAGCTTGTACTTTTATTGTAATGACTCCAAAAAACGCATACAATAAAGCCATGTCAATAGACTTTAAAGCTTAGCAAATGATCATTACATGATGTAGTTTATCGCTCAAACAATCGGAATCGGTCGAGAGCTGTCTTCAAAATGTAACAAAATTCGTAACAGCACGAAACACTTACCCGAATCACACATGCGTTGTGTTTTATTCATGTAAAAAGCAGCGGCTTGCGGCTAATGCGCCACCGTCCTCCTGCTGTCTAGACTAGTGTTGGCCGTTCCGGTCCGAACCTAGTAAAAAAGTTCCGTTCTTTATGTAGGCCGTTCCGTTCCGATCCTTTATACAAAATCGTTCCGTTCCGTTCATTCCGTTCTTTCCGTTCTTTCCGTTCGTTCCGTTCCGTTCCGTTCATTCCGTTCTTTCCGTTCATTCCGTTCCGTTCATTCCGTTCCGTTCATTCCGTTCCGTTCATTCCGTTCATTCCGATCCGTTCCGTTCATTTCGTTCTTTCCGTTCATTCCGTTCCGTTCAATTCGTTCTTTCTGTTCACTCCGTTCCGTTCCGGTCTTTGCCGCTTCAATATTGTTAGCAAGGTGCTATCGTTCGTGCGTTCCGTTCTTTGAAAAAACCGGCTTTGTCCGGCTGTTGCTTGCTGCATGCAAGATAACTGTTCACTCTTTCTCGCATACAGTATGTGTTGCCTGTGCACTCTCCCATGCTCACAGGAATATTCATCGCACTTCGTCGCGTATCGTATATAAAAATCGTGATAAGCGAAACCAAAAAGGGTGCTGCATTTGGTATTATGGTGCAATTTGTAACATCTATTCTACTTTTTGTTATAATTTAGCTAGTCTAAACTAGACAAATAACTATTATAAAATTTAAATTAGTACTCATATGGCAGAACGGGTTGGAAAAGATGTATTATGATATGCGAGTATGAACAACGAAAAATAAAATGTATTTATTTTTTATGCCACGATGTCCACATGATCTTGGCACTCGGCATGATTCCAATATTTGGCCATTCGATTTGAAGCATTCTGTTCCATTCGACAACCGTTTGAGTGCTGTGATCTTGTAAACAATTTGTATGAAAAAACTATTTGTTTGAAATAGTAAGTGAAATTCAAATAATTAGTCAATCTCGTGATACAATCGTCAACTCGTAGCACTCAATAACATCGACCCCCATACGCTGGGATGATTATCCTGCTATGGGCATTTAATAAGTTACTGATAGCCAAGCCTATTAGTGGTACAGGAAAGCTCTGACAGAAAATGGTCGTCGCATATAAAAAGTTAAAAAAATGGCCGATAATAAATGCATGTTTTATATTAGCACTGGGAATATTATATTATTACTGGGAATAGGTTGAACCCATCTAGATTTGGTGTCCTATATGACCCCCCCCCCCCCCCCCCCCCCCGGAAGACAGTTTGGCTTCTATGCTCTGGGTCGGTTCTTTTGCACCCCAGGTTCACGTTCCGTTCTTTTTGAAAAATGAACTAGTTCCGTTCCGTTCCTTTTTTTTAGCGAAATTCCCAACACTAGTCTAGACACGTATCAATCCGCCCGAATCAACGACGGAGGAAGAAGCACACATCATATTAGCGTGAGTGGCTTGACTTTCCTTCTGGTTGTTCTGGTGTGCAGTATAAACATTCTTGAGTGCGAATCGTTTTACCCACGACTGCACACACCGGCTGAGGTTCATCAACACGGTTCCCCCAAATGCACATGGTTCTATCTTGGTTCCACGTGTGGCAATGGTTACGGAAGAGAAAAGAGAAGTGTGAGTGTGTTTTAGAGTAGGAGGCAACAATTCTTAAAGATGAATTTCATGTTTGACATGTCTCGTAACCCGATCCTGGTGCAGCTTATGAGCGAACTTTTTCCGATTCGACATGTTTTTAGATTCGTTGATTGCTATCCACGGGCGAGGTTGGTTTATTCGCTGTGTCGATGAGTTCTGGGTTCTTTTTATGTGATTTTTTTTTATTTATTGACAGTAAGGAGATGTTTTTATTTGGCGCACATTTCCATCTACAAGAGCAGGGCTATTTTTGAAATTTTTTATATGTTCAAATATCTTGTATTATTGTTCGCATTTTTAACGTTTGAACACCTAAATATAAATAAATGTATTCTCTTTCTTTTCTTTCTTATTTGCTATCGTTTCCTTAGCTTTTTTTCTCTATTATACTGTCATTTCATTGACTTACTCTTTAATTTTTTCAATTTATGTCGATAAAATCAAATAAGGAATTTCAGTTGTACGCTTAAGCCTTCCAAAACTATTAAATATGTCTTTCGATGTAGAGTCATATGCATCGATATCTTTAAAAAAAAACACTAAAAAGAAAACAAAAACAATGAAAATATCATCTCAAAGACAATTTTTAAGAAATAAAATGCAGAACAATACAAAGAACAAGTAGCAAATGGATAACTTTTGTATATCCTCTCTTTCGTCCTGCATATTAATGCAAATAAGTGCAGACTACATAAAATAAAACAAAACAAAACCAAAAACACTAGTTTCTGATGGATCCCCGTGGTGTCTGGGGAAAAAAAAACAAAAAAAAACACACACACTCACACAAATCGGCAAGACTCTCTTCAATCCTTGGACACGATGATTCGATGCTGGTAAAAAGTAACCATATGCAAAGTGAATGGTTTTTATCGTTCAACTCTCACTTTACTGTAAAGGCAATTTTGCACAGTTTTCCCTCCGACACTCTCCCAACATCACCCCCTTACTCTATGCGTGTGTGTGTGTGTGAAGCAGGCCGACAAAACGGGTCCCATTCCCAGAGGCTAACGAGAATAACGTGTTACTTTCATCGTCCTTGTTATCGTCGATCCTTGCCAACCAGCCAACAGCCTCTCCACTCTCTCGTGCTCTGCGCCTGGTGTTGTTGTCGTGGTCGTGGTTCGTTCCGCCTTTGCGACGCTACCAGGCTGTCGTTGATCATCTTAGTAATCCTTTTTTTTTGTCGGATGGCAACGAAAAACGTTTCATGTGACTACAAGTAACAGCCGTAAGAACGAAGACGACGACGACGACGACGTGTGTGTACCTTATCGACAGCTTTTCCCACATCAAGGAAGGGCACTGTGTAGTGTTTGCTGTTGCTACTCCTGCATTAAATGATGGTTGGAATGTTCTATACGGTCTCGTCGCCACTGGTGTGACGGGGTCGTGTGCTGCTGTCGTCCGTTTTTAGTTACTTTGGCCGGGAGAAAAAAAAATCCCGGATGCATCCCGGACAGTAAAGAGCATGTGTTTGTGCTTATCGTTTACATCGTCAAAGGAAAAGGCGGTGGAGGGGACGAAAAGGGAAGTGGTAACGTGTGTCCTTATGGAGGTTTTTGGTTTTGTAAGCGTCCGCTTGATGGATGAAGCTGTTGCCTTGCGGGGGATGATGAACTGGTTTCCGGGGAGGGCTTTTGGGATTTTTCTGGAGCTTATTTTCTAGATGGAGAGCCTTTAGGAAGAGAGTTGGCGGGAAATGTCCACTGAACATGAGGTTCATAGACATTACTTAGCCATGTTTGCGTTCACCAGAAGTACAAGAATCTCCAAAAAAGTGTCAATGTATCCATCAAAATGTACTTAAATTTATAAATATTCCCAAAAGAGTTTGAAGAAGTACTTCAATGATGCATTTTAAAAAGATTAATTCTAGAGATGTTGTTCCCTAAGCGCTTTTTGTAAAAATAATGCACTTAAATATTGGAACCTCGCTCTCCCACACAAACTCCAATGGACATTCAAATAATCCATCATCGCCTCTTGGACCTCTTTGGACCCCGGAACGTCCCGAGCATCGCCAGAGAAGAGTGCAATACTGTGCGTTGGCCGCCGTACTTCAAGTAAATCATTACTGTTGGCGCCATCCAGGGACGCGATAAGTCTGTGTGTCCATTGTCCACAGAGTGGACTGTGGATTTTTGCCCCCCCCCCCCCTCAGTCGGTCCTTTGTCGCACTTCTCGTTGCGCGCCCGCCCGCCAGCTAGATCAAACATTACTTTTCATCTTCCTTATCCGACTTTTTGTCCTGCTGCACCGTTGGGTTGGTGTGAAAAATGCCATCCAGTTCAGCTTGACGCAATATTGCAAGCGCTCTTTGGCACATTCTTTTGCAACAATGTAACCCCTTGGGGACATTAGAAATGTTGTGTTAGGATGGCCAAAACGGGAAGTAATGCTTCACATACCCTTTTCCATGAAGTCCCGATGAAGAATGTTCGCCCGCACAGCGTAATAAGTTATGACAGTAAAAGGGCATGATTGCTTCCGGAGAGAGAGCAGAGCACAAGCAAAAAAGGTCCGAGAAGGGTGGACGTCTTCTTTGATGGAATGCACTTTTCCGTCTGTGACCTTGTCTCTGTGTCGCGTTTGCTATACACATTCCATTCATCATCTGAAGCACCGGGAGAGAGAGAGAGTGGGTTTTGTGTTGGTTTAGTGTGCTTTTACTGCTGCCGCGCTTCTTGCGCGGCCACAGAGCGGTTGCGAAGAAGTAAATAACATGGACTTACTTCATCTAATTACTTTACTACTTTGTGGGTTACCACTTTTCCCGTGGCAGGCCAGTGAGCGTGAGTCATTTCAAAGCAGGAAGAATCTTTCTGTCCAGTCACCCAGAAACACGGGGTAGCGCATTACTGGAGCGATGGAAGGACACATTCCTCATCGCTGGGCAACCTTCCGGGGCAATGCGTGAAGGTACTCGCTAATGCAAATCGGGAGTGATTTGAATAAAATTTCTTCCCCCCCCAAAACTCAAAAACTGAAGCTTTTGCCTCTGCTGCATTGTGTCGTCAGGGATGGCGCGCTACGTGTTTGCATCTTCGAACTCTCGCAGTTAAGTTTCACAAACTCCCTCTTCTGGTCCATTCTTTCTTGCCTTTTCTCTCTCTCTTTGCCTGTTTGGCGCCCCATCCTTTTCGCGACTTGCGGTGAAACGTGTGGCGACGCTACGGTGCGCTTCTATCCAAGCGGAGTAGCGCAACTCGTTTGCACCCCATAACCTTAGCCGACTGGCCGAACGACGAACCACTAACCCTACGGGGGACTCTGGGGACACACGACACACAGCGTAGAACACAACGCTTGCAGCGACGACACCACCAAGCCCGACCCGATTCGATCGCATTCCAGTGCATCTTGCTCCAGTTGCATAGCAATCAGCAGAGCACACGGCACCGCGTTCGCGACGGTTCCCCTCTCCACCTTCTCAACACCTCTTATGCCAAACTGTCCTCGCGAGAAGCATCCCTGCCTTCCCTTTGCGACTGCTGCGACGACGGCGGTGTACAAACGTGACCGAAGATCTAATTGGATTTCTTTGTCTCTCTTTCTCCCGCTTTCTTCCACAGGTATGTACCATGCAACAGCAACTACAAAAAATGCAGACGAACGGTTAGCGTGCCACCGCGAATGCGAGATGTATGGGGGACGATGCTGCACCAGGAGGCGCAGGAGAGAGAGTGCAGTTAAAAATTTACATATCGAGTGCAAGTAACTGACGATGACGATGATGGGGACAAATCTGTTGCAGCTAGTGCTGCTTTATGCGTGGGTGGTGAATTACTCACCCCGTTTATTTGTTGTTGTTTTTTTAGTATGAAAATAATTGATTTGATTTTGTGTAAAAATATGAATGTTTTACACATACGTTTTGCTACGCAAAATATCAACCTATGGTATGGTCATTTCCAAATTCAATTTAACTGAATCTTTGTTCTTAATTATTTTTTTTCAAATATTTGTCAATCAGTTTTCGACAAAATTGTTCAACATTATTGGTTTGAAATGTATTTGAAATGAATCTGAAAAATGTACTTCAGATCATAAATAAATTGGCATCCTAATGCTATAGAAATACATTTGAACAATGCGACGATGGATTGCAAAATAAAACTGACCTTTAACCTCGCCAATCGATGCCTGACGCATGGTATACACGTTAGCTGCATGGCTTATTGGCACTCAGCCTGTCATCAAATCTCGATTGAAATTAGCCCCGAGATATATAGATAAATGCTTTTTATTAGGATTAGGATATCGATCCTTGAATATCATCCTTAATCATTGGCAACACCAAAACACTGTTCGGTTCCAGTAACTGAACTCGGACAATAAACTGTGATCAAGAAAATTAAGAGGCTTTCCTGTATGAATCTTCTTGCACAGCGAAAAATATTGATCAAATCAGCGAAATAGCACGATGATTTATCCGATTCGTAAAACATATTTAAGTCGTCAGTACAAACAGTTTCAACTTGGCAGTGTACGCTTTCTACGTCAGATTGATCAAACTAGTTACGGAGAATTATCAATGCCGTATTTCTGATTGGAATCGCCCAAAATAGTTTCCCATCAATGGGCAGTGTTCACCATCACCACCATCATGAATCATGTATCGCCTATGACGATCTTTACGTGTTCGAATTCATATATGCATCTACAGCGCTATTCTACGAACCATAGTTTCGCACCCTTATTGCTGCTCGGGTGTTTAGATAGGGTGTGTTGTGGAGTTTTACAATCCCTCTGACTCTGCCAAATGAACGGTACAAACAAACGCATTTCGCACGAGCAAAATTTCCCAGAAACACATAAAGCCCCTAAGCTCTCTGGGTTATTATTGAACGGCAGCAGCAGACACATCCGCAAAGCAGCGCGCAACTTGGAATCACAAACCTGTTGCTATGTTTTCGCTTGTAAACGGTTGGCAATTTATCGTTCTACGGAAAGTTCAGCCCGGGCGGGGCGGCGTGTGCAGTGTTTAGTTTTCGAGAATGCATAAACTGTGGCCGGGCTGTGTTGCGTGCCGTGGAAAAACTCAGTGACATCATGGACAACCGATGCGAGATCGTCGATGACGAATGATTGTTGATGTTTTGTTGGTTCCCGAACGCGTACAGCAGGCACCATAAATAGAGGGACCAACCGCACTCGCCAAATGAACCCGGCGGGGGCTGACGTGTCGTTGGCATCCTTTGATTTTTTGCACTGCGTAAAAAGCGGAGAGAAAAAGGTACAAAAATAGAGAGAGAAAAAAAACTGAATGCCAATTCCAACCGCCGATTGAGCAGTGTGTAGTGTGTGGTGATGGTGGTGAGTCAGTTGTTTTGATTTTCTTCGCCGGCCCGCCAGCCCGAACTGCATTCCAGCCCGTTTGGTGACCATTTTCAAACCGGTTTCAAACGCTCGCGAGTGTGTGATGTTTGTGGAGATATCGTGTGCACTGTAGCGCTGTGTGTGTGTGTCTCTCTTATTCCGGCGCTGATCAAAACGATCGCACGCGAGTTGTGTGTACCGCGTCCCATGCGACGGTTGGAATTGGCAGCATCTTTCCACCGACGGATAAATTTGTCCGCGACGGGGTGATTTGTTTCTTTCTCTCGCTCTCTTTCCCGTCTCCCTCTCTCCCGCGCCACTTATTTTAATTTTTTGCACAATTCCAATTCGATGAGTAATAGAAGTTTTCGCGACCCCCGAGCACACTCACAAACACGAAGGCATGAGGGAACGTGCACGGCGCTGTGTTTTTGTGTGCCCGTTTTATACCCGCCATAGTTCGCGGTAGTGCAACAGACTGCGCACCCCACCAAACCACCACCCGCAAGTGTGTTTGTGTTGCGTGTTTGTGTGCGGGTTTAAAGGGCGCTAGTGCATTCCGCGGTATTTCCGGTGCATCCGCAGTTTGCCTAGTTTACGGGGTTTATTTTTCGCTTGCACTCCACCACCCGTTTTCGCTTGCCCCTAGGGGATGGACGGGTTTGGTCGGTTTTCGAGTACATCCCAAAAGCCAGCACGCAAATAGATTCTGACAGACAACACATGACTCTGTAGGTTGGGACCCAGAGTTGCTCGGTGTACGGCGCACGGCGCGCCGGATGTGATGTTTGTTGCTTTTCTGGTGGAGTGTGCAATTGCGCGTGTGGGGCGAGGGGAGGCTTCGGGATGTTATGGACTATTGAAAGGGCTAGTTAATGCTCATTTGCGTTCGGCTTCCGTTGGTGGATACGGCGCCTCACGTTTGGTGATGCGTTTCTCTATGAGCTAAGGTACTAATTTGTTTGGTCATAGGTATGCACTGAGTGTAAGATAGTTTGCTCCAAAAGTTTGAGAAAGGTAAACATTACCTTTACAAAGCGGAAAACTTTTTACAATTGCCTACGTTATAACGGACGTTGACATCATTTCTGTCGATGGATGAGATTTAAAGGGTTTTCCAGGAGTTCTCATAGCTGTGGGACACTTTATACAACCCTTTCTTACGTGAAATGAACTTAATGCAATGGGAATTGGACTCTCTTCTCTAGCACTCTTGTTGGACAATTCCAATAGGAATTTACAAGAAGCTTGTCCAAAAAGGATGCCATAGAGTTCAATTTCCAACGTATGAAGTTCAATTCCAATCGGAAAGAGTCTAGGAAGTGTCCCACAACTATGAGAACCCCTGGAAAACCCTGTATTATAAAAGTAAATGCTATTCTCAATTATCTCATATTTTAAATGATTGATACATAAATTTACAAAAATTATCAAAAACTTTTGTTTATTTTTATGTTTGCTGTTGCTATGTACATTTTATTGTTTGACATTGGTTTCAGTTGGTTCTTACACTTGTTGCTTTTCGTTTTAATCATATTTGTTTGATTTGGAATTTTTGTTTTGTTTGTATTAAATGTTATGAGTCTTATTTTCACCTGAAAAACAAAGTTATATGTTTCAGTTAAAACTTGAACAAAATATTCACTTTTTTTATAAAACTGAGCCTAATTGCACAAAATCTCTATTAGCTAATCAAACAAACTACTTTAATTTTTAAGTTTGTTTAAATATAATTCGAATTGTTTTGTTTACTTTGTTTTTATAACAGATAGTTCGAAAAACTTATGAATGACCTTTGAAATATATTTTCGTATTTTTAGTCCTATTTCTCATCTTTCACTCCAACATGTAAAAATTGGCTATTTCCGAAAAAACAGACCTTTGCACTGTTTTGTTTTTACCAGCACCCGACGAAACACAGATCTGAGATTACGCAAACTTATCCGCTAGCCACGTACCGCGAGACAAATCAAACACATTCCACTCCATGATATCACTCGAACCACCACCGTGAGGGCGTCGAGTCTATCTAGGGCCTTCACTTTGCCGCATTTCAGGAATTATTACTTCGCGGAATGGAATTACCCACCGCTTCGCCCCACACACCTCACCTTTGGGGCGGAAATAATTGGAATTGTTTGGAATTTCCACAATTCCACCTGCACAATCCGCGCGTCGTAAGTGCAGTCGGTCGGTCGTCGTCGTCGTCGGCCGCCATAAAGTCCGTTGCTGCGTACGCGTGCTACCGCTCTACAGCGCCACGAGCTGCAATTGCAATTGCGCTGTGTTTGTGCGTGTTGGGGCGGATGGCGGTGACGGATGCAACCGATAACCTGTCCATTTTCTGCGGTGGCAGATTCATTAAAAATCGTCCAAAGGAATTGTCGCCGGTGTGTTTGGTGCTCCGTTAATGGCCTGTAAACAAACTCCACGCGCTGTTACCCCCACTTATACCCCCCTTTGTCAACCCACCAGCCATAATCTTGCCCCACTGGTGACCAGTGCGGGGCGTGTTTTTTTTTATCTTCGCAACCATCGGAATGTTGTCACCCCGTGGAGCGCGTTTACACCCCGGCCGTTATCCGTTCTGTCTGCACAGAGGGTGGACGGTGGGGTACGGGCATCACAGTTCGGGATAGACTTGTTTGTTGCATCGTCCGGTCGACTTACCGCTCCGACGACGTACCTTTAACCCTGTTCTCCCTGTGTCCGCCATTTCCTTTCCGCAAAAAACTGAAGCAAGGGGTGCGTTGTTTGTTTGCTTGAGCACGGGAAGGGAAGGAGCGAGTTTCATACAGCGGCGGCGCGGCAAGTGCAAGAGATCTTATTCGCTGATTTAAACGGATTCATTGGGGTCCGCGCGTGTGCAGTATTATTGCTCGCTGCACGCTTTTTGTTGATGCGTAAGCGGAAAGGATTGTTTGTCTGTGTGTGTGTGTCGTTGTTTGTGTAATGCACCTTTCAAACCAACGTTCCAAGGGCCGGGAGAAGGGGCCGGGAGAAGGGGCCGGGGTGAACGAGAAGGCCGCATGTGCAATATGACGCTTTAATAAATTCCTGCAGCTGCAGTTTATGATGCTCTGTGTGCTGCTGCTGATCCGTTGTTTGCGTCTCCATCGTTCTGGAACGATCGCTTATAACCGCTTTTCGGCGGCATTGATTCGATTATTTGCGTATGTCGTTGTTTCTTATTGGGGTTTATCTTGTTTTTTTGTTAAATATGTTTTTTTCTTCTATATTTATTGTTTATTTGAATTGTATATGTTGTTGACTTTTGTTTTCATGTGTTTTTTTATGTTTCTTTTGGACAGTATTAGTTTTTCAATGAGTTTATATACGTTTATTAGTGTAAGGGGTCTTTCCCCGTTTTATTTACGTTTTTTTTTATCAATGTTATTGACTTCAATTTTTTCACTTTTGTTTTTCATTTTGTCAACAGTAGTTTTATGAAGTATTTCAAAGCTTGTTTTATTTATCTTTATTTGTTTTGTTTTTTTGTTGATTCTCGTTTTATTTAATATTTTTTTACTATAACTGACAGCTACCTTCATGTTTTGATTTGCTTACATAACGTTAATTTGATTTTATACAAAACCACTTTTACGTAAAATCTTTTTAAAAAAAGTAGTTGATGTATTTTCTTATTTAGTATTGAGTTGTACTAAATTGAAATACAAAATCATATTTAAACATTTATTCCTTAAACCAGTCCAATAGCACAAATTATTATTTATTTAAATTCGTTCTGTATGCCTTTCGAACCAATTATTCGTGCATGCTGAGCACTAAGTTATAATTTTCATTCTGCTTCAAGCAAACGCTCTGCAGCATGTTTGTTTAAACCGAAACGGCCGCAAAACCACAAACCGATTAACAATTAGCTCTCCGCGTGTGTTTGTGTGTGTGTTGTCGAGAGCGTTGATCGCTAAAATCAACTCGCGGCCGCCGTGGCGCTCCTTCCCGCTGGGGCGTCCGCTTATCTTGCCCACACACACACACACACATGCGATCCTTATCAGGCTCTGGTGGGCTGTTTTTACTCGCAAACAAAACCCGACCGTTGCTGCGGTTTCGTCCGCGGCAAAAGGTCAGCTTAAACCTTTGAAAGCAAAACAACAATCCGCGCGTCCCCTGTGCGCCACCATCACCGCCACGGTCTGGTCTTCTTCATCCACACCAACACCACCACCACCACTTATCAGATCATGTCCATTCGGAATGCGTGAAATCCGGCAGGTTTGCGCGCTCCCCCTTTTGTTTGTGCCCTTTGCCTTCCGCCTACCACCCGTGAATTTCGTACCAAACGACAATATAATCACTCTATTTACACCCGTGCGTCACGGGTGGTGGGGCCGGCCGGTGCACGTATCGGGAGAGAGCGATGTGCGATTGCTCTGGCCTGCAAATAGCAGCAGCAGCGGCAAGTATAGCGCGATCTACTCTAGTAGGGCCTTTTTTTAAGCTCTCTCTTCTCTATTTGCTACTTGTCCTGCTCCTCTCCCGCGTAATCTCTTGTACACCTTTTTGTGGTTGTTTTCACAAAGCTTTGCGCACTCTGTCCGAAGGGAGGGAGGAGAAAAACCCATCGCACACAGCCACACAGCGCACTAATCGCTGAACCGGATCTGTGTGGCGCCTCGGACGCCGATTGAAACTCATTAGAACAATTAAGATTGATCGATAAAGCTTCCCCCGGCCGGTTGGTGATGGTGTTGGTGGTAGTGTTAGCAGAAAGAGAGGAGCCAAAGTCGAAGGGGGGGTTTTGCCGACCAAACTGAGCGTGAACGAAGCCGATAGAATAGAGCACGAAAGCAATGGGGGTTGAACGAGAGCATATCCATGACCGGCAAAGGTGTTGTTGTGTGTGTGCGGTTGAATCCGGCGTGTGTGGAGCAGCAGGTGCAGCCGAATGTGCAATGATGTGCATCAACTTGCACCCGGCTGGTGGTGGTGGTGGTGGTGCATTCTTGTGGAAAACATTGTTGTAAAGAAAGAAGGGGGGGGGGAAGACTTGGAAGGAAACGACGAACCCCTGTGTTTCCCCGTCTGGATGTGAAGTGTTGTAATTAATGAGTTTGTGTCTAGCAAAGTGATGGGTTTAAAATGTTACGTATCAAAAAAAAAAAAAAAAAAAAGGGCGGCCTTTTATAGTTCACTGGCTCTGATAGGTCAGTGGTAGTAGATTGGGTAAAGGTTAAAAGGGAGCTATTTCCATAAGTTCTTTATTTTTTTTTTTTTTTGGTCAAAGAATCACCCATTTTCCATGCCATTACATAGACAGCAGATATTCCGATTGTGCACGTGCAACGTCATTCGGAACGCCCGTCCCTTCATTGACGTTATGCACTTTATCTTTCTTGTTCTTTCTGCCTTTGCCAACGTTACTCCAATTTTGCACCAAATTCCAGTAAATTAGCTGGCCTGCAACCCTTTTGGCCTTTTCTCACCGTACGGCGCGCGGGAGGGCGCTCCATCTTGCAAACCCACGAAGGCGTGACACAAATGGGCAGTACCGTTTTAATTAGGGCCACACCAATTTTGTGGCTGCTCTGCTGCAAGGTAATAGGCGTGAGCGTAATAAATAAACGTTAAATCAATGAGCTCAATTGCATGAGTGGGTCAAAGCGGTAATGGTTTTGGGGCGAGGGGCGCAAGCACTTATCCATGTGCTATTAATTGCAGATGTGTTTTTGAGCAGGGCGGAGGTGAATTCCGCTCGCTTGATTTAGTTTTAATGTTTAAGGGTGCATCCACATTCCTCTAAATCACGCAGTTTTTGATCCATTTGTGTGCAGTTAATTGTGGAATTTTAATAATTTTAACGACTTCCCCGAAAGAAGGTTCCTCCAGAGCGTTAAAAGCGCTTAAATTAATACATTATTGAATTGCGGTATCAATGCATCAACTCACTCTCCACCATCATCGCACCCCATGTTTAGAAGAAGCATTTTCCCATATTTCATCGTTCCCTCACGGCGTGGTTGGGGGCTTTCGAACTCGAACCCACTTCGACCAAGTTCGCGACCACTCAAACACTAGCACCACCCGTCGATACACATATATCATTAATCAAAAGTCACGTTGTACTTTTTTTTATTCTCCCGTCCAATAACCACCATACAACTACTCCTCCCACGTCGTTCACCCTCTAGGTGTGTGCTTTTGCAACATTAAACTGCAACTGAGATGCACCAACGTGCGCGCGCCCGACTGCAACAATGTTGTGCTGGAGCTCCAGCCGCGCGCCACACATAAGGCATCAATTCGACATGCTGGCTACCGACGCTCGAGCAGCATTTATCATTGGCCGCCGGCCACTCTCCTCCGTCCGGGCAGCTACACCCACCACGTGTCTTCCAATGTGCACATACACACACCCGGATATGAGTGTGTGAACGATGCGGTGCAAAAGTGTGAACAGACACCGCTTCATTAGTCGCGGTTGTTTTCCTACGTTAGTTCTGTGTGGATGCTCTTTTTTTCTGTGTGTGTGTGCTGTATTTTGTTGGGTACTAAGTCCTCGGGCGTTTAATGTACAATCCTGCCCGCTCTTGTCCCCCTATTCGGAAACCATGTGTAGCAACAAATTCGAGAACGTTGAAGCGACCCGTGTGTGTATGTGAGCAGAATTTATGCTCTGCCCCCGCGGGTGATCAGCGCGCCCGCGAACGGTATTCCGTTTGAAGTTAGCTCGCAGCAGTGGTTTAGCACAGGGGGTTTTGCCTACTAAAGCCTTTCCACAAACGATCAAAAACAGGGGGTAGAGGAAGGAGCCTGGACCTCTCTCTCTCTCTGCCACCTTTTCTTCTAATGTTTGGGGGATTTTCAGCAGACAGCATTGAGCATTCTCGCGCGGTGCAGCCGGCGCGCGGGTTAAGAATTTTTGGAATCGTAAAATCGAAAACCAACCAAAACTGTCTGTCTTCGCGGTTTACCTACCGAAAGATCTTTGCGAGCGCGCGCGTGTGTACGATCGGTTTGATGAGTCGCTCATAAAACAAAATCGCGTTTGCGTGAGCGCGCGCGCGCGATGCGGGCTACGACAGGGCCCGGCATGAATTATGATTGCGGAACACGGTCGCCTTTTGCCGGGCCCGTGCGTCTGTTGTACACCTTGTCCCGAAATTTTCGAAATGATCTGAAGCTGAGAAGGCCTAAACAGCTGCATTTTCAAACAGTGCGTGTAACCCCGCAAGAGAGGGACAGAGAGCGGGTGTTACGAGAGGGATTTGTTGGAATCACTTAATTAGAATATCAATTTGTCAGGCTGTTTTCGCTTTTGTCACGCCGTGAGTTTAAGTACCATTCCTACGACCCGTGCTGTGGTGGTGTTAGAGGAAGGGTTTAATTTAAAGACCCAGCCACTGCTAGAAAACCGCTGGGGACTGGTAATTTATGGCATTCTTACTGTTGACTGTACAACATCCAACTGTACGTGATGTTCATGCTTTCGGACGGTCTTTCGGGGTGAATCCTCGTCTTTCCTTTCTTTCTATCAAAGGAGATCGGAGAATTGGAATCAAATCAACCAACTTATTGGATGCTACAAACATCATTTAAAGAAGGTTTGGATATACGTTGGATGGGTCTTATTAAGATCCCATTGCTTCATTTCCGGTGAGTTGATTCTTCCGAGAGTTTGTCTGGCTAATGATCCTGTCTACATATATCCTGTATGATATGTCTCATTACCGGTGCATCTCGTCCGTTTGAAAGCATCTCCAGTGTGTGGTATAAGGAATTTCCCCATTCGACGAATGTCTCATTAGTCTCACTACCTATCGATGACTTACTACTTGAAGTTTCAGATATTTTTTCTTCTGCTTCTGTCGGATCTTTATCATTGAATGCTCCAAGATGCTCCAAATGAAGCGGAAACAAAATAATGAGCTCACATTGACTGGGAGGGAAATTTGAATGAACTTGGGAAAGGAAATTATTTGCATCCTTGAAACCCTGGCTGTGACACAAACGAAAAGGCTATTTACTACATCGCGCACTGATTCGTTGGACGATGAATGCAATCGGTAATAGGTACAGCAATTTACAGTCCTGAAAAGAACTTCGATCCTAGAGACTATTTTCCGACCGTTCGGT
Organism: Anopheles gambiae; assembly: GCF_943734735.2. Classification (NCBI taxonomy): domain Eukaryota; kingdom Metazoa; phylum Arthropoda; class Insecta; order Diptera; family Culicidae; genus Anopheles; species Anopheles gambiae. Next base: position 19,378,136 of record NC_064602.1, on the reverse strand, counting down.
TCCTTCCCATCCTTACATTCTGTGATTACCATAATGAAGTTTTCGTATTTGACGCCCCGAGCAAACACGCTCGCGCGAATGTTAAGTGATATGTTTTCCCACTGTCAAAAACTGTGTTGTGCGCTGTCGTCGTCCACCGGTTCTGTGGGTCTGTGATCTAAATGTCGTCCCCCCTTTTTTTTGTTCCTCGCCTATCCTCCTGGGGCACCAAGAACGGGCGAACCGTGTAATAGCTTCTCTCCCACAGCACGGGTGGGCGCGGCCAAACGCCTAAACGAATTTGGCCACGTGGCGTCTGGTCGGGAGGTTCCAGCATTGTTCCAACACACGATGCTAACGAGGGCGAAGATGGTGCGCCCCAAAACGGAAGCTTGCAGGGTGGGGGTGGCTGATGATGGTGTTTTAACAGAAAACACTGTAGCCGTGTTGACATACGAAGAGCAACCATCCGGAGGAGGCCGCGCGGTTAGGCACTAACAAAACATATTCATTGATTCACGTGCCCATGGACATACACACCCAGCGCCACGCTGGGTGTCCTCGTCCAGTTTCGCAGGACGATGACGCCGACGCCAGCGACAACAACAGCGACGGGTTTGGGAATAATATTTACTTACCAAACCCACCACTTGAGCTCCGAGGCTTCCGATGCCCTTTACTACAGACACTCGAAAGGGTGCCCTTCGGGGTGGGGCATCTCGACCAAGTCAAAACGGAGCTGGGAATTTGCCCGTTATTCTCTCTCTCGCACTCTCCTCTGACGCCCCAACATTCTAACTTTGATCTTTGAGAGGGTGTCCTTTTTGATTTGGCGTAACAGTGGCGCACTGCCCACCCAAAACTCCCTCCGCCCAAACGCTATCATAACAGATTTATGATAATTTATGTATTATTGTTTGCGCTTCCGATCAGACCCCGGGCGCAAGTTTCGGGTCCGGCTGGTTCATGTCCTTTCTGCCAATGAATGCCGTTTTGCACGATTCTCCTCGCTCAATGTACATCACCCTGCGCAAACAGAACCCCAGTGTGGGCGCGTTTGGCGTGGGTGTGGTGATGGTTTCCCGCCCGATGCTCTCTGCATCATCCCTGTGCCGAGTGAGGACGCGGCGCGTTGTGGATTTTTCTACGATCGGGTGCGTGGGTTGGAGTAATTTTAAAATCCTTCAGACGTTTGTGGTTGGACTGTTTTGTGCTTTTATTTTGCTTGATTTTTGGGACGCGCAGGATTGCGGCTAGTGAATTTACACAGGGATTTGGTTTCGTTTTTTTTGCTGTAAGTGTATGCATTTTAAGGGTTTGGTGATGAATTTGAATCGTTTGATCTTTCATTATTTGATAAAAGGGGTGATAGATGCTGACGCTTTTATTAGCATGGGATGAGCTTTTAATTTGTTAAAGACGGAAAATGAAGATTGGTTTTTGATACGGTTTTTATAAATATTCATTTCACAAATGTTGTACACACAACGCAACATCCTTATGTATTTTAATTTTTTTAAAAAGATGTCCGATCTCAATTATATGATTGAAGGGTGAGATTGATTATGTATTATAAATTTAAACAATGGATTTGTTTGAAATAGAAATTAGTGCATTTATTTTATAAAGCTTTAGCTTATTTGCATTTCTTATTTCAATGAAACTTTTCAAGACTTTACCTAAAGAAGCCTCTAAATTGTCCCCATCTACTCATCGTACGAAGTACAGATGAGTCTTCAAGAGCCTTCAATTCAAGCGAACTCACGCTAAGAGAAACATTCTTTAATGAATAGGTAACAGAAGTGTGAAGTATTTCCAAAACCTTATGCACTCATTTGCTTCCTGCAAATCGATCCAAAAAAGAAAAGCTTACTCCAATAGAGCGAAACATAGACCGCAGCGTATCAGCAGACGGTGAGGTTGACTAATTCAATTGAGTCATGCTCTAGGTAAAGGTTTTAGCTGCAGCAACTATTAATTGGAGTACCATCGGTAAGGAGCTCTTTTACCGTTTTTCTAACTCAAGCTTTTCATTTTCACCTTCGCTGTGGTTGATGCTGCTTCACACCATGGAGCATGAATTTTCAGCAGATGAACAGGTGACGGGTTTTTCTTGCTCCATATCCTTTTGCCAACGTGACATCGCCGTCTGCCTGTGTGTGCATGTTGGTTGACTTTTGCATTGTAAATCCGACAGCTGGAGCTCGAGTCGTACCAAAAACTCTGTATCTCATTTAGACACGAGTACACTAGTTTGATGGGTAGGATGGGAGCTTTAATGCTATGAAGAATGAAACACGTGTATGTGCTGTGTTGTGCAATTACCAGACACGGTAAGGCTCTGCCACGCTTTCGATCGTTTAGACACGTACCGCGTATTAAGCTGTAACTGCCAAATCTAGTTTAGAAAGAGTTGTGCAGTTGCTCCTTGAGTGCACATGAATTGGTCTGAAGAGTTTCATACAGGGGGGAGGGGGAAAAGCTGCTCTGCAGCAAAGAAACACAAGTGTCGTTGTTTAACTGGAGCAGCTGCTGCTTTCGTGAAGAGCTCTATCACATTAGTTGTTCTTTTGGTTTTTGGAACGAACTCCGTAACGAAGATTTGAAGTATCATCTGGTGTACTATTTGAAACACTTTGCAAATGAGCAATACATTAAATTGAAGTATTTTTTGCAACATCTTTGTTTGAATTGAATTCTGCACGATAATTTGTTGTGTTTATGTGTCGATTTGATTATGATCCTGATAACGATTGCTCCTCCGGAAGATCCAGCTCTATACTTCCGTCTTCAATGTCTCCCTATCTAGGATACAAATACAGACATAAAACCCTTGTCTTGGAATACAAAATGAATAGAATACACTCAGTTCGCTCCACAACCCGCAGCCTGTCACTCGGCCTAAGTATGTGTTTCGTTTCTCCGTGTGCGCCTGCAATGCGGTGGTGACTTCAACGAGACCTGCAAGCGTCGTGCGTCTCGCGGCTCCCTTGGTTTAGTAGTAGTAGCATGGCGAAAGATAGATGTGGGACGCTTTTTGGGCTCCACCGATCTTGTTCCCACCACACCACACGCGATTTGAATTCCCGTGAGCCCCCTTCGGTTCGGCAAGCTGCTGCTACAAACTCGTGCTGCCTGTGTCTTTCTGGCTCTTTGCTTGCCTTTCGTCGCCGAGAGTCACCCCCTGGGTTGATGCTCTCGGTGGCTTCTTAGTCGGAAGATGATTTGCTGCTGCTGCTTCTGATGCTTCTGCTGCCGGGTAAATGCCGTGTTACCGTAGCCCTTTTTTATTGGCATCCCTCTGTGCCTCTCCGAACCAAGCGGGAGGCGCAGGATTGGGTTGTTGCTTGGACCGTTTTTCGCCAAGCGTGTTCGCCAAAACCTGCAGGGCACAACAGCGGTCTCGGAGGTATACGGAAATTCTTGATTCTGTCTTCCACAGTCGTTTGGTTGAATACAGCCAGGAAAAAAAAGGCAACAGCAACGGCACAAGATTTTGCTTGACCGCCACGTTCCGTTCCCATGGTGGGCGCTTTCTTCATGGATCTCAGCCATGTATTGGCGCGAGTATGTTTTATGTTTTCGATTGTGCCGACATTCCTTTACTCCCGGGCTGACTATCTCTCTCTTTTTATCCAATTTCTTTTGCTCTCGTTATGCTAGTGTATGTGTTTAAGGCTTCTTGTTCTGTTATTTCCTCGCTGTGTTTTGTATCATTTTTTCGCGTCTTGTTTTCATCGCTACAAGTCCTCCTACTCTCTCTCTGTCGCTCTGTTTGGCCCGGTTCGCTCAATCAGGCTTATGCTGCTGCCATGGAAAGTGTGTGTGTATGTGTTTTTTGTTATTTTATTTATTTCGCTGTTTACTTATTTATGGTGTGTCGCTTTTACGGCCATTGCGATTGGCTTTATACCTACCTTCCGGGCGGTCCCTTCCTCCCCGGTCTTCCACAGGCTCCCGCGTTTCCACCTTATGTAGCAGATCTTGGGAGTTGGTGTATCCTCGCGCAACAACCCATTGCAGGCGCAGGTATATTTATATCTCTTTTCTCTTGGCATCCCTCGCTCCCTCTCTCTCTATGTATCTTGGGCCGTTTCAGTGAATTTGTCGCCACTGGTATAACGGCGGTGAAGGTGGTTGGAGCATATCGGGATGCTGATGCCGTCTTGGTGATTGTTCCCTTTCCTTGGCTTTTTCTTGTAAAATGGTCAGTAAAACTCAGCCAACTTCGCCTTCTTCCTGGATCACTTTGTCAACGCGTGTGGGTCGATGTTCTTAACCCACACACATCCGTCTTGGGATTGCAGAAGTAGCTAGGAGTTGTTTGTATCGGTTAGCTATATCTGTCGCACTCTTGCTGTGGATGCTTGCCGTGGAACCCAATTACCACTCGAACGAAATGGTACCTAAGGCCCCGATCGAAGGTTGGTGTCTTCTCCGCATGCTTGCCTTGACTTGGTTGTGTTGTGGAACGGCTTTAGCAGCAGCGCGTCTTCTTGCAATTACAACCGATTGCGATGATCAATACTGAATGGAAGTTGAGCTTGGACCGAATCGATTGGATACATTCATTCTTAAAAGAGATCTTGTTTTCGAAATCCAACTTTGAAGTATTGTATTAGTTTTGATACTTTTGCTCTGCAAAAATCAGAAATGTTGTAATCAATTTGAAATCTCTTGATTTGCGTTGAAATGCATTTGTCGTCGCGGCAGAAAGATGCCGAGATTTTGCTTCCCCAACCCAACCTCCATAAATGGGCAAAATATGCGGAGCCACCGAACATATTATGTTCCCTCCATTTTGGCGTGTACGAAGTTTGTTTTTCTTTTTCTGCTTTCGCTTTGCGCGCAAACAAGATCATGAACGATAATGATGGTGGCGGTGGTGACTGTCCGGGGTAAAGGGACAGCAGCCCCAACACGATTCGATGTAAATAAAGCAAGCAAAATTGGATCTCGCGGAGCGGAATCGAAAGACACAGTGCGACGTTGTAGCCGCTGCGACGCGCTTGGAATGTTTCTGCGTGCTGTTTGTTGTTTTTGCGCGTGCTCTCGTGTGTGTGTGTACGTCTGTGTTTTGTTTTCGGCACAACGAACTTCAAACAAACTTCCCGCCGCAATGTAACGGCACGCAGCACACGGGCACGCACAACAGAACCCCAACCCAGAAAGTGCGGGGGGTTGTGCATCCAGCATCCTTTTGCTCCTCGTGTGCGTTTTCGGTGCACTGCAGCGAAAGACCAGGAAAGGTGGACACAAATTCCAGGCTGCGATTTGTGTGTGTGTGTGATCGGTTAAAAACAAAAATAAAGAGTGCAGCAGCGACGATGCCGCGACGCACTTTCAAACCTTTCACTTGTGTTGGACCCTCGTTGTCCCTACTTTCACGCGTTCGTTTGCGCGCGCGCGATCGCCCGTTCGCTCGCTCTTCCCAGGATATGCGCACCGCGCTGTAATGGAGCCCTGTTTGGGTGGGCTTCAATAATGGTGGTGCCGGTGTTGGCCGTCGCCGCCCAGAGGGAAATGTTGTATTATTATTTCGTTCCTTCGGTGCGCCCGTCAGTGAATTGAGAACGGCGAAGAGTGCGATTGGAATGTGCTTGATTTTGGAATTGGGTCTTGCAATGGTTTGATGTCCACATAAGGGTAATTTTGTTTGTAGTGGATAGGGAAATTGTTCAACGAAAGATCAGTTCTAGGAGCTCATCTAGATAATAGTCACCATGAGTGAGATCTCCATGAAGAGTTGTTCCAAGATTTGGCTCTTTGTCGGAGACTTAATTCCTACATGAGAATGAACTTCTTGAAGTTAGTTTTGATAATTATTGCCTAACTTGGAGATGATCAACATCTCCACAACTTTTGGAGATGAAATGTATGCATCATTAGAAGATCTACTGGAATTCATGGGTTCTTGGCCATTAGAAGTTTGAGATACTGTGGATTCTGAAGATATCCCAACTATCTAAACATTTGAGAGCTAAAATGGTAACTCATTTAAGGGTCTGAAGGTCCTAGCGCCTAATTTAATGGTTGTCTGAAGATGATAAAGGTTTAAATACTTGAGATCTTCTAGCTTGTGTTATTCAGGTCTTACGACTCAAATCTAGATAGAGGCTTGAGGCATAAATGGAGATATACCATTTATGAGGATTTAGGCTTGAACTTCGTATCCAAAGATGATTACAGATAAACGCGAGAAAAGTGATTTTGGACCGTACACTTGGTCCTTAGAACTTAGATCTAGCATGTATTATTTTTTTATACATGAAATATGGGAAATTTGGTACTTCTTGCAAGGTCTTGTTAGCTTCTAAACATTTTTAGAATCTTTCTCGCCCCAATGATTCACTTCAGACGGTTGCAGTTTGCTATAAAACACACTGTGCATTCTTCCAGTGGCGGTGGCGAACTCCAACACTCTATAACCTACTGACTGCTCCCTCCGTGCAGTGCAGTGTGTCCCCTCCGAGCGTGCTGCTCAAAGTCGAAGAACCAGTAGCATATTGCCGTGTAAGGTCTGATGAACCACCTTTCCTCCCGGGGGGGGGGGGGGGGGGGGGGGAGGGGGGGGGGTACACACCAGCTACAAGGGGGAAAGATACGGAAAACCACATTCCACATCAGCATCAGCGATGCTCCCTTAGCAGCGACACACATAAATGGGCGGGAATATAAATAATAAAAAACAACAACATAATCCAGCACACAAACACACGCGCGTGTGCAAGCACCAGTGGTAAATGCGATCGCGAACGGCAAAGACGATAAAGTGACAAGAGAGAACACACCTCTCCTCCCAGGCGTTTTTTGTTGTTGCGCCCCTTTGCTCCACTATGCCATCGCGTGGAAGCAAAGGAAATGTGTATAGTCGTGCACTCTCTTTCTCCTCTCTCTCTATCTCTCTGTCTGTGTCTCCGCTGCATTCCAAAGTGCATGTGCATTTGCATCCCACTCACCTACTCCCTCCCCGCCGAGGGTGTGTTTGTTTTGTTCAGCTTTTGGCCGTGCGTGTCATTGCAACGACGCGCCTTCTCTTTCCAGCTTCTTTCCATGCTTTCCCATTTCTCCAATCGTCCCGTGCAAGCTTGAATTTCCTTCCCGATTGTCAACCGCACCAATATAACAACGGTGCAAACATGTATCTAACGTTCGCGAGTGTCTGTGTGTGCCTGCCCGCGAGTTGATCTTGCTCGTTTGCTTTGCGGGGTGGAGAAGGTTTGTTGGAGCAATGTGGAGGACCTTCCCATCCGGACACAAGATCCCGCGAAGGGAAAGGTACCACAATCGACTCAATGTCGCAGAGACGAGAAGACGGCAGCGGCGGGGGGTGGCGGGTTGATACACGGCAGGCGTTGAGAAATCGGAGTAAGTGACGAGAAATTCCGCGCGGCTGTGGAATGCGCTTGCGAAATTCATCTCTCACTCCTGCATCAGCAGCTTTGCGCGCGCGTTTCGGGAAGTTTCGCGAAAATCTCAGACACAGCAAGACGCAAGATTCTTGACCCCACCCGGACGTGTCGTGTCCGGACGTGTGGGTGGGGCGGAGGAAGTACAACGCGGGGATAAGTTGTCGCAAGGAATATTACAGACCGTGTCGCCGCTTGTTAGGGACAGTTCTGCTTTCCAATAATGTCCAGAACCTGGCAGTTATGCTGCGCCTTAACTGCGCACTTTATTGGCCTGTGAGGCTCTGGGGACGGCGGTGCATTGGCAGTTGGGGAGGCAGTTTTTAAACGGAAATCTATTTGAATTTTTCCACATTTTTCACAAACGATAGCGGCTTCGAGTGCTGCTTGCTTGCTGGATTGGAAAAGTTTAGCCAATGACGATTGGCAGCCGGCATTGGAGTTTGCATTTTTATTGTCACGCAGAAATGCATTTATTGGAATAGTAGCCGCCTGTCGTCGGTATGTCATAACATGTCGTTTGCTTATTGGATACTTATTGGATGCTTTGCCTTGTGGGGCGTTTATTTGCAAGCAAGCATAGTTTTGCTATTAGAAAGTAGTATTTTATACATTATTATAATGTTTTTTGTTCCCCCTATTTCTTATCACAACAAAATTCCGGTTTTGTCTCAATACAAAACCTCAACCTCGTGGCGCACATTTCGATTCTGTCACCCAGCAGCGAAACGAACTCTCGAACCAAGCGGCACACGCCGGAGAATGGCACCGAAGCGAAGAGTTGTGGATAGTTTATTGCGTACCGCCAATAAAAATGCCAAACATACTGATAATTGATTTTTGCTTCAAGCACCGCAGAGCGCGCACCGTTCGCGGTTTGTTGCGATTTTCTTTGCATACTCCTTTCGTGTCCTTTGGTGGCTTTCTTAACTGTTTTCTTTTTGTATTTTTTTGTTTTTGTGGAGCTTCCGCCGCAAACATACTGATTGTGATCAATTTTTATGAGCGAACTGTGACTTCTGTTATTTTCTTGGCCATGCGCTGCTCCTTGCTTTGCGATAGGTTGTGCAGAGGCGCAAGTGTTTATAAATTTACTCACAGCGCGCACACACACACACACAGGCTTTTTGGTGGTCACGTGGGATCGTTTTTTATTTTGTTTTTGCGCAGGCAAGAGGCAATAATTTTGCATGAAAAATTGTCCAAACGAGCCATGCGTACCCCAACTGGGAACTGGGTAGAAAGTAACGAAATTATTGATTATTACTCGTACTTCGCATTATGCTGCAATGGTTGAACGTCCTAAAGAACCTAAAGGACTGTTTTGCTGTTCAAAAATAAATTTAATAAGGTTCTGATTGCTTTTTCAATTCACTACATTCCATCAGTATGATTTTCGACCATATTAATTTGTCAATCTGGTAGTATGAACGTAACTCCTGCTACAGAATCTTTCAAATAGCATTCAATTATACTTTCAAAAGCCTTCCGTTCAATACTTTCAAAAGCCTTCCGTTTGTTAGGATTCATTTTGCGTGTTGCGAAAGACTTCAAAGATCCATTCAGTATAAAAGCTCTGTATTGTGCAATTGTCCGTCCTACCTTAGAATTCGCTAGTATTATTTGGACTCCGACACAGCAATATTTAATAGATAGGCTAGAATCGGTTCAACGTAAGCTCACTCGTTCATTGTTTTACCGTCTCCCGTGGTCTCGTAATTGTGTTTGTCCCTCTTACCGTACAAGGTGCCTGTTATTTGGACTAGAACCTCTGCAACATAGAAGAAAGACGGCACAGTGCTTATTTATACACAAACTTGTTAGCGGATCTTTAGACGCCCCGTCAATTCTGAGTAAATTGAACTTTCAGGCCCCAGTAGAATGTTAAGAACCAGGACATTATTTAACATAGAATTAAGATCGACTAATTTTGGATCTAACGATCCTTTATTAAAAATGATAAGTGCCTACAACTCGCTAGGAAACAATGTCGACTTGAACTCAAACTTAAACAATTTACGGACCTTTTTACATAGCTTAATATGACGCTTCTACAGTTTATATTGTTTTTTATTTTTATTTGGTTGATTGACAGTTAAACTTGTTATGTTTTTTTATGCGTTTTTGTTAGCACTGTTCTTTAGAATAAACTATAGAAATAAGTATGTTATGTAAGCTTATGCCAGCTGGATAACTTTCGGAATAAATAATAATAATAATAATAATAATAATAATAATAATTAAATTAACAAAATGTTGAAAATCATCTTGCTAAAGTAAAAGATCATTCCGCAAAGGCAGAACTAGTCAACCGTTTCAATTAAAATCAAATCATGTGAAAACAATAAATGCAGCAAAAAGGATAAATTATTGGCAATTTAAATTTAAAAATTGTTCAACTTCCTGCTTGCATAAATTCTTCAACGTATTGCGAGTTTTACTTCTCAATCCTTCATTGCACTTCCGCACAACACGCAATAAGTCATCCCGTACCCCTTAGCAACGCTCGAGACACTACGCGGCTCCGTTCGTAGATTTGCCTTTTATTAAAATTAATTTTACGCTTCGCTTTTCCAACACACCACCCATTGCTGCTGCTCAAAAAGCACAACGCCGGAAACACCCCGTTGGCCGAAATTGGCACAATTTTCCCTTTCTCCAATGGTGTGTGAGTGTTTGTGTGTTTGCGTCTATTGTTTAGAGTTGAACGAGCCGAACGAGTTTCCCTTTCCGGTGGCGACAATCGAGCCCTCCACACTTGAGGGTGCTTGAAAACTGCTCCATTTCGGGTGCGCTCGCGTCGTTTGCCGATTTGATTAGTTTTCCTATTGTGCTGTGTGACCACCACCCTCCCCATTTCGTGGAAATAGAAAAGTGTATTGGGGGGAGGATCCAGGGCAAGGCGAAGGTTTCCATAGCTATTTATTAAATCATTGGCCTTTCGAAGCCTTGGCAAGGCTCTTTTGCTGCTGCTGCTGCTGCCACTTGAAATGCGACTCATCGTCGTGACAAATATAAGAAAGAAGCGACGAGAGTGCGTGTGTCCCTTCCCGAGCATTGCCTCCTTTGCGCTTTAGCGAAGCGGACCGACCCGGTTTCGCGCAAAGAACAACCACCCTTTTCCACCGCCATGTCCATGGCGCTTTTGTGTTCAGGGTGGTGGTAGGTGCCACTCGTCGGATGTTCACTATGATGCCTCGGCAGTGCGTTTATGTCACTTTTATTGGCCGAAGAGAATGAATAAAAAATGTTCTGCTGCTGCCTGCCGCTGCACGCTTGTCGGTTTTCCTCGGTCACCCTTTTTTCCAACCACCAGCAGGAGGTGGGGAGGAACAGAAGCTTCAATTCGGTGTGAGTGAGTGGGTTTTGGTTTTATTTACGGGTGCGCGCTACTCGTCCTTTCTTTCTTTGATTCCCCCCAACAAAGGGGAAAAACAAACACACTAAAACTATAACCTCTGCTAGCACAGGCTCTACCCTCCACTACTGCTCGCATAGAAATTCCGTATTTATAATGTCTCAATAAATTACTATTATTTTCCACAGTGGCAGCAGAGCATGCTCCTCCGTCCGTTCCTCGCTTTGTATCACTTTTTGGGTTTTGTTTCGGTAAGGTTGTCATCAAGTCGTGATGGTTTTTCGGTGCCGTTTCTGGTTTCTCACCTCACCATATACTTTTGTAGTGGCACGCGCGCATGTGTGTGTCTGTGTGTGTTTATGTTATGGGTCCACTGTAACACTGTGCAAAACGAACAGTTTCCGTTCCACACAGCGAGGTCCTTAAACGGATATGATTTACGCGTGCGGCCTCCGCGGTTCGGAGGACATTTTATTGCACTCACATACCAGCACACACACACACAATGTGCTGCAAATAAAATCCCCCCTTTCGGGCGCATCGTCGGACCGAGGAGAGAGAGGGAGTTGGCAAAAGCATTGGCCCAAGCGGCGAACCTCCTGTGAGGAGTAAAAATAAAACTTCAACCAGCGAAATGGGTTTAGTGTGTGGAGTGTGGAGGCACGTTGTGCCTCTGGTTGCCGGTTCGCTCTGGTTTATGACGCTTTAGTCGTTTTCCTGCCATCGAAGAATTGTTTATTGTGCTCGGATTATGGTAAACGTCTTTTCTAGTGGTTTATTTTATCGATTACGGATAGTTTATTGCACATCACAAAAGTTCGTCTTGGCTCGCGTTGGCGCGCGATGATGGGCTGGTTGTGCGGTTGTTGTGCTTCGCGCGTAACGGGGAGTCAATTTTGTTGTTTCGGTGTGCGCTCTCCTGACAGCAAACGATGCAAGGATGCACACGGGAATTGTCTGGAGCAGTGTGGGAGACATGTTTCCTTAATTCCAATGTCCTTGTACCGGTACGTCCAAAAATAGACTTAGACATTGAAGTTCTTGAATGAAACATTTACTCTTTTTTATTTCTAGTTGTCAAATTAAACTGTTTTAAATTGTATGAAGTCGAAAACAGAAGTCTGATGTTAAATATTTGTTGTTCAATAAATGTCAATATTTGGTTTTGTTCATTGCAATTCTTCAAGTCATTGGATTTCATCGGCTAAACTAAATTACGTAGGAAATTTTGTCGAACAGTCATTCGGAATTCCGGAAATTCTAATACAGACGGCCCAAAACAAGCCTGCCACCACTAATTCTCAACCTCATAAACACATTTGGAAATTAGTCTAAACAGTTTGTGGTGGGAACATCTTCTTGTCTTAACCTGCTGTGAATCTTCGGCCAGGCTATTTTCCGAACGGCCGTAAAGCATCTGTGCTGCACCCGGCTGCTGATTCTGTAATCGAGGCGTCAATTAAACATACTTGTACGGCGTACCACAGATTCATCAGGTTGTGAACCAGGTCCTTCAAGAGTCGTAAAGGTTCTAGGGAGACCTCCCTTCGTGCTAAAGCACAAACCATCGAAATGTGTTCAACTTGACTTGACCAATTCCCTCAAGCACTCCCTTGGCGGCAATCCTGGGCCTTATGAACAGACTCGGTCCGGTAAACGGCTACGCTACGAAGGTGATGATAGGCCAGAGCCAAAAGCCAAGCACTATGCCCCAACCGGCCGGCAGGAGCATTTTCCTACAGCTAAGACGGAGTTACGATAAACACATTTAGCATTTCATAAATTGGGGAAGATATTCCACGGACGATGTACTGTGAGGTTTATTTACCTTTTCCATTAAACATTTTAATGTTGTTTTAGATGAGTTGATTTCATTTCCAACCTCCAATCAACTTTAAACCCCAGTATGGCATGGTTTTATTCGCGGTAAGAAATTAACCAGCCTCACTTCAAATCGGAAGTGGTTCAGCGCGCACCGAGATGAAGTGATCGGTGTTCTGCCGTGGGCGATAATAATGGCAACACATGCCGCTTTTGATTAAAAAAAAAAACTCAAACTCCAAGAGAGTACTGTGCCGCTCTCCTTCCTTTTCGTCAGCACGAATGTCCCTAGTGGGTGTTGTTTTTGGATTATTTCGCAAAAAAAGAACGGCCTCAATATAAGGAACACGGTTCGCAACGGTGCAAAAGCGGCCTCTTTCTCGGTCTCGTTTGTGTACGATTTTGGGGTGTTTGTGTGTGTGTGTCTGCTCTGTAAAAGGATTTTTGGAGCACGGCTGATTATTTCATGTCCCAGCGACGCCTAAACAGACCGGTGACCGGTTTTCGGGTACCGGGTTGGGAGACCGGTGTAGCTTTCGCTTTATTAGCCCACGGGTTGCATACTGTTTGGTAAGGTGGTGCATATGCTGCCATTAAGAGCTTTCTTAAAAAGGAGAGTTAGTTTTTGGGTGCAAACAACATGTACAGAGTGGACCAGAAACTGGTACATGTTTGCTGTGTTGAATGGCGCACAAAATAAGATTTTTTTGTGATATAAAACTTCTCAATTTCTACGCAAGTTTAATGATGATGACGTCATTTTATGTTGTTTATCAGCCATTTAATTCTTTTGATTGGAAATATTTTATAAAATATCTAGAAACTAATGTTTTTGTATCTTTTCTCTCGTTTTAGGTATGTATTTGTCCTGCTCCACATAAGGCTTAAAACTGATCCACGCAGCAAGATTCGCCACTCTGAGAGCATGCTGCCAAAAACTGGAAGAATTGAGACAAAACCTTACCGTATGATCGTTGACCACCAAACAACGAACGGACAGCCAAAAACGGCTGTATTTAACTTTATGAGCTCATCTACATGCAAAATCGATCGATGATGATCATCAGCACAAATTTCGCGTAGCAAAGAACACACAAAACAAAAACCACCCCGCCAAGGAGAAAACCAAACCCGGAAGAATGTGTCTGGGCGCGACGTATCATATTTCGCTATCAGAGAAGAAGCGAGACGTTCCCACGATCCTGCCAGTGGTGGTTACTGGCACACTGGGCGGCAGGGTACTGCCAAAACTGCGGATCATCTTCTGTCCGACACAACCGATGTCTTATGCGCTTGGATAAAAAGCGAAACCTTTAGAAAAAAAGATCAAGCGTAGACAATTTGTCTGTTTTCCCCCCTCTAATGTGGACCTTGATTGATTGGATAGTGGCGATGATAATTTGAGCAATTGCTTTACACTGAAAGCTGCTGCATGATTGTGTGTTTGTCTGTACCGCTCAAGTGTATGCTTTAAGCATGTTGTTCGTGGAGGGGGTTGCTTTATCAGCAGCGCCATGCAAAGCTTTTTTTCCTCTCACCGTGGTGCTGTAAATTATGCCGACTTTTTACACACAAACACACTGCGAAAGAGCAAACAACTTGCTGATGCTGCCCCGCTGTCAAACACATAAATCGCTCCAAGCTCGTCGTAGCAGCAGCAGCTACTACTACAGCGTAATATTTCATTCGATTGCCGGCTTTGGTAATCGAGAATTTACTACGCTGGCGATTGTTTTACTCCGGTGGCCGTGGTGTGTTTGTTTGGCATGTAAGGCCAGGTTTACCTTTTTTTTATTTATTTATTTATCATAACCAACCGCGATGCCTTCGGAGGGCAATCCGGTAATAGGTCCATTTCAGCTTGGCCGGATTCGTGTTTCGTGTGTTTCGGCTCCTTCGCCTACTCGCGCAATCCCGTTCGCTTCCCGCTGGGTAGGCCACTTTCCATCCCCGTTCAACCCGTGTGGCGGCGGTGGGCGTTTTGGATTTCGAGTCGCGTGTGTGTGTGTGTGCGGAGACCGCGGCTTTGGTCAATAAAAATGTAAAATGACAAATGATTATGGATTTGCCATTCCCATATCTGCCGGCTTGAATCCGGCCGGCCGGCCGGCCGGTGGTGGTGTCGGAATGATTTGTGTGATTAAGGTGACGATAAATCGCAGAATGAGAGCAGCGACTGGGGAGGGAGAAGCAAACGGGCTGTACAAAGAACAAGTAGCAAAATCAAACCAAACAGGTAGTGCGTGCGTCTGGCATCCTGCACTCCGGAAGGTTTTTGCTTTTACCGAATTTTGTCACCCTAACCTTGGATTGGCACCTTCACCTTCACCGGGGTTGAAGCCGGCCATTTGATATTTTAGTGCTCCGGTGGACGTTCGAAATGTAAAGAGAAAAAAGGGCGTTTTTGGTTCTTGTTGGTGCGTCACCATTCTAATTCATCATGCTTTGCCCGTCACTGGATAATCTTGGGCAATGTTTACATCATTGAAACTTGCGTAAATTAGTTTATTGTGCGTGAGAGCGTCGATGCTGTATGTTTTGTTGTTCTTGTTGCCTACAAGGCAGCGCCGTTGTAATTGAATACACTCCCTAAGTACGGCGTAAAATATGACGGTTAATCTTGATGTTCATAAATTTCCCCAAAAACAATTTATCACGGGGCGGTTTTTTTTCTGCTTCTTCACAACAACAAGCAATTGTTAAATCAATTCCCTGTTAGTGAGCATAAAAGTGTGTGGCAGCAAATGGGGGGAAGCGCAGTACCTTTCGGTGGAGCCACATCCTCCAATAAAGGACAACGTATGATTAGTTGTTATGGAAGGGTTTTTTATGCGAGCAAGCAAGCTTTTTTTCTATTTTTTTTCTGCAATGCTCCCCTCTCGATCGATTATAAAAGCGATCGACGGCGGCAAGTTGAACGATCGACGGTAATAAAAAGGGACGCGCTGGATGAAAAATCGATGCACACACGCGTGCAACGGACCAAATAAAAAACCGAAAAAAGGGAAGGAAGGTGCATAAAGGTTGGCATCATAACAACAACATTACTGACGCCTCTCTCGGCAACCACCAGGGCCCGGGCAAACTATATATTGTGTCGTGTAATTGTACATCGGGGCGGGAGAGAGAGAGAAGGAGCGAGTGAAACGGGGGAGAAGAAAAACAAGCGTAAAAAGGCCAACACACTCCACCCCAAAGCTTCCCCCCTCTTCGCGCGTGTGTATCATAAACGATCAAAACAAACCATTAACCTTCACCCCGGACCCTCTCGACGCGGGCTCTGATCATCACACCCGGGTGTGAAAGGAGATGGAAGAGGTATTGGAAAGCGAAAAAAAAGTCCCCCCGGCGGCAAAATAGCTTACACAAATACCGACCAGAACCGCGCTTTTGGGCCTTTTGGGGGAGGCATTAAAACGGTGGAATTTGCTAGTTAAAGGGCTGGCAGTGAAGGAGACAACAAAACACAGCGAGAGAGAGAGAGTGAGAGAGAGAGAGACAGTTCACGGAAGAGCTTTTTGTCGAGTGCCGTAAGGTAATCGGACCAAACGTCGGCTGGTTAGTTGGGCCTGAGAATTGGCCAAAACGCCCTCCCGCAATCCCGTGTGCATGCCGCCATGTGGGTCGTCTGTGTCCACCATCGAAAGGAGACCACCATCGAACCCGCCAAGACACGAACCGGGGTGCAATCATGTTACCTTGCCAGTATCGAGTGTCGAGGAATCGAAAGAATGAGAAAGAGAGAGAGAGAGAAGAGAGAGAAAGACAAGACGATCTCCTTCAGGTGATGCCGCAATGACTACGAAGCAGGCGAGCAAGCAAGCAAGCAAAAAAAAGATTATACCCGCAAAAAAGGGCGGTCCTGCACAAGGGGGGGGAGAGTTTTGATCATGGAGTAAATAAATTTAATATTAAGATGCAGGTTGCAACATTGTTGCAACGGGGCGGCAGCAGCAACACTGCACGATTGAATTACCACCGCGTGCTCGTGTGAGCGATGATGGGAGTAGAGCAGCGAGAAGGAAGCACACGGTTGGCTGCGAATGATTTCCGTTGCCTTTCCCACCACTCCCAGTACAGAGAGGGATAGTAGTGGTGGTGATGGTGGTGGAAGCGGCGGATAGTCCATGATCACCCCAAATTGATCCCCGCCAGCATAAGAGAGCGGCGGCGGCGGCGCTCCAACGGAAAGGGAGGCTATATGTGTACGTTGCGCCCGCTGCACGGAACGCATCACTGCACGGGCCTCGAGTCCTCCGCCAAAGCAGGAAGTTGAGCGCAGCGAATGCAGCGAAAGATTTACGAGGTTTGTGTGTGAGGGCTGAAAGTAGTGGGTTGGAAAAGCGCGCGAAATTTCCCTGCACTGCGCTCGGGAGGCGTAGCGCGCGATTTCCGCTCGCTTCGGCTCCGGTTCGTGACGAGTTGTAATCTCGCCCAAGTGTGTTTGCGTTTGCTGCTGCTGGTGGTGCTGCCAGTGCCACAAGCGCTGGATTTCCTCGATATCTAGCTCGAGTGATCTCGCAAGAAGGGGGGTTTGCATGTGCAAATCGTGTGCAAAAGCGCGCAACAGGAATTTTAATAAGCCATTGCCGTTTGATTATGAAATTAGCTGCAGCAGTGAGTCGAGGACTTCGAAGTCGATCGTGTCTTTTACTGCGCACTATTGGCAGACATAGCTGTAGCGCCGATAAGCGCGATACATTGTTGATGCAATGCCACCAGCCAGCATCCCCTTTCCCCCTTGTTGCATCAATCAAATGCCAGTGCCATTAATACGCTTTGAAGCTTCCCGCGCTACAACTAGCAAATCGCGTTTGCAGAGTTTTGTAGAGCACATCGATCCATACACACATCACCCAAGGGCCATGGGAAACACGTTGGTGTGGCGCACACAATTCATCAAACCCTTCGACGAAACCTGCCCGCGGGACGCACCGGAATGCGATTAAGATCGCACAACTCTCGCATATATACGATCGCGCTGCCCATTCCCCGGCAATCATCATCTCATCTGCCAACGCTCGCGCCAACGTGACAGATATATGAGTTGCACTTTGCAGCCAGCCTGCAACGAGAGATGATCGAGACGAGATACTGACTGGCTTGCAAACACAACAACAACAACAACAGCAACGATAGCCGTTCGTCTGACTAATTGAAGTGGCTTCTTGGCTTTCGCTCGAGTGTGCGGCCACATACACAAAAGCCGAGAACAACGTCTCCCCCCGCTGCTGCAGCTTAAGAAGAAGGGGCAAGGGAAGCTGTGTGGTGGAGTTTGGCTGATCGTTTCCTTACCGTGTCTCGTCCCCGAAGTCCCCCAAAGGAAGTACCCAAAGCCGCGGGAGTAGGTCCGGGAGATCAGAGAGTGTCTGTGTTTGCTAAGTGATGTTTTTACTGCGTGTAACATGAGCACGACGGCCGTACCACCGCAACTCCTCCTCCATGTTGCCCTCTCTCGGTGCAAAATCGTTGCAACAATGTTGCTCCAGCGTGTGTTTGTAGACACCACCATTCGGGTCGGGCGAAACGGCAGTGTCTGTGGCACTTGGGCGATGATCCTCACTACTACGGTATGGAGGTGTCAGGATGATGGGAGGTTTTTTTTTTTGTTTTGTACAGGATTTTCCCAAGCCGTGGGATTGCTCCTCGAGTGTGTTAGCTGTGCACTCAGGTGGAACATTACAAATGACAAGCGGCCCTGGCGCGCGGGCCTGTCATTTGTTCGCAGCGGCACTGGCTAAAAAAAGGCACCCAGCAGCAGCAGCAGCAGCGCCTAAGTGCATGTAATTGTGGGGTGTGATTTTATGTGAGCAGTAACGGGTACTAATCGAATGAAACACGCCGTACACACGCGAAGATCGTTCATTAATGTCGATCCATGTTGATGAGCGGGGCAAAGGAAGGAACTTAAAATTAATAGGATATCATCTTCCCCTTCCAACGGGTGTGTTTAAATGTGCTTTGCTGTTACACCACAACCAAACCCCCCCAAAACTGGATTGCAACTCGTTACTTTTCCACCAAATGCTCTTAATTATGTTTTGTGATCGATAATCCTACTTAATATCTGCCCTCTCAGTATCAACATTGCAACACTTTGTCGTTCGCTCCCACAAACACACACTGTTTGATGGAGTGCTTTACAAACAAATAACAGACAATAAGGCACAAATATAAACAGAAAGGGGTACGGTGGCGACAACTGCATTTGCATTTGGGCAGCGGCGGGAGAGGAAGTGTTTGTTTGTTGCCCCGGTCTGGCCGTCTGGTTCTGTGCGCCTGCAGGCCCACAGTCACGAGGCGACGTCGACGGCCCACAATGGGACTTACCAGGCCCCAAAATAAACAGCATCAAATGCAGCATCTGCACCACCATCATCTCACACGAGCCACGGGTGTGTGTGTGTGTGCATCCCAACATCATCCGCTCCGGGGAGAGAGAGTGTCAGAGCAGCGACATATGAATTCTGTGTACCGTGCCGTGGACTGAAATTCGCAACCAAATTATAATAAAATCAATGCAACACGTGAGCGGCAGTGGCAGTGTGGGCTGGTGTTGTTGAAACACTCCAATGTTGACAATTCCCATGCTGAACACATGTGGGAGGGGTGGAGGGAGGGGGAAGGAGATATTCCTTTGCACGAATTAGCACAAGAGTCGCAAGCTTTGCCGGGGCACGATCAGAAACAGAGGGGCAGATCGTTTTTTTTTTGTTTTTGCTGTTTGGTCTGTGGTTTTGGACAGTGGTGGACACCACTTAGTAATACAAATATAATATTTGGGGGATTTTACGATTCTAGCCATAATTTTTATCAAGGCTCGAGCAGGCTGGCTTCGACGCATCGACGTGACACTACTAACAAAAGGAGCTTTATAAGTTTTGAACAAAAATGCGTTAAGCACTAGCGCCATCTATATAATGAATCGCTAACTACACAGACACGACGAGAATCATGTGAACCTCCTTTTTGTTTTTCTCCCCAAATTCCAACATGGAATGTTTTTTTCCATTTCTCACATGATTTGTTTTGATTTGCAAACCTATCAAAATGATTTTCATGGCTAGTTTGTCTAATCATTCTCATAAAATATTGCCTCGCACTTTGCAATTCGTATTTGGAAAAGGTTGTTTCCATTAAAGTTGTTTTCCAAATATTATTATTTTTATTATTATTATTTTTCTTAGTTTTATTATTATTATTATTATTATTATTATTATTATTATTATTATTTTTATTATTATTTTTATTATTATTATTATTTTTATTATTATTATTATTATTATTATTATTATTATTATTATTATTATTATTATTATTAATACTATTATTATTATTATTATTATTATTATTATTATTATTATTATTATTATTATTATTATTATTATTATTATTATTATTATCATACTTTACTGAATCAAAAGTGTTTAGTCAAGGCTAAGGACTATTTGAAAGACGTTTTAAAATTTATTAAAAGTATTTGAACTTATCTTAAACACCCAAAAGAAAACAAAACGATTTTAAAATGCATTTTTGTTTGTTCACAAATGATGAAATTCAATATGGCAAACCGTTACTGTCACACGGGCACAACTCGGATGATGAATATTGATCCACTGACTGGCTGCAATTTTCAACTTTTTGCTCTTAATGTATAAAAGATTCCATTATTAGGGATAGGAATGAAATTAGTGGGCAACATCTTCGGCCCATTTGTTTGTAGTTTTTTCATCATTTAATTAGTTTTCTTCTTCGACAAAATTATATTCAACACCATTTTAAAATGTGTTTATACTATCCGATTAATCATTAATTTATTCAAAATTGAGTTATTACTTCAAAGCACGAAACAGAATTGTTTAATTATTAAAAAAAATGCAAAAATATCCTCATTTGAAGATGATGCTTACACACAATTAAACTAATTTGCCAGATAATATAATGGTAATCGCATAATTAATATACGATCCTCCACAGCAGTGCGTTACAATTACGACCGACATGCACAGCTCGGACCCCTTCAACAACCCGCCACACGCATTTTGACAATCCCTGGCCATGTGTGTGTGTGTGTGGGAGAAGGTGAGACTATCGTGTCAAAACTGTGCCAACAAACAACAAACGGTCGGACTCCCTTCTCGTGTGTGCACTTCAGCGGGCGCGCAACAAGTACTACACGCATTGTAAGCAAACGCCTCTCCCTCTCTTCGGACACTCGAAGCCGCAAAATAAACTAAACCTCACTTTCCGGGACTCCTTCCCTCTCTTTCTCTCTCTCTCTTTCTCGGGGGCATGAGGGAAGGGGCTGAGCCCCCTGGGCCCGGGGTTGAGTGCACTTTGCATGCAACAAAGTTGCGCTGCAAACCCGATGCACTAGAAGTGCTGCAGCGTGTTATATATATGCAAACGCGCGGGCCTTCCTTGACTTCGCTTTCGGTGTCGTCGGTCGTCGGGGAGAGGCAAAAGGGAAGTGAAGAAGGTTTGGTTGGAGTTCACGGCTGTTTCGCTTTTTAGCTAGCCCTGCCTGCCTGCCTGCCTGTCGGTGATGGCCAGCTGCCGCTGTCCCGGAAATCACTTGGAAATGAACCAAGTGTGGCTGGGGCTCCATACAGACCCATCGGGGCAACTTCTTTCGGTTTTCATTTCCACCGTTGGTGTTGTGATGTGCGGTGTGTGTGTGTGTCCCCGTTTGGCTATTACACCTACCCGTCACACACAAACACACACTGGAGAAAAGCTGGATTTAAATGAAGTGTGAATGGCATTTTGTGTTGACAAACGATGCGTTTTGTGGCCCCGCGTAACGAATCCTGCCTTTGTGTGCCGTAGCTTGGTCGTCTTCCCCGTGTCGTCGTCCCATGTCGCTCTAGTCTGGCTTGTCGACGTCGTCGTCATCGGTGAGAACTGGCTGACATTTTGATACGCGTGTAATGCGCGCGGTAACGGCAATGGATTTGCAAGTCCCGCCAGAAGAAGAAGTGGACGCCCGCGAGAAGCAGGAGAAGTATTATGATATGATGGGACAGGCCGGAAAGGGTGAAGGCATGTTTTGCAATAAGATGTGTGTTTATGATACTGTTATGAATGTAAATTATGATAAAATTAATTTTAATAGCAAAATAGTGTCGAGAGCAGCACGCTTAATGACAAGTTACATTGTAGCTGGTTTTGTTTTTGCAATTAAATTTTATTATATTGTACAATTACATTCCTCATTCCTTGTTTGGAGAAGCCGTAAGGAAAATGTCTTTATTGAAGAATCGTTATTTTTTCTTCCTTTTTCCCCATTTCAATTACCGCCTCCCGTTTCGTTCTCTCTGCCAGAGACAGAGAGACAGAGAGAGAAAGAGAGTGCCTACCTTCCATCAATAGGTTATTGTTTGTGCTGTACCCAAGTGCGGTTTATTCTGAACCCTCATCGGTTCCGGGTCGTGGGTCAATCCGGTTCGGATTCGGATTTATCCTCAGCCCACTCAGCGCTCCCGCGCCCTCCTTTCTTCACGTTTGATTGCGGTTTTTGAAGGTTAAAAATGATTTCCATACATTTTCCCAAGCTGCTGCTGCTGCTGCTGCTGCTGCGGGAAAGGGCGAACGACGAACCCCGCCAACAGTTTGCGCAACATTGTTGCAAGGCACTCATGCACTCTCTATGCATTTGCACTGCCTGTGTGAAGTGATGCGGGTGAAAAAGGGAAAAGCAGGTGAGGGTGAGCTGCACAATTGACCTCCGGAGCCGATCATCATCATCGTGTGGTCATGGGCGGCCCCCACCCCGTCATCGTCGTTCTGCCCCTCCGCAAAGGGTTTCCAGTTATTCGCTGATGCCGGGCCAGAGCGTGGGCATATAACGATCCTTCGGGCGCGCGGCTGTACGGGAAAGTGCTTTCGCTAGTGTTTCGTGTACCATAAATCTAATCCAGCTCGGCTACTACTATCCGATTGCGAATGAGATCCGGTGTTTTTTGTTGTTGTTGCATTTATCTTTGGTTTGAAATCTTTCAATCTCTGTCTGCTGTTGATGGCGAATGGCGCGATGGTAAAAATTTATAAAGCCCACTGCAACACAATATTCTTCCGGGGTGATGGTGACCGGTGAATGTGGCGGGGAAGGGCGAGAGGCAGATGAAAAATAAAGATCCTATAATCAAAATCGTGATTTACCGATCGGCGGAACACCGTGCCTGATATGCGTAGGATGGTAATGTGTTGGAAATATTGAAAACCATCGTTCCTAAGAGAAGAGTTTTATAAATGTATTTATTGAATTTTCTCCCTTTAAAATGTTTAAAACAGTACTATTTGTCCTAAAACGATTTTTATTCATTTGTTACGTTATCTTCTTTACAAACAGGACATTCAAACATTCTCATTAACCATTTTCTCGGAAAAATTGGTGTGTTTCGGCTTTAGTTTGTTCGTCATTAATCATTCTTCCTTTGCAACAACCGGAACAGTTTATGTAGTTTTTATTGCGTTTTTCTTCCCTCTTCAAGGTTCTTTTAAAGATTTTTTTTCACCGGAAGAAAACATTCAAAAGAAATTGTTTTCCTTTTTTTTTGGAAAAGTTTCCTTCCGCATTTAATTACAAGGAACCTCAACCACAGAATACGCAGAAGAGTACAACAACAAAAAAAGACACTCATCATAGGAAAATAAATACAAACAATCCTAATGAGTCCCACGTTGTGGAATAATCCAATCATAGTTTCTCGTCGTCTCTCGCATGGGTCGATAAAACCTTAAAAAAATCATTCAGAAAAATTATTTGCTTGTGTTAAAAAGAAATGCCTTCTTTTTTGTCGGCAGGGTGCAACACAAAACCACGCTCAAACAATGGCCTAAAATTAGCAGCTGCCACAATTCTTTCGCGAGGATTAACCGTGGCCAAGTAGAGCGTGGTTGGACGCAAACAAAACTCTTCCTGGCGTTTATTATTGTTTTGTGTCGTTTTTTTTTATTTTCCGTTGTTTCATTCCTTTTAAATAAGATATAAGGAATCTTTATGACTCAAATTGTGTATCCTTTTTCGTAAAACAACTAACATCAAGTAGAACATCAATACAACCTTTCCCCGAGTTACGCTAGTTCTCCAACAATTGTCAATTGCAAAATAAATTGAATTATTGTTGAATGTTTCAAATCGTTAAAAAGACCGAAATAATGTAATCTTCTATTTGTATTAAATATGTGATTTAATGCATAAAAGGGCTGATGAAACACGTGATACTAGACTTACGCGAAAATTCCTGTTGCGCAAATGTTTCCTGAAGGCATATACATCAATTATAACAACTAAAACGATCACTTGCTTTCTTTCGCATTTAATAACATTATTGGACAAAACAACTTACCTGCAAATATTAAGCGCAATGAAAAACACTCCTTCTCCGCACCTGAGATCAAATCTGTTCCGGCGACCTCTGCGACATGATATTTGTTGACGCATCATTAGCTTGCTCCGGCCCCTTAATCCCCGGTGACGTTCGGTGTGTGCACATTTTTATGCACTCAATCATCGTATGTTGCCTGCAAAAGGCTAAAAAAAGTATTCCCGCTTTGCAACGGTCCCAAGGACGGCACACGAACACACACAAACACCCATACTCATCATTCCATGTGTCGTCTGGCCCCGTCTGCTCACAGCTCTGTCCCCATGGAAGGTTGCAGAAAATGGAGCTTTGGTGGACTCCCGGTAGACTCCTGGAAGCGCAGAACGCGCAGAGGAGTTTCGCATCGAGAAAAGGGTCCAATTTTCACGAGTTCGATTTTGAAATATGATACGGTTCTTTCCTTGGTGGTGACGGTGGTTGTGTGTTGGTGCTCTCTCTTTTTTTCGTGTTTTCCACATTCTACGCGATGTTGACGTGTTAGCACCGTTTTGTGATGCTGCCCGGGAAGTGAAAAATATTGCTGCATAATCATCTTTGGCCCGGTCTCTTCCTTCTCACCCGGGTGTTGGCTCCGGTGTACGTGCATTGCGTGCCCTTTCGAATCTCAGGATGTCACTAACCGCCCCATTGGCCAACGGTTCCTAACGGTCCTTTTGATCCGTTGCCGCACAGAAAAAAACAAGACACAGCGGGCGAACGAATTGACATCGAAATGGAGACTGTGTTGCTTCGTTGCCTGGCTGGGAAAAGGGACGAAGGGGAGAGGCCACCATTCCACAGATCGTTTATTCTTTCAAGCAGACGGGTCCAAACGGTCCAAGGCGGAGAAGCAAATTGAGGTTGTTAGGTTGTTAGGGGTGAAATTATGCATCATAATACTTTAAACTGTCACTGAATTTATTACACCGGCGCTACGTGTGTCTACCCGGGAACTGTGGGCGCTCATGCAGATCACAGGCCTGCCAGGCTGAGAGAGAAGAGGTTGCATCGGAGCCACCGTGGATCGTTAGGCAAAACAAAACGATGGTGGAAGCGTGATGTTTTGACCTTGGCCCCACAGCTTCTGGTGGAGTACAGCAGGACTATAAGAAATTGTCTTGTTTGGTGTCTTCCCATCATAACCTGGCTTCTCCTGGGCGTCCATCCCGATAATCAAACCATCAAACTTTGATACGAACAAGATGTGTCGTCGTCGAACATCGCTAATGAAATGTCCCCGGGGGCATCTGCAAACATTGAGGGAAGTTTGGATCCCGATGGAAGGGAACACATTCCCATCAATCTTTAACAGCGGAGCAATAACAGGATGTGATCGTCAAAAAAGCAAATGAGTGAATGGCGAAACGAAAGGGGCTTCCTTTACGAAAAATTGAGGGGCTGAATCGAAGCGAAGAATGCGTAAATTGCACCGCTTTATCGGTGCCAATAAACGTGATAATCAATCGATCCGAGAATCGGCGGTGGTGATGGTCAGGAATAATTATAGCAATCAGCTGTGCGGCGTTGCGCATTGATTTCTGGCACTTAAGCACTGGAAAGCATCCCCAACTCCTGGAGTTCTGGGCCCGGATCGGGATCTTTTTAACTGGCTCCTGCCAGCGCCGAATTTAGTCCGTATTTGGTTGCCCCCTTCGCTATCAGCTCCCTTTTTTGGAGAGTGTATCTGCCGAAGGAATGTCGGTCGGCGATCGCACCCCAAATCGGTATAGGGCAGCCTCATTAACCGGAGTACCCGGGGTGCTCTTCCTTGTTGTTTTTGTTTGATACCCATTTTGGCGCCTCCTCGAAACTACTTAAAGGGGCGGCGAGATCTTCCTCCCCTCCCCCGGTAAGTAAGCTTTCGCTCATGAAGGGTTGTACCAATAATTGTAGGTTATTTCCCCACACACACACACATCTTCTCCCCGTGGCATCCCTCTATTATTTCCCTTTGGACGTTGTTTCACGGGCAAGCTTATTGAGTTTTGCGGAAGCTAACCGCTTAAAGCAAAATGCAGCCGCTACGTGTGTGTGTGTGGGTCCGTTGCATTGTGATGTCGGAAGAAGCAAATGCCACGGGCCGGGGCTTGCCCGAGACGAGGAAAGGTATGGCGCGCAGCGGATAAAGAAGGAATGAATTGAGTTGCCCTGCGGTTTGTGTTGTTGCGCGTTCGTTCGCTTCTTTCTTCCCCGGCTTCAGTTTTGCACCAATTATGCCGCCGGCTCCCATCCCCCGTTCAGCACCCTGTTTCTTGCTCATTCTTTCTCTTGTTTTTTGATGGTGTTGTTGTTGTTTCGCCAAATAGATTCCGCGCCGAGTGGAGGCGCCGGGTGTAGTGTGTGTGTGTGTATGTGTACGGGTCTGCATATTTATGAGCGCACTTTTGCAACAATGTTGCAGTGGAAATGATGCCCGCATCATCTTGCACTATGGGTGTGTTTAGCACATGGACATATTGGTTTTGGGGCTACAAAAACAGACGATAATTCAAGTTAAAATTCTATTCATTTTCTCATTAAATTCACTCATTTTCTATTTCACTTTAACCTCATTCCGGTTACTTACCTATACATATGTATATCGTATGCTCCTTTTTTGTATTTATATTATTATTTTCATTTTATTATTCTGATCAGTCCATGTTATCGAAAATAGTTTTAGATGCTGGTAGTTTGACACGAGGTACTTTAAAAGATTAACGTCATATTCTGCTGTCATCTAAAAAATTGAACAAACGTTTATACTAATTATACTTGAAAGAATTAGCTAAATGAAAGGATGAGTGTTATTATCCAAAATCAAATATTTTACTCAAAAATGTTATAAAATAGTTTAATTATAACACATGAAAACACAGCACAAAAAAACTTATTCAAACATAAATAAAATTTTGCGTATTGTTTTTTTACATGAACTTTCAAAAATATAACAAAAATGGTGGAACATGTATTTTCATTGCTAACAGACAGTGTAATATTTGTTAGCTAATAAATCAATGCGAAATTTTTGGTTTGGAACGACTCGAATGTCAATCAAAATTCTGTTTAACACCCACATTTGTTGCATGGTGTTGATTTGAACAACAAGTTGAAGTTTTTGCATCGACAACATTTGTTTTTTGTTGTTTGTTGTTTTATTTCTGTTCTGTCCCCTGCAAATCCCACCGTGCCGAGCAACTACCATCATCATCAGCACCATCATCATCACAGTCAGAATGCAGCAGGCAGGGCTGGGCTGCCCGGCGGCAAAATATTGATGTATTTAGCCCCGGTTCCGCCAATCACCGCTTCAATCCCCCCCCCTCCCTTCCCTGCCTCCCACAACCAAATGGGGCACGTTGGTTGAGGTCGGTGCTGCTCCCCCGGGTCGGAAAATCGTTTTCGCAGCCATTAATTTGTAAGATCGGCGGAATATGCCGCGAGATTGAAACGCACCGAAACAAAACAAAAAAAAGTAAATGCGCGTAAGAAGTACTAGGAGGGGGGGGGGGGGGAGGGTCTGGGTGGCCGCACAGAAGAGTCGTCAAACAAAACACAGAAAATGAAGAGCAAAAACAAAACACAAAAATTGCGCCTGCAAATGGCAACAGCGTCCCGCAACTGCAACACGGACGGGCAAGCACAAGCTGCTGGTGCGCGATCAAAGTTGATCAAAGTCCCTCCGCGCGAGAGAAGAGGGTGAGCGAGGAGAAGGTGCATTAAGAGAGTTGGGTGTGGGTTTGTTTGCGTGGTGCATAATCGAACAAAGTGAAAGGAATTGACTATAAATAATAAATGCGAACGGTTTTTTGCTCTCTCCCCCTCTCTCTCGCTTGTTTTGGTTGTTTTTGTTGATGCTGCTGCTGATGTTGCCTCTCCTTTGTTTTTACTGTTTCTTTGCTTTTTTGGAAACCGTGAAGCAGCAGCAGCACGGGCAACAATCGTGAAAGACAACCGGGAATGCATTTTAAATAATATCAAACAACACGGTAAGAACACGGTCCAGAGAAAGCAAAAGAAGGTTTGGCAAAAGAATTCCTTGCGCTCGAGGGGTGAGGCGATGCATTTCGAGGGTGCATCGGCATCGCTCTCGGTATCATCAGCAGTGCAAGATAAGTGCATGCCCCGGTGTGTGTGTGTATGCCGGGGCGACGTAAACGCTTCATCAATAAGAATCGACAGCGACGATGGGACCGATGGTTGTGGAATTAAAGGCGCAAGATGCGCCGGAACGCACGGAACAACAGTGCTCATTCAGACATAATGAAACGGAGGCCACAGGAGTTTCACGAGGACGACGTGAATAGGAGCTGGAAAATAAATATCCCCCATCCTTCTAGAAATTGCAGCAGGATAGTCGAGGTGAAGGCAGACACACACACACACTGATGGAATGTCGATGGTTGATGAAAGAAGCAAGAAGCTCAGCGGCATAGTTTGATGAGCAAAAGCGCAGCAAAGCGAAAGCTTCCGACAACGTTCGGATGATGGCCAAAAGTGCAGCAACATTCTTGATTTCCTGCTAGTGAAAGAATAGAGCCGCTCGCATAAGCTCCTTTCGCTGCGCGTTGCGTTGTGTTTGGTTCTGTTTCCTTTGCAATCTTTGAATGTGGGAGCAGCAGCGCCCCCGATGGCTTTGAAGCAAAGGAAAACGAAATCCAGCCCTAAATGAAGTGGCTCAGCAAAGGCGGGGAAACTGCTGCTACATGCCATTACCGTTTGATAGAAAGAAAGTAGGAGTAAAAGCTTTAAACAATGCTAAACGTTTGAAGGTTCTACAACCCTTTAATACGGAGCTCTGTGTACTCGTACCTTTTTAGCTTTAAAGCGAGTTTTTAAGACAACGTACTCCTGAAACTTGAGTTAGTTGTTAAGCTCGGCACAATAATTAAACCACACAATCAACCGGGAACAAATTATCTCAAGCGATTCTATCATTTTCCATCAGCAGTCAGCAGTATTAAATTCTCACCCTCGCGGAAAGTTTCGTCTAATGAGATAAATAATCCGATATCTGTCGCGCTATTAGTTGTGCCGCGTCGCCCAAGATCCAATTGCTTGATAATGATCGAGAAGCTGGCCGAGGTTTTTCTCTCGCCACTCTGAAGATATCGCAAACTTGTCACGAAGCTTAGAAACTTTCGAGCCTGAGCTCTGGCTTTCGTTTAACGACTTCGTGTACCAACAGCAATGGTGGGGTGGTCCACCTTATCGTGCGTCTTTCTCGGGAAAAGAGCGATGCTTGTGGAAGTGTGGAGAAGGAAATTTAATTTCGAAAAATCAAACAAAACCTTGGTACACCCAGCACTAGGCAGACCTATCGTCTTTCAGCGTATACTATTAACCTCCAACTCCAGATCTTCCGTTTACCAGAAGAAGCTGCACGCTCTCGCACTCTCTCTCTTTGGGCAGCAGCGACGATAGCATCCGCATAAACTCCGACACGAAGAAAAAAAAACCCTTCCAGACTTTTAATTCAGGATTAACGTGAAAGATTGTGGAATAATGTGTGTACACACAGCACGAAAATAAAAACCGTCTGGAAGGCACTGACCATTGGATCTACTCTCTGTGCCCGGTGTGGGGGAAAAAAGGTAATTCCTCGGAGTTCTTGCATCGATGAACTTCTCCTACAGTCTCTGTTATGTGTGCGCTATTTTGTTCGAAACGGTCCATTTTCCGTCCATTCCAAAACACCACACCGCCCTTGTTTGGTGGACGCCGTCGTCCAGGTGGTGGGTTCCCCGTGGTCGTCGGTCTGTTCTGATATATGACACTATCAAACAGCCGGGCAGCCGGGTATCCTGTGCACAGTAACCAAGATGAGAGTGCCAGTAAACCAACCTGCACTGTAACGTAACGATACACACAACGCTCGGCACACTGTTTACGCCGTCTAATTCCACCGTTGCACGCGAGTATGCCACAGCGAGTATGTCGGCACCGCTGCTGCACTACTGCTGTTGTTGCTCAATTTTGTCGACAATCTTTGCCCACTCCCAGCTCCCTTTTTTGTACACTAAATACACCCTTCCGGTTGGGTCGTGTGGGGAATTCTATTAGCCAAAAGCACAGCAGTGAGACCTGAAGTGAGGACGAAATCGAGTGGAGCTCGCGGTACGCGCTCTACCAGGCGCCACACTGGCTGAAGACGGCTTCCGTGTGGTTCCTCTCGTCCAGCTCTCACCCAAGAGAGATACCGCACAAGGGGCACATTGGCTCGGGGTGTTCTTATTGGTCGGAAAATTGTTGCAGTAATGCCGCCAGCCACAGTAATACACCTTAAATTGGATGTGCGCGATCCTTTTGAGGCCACATTGAGACGACCAAGCGAGCATATCAGGGCCGCTCTTGTTGGCAGCAGAGCAGCTGGGGGTCGGGTTGCTCAACGTTTGCTCCTGTGTGAGTGTGTGTTTCGGAATGTTCTACTTTTCGCACAATGTTGTAACAGCGCGAAGGACGAAGGAAGTAGCATTACAGCAGGACAATTTACAGAGGGATGGATGGAGCTCGCTCCCGGTAGCCCGGTATGTGGTAGTTGGGGGAACTGAAGCGAAGTAACGCTAGCACACACACACGACGTTAGCTGGAATGGGAAGAAACGCTGTGCAATGCATTGCATATAACGACGACCATTGGGTGCATTTTTGTGTATATTTATAGCTCCCGAACTGGCACTTCCCCGAATAGCTTTTACGATGGCGTTCTTTGGAGTGTTTGGAGCACAGGATTTTCGCATACAAGAAATGGTAACAGTGATAGGTGCTTTTTTGTATCTTTGAGATGCTTTGACACGTTCACTGGGAAGATCATCCGCTCGCTGGTAGAGTTTACTGTGGGGAAGTTAACTTCCTGTGACAGCACACCATGACATCACATTATCCTTGCCGGTGACATCTTTTCTAGGGACAAGCTTAGAATACTTTGAAAAAGAGACATTGTGTTGATGCCATGATTGATCCATTTGAGGATGCACTCTTGGGATGGATGACCTTTTTGGTAATGATTGTTTCAATACTTCTTGTCTATGTCTAACTACAATAACTTGACGTTTATCAATGTAACGATATATTTTTCCGGATGTGATCCGGATGAAAATAGAACTCACCTGGGCTTTTAGGATCTGGTGAGTCTTTTATACAAACCTCTGGACTGTTCCTGCCAATATCGAGATATCGTTCGGATGTAGCAGTTAGTAATCCAGTAGTAGCATCATAAGATATCTCTAGAAATTGGACTACGATCTAATCGAATATTCGCACTAGAAAACATGCAATGCATCTAGGTGCAAGTTTAGTGCTCTTCAGCAACTACACCCAGCCATGAAATAGTTAGAAGGACTGTTGTTCCAAGTTTACCGATGAAGAGATCCTTCCAAAACTTCACCAATCATTGAAGTTATCGTCCCTGTGTACCCTTTTGTAACATTCCAATAAACTCTCCAGCACCTCCCCAAAATCTTCCTCCCCAGGTTCAAGTGCAGCAACGTGTCAGACGTGTCTAGCTTTCGTGTATCCGAAAAGTGTGTCATCAGTACACGAACGCCACATGCACAGAGTGTACTCCAGTACGCCCGTTCTGTGTACTGGACTGTTTAGTGTAAATAGGAAACGGTGAGCCCGTTACTGGAGAACAAACACAGGTACAAACACACACACACACACACACTTCAACCTGCCAGAGCTACCGGCAAAACCTGCTGTGCGTCGGCTCAAAACTGTACCAAGACGACCATCCTCACACCCTGTGACCAAGCGACGAACGCACGGACCGAGGGAACGCGGACGGCGCCATTACAAAGGAAAACATTTCAACAAAACCACAGCGTGTCGGCCGGCCGGCCGGTCTTCCCTCCCCCTTTCCTTGAGTCTCTAGTTGAAGAATTGTTTACACTGGGCCTATCGGAAAGGGCATTGGGGGAGAAGCGGGGGAGGTTAGAAATGTGGCCTTCCTTTCACAGCAGTGTGTTCGATCTGTTTTGCTTTACCGCCCGGCGGAGGAGCTTCCGGAGCGTTCCGTAAACAGCGTGTGTTTCGCAAGATAAGATTTGCAACATTCTGTCGTGAATGGGTGGTAGTGGGGGACACGCAAATATACACACAGATACACACAAACACACAGAGAGGCGTGTAATGCCTTTGCACTTGAACCTATAACTGCACGCGTGCAGGGAATGGGCTGTGCTGGTGTTGCTAGCGGAAGCAGGAACAGTTAATGCAACATTTTGATGATACCGCGGCGGGCACTGTGTCGGAAGCCGTATGCTTTCTGGGTGGTCCCCGCGGTACGGCGACGTGTACGCCTCCAACTGGTGGACATTGTTGCACAGGACGGTTAATTAGAAATGAAAAGAAACAACTACGCAATTACACCCTTTTTTTTAAAGAGTGACAAAGGACAGTTTGTTTGTTCTTAATTAGTTTTCAAATCGTCGTTCCTCTGCATGTCTGAATTTCCTATTACACTTTAATGGCGGAACATAAACCATTGCAAATAAATTCTAACACTGAAATCGCCTCACCAGACGCCAGCCAGCGTAACGCTCGAGTCCATCTTTCAACGGGGACGGCGATTGCAATCAACCGACTTCCCTCCAATCGTCTGGGTGTTGGTGGGCACGAAGAGCGGAGAGGAGGAGGAGGAGGAGGAGGTTTGTAGTGCGATTATTTGCAACACGTGTCGCATCGGTTGACCATCATCATCGGCACACCGACTGAGCTCAAGCTCCTTTTCAAGGTTGATCGTTCAGCGGGTGTTGCTCGGGTCGTGTCGTCGGTGCATGGTCAGACTAAGCCAGGCCAGGTCCAGACCACAGCAGCCCCCGTTGGAATTGTTTGTTTGCCGAACGATTGTGTATGTGTGTGTGTGTGTGTGCGTGTTATGGTTAGTGTTGTTGGATAGAATCGATTACCAACCATCTAGGGCGAGGATGGTCGTCCCCAAACCCTCCTTAGCTCTCGAGTGGTTTTGGCGGGGGACGAACCGACCGATCAATTGACTGTGCCACACCGGCCAACATTGTTGCAGAAGCTGCCCCGGGGTGCGTGGGAAAGGGCGAGGCAGGCTCACGGGCAGATTAGAGCGAAACGTGGCACGCAACTCGGTAAGATAACAATTTCTAAGCAAACGCAACACAAGAAACGATAAAACGTCGCGATGGATGCGTTGTGGCGCTCTTTTCTCTCTCTTTCTCTGTCTCTCTTTCTCTCCCTCGAACTCTCTAGCAAGCAGCAACATTGTCGGTTGATGGGTTGCTGTAAATTGTAGAATGTATTGTAGCCGCGCGTGGCTGCCGGGGTGGTAGGGAAACACTTTAAAGACACAGTCGTGCGTAAGCGAGAAACCTTAAATGTGCAAAGATACTTTTTATTAATTTAAATTCATGTAATATTACATTTGCATTTGCGACTGTCTTGCTCATATCGATGCACATCCTTCCGGCAAATGGCGACGTTTGTCGCTCGTGCGAAACGCTGTGTGTGATGATGTACGCTAATCTAATAAGTGTGACGCACACAGGTAACTTTGCCAGAACGGTACGGTACGAAAAAAAAACCGCCTAAAAACAACTGCCAACCTGCAACACAATTTTCTACAAAAACAACCACCACATCATCCACCTGCAGTGGGTTGTTGTGGGTGTGTGTGGGACGCGTTTCGCTGGCGCCAGTACGATAATCGCCACCAAGCGCCCAACCGGAGGGCAAAACCAACGCACGACGCACGGGGAAAAGGAAAAGCCAAAACAAACGCGCCAAAGGCACTCGATGTGGAGAAAATTAGGCATGTTGTTGGTGTTGTGGTGGTTGAGGGGGGGTTTTCTGCGCTTTCTGTCATCGTAAAGCGGATTTTCCGTTCGGCGGTGGCGCGTCGCGCACGGTTGTTTATTGCATCCGCGTATCGCGTTTTGCGCGGCGGCGGTGGCGGCGTCAGCGCCGTGTCTGTGCCGCACGGCAATAAGTAACTTCTACTACTGCACGGGGGCGGCAGCAAGGGATGTGTAAGTAACTGCGCTACCAACATTGTCGCAGAAACCGTTTGCGTGTGGGAGTCAAGAGTGAAGACGGAATTGGAAGCGCAATGGAAACCTTTTCCCTCGTTCGGTTCAAGCGGCGGCCGGGATCCTCAGGGGAGGGGGGCTGCCTGAGACATACACAAGAGCGTGGTTTTCCGGTTGCGGTGTGCTGGTAAGGATTCATTGGAGTGTACCTCGCTTTTGATAAATTGTTTTAATACAATTTGTTTGCGTGTGTTGTAAAGCGAGCCGCGGGAAGGGAGCGAATGAGTTTTCCCCCGGTTTTAAAGCGTTTGCTCAGTTCCCAAGCATGGCTAATCAATTTTGTTGGGCGTGTTAGCAGCCGGCGTGAGTTGCCTAAGCTTAATTGAGTGAACTTGAGCCTACTTCCAGCTAAAGCTACTAAACAATCGCACTAACAAAAAGGCAATCGTTTTGGGGGGATTCTGTAACCCACATGGACTTCGGCGCAAATATGTTGTAAATAATATTGATTTGTCTAACTTTTTTTTTTTCTTTTTTAATTTGTACCTCACTGGGTCACTCATGGTGTAGTGTACCGTCTTGCCCGGTGCCTGTCGCCGCCGTATCGCCATTCTTATAATCTTCAGTTGCGCAATCCGGCGTGTGTGTGGCGCCCCGAGCCAGGTAATGGCTTGCGGCAGTAATGGAAACACTTTCATAATCCATAAGCAGCTTGGGCTGTTTTTGCACGTGTTTGCACGGTTTGCAAGCGGCGGGGCGGTTTTAAGCGATTGCAGTGCAATTGTTCTGTTAAACTAATTAACAATGAGCACGTGTGTGTGTGTGTGTGTGTGTGTGTGTGTGTGTGTGTGTGTAGGCATCTTGGGCTTTAAAATTTGCAGGGAAAATTTGTTTGTTGTAATGCAATTTTCATAAATTGTAGGCTTGTGTGATATGTTTTTTTTTTCTTAATAGGTCATTACAAATTTTAATCTTTTTTTGTGAAAAAACTCTATAAACTAAAACACAATTTAAGGGATTTTCCAATACTTTTAAACTCTGTTAACGCTTTATTTTGATCTTATGTCAACTAATTGCATACCTTCAGGCGTAATTTGTTTAATGTCATCAGGAGGATAATTCAGCATAAATGCTTTAGAAGAGTTATAAGAACTATGTTTTGTGGTCTTTTGTGAACACATAACATGAAATGTATGCAAGATTTATCATAATTAATTAAATTATTTAATGGGTTCCTAATGAAACAGTTCGAAAATAATGAGATATTCAGAAAATATGAGCGGAAAAGACAAATAAGATCCAAAATAACTAATAATTGAAAATATCCGTATTGAGCTGTTGTTGACAATTAAACCTTAACCTATTTCAAATTGTGGTTTAAACTGGGCACATTTTTCCCAAATCTCTACGTCAAACTCTTTATATTACCCTTCCCCACTCTCGTTGAGCATTCTCTGGTCCTAACAAGCGACTGTTGCAATCGGCACCATGTTTGACCCATCAGGAAACCCCTTTTCTTGCGGCAACCTGGGCTTAAACAGGTGCATATCATCCGTGGCCTGGTTGCCTGAACCGATGGACGACCGACAGCATCACGAACGTTAATCGGCGGGCTGCACCTGATTAACTGCCGAGTTGCGAGCGAGCGCGTGCACCTGTCTACCGGCCAGTTGCACCGAGTTAATCCATCGTGCAAAGGACAAAAGGGCCATGCAACGGCAATAATGAGACGGTAATTGAAGTTTCCTCCCCAAACCAAACGCACACGGTCGGAACATCACTGAAAACAGCAACCTGTCAAATCGTTATCAGTACTCAGGAGGAGGGGTTGAAGTAAGTTAGAGAAATGGTAAAGAATTGCCCATCTTCGGTTCGTTCGGAAGACTTCACTATAAAACCATCTAGCAAAAATTATGACATCAAGCGCTTATCGGCGAACGGGAAGGGGGAGGGGGGGGGAAGACTCTATCACGAAACCAGTCATCACGATAAGTGACTGCCGGTTGCCGGAGTGTGAGTGCCCCCGCATATCGATACGCTTTGCTGGACACACGTCGCCGTAATCGTCGCTCTTCCACTCCTTGGGGCCCGGGTCTCGTAAATCCAACATTTGACAGGACGATCATTGTTTCCTCCCCCGGCCCAGGACTGTATGGCGGAGGAACCCCGAGTGTGTAATACACACGCTTCTAGCTTCCGCTTGCGCTCATCGTCGTCGTCGTCGTCGCATCAAGTCGCAGACAGACATTATTCGCTGAGTAAGCAGAAGACCATAAATTATGAACTCACCGTGCTGTGGCTGCTGCTGCTGCTGCTGCTTCCTGCCCGCAACACTCACCCGGATGAGTGGATAGCTGAGTGACGGCCAATTCCCCTCACGTTCCGTTCCGGGTTGGGTGTGCTCTGCCGCCTCTGTCTGGTGTGCGGTTAGCCGCGACACGCTTCGGGAGCGTATGGCGTGTTCCAGAGCGCCCGGCAGCGGCCAACAGGTTGTTGTTGTCTGGCTCCTCCTCCGCTCCCTTCCCCCTGGATGCCAACGGATAGTGCACAACGCCGCACGCCCCGGGTTTTTGGACGGGAAGGGTTGATGGGGCTGGTGGCATCGGCGTATAATCACTGATATGCTTCGGTGATGCTCAAAACCGCACGCTCCAGACACACACACACCATCCAGGCCACCACCGAACTATGCCCCTCGCCTCGCAGCTGGTCCACTGGTTTCTGGTTGACTTGCCAGCTGTTGCGTCCCTGCAATGGAACGATGTGTGTGTGTGCGAATGATAGGGAGGAAGCTTATCGTTTGCGACGCGAAACCTTTGCCTTATCCGGTTCGTCGTTCTTTCCTTCCCTTTCCCAGCCCAGGTTAAAGGGAGGTTTGTGTGATGACCTCCTTCCTTAAACTGTTTGCTCGTCTTAAACTGCCGCTTAAAGGAGGACGGTAAATAGGACACGCTTGTGTGGTTTTCAAGACTATCCGAGAGCGAGGGAGAGAGAGAGAGAGAAAAATATAAAAAATCCGTCAAAACGTGGAAAGGCGAAAAAGTCGTTTGAAACGTTGCAAAAACGGGAGTAATAATATCGACTAAATCATCTTAATTCGAGACGCAAAGATAAAAATGAAAAGTCGCTCAAGTCCCTCTATCGGTCTTGCTCTAAGGCACAAATTAAACGGGTTTGGTCGCCTTTTTTGCACTGAGTAAATGCACCAAAAGTGTGTTTACTGTTTGCGTTTTGTTTTCTGTTTCCAAACGCGTTCTCTGTTCCACCTGATAACAGTTGTAAACGCAAATGGTTGTTTGCACCGCGTGTGTAAGCTTCACACGGTTCGGCATCGGTTGTGGTTGCCGCACCACCAAACACACGCCACAGGCTCATTTTCGGGTGTTTGGAAATGAGAACGGCAACGGCGAGCAAAAGGCGCATTAAAAAGTGCATCAGCAGCACGGTCGGGAAGGTTGGGATGGAAAGCAAAAAAGGTCAAGCAGGGGGCGGGGGACCTCCTTTCCGGTGGTGCACACCGTGTGCGCCATTACGCCATCGTTAATTGTTCGAATGAATTGCATTAAATTAAATTAAATTTAAATGCAAATTGAGGTGAGTTTTCGTTTACAATGCAATTAGAGCAGTTCTTGCTGGCGAGACTGCCGTACTTTCCCTGCCCTTTCTTTCTGCTTTCCCACTCTCTCTCCCTCTCATCGTTCTTTCTTCTGTTCTTCTGTGTCATTCGGTTGAATGTTTGGATTTTGTTTAACCCCCGCGCGCTTAAGGGGTCGAAGGGTTTTGGGCGGAAGAAAGAACCTTGGAGAACCCTGTGCCCCAAATGCATCCTGCAACCTTTTAGGGGTCGGGGACGTGCATGGGACGAGAAAGGGAGATGAACTTTTTCCCTTCAATCTCCATATTACTTCGCGACCCCGGAGGGAGGTTGGCCTTTGTTTACCTTTTGCGTTCTTATCTCCCGGTAGCATCTTGTTTTGTTGGCCGTGTTTTTTCGTGCTGCTGTGTGTGAGAATGCACCCACGATGAGGAGTAGGGTGAAAACGTAAAAAAAAGCCTAAAGAAGGCCTCCACCCTCACCCTCCTTCTTGTAGGTGTATCTGGGGATGGAACCATTCTCCCCCCTCATTTTGGCATGACAAACGTAAGAATGGTTTAAAATAAAGAGAGAAAAAACCAAATGAAACGGCTGTATGGGGGTGGGGGGATCCAGGGGGCAAGTTCAAGTTCTAATAAAACAAACAAATGGTCGGTGGATGAGTGGGTGGGTTGGTGTGTTGTTGTTTCGTGAGAACGCGACCGATAGTTAAATTCGATGTGGAAGCGCTTAATCAAGAAGTTTCCCAGAGTTCTCTCGGGGTGTCTGTTTGTGTCTATTGTTATCGGTGCATATCGTTTGCCCCCCCCCCCCCCCCCGGTTATTCTGTCGCCTTCGGGTGTACGGGAGTGAAATTCGCAAACCACCCACCCACCAACCCACCCATCCCTCTCCCATCCCGGGGTGAACCAAAAAGTTTTCTCTTGGGAACGGCAGAACGGGCACAATCTCAGTTGAAATTGTTATTACTCATGCAAACGAAAAGGAAGGAAGCGGGATAGGGGGGCATAGCGAAGGGAAGATGGGAAGCGGGTGCATTTAATCACTTCTTTGGTGTTGGAAATAATTGTTTGCGATCGTCGTAAATTAGCCGCTGCTTTAAGTGAACCTTCTTCTCCGTGGGGTTTGCTTCTGTGGGCCATTAAATGTATGATTAAACTGATTAAAAATATGCTCATTTGCGCTACCAGCAAAAACAAACAGATACAGGGTATCATAGCTGTGGGACACTTTATTGACTCTTGCATATGTGAAATGAACTTCATGTCATCGGAATTAGACTCTATAGCACCCTTGTTGGACAAAACCAATAGGAATTTCCAAGGAGCTTGTCCAAAACGGGTGCCATAGAGTCCAATTTCCAACTTATGAAGTTCACTTTTAATAGGAAAGTTTCAAGGAAGTGTCCGATAACTATGAGAACCCCTGGAAAACCCTGTAAGAGCGGGTTCGTCGTTTGGTGCAGATCTATCTTTTTTTTTTTGCAATAATGGGGACTAAATGTAGTTTGAAATGTCATCAAGCTAAATTTTAAAACAATATTCAAACACCTCGCTTGTCCTCTAAAACCCCTGAAAGTATGCAAATACGAGTCAATGGAAACATTAATATGATGGAAGCAATTACGATTTATGTCTTCAACTTTATTTGCTTACTCTCCATAATATGTTTCCTCCGCTCTTAACACTTCATATCATGATTACAAGCATTTTAGCGCTGAATGCCACCTTTACTAATGTAAACATTCCGTGCGGGTGTTTTCAACTGCCGAGCGACCAGCACAGCAACGTCGGCGGCAACACATTTCTCGAATTATGGTACCTTAATGCATCCAGCCCCGGAATGGTGGTGAAAAATGCCATCATGATGCAAATCACACTTCCAAGGCGCAAAACAGTTCCCCCCAGCTCACCCAAAAGCAAATGTTGCTTGAATGCAGGCTACCTGCCCTGTACACTGCGTATTACGTCGTTTTGTCTCAAGCTAGAAATCAGTTTTAAACCTCCAACGGAACAACGGAGACCCACAGTGTAAGGTCGTTCCTTACGCGCGACCTGAATTAAGGTACAGGGCAATTAGGCCACCCAAACAGAGCAACACAAACGCCTTCAGATCGAAACAGCACCACCTACACCCGAAAGAAAAGGGGTCCCTAAGAAAGGGGTC
Source organism: Anopheles gambiae (assembly GCF_943734735.2). Taxonomy (NCBI): domain Eukaryota; kingdom Metazoa; phylum Arthropoda; class Insecta; order Diptera; family Culicidae; genus Anopheles; species Anopheles gambiae. The sequence continues at coordinate 19,338,460 of NC_064602.1, read as the reverse complement.
GGTGGTGAATTATTCTTGGTAAAATGTTTCCCATCGTGGCAGATTAGTTTTATCGTTCGACATTTTTACATTCCTTCCCGCGCGCGCACTCGAGCGAAAGTAGCATGCAGCCAGCAGTAGCAGCAGCAGGGGTTGCATGTTTAGAATTGCATTTTTATTCAAATTTTCAAATTAATACCACACACACAGGACGCGTTGTTCGCTTGCATCAGTCCGTCGTTACACCAGAACCGTTTTGTGTTTCCCCCGGCAAGAATGCAAGACTGCAGTGTTTGTGTGTCCGATGTGGTCAAAGCCATTTCGCGGCCGCCTTCCCCGGGTGTGGTCCCGGCGGTTTAAAAAGTCTATTAAATAAATTGTAGAACAACCCAACTATATTCAGGTCGTGGGTGGAAAGGACCCAGTCCCGTTTGTACATTTCTTTGCTCGTGGGTAACAGGCGCAAAGGAGATGTGGAGTGTGTGGAGTGTGTGTAGTCGCTCATCCTGTGTCTGTCGGGTTTTGCTCTGTTCCAAGAGCACAAACCCCACCCCGTTCAGCCGACAGGATGAAGGTCATTACATGATTAATTTAAATTTATAATTAGTTGTAATAATCGTTTTGCATATGGATATATGCTATCGCCGGTAAATGCTTCAACTTCACGGCCGCAATTATGCTTCAAGGATTGGATCCTTCAGCAGCGCAATCGCTTGCAACTGCCAACTTGAACATTTTCCAGATGAACTGTTGCAACGTTGGAAAGTTGTGGTGGAGATTTCCTTGTTTTCCAGCGCAATGTACATCGTTTAATGGGATGTTTATCACGAGGAATACTTTTTAATGGGTCTAGTGTTACAACAAGGATTTATTCAGCGTAAGAAAAGCACGATTATTAAATTTATTTCAAGTGTTTTGCTTAGACTAGATATCTGTAAAAACCCTTTAATAAAAATACATAATATGCGCACCATTAATCTCTGTGATCTAATGCACAACACTTACGGGGCGAAATTCTAAACGATTAGTAGTCGATGGAGTAAACCCAACCGCCCCGGAACACTGGCACAACACTTGGCACATAATTGCATTGCAACACTCGAAGTGAGCGAGTGAGAAAAAAACAGTTCCCCTCCGTTTGTCCCGATCTTGATGCAAAAGATCATGAGTGCGCGATAGTATCGCTAGGTATGGCCGACGACCCACCCGCCCAAAGATATGGCCGTTCGCTATAAAATCCGACACCGAGACGCATACTTTATTCTACTCAATTGAGCTTCAATCGTCCGTGGCCGTGTGGCGCGTTTTCTTCCCCCCCCCCTCCCCTCCCCTATCTGCGCTCTCACATGTTATGTTATCCTCAGCCGTCGCATTCGTTATGGCTCGACGCAAAAAGTCAACAACAGACTGGCAAGACGCTACCCGCTTTGTTAGAACATTTACACCCGCGCATCGAGCCGAGGGATTTTTTTCTTTCCTTTCCGCTCTAACTGCTGGAGAAAGGGGGGTTTTACCCCGTGCAAAAGGTGGGCGATGGGAGTTTTTTTCTTTTCCGTGTGTGTGTGTGTTTTGTTGGTGTGAAAAAGATTTATTTCGCCCGTTTTCACAAACAGTCTATTACCAACGGCAGGTTCGTTTACGCGTACGTCCCCGTACATGAATCTAGCAAAGGATAGGGGAACCGTAGACTGAGGGGGAAGAAAAGGGAAATCACGAGAGCAATAAAGCCAACTCAGAAGGACGGTGCAAATTTGCAAAAATAGAACGTCTTCCCCCTCACAACCCCAAAGTCCAGCCGAATCATTGCCGACGGGTGATCGTGTGGCGCATTTGCTCCGTTGGATTGAGACATCCTGCCATGATCATTTAAACGTTTCGCACGAATTGTTGTGTCTAATCTTTTTATGTCTAATTTGTATCTCTTTTTCTCTTGTCTTTTTACAGGTAAGTCACTCCTAACTGTGTGCAATGCACATTCAACGGAAAAAAGGACCATCGGCGCAGAGCAGGGAGTAAGATGTTAATTACCCAATTTGTTTAAAGCCTGAAGCAGGTTTTTATTTTAACGAAATAGCCGCTGGAACTTGGGCAAAAGAGCACGCACCAAAAACCACCTGTTCTTTTGGGGGGAAAAAACCAGGAGGGGATCTCAATCTTTTGATGTTTTTGGTGGCTTATCTTACCCGGCGCAACGCCGCGCATTTATTTCAGTCGGCAACGATTCGGCAAGATTTTATGGAATCTCTCTCCCTTTCCCCCGCGGTGGTTTCGCTGCGTACGCTTCCGTTAATGGATTCGTCCTAAACCCGAAATAGCGCGCTCTCGTAGGATGTCTTTCATGAATTCTTCAAATTGCCTCCATCACATGAGATGATGGCACGGGGGGGGACGGGCATCGTTACGCCTGACAGAAACCTCAGCTTCATTGAAACGGCAACCCGAAAAGCTTGAAACTACCATCTCTCCACTGCAAAGCCTGCACGCATAAAACGCTTATCTCCTCGGGGTCGGTCGGGCCTAGCCCGCCTACGTGTCACCGAAGATTTTCGTGCAAGATTTTTATTACCCTCCTCCCTCTTTTCCCACTGCGAAGAGGGCATGACGCACTCGATTTTGGAGGCGGTAAGCGGCCGAGCTGCGCAGTAAGGACTCACTCAACATAATTTCCTAATTAATCTAATGACAGCATACGCTGGCTGTCGTCGGGTTGCCGGCTCTGTCGGCTGTGTCGCCTACCTGGCGGTTTTTTGGAGAACATAAAAACCCTCCTGTCCACCCACTGCCCACCGCCGGGAGTGATCCTAACCGGTGACATTACGGTGATTTAGTTCCGGGGGGAGGTTGAGGTGTCATTGCGTGAAAGTGATACGACCCACCCTTTAACGACACGACCCTTCTATATGTCTGAATATGTACCTGATGTATCTCCAACAAACGAACCAAGAAGATCAAACTGTGTGTGTGTGGGGGTAATGTTGAAGATATGTTCAACGTTCCTGCAGCAAAAGGGAACACGGGATGGACGGGTAGTGCCTATAAAAAGAAACCCTCCAATGTGACAACTTGCAACGGAGCTGCCCATCTTCTCCGGGACACCCCGGCAGTTGGGATGTACGGCGGGGTCACACACGTGCGCATGTTCTTGAAGATTGGTGTGAGGGTGATTACGACGACGTCTCCCGGAAGAGCTGCGGTGCGCCATTCCGGCTCGGGAGAGTAATCAGCAGTATTTGCTGCGCTCAGTTTACTGCAACGACGCAACGGCCGTTTAGTCGTCGTTTCGCTCGTTGCTGATTTGAAGATTGAGGTGCGTGGATCTTTGCAGAAGGCCATCGTGTTTTGCACAATCAAAAGGAGAAATGATTGGACTGTCGGATTCGGAAGCGAAATGGACGCGTGATTTCACTGTGTGCCCTACACACACACACGCCAGATGACGCCCAAGGGTATGGATGGTACGCAAATGCGGTTCTTCTCCCGTTGCGTATACCATTTTCCAATAGTGTGCTGTCGATTTACTGCCGATATAGCTGCAAAAAAAGGAAACACACTCTTCCACTCCCACAGTACCGCTTGCAGGAAACAACAAGCTATGCAAATTGATTTGCCGCAGTTGCCTGCCTTGCTAGGGCTATTTTTTCTTCTCCTCTGGATGCAGCAGCAGCAGCTGTGTTGTGTTACTGCAGTTTCCTAGTTTCCGACGGAGGAGGTCATGCTTCGGGCGTGAACAAACCGGCGCTGCACAAATCGAAAATCGATTAACAAATTTATTGTCCACCAAGAGCGAGGATCTCGCGGGTAGGAAAAGGACCACCAGTGACTTGAGTGTGGTGGTTGCTTCTGCTGCGATTCGTTTCCCAGTGTCCACGAACAAACATCCCCAAGGCGCACACATGACGGCTGGATGTAGTCTTGGGCGTAACATGTCGTTTTTTTTCTTCTTCTATCTTTCGGGTCGTTTGCATCACACGCGGCGGGGTCTGCTTCGTCCCCGGGACAATGTGAGTTGACAATGTCAGATGGCATGCCCTTGCCGCGCCCCCGCCCCCCATATTCGTTTACTGACAAATCGAGACACAAACCAGGAAATGTGTTCCGAATGGGACGTGAGCTACACACACCATTTGTTTCAACTACCTTTCGCCCCCCTCTGGATTCATCGTGCCGGGTGTTACACCCTCGGTAACAACATTCTGATGATGATCCTGGAAGCAGTCCGAAGTCTAACCGGAGCCGTTGCCAAGATGACAACGGTAAGGGGGTCAATCTCTGGTGTACTTTCCGGTGTCACCCAACTCTTGCTTCTCACACCCTGAACCCAGGGTGACACGCGCTGCTTGTGTCGGACTCAAAATAGCTCAGGCAGAAGGAGCGGGGAGGAGGGAGTAATCGCGAATCAGTATTTAGTAGTGAACGGCTGCTTCGCTCCACAGGCTTACCATTGAATTTCCGTTCCCGAAAGCATCCCAAGTTCCGTTTACTAACCGAGGAAGAAGTTTGAAGTGTTGTTGCTGGGCAATGCTGGGGTTATGTGCAGTTGACAGAATGTGTGTGTGTGTGTGTTGGTCCCGTTGTTCTTTTTGGATCACCCCCGCGGATGAACGTTACCACGAAGTGTTCCATGTTTAGGACCTAACGTTGGCCTTCGACCTAACGCGACACAACAGGCATGGCAACAACACGGCGAGACAAAGACGACATCAACCCATTCCCCTGCGCCACTAAAACAGGGGCAGTTTTTCTTTCGCATGCCTTGCAAGTCGTAGCCTGTGTACGCCCACCGCGCATCATCCGGCAGCTTCTGGCCTGAGGGGTTCCCAGGGATTTGGTTTTGACATTCTCATGAATTTTTATGCTCCCGCCTGTCTGTTGCGACCGACACGGCTGCTGCTGCTGCTCCATGTAGCTTCGGTACGGTCGGTGGACCAGCACCACCAGCAGTGTGTATTCTTTGGGTGCTCTGCAGGAGGACAGCAGTAGCAGCGTGTCCTCGCTGTACTCGGTATTCATATCGACAGCTACTTCTCTGCTCACATGCCGATCTCTCCCCGTGGTAAACGTCGTCTGCTCGCTGGCAGGCAATTGCATGAGCATTATTATTATCTGAACTGTGTTTTGGCCGGACAGCCTGGGCGAAGCAGAGATGATGACTCTTCGATTGGTAGTTGGTAGTTGATTGTTCCGCCGTACCAAGTCACACCCGGTTGGTGGTGGTGGTGGTGGTAGAGGAGCCACAGACCTCTTTCAAACGCTTCGAAATTGCACACAAAATGTGGAGTTTTGTAGCGGCGTGTGCGGATAGTGACAGCGTATAAACTTTTATGCTGATAGTAGAATGACAAGCATAAGTTGGAAATAGAATTTCCGTTTAAGTTGTACTTATTTTTTAACAATAGTTGTGTGATCTTCTGAAGCATCAGTGGCTAAGTAAATGTCGTCTTCTCTGCTGTAAACTGGAAGTTATTGTTTTGTCAAGAATGTGTTTTTTTTTTAATGAAAGGCGAATCATTAACCTCGCGAAGAATGTTAAAATTTGCCTTAAAATAATTCATCGGCATATCTGAGCATCTTTCGGACCAATATTTGCGTTACAAAACGTTACCGTTACAGTTACGTTGCGTTACGAAAAAGTGTCGTTTTTGACAACCTTGCTCGAGCTCTAATCACTATCGCGACCGTTCGTCTAATGATCGTATGGTCCCTAGTGAATCAAAATAATATTAAAAGTAACGCATTGGGTGTGAGATTCATCTACTCTAGAGGTGCATGTGTGCCAACCAGCAATGAACAAAAATACACACACACACAGAAGCAAACCACGCTAAAAACAACAGCAGCTGTGTATCACTTTCCGTACTGCAGGTGCTGCTGCTGCTGCTTCTGCTGCTGCTATCTTGGCAAGATGTCTGAGAATGCAACCCATTTGGATGGTTTCTCTCTACCTCCCTGTATTTTTTTAATTTTTTTTGCACCGATCTAGACAAACTTCTAGAGAGACAATCACATTCACATACACGCGCGCCCAGCGCTCAGCGCTTGCCACCGCAAACAGGGCCAGCGAGGTGTAGTAGCGCGGCAGAGCGCGTTTACGCAGTGGTGCGGTGTGTCCCCGGCGCAGAGCGGCGGCGTACGTTGGCGTACTTTATCTGCTACGGCCGGCGGATGGAATGGGGCCCCGCCGAGGGAAAATCCGAGACAGAAATAACAATCATAACAATCTAAAAATAACAAGATTGCCCGCATCGGATCATGCCACGAGACAGTAAACAACCTCAAATCATCATCATCATCATCGCCATCATCGTCATCGTCAGCAGAGTGCACACTTGCCGATGTGTCGCCATCATTTGGCAGCTTCAACGTGTTCTATTGGTTTCGCTGCTTGGAGTGGAAGTGTGGAGCAGAAGCGTCTGCAGAAGCGAACGATGGTCGATGTTGGTTTGGCGCGAACAATATGATGACCAAACCAGAGGCGAGCACCACCATCAGGTCCAAAAGGGCAGCAATTGATTGGACGCTTATGTCGCACCGATCGGTTGAGATTTCTTCGGTTGAGACCCCAAATTGTAATCAGAAATCATCAGGCGTGTGTGCTATGTGTTGCGTTGGGAAAGATGAAGGGTTCTGATCGTAAGGTTGGTTTGATTGTGTTCTAATCGAAAGTGGACATTATGAGGGTCACGCGAGAGAAACCTTGTAGTGTGATTTTGTTCATTAAATGTTACACAACGTAAGGTTTCGGTTTAATCCATCGATCAATTCAAAAGTAGTTGTATTACAAACTATTCGTATCAATTGTTATAAAGACATGAATCTTACTTTCAATACAATGAATTATTCCTATTCCTGTTATCAATTGTATGTGGCATAAAGGTCCCTTTCCTACGAATGAATACTCTCACAACAAAACATTAGCAACTGCTAGAAGAAAACAAAAACGTCCCATACATCTCATCCTGGCTCGACGCGCCTGCAAACAAATTGCATTGCAGATTAGCACGGCAGTACCGTCGAAGCTAATGAGCCGATTCTCGAATGGCAACGAGCGGTAAATAGAATTTGTTGCGGGCGAAAAAACACAAACTCGTTTGTCTCCTCGCCCCGCCTCTCCCGTTCCACGCTTTTCTCGGGGCAGCTTTTCCTCTTCTCGAATTAAATTGTGAACGAAAGGAAGCTGCACCGGAAAAGTGGCCATTCCGCATGTCAAGTGCGCTTCCGCGGGTACTTCTGCTGTGTATTCGCGCGCCGCGCGCGTGCACTCTTAATCGTCCGATGCCGCCAGGGGATAACGTTACCACCGTTGCACCGTCGCCTTTAGCCAGGACGCATTCGTGAAACGGTGCCAAATCGCACTGAATGTTGACCCGTGGGGAGAGAACTTTAGCGTTTTTTGGTTGCTTTCTTCTGAAGCTCTACTGGAAGTGGACAAGTGGTGTAACATTGTTTCCTCCAGCCCGTTCTTTTCCCCACCCCGGGGGTTTTCCAGCATCGCGCGACACTAGGAACGATGTAATAATTAATGCAGCTTGGCGGTTCCTTTTTTTTTGGTGGTGTATAGCGCGCGCTTCTATGTTTGTTTTAAGGCAAGGGAGCGACGAGCAGGGGTGTCCTTTTGAAAGTGTTGGAAAACGAATGAAGGCAGTCCGTGGTGTTGTTTTTTTTTGCCCTCCAAAAATGCAACCGACCCACCAACGAGAATTGAATGAGTGTACCGATGGGTGCAGCTCCCAAGCGCGTGTGGTAGTGGTGGTGGTTTGTCCGCCTCTGTGTGTGTGGCTGTGTGCCGCAGTTAATGTGAGTTTTCTCCTTTTTTTCGGCCCGGCTCGGTTTCGGTCGCATTTTGTCTTCCTGTAATTTATGATAGCTTTTAGCTTGCCAAAGGAAAAACCACCGTGTGCAAGGGAACACGGTGCAAAGGAAACGGATGCATCGCGCGCAATTGTAAAGGTGCTGAGAGGCGCCCAGGACCAAACCAAGTCAAGCCAAGAAAAACATTGTTGGGCAGCATTAAAAAAGGAAAAGAAAAACAACTCAGACGCGACTTATGAAGTGTTCTGCGTAATTAAAAGTTTATAAATTAAGAAGATAATAAATCTCGATCCCTTGTTCCTCTCTTAAAGAGCCTCCCTCCAGCGGACGAAGTGTCGTCCGGCTGGAGAGGAAATGCAGCAAGCAAAACCCGGGCTTAAAACGGATCAGCTTGTTTTGGTTGTCCAGATTTCCGAACGTTTCGCTTTGTGCATTGGTGTGGTCTGGTGGTCTGTTTTGTTGACATGGTTTGTGGTCTTTTCTTTTTTTTTGCAAACGAATGAATGAATGTGAGGGGTGAATTGGTGGATGCTAATTTTTCGTGACAGTTTGATTTTGGAAGTGGATTTTTTTATTGAGCAGACGTAAAGAATGTATGTATGGTTTTAGCTTTTAATTTGATATTTTCTTTATTGGGGTATTGATATTTTTTTAATGCACAAGCAATTAAGTAGAGCTCGCTGCACTTGAGGTCCTGTCAATTTAATTCAGTTATTCTTTATAGGCTGTACAAGTATTAGTTATAAAATTGTTTAACATATTTAATATGAAATCTTCATAAGACATATCAAATCATCGCTAAATATAAAAATTGAACATCACTCATACCAGGTCTGTTCCAATTATGTGTATCAAAAACTAGCTAAGACCACCAGCCGTCGGTCGCTAATTAAAATTTAGCAATATTCAAGGCATTCAGCAATATAAAAAAAACAAAAACTACTTTTTTCATTTATCTCCGATTCGTATTTTACATTAAGAGCAAATGTGGTAATTTGCACGCCGCATTGAGTCGTTTGTCTTACAAATTAGGCTTTGATTTTAGTGAAGGTGTATCTTTTACAGCTTTTAACGTGATATATGTCAGCTGTAGAAATATTTTAAAAAAATATTACTCAAGGTTTTATAGAGTTTTCCAGAGGTCCGCATAGTTGTGGGACACTTCCTTGACTCTTTCTAATGGGAAGTGAAGTTTCTTTTTTGGGCTGGTTCGTTGGAAATTCTAATTGGATTTGTTCAACAAGGATGCTATAGAGTCCAATTCAAATTACATTAAATTCATTTCACTTAAGAAAGAGTCAATAAAGTGTCTTACAGCCATTAGAACTCCTGGAAAACGCTGTATCCGACTTTAAGAAAACCCCAAAGAGTTGCAAAACATTATTTATTGTTTCTATTAAATATAGAATCACACGCCAAAAATGCATATTTCCCATGCAATTCACAAAACCGCAGCATCATACACGAAAACATCCAAATTCACGAAACACCGATAAATATGTGAGTCCACAGCAGCGAGCCGAACGCGGTTCGAATTGAAACACGCCAATCGAAATGGCCTCATCCTCCAAGCAAGCAAGCCTTCCCCCACACCGCCTTCAACCCCATCCCGCCGCCGCGCGCCCGCTCGATTTATGCGTTAAAAACAAGATTCTAACTCACGGAAATGCACCATTTGCGTCATGGAAACAAATCGAAACGAACGGGAAAAACAGAAACAAATCGTGTATTTGCTACACCAACATCGCCGCAGGGTGAAGCAGACGAATGTGGGAGAAGCAGGTGGGGAAAATGTACGCTAAGTGCAAACACATACACACACATTATTAGTTGTTTTCCAAATCTTGTTTGTACCGGCGCAATACACTTTCGTGCTGCGTTTTTGAGCGGGTAATGGTGGCGCCCGCGCGACGAAAGTTGCAATCAGTTTTGCATTATTCATACCTGCTTGCCAATGGGTGGAGGGGAGGTATGATTTTGAAAGAGTTCCAAGAGGGACAGAATGCTGGACCGGGTGGGTGCTGTAGTTGCTTTCTTTGAAGTACGTTTGGAGCTAAAGCGGGTGCCAAAAGCGCATCACAAATCACTCCGTTCCGTTTGTTCTAAGTACATTAGAAATTAGCTGTTAGTGCTGACCGCAAAGAAGTCGTGGGTTGTTGTTTATGATAGCGTGCTATAAATATAACTTTTTGCATTTTAAGCCCCCAAAAATACGCAAAAAAAATACAGCGACAGCATACCTTTTTTTGTGGTGTGGTCGAACTGTCTGCGGATGAGTAGAGTAGTTGGACGGTGCTGCTCATCAATGAAATATTTACTCGCTTAAAAAGGCGATGAGTGTGACGACGAGCATGATCACGCCACCCTAAATACTTTCACACTTGGCGCACTCGTTCCGTTTCTATTGGGGGAATAGAAGGGAAAAAACACACACAAATTAAGAGGGCGTGCTGCTGCCGCTGCTCACCAATCGAAGGATCACACTGACGAGCAAACCGATCACTGCCTGTTGCGATCTATTGTCGCGCACGGGGGCCAAAAGGGCAGCTAGCAGACACACGTAGCAGCGGGCTCTCGTGATCGACGCGAATGAAAATAACACCGGCTGTGGTGGGAGCACTTTTGGCAACCGCAGGCCACAGTCACGCGGGCGTGAAATACACGCGAACAACAAACAACAAACCCACTCACCCACCCCCTACGCCCCAGCTTTTGCCTGGGTGCTCAACAGCTCAACGCGTACGCGATCATTGTCCCCTCCCAAGAGTCGCGGTGGTTGAATTTAGTATTTATTTTCATCTCCACACACACGCCCACACTGGTGCCGTTCAACAACGTGTCGACAAAAAGGGTTTAATTCGCCTAGAAAAACCAACAAACTCCGCGTGATTTGAGCACAGCGCAAACCACCCCCCCCCCCCCCCCCAACAAGGCAACAGGTGCTGTGTGTGTGTGTTTCTGTGTGTGCTTTATAGCAGTAGTCGTGGGCCCAAGAAGATGATCGGTCCGGAAATAAACTTATCACAATCGCTGCTCTCTCCCTCCCATTCGAAATTAATTGCTTGTACCATTTGTACCACACTTTGCCCCCCCCCCCATGCCTCTCTATCCCTCTCTGTCATGTGTAATGAGCCCCGCAAAAATGTCCCGCCCTTGATTCTTTATCGAAGTCAAGCCGGTTCGGCGACACCCAAGCAACCATCGCCCGTGGTGGGATAAAGCCGTTTCGGCGACATGATTGAGAATTGGCAGTCTTTTGAAGGATTCTATCCCTGTTCGGTTCGGTGGGGGGGATTTGGGCGAAAGAGATGGCAGAGGACGGTATCGGCGGGCTAATGTTGTTTAGGATGAGATTTATTTTATTTTACCATAGCAACGGAACCGTTCGAGCAGCCAACCGACCGAGCGACCGACCGACAACACCGTTAGTGTCGTGTAAATTGAGCGGACCGAGCGGAGGCGGATTGTGTGGCGCCAAAGATTTATGCTCCATCACTGCCCCCCCCCCCCCCTCCCTCGACGAGGAATGTCAAACAGTAGCGCGGGGGACAGTTGGTTCAGTTGAATGAGCTGTACTAGGAACCGAAATAGATTTTGGGGGCATTTGGCGTTTGATGTTGAATTTTATTTTTAAAAAGGTGCACCCTTCCTGTGGAATGTCTGTGTGTGTGTGTACCGTAGGCGATTAGTTTTGGGACAGCAAAATGTACAAGTTTGATTTTCTAATTACTTACACGCGTGTAAGGGTTTGAAATTTTCATCTATACGGCTGAACTGGTGATTGCGATTAAGCAAGGCTTTTCGGCGTAAAGCGACGCTAAAGCATCGATTTGGACCGAGCGCTTTTACACTTATGTTTGTCAAGTGAACGATACCAAAGGATGGCGGTAAACTAACTGCCACTTTCAGCGTGTGTGTGTGTATGTGTGTGAAACTTTATACCGTAGTTCCGGTGTGTGGCCCTGTTGACAACGGTTTGAATTACAGGCTGCAGTAGACAATTTACTGGCCTGCCATTTTTCCCCATACTGACGGCAGCGTTCCATTTTTCGTTCCGGAAAAATCGTTCCCGGTCCGTTTTGGGACGGCTCGACGGCGGGTACGATGGTGGTGACCCGGTTTTTCAGGCTTTGAGAAAAACGGGCGGCCCCCCGGATTTGTTTGCTGCGTTACAGTGTTATTATAATCTATTTTTTTTCGCGCAACTCTTTTTTTTTCACCACTGTCGACTGCCTTGGACATGTAAGTGCCCCGTGTAAGAATGTTGTAGGAAAACATAAATTATATGCAGCCCCGCCGGGGGGTACCACAGGGGGGGGGGATCAGGTTTTGATGCAGCAAAGGAAGAGGGTGATGGGAGTTTGTGTGTGTAAAGGAGAACATTATTTACTGGACGATGCAAGGACCTCATTTTGTTTTGCAAGGATATGAGAATGTGTGTTTCGTTTACATTTTGCATCGTATCATGCTTCTCATCAGCTAGAGACAAAACTATTAAACTCTGTAAGAATGTTAACAATTTGAATTATTTCGTACACTGTTCGTTTTCCTGTTGGATTCCGTACGCTTTTCGTTTTGCTGTTGGATACAACAGGGTGTTGTGCGATACTAGCCAGCTTCCCATACGGAGTTTGACAATTGGCGGTTGAAAATTACATTATTTAGCAGATTTTTAGTCTAGATTACAGGGTTTCCCACGATATATTGGTTGGTTCCCATCAATTTTTGGTGGATTCCCATATTTTTTTGGTGCGTTCCCACGATTTTTTGGTCGTTTCCCAGAATTTTTTGGTCTAATTGTATTGATATCCAATCGGAAAATACCAATAAATTATAGGATCGAACCAAAAATCTATGGGATACAACCAAAAAATCGTGGGAACGCACCAAAAAATCATGGGAACTGACCAATAAATCGTGGGAAACCCTGTATTTCAACCTGACAAAATTTAAAACAAACGTCGATTTGTCGCAGGATCTATCAGGTTATCTCATGGTTGATTTTTTGTTTTTGCTGAAGCAAAAGGCTAAAAGAATGATTACTAACACTTTAATTTGATGCTTTTAAATATATTAAAAGTATTAAAATCCAACACAAACCATTCGTGAATAGCTAGAAAATGCTTATTTATTTAGTTGTATATACTTGTCCACAACATTCGGCTCAACAAGAGATAGATATAAAATACAATAATATCTTAAATGCTAAACTAATGCTAGTAGACGCTCGCCGTAGTAGACAATCGGAAAACGAAGGACCTCATTGAGACTATTGGATGATAAGCTAAAATCAAAATTAGAGTAGTATAAATTGAATCTGAGTGCCATGGCAGATATTGGTTCATTTGAGGCGTAAATATTATTGTGACGCTTCACTTGTACGAAGCTGTTATGTCTTGAAGAAGGTCTTGGTACGTGAATATTTATTTTACTAAGTAGTCTTGGTGCATCTATTTCACCATTTTGAAATTTGCTAAAAAAATCACTTTCCCCTTTGCCTGACGATTTTCTAAGCTTTCTATACCTAGTAGCAAGCACCTAGATTTATAGGAAATCTCCAAACTGTTCGGCCATCCTAGAAGTCGTATAGCATGTCGAGTCATATCTTTTTAAACTTTCTTCAATTCGTTTTATCCAACGATCTGCGTAAGGACACCACACTACAGAAGAGATCTCTAATATAGAACGAACGTGACTAACAAATGTTATTTTTATACACATAGGATCATTAAATTCATTCGTCATTTTACGTTCCATTCCAAAAGTCCTGTTGGAACTATTTATTACATCATCACGTAGTGGTCACGCAGTATTAATTTGTTTAATTTAATTAATTTAATTAATTTAATTTAATTAATTTGCTACATGATTGATCCTAATTTTTCAAAAATTATGGTGATACACAATTATGGAAATGAATCTCTTACTGCTATGGACAGTTTAAATTCCCCTTAAGCTATAACAAATGCTAGATTGAGATCTTAAGATGTGTATTTTGTATCATTTAATGGTAGTATCCTACACATTAGAAATGCTTTTTTAACTGTAGTATCTTTTGCTAGTAGTGAATCTATAACATAGTGTAATAAAATCAACACTAAAATCGGCGAATCGAAACAAAACAAACAAACCTTGCCATAATTGCACCCCCTTCAAAAGCAATCCCGAACAAACGCTCCAAGGCTCAACGCATTTAGCAAATTGAACGCAGATCACTGTAATGTAGAGCTTACAACAACGATGCAATATGCGTGGCCCTAGCAAGTATATTGCGGAAGGAAATTCCCATCGTGCGCCATACGCCAAAACGGGGAGGTATGCAATCAAAACATCCACACAAACACACAACTGATCAGCTGCAAACTGCTTTCGCGCTGGTACACACCACCGACCCCACGTGAGATGGGCAGACCACGGTAGAACGGGGCAGATAATATCAATGTGTCGTTCGCAATAGCGCAGCATCATGGTGCATCCCGTCCCATTCCCATTCGGCACTCGGAATGATGGTGTGTGGATTGTATAAATAAAGAAATAAAAACTGGAGCAAAAACCGGCGCGCGGCTATAAGCAATTGCTTGCCAGCGTCCGAGGGGGGAAATCTTTTTGGGTGGGTGAATGAAAAATCCTTACAGCGGAAGAGGTGCAGACAAAAAATAAATACCCTCTTTTTCTCGAGGACATGGTGTGTGTGTGTGTGTGTGTGGCCGGAGGATAATAAGCGAGCGACATGAAAACTCTTTCATAAGAATTTGGCTTCGATTCAAGTCACGATATGGGGACACACACACACCGGTGGCGAGAGGGTTGCCAACGTGAGGAGAAAAAGTACATGTTGTGTATTGCATTGGGTATTTTCTATCTTTGCTTTCCTTTTTTTGTTGTTATTGGTCGGTATCATCTATGACTGTATGTTGGGGATTTTTTACAAGCAATATCCACCGCTCTGCTCTTTCGCTTCCGCCAACTCCAATTGCGACTCACTCGTTCGTCATCCTTGCTGACTCAATTTGTTCGTCGCGTTTGTTCGTGTGTCAATGTACCAGAGTTGTCGCATTCCCTTGTTCAAAGGATGTGCAACTGGAGCGGGATTTCAATGAAGAGAAGCAACATCTCCACAAGCAACAACAAACTTTAGCTGACCGGCACAAAAATCGCTCCAGACGGGGAAAACCTCGCTACTCTTTCCCATTCGCTGCTGCAGTTGCTACAACACCAGAACCCAAAAACGTGATGATATCGAGACTGGTAATATTGAGCGTGAAGTGAAATTACCAACGACACAAAAAAAAGGAGTAAAAGCATCTGCGCGCGCCACCCAGTGCAAAAGAGCAAGAATCGCAAGAACATCTTAAAAGCATTAATGTCCGTACTTCCGGTTATTGTCACGGATTAAGGGCTTTGGGGAAATAATTTAAGTGCCCAAACGACCGCGTGGCCGGAGAAATATGGCGTACCTTTCTTCGCCCGAAGCTGGCACACAGACACACACACACGTTGTGGCAGTTATTTTTGAGCGGAACGGTGTGTGTTTTTTAACTCAGCAATATATTTGAAGTTTGCTGCAAGGACAATCAACGTTTTTGGTGTTCTGGTTGTCCGGTTTGAGGGAAGATATTTTTGTGGCCCGCTCGTTTGTTGGTAACAAAAGTAAATAAAGCAACGGAGACTGACGAAGGGTAAAAATTGTGGAGCGTAAATGATCGCTGGTAACACCGTTGTTTATACGCGCACGTACTGTTAACGTTAGCTTTTATCTTTATCCCGCAATGGATGACAATCGTTAGTTCTTCTTTTTTTGTTCGGTGATATCTTTATTAGCAGATATTGAGTGAATGACAGAAGGAGGCAGGATTCAGGGTCTTGAAGTCTGCAAATATCATATACAACGTGTTTATATTTTGTTATTCCTTTAATAAGGATTAGTGCTTCGGATGCAATATTGTCAGAACACCAGTTCGTAGTAAGCCTTATTTATATCGCGTTTGATAAGCGTACTATATTGTTATTGTGTTGCTTTCTTTATTTTGAAGTAGCATTTAGTTCCTTTTTGTTTTAGTAGTAAGTTCTGTTGAGATTTAAAATTATTATAGTGCTTTTATCCGTGCTTTTGTGTCAAATGCTACTCTTTCATTAAATTTCACATTTTATCTTAATAAAAATAAAAAAAAATTAAATCAAACGAGGCAAGACCATTAAATACACCAAATCATTTTAAAGAGCCAATCGATGCCGCCGTCACAATGAGAAATCACGCACATTATGCTGTGCCCGAACTGCTCCCGATGCCGGGTGAAGTAATTGGACAGTAATGATCCCCAGACGAACGCTCATCGATGAACCCGCCGCCTCCCAAGGACCTGTTACACTGTTGGGGCTGCTCAACTGGTCAGACTTGTGTGGGGCTAACGGTTCAATATTCCTTTTACATTTTTGGTTCGATGTTTCCAGTGTTCTCTCGTTTTGGGATGGTTGCTTCCTTTTCCTACCGTTCGCGATTGCTGCTTCGATGAACCAGAAGGACACTTCTCTACCCTTCTCGCTCAACCGCAAGGGGCTGGGGAGGACCGACGCCAACCACCTACGGTGCATTAATTGACCATCAATTTATTGATAAGTACCGCCGGCGGCACCCCGCAGGGACACTTTACCCCCAAAATGTTATTTATGTTATGCCACTTTTTATCAGTTTAAGAAAGTCGTCGCGAGTCGTTGGTAGAGAAGCAGAAGGGCCATCAGGTGGTCGTGTGACAGACAGAAGAAGGTGAGGGGTCACTATCGAGCGATAGAAATGCAATAAAATGGATGAGTTGCACAGTGGGAAACCACCCGGCTCGGTGGGAACAGTCAGGCACTGTCTCGCTGTGCGTGTTGCACATTTTACGCTCTGGACACAGTGAACGAAGGAAAGGATTGTGCTCCATAGTGGATGGGAGGAATAGAGGGAAGGATGGCATCTCTTCCCCCCCCCCCCCCCCCCCCCCGTTCATCGTCAAGTAGTGGGTTGTCTTTGGCTGCCTCCCGGCAAGCGCCAGCAACGAACGAATCTAATTGAATTAGTTCGTCTTGACTTGAATGTTTGTTTGCACTTTTCGTAGCGTTTTTCATGGGTTTTTTTGCTTCTTTTTACCCCGCCATCTTGGTCGACATTTACGTTGGAAACTTAATTATAGCAACAGAGTCGAGTGGAGTTTGTAAGTTGTAAGCGAAGGCGCCAACTTGCGTTAGGATACGTTTCCTTATTGATACGTTACTCGGGACAAGAAATGGCAATCGATCAGAGGATCACACAGTTATTATTGGTGATTGATTCATAATAATGCCACTTACAAGTGATTGCAGACAATGCATGGAGAGTTCCTCTTTTTTCAATTCATTTCCTATTGTGATTGTGATATTAGCTTAGTATAAATTTGATAAGAAGAGTGCACCTTAATCGCCGGTCTGTTTGCAACTGTTTATTCGTTTGTCCTATAGTTCATTACATAATTCATTACAAAGTTAATTCTTGTAGTTCGAGCAGTTCATTTCATGCAGTCCAAATTAGTCAAGTAGTTTTATCTATATCCTATGGTTTAGTTCCTTCTAATTCATATGTGTTTTCTTATTTGAATTCATATTCGAAATATTACTGTATAAAATCAAAATCCAACAATATTATTGAAATGAAAAGATTAAATTTCTAAACCAATTTAACCATGTGTATAAAAAAAAGTGTTGAACTAGCAACGATAGAATGACAACAAATTACAAACATTAAGCTCACAATTTGGGAACAACAAAAAGGTAAAAACTTAAACAGAAGAGCAAACAGAGCATGAGGCTAATGTTAATTTTAATTCACAACCATTTCGTCGCGTCATAAAATAGACCAATTTATTGAAGAATAATGCGATGCTCTCTATATGAAGCTTCTGCATTCCTCAACACATCTGGGTCGCAAGTACCTAGCTAGTAGTGTGTGCAAACGCGCTTCTTGCTCGGCACGATATCCGGTATCCGTTTTCCCTGTCATCGCATACACACACGCCACGTTTTGCACGATTGGCGAGAGTGTGGCGACTGTCGTCCGGAAGATAAATCGCTTATCCTTGTGCGCCTTGCCAGCTTTATTCGCCATTAAACATGTTGGGAGGATTTTTTATCATTTCATCGTTTGGCGTACAGCGCAGTGGCGGCGGTGGCGCCTACTACTCCATTTCCATGCTGCTCACAGTCGTACGACGTACGCTTTCTGGCACAGGTTTTGCTGTGTCCAGCTTGTCCCGCGTGTGCGGCGTCCTTAGCTCGGTAGGTCCAGCTGCAGCGGGGTTTGGTCGGTAGTGGCCGGCAGGGAACGTATTTACCCATTGCGAGGTGTGCATCCTTAATGAAGCGTTGCCTCCGTAATGCTTTATCCTTGAGGCTTGCTGCTGTTGGTTGGCCCTTCTGGCTACCTAGGCCACTTGTTCGCAAATGTCCGGGCCTGTCAGCTTACGGTCAGCTAGAGACACCCATCATCTATGTTTTTTTTTGTTTGTTTTCGTTATTTTTCTCCTTTCGTTTTTTGGACATAACACAACAACGCCAATCCTCTCCAGCCAGCAGTGGGCAGTTGTTGGTCACGAAACAATCGTTTATACAATAAAATGCGTCCCCTCCCAATGCTCGGACAACAACTCCTCGGCTGCAGCGGGAGCAGCAAACATAGTGAGACCAGCCGGGCTCTAGTCCATGAGGGTTATTTATGAAATTTATACACAAAAGAATGCCATTAAGCGAGCATTAAAACTGATAAATTGTATCAGAAGTTAATGCCTTTTCCCTCATCTCCGGCTTCTGCTTCCAGCGCTGAAGAAGCTTTTCTGTGTCGTACATTTTCTTGGCCAGAGCGGCAAAGAAACGGAACTGCCTGTGTGTGTACGCTTGTGACCGTTCTGGTGTGTATTTTTTTTTTCGCTTTTATCTCCGCAATGCAATTTGGACCCAACCGGACGGAACTGCATCTTTCATTCCGGTTCGTTGTTTGTTCCCCCACCGCCGTGTGTGTGTTGGCGGCGGTGGTGGTGGCGATGGTGGCACAAAACCACCACCCCTCCTATTGGCAAAGAAACCCGTTGATCAAACGGTCAAAAGCCCCTGGCACAGGGGGTACGGAACTCACACGCGCGTCTTTATAATCGCATCTGTATCAATTGGAGGAAATATACTTGTCCGACGTCCAAGTTAAATATATACATTTGCAGCGTTTTCGCTCGCCCCGCTGTCCGCACACAGTTATTTATGTGTGTGCCGTCCGAGCCAGCGAGACCGACTCCTCCACTACACTACTCCCTCCCTCTCCCGCCAGGGGGTGTAGTTGTTCCAGCTTTTAATGTGGAAGAATAAATCATTAATCGCCTATAAATTCCCAATCGTTGTCGCTTGACGCTGTATACCGGCCATCTTCGTGGACGTCTTCGCCTGTCGCCTGTCGTCTGTCGCCGGTAACAGTTGCTGTGTTGACTCTTCTTGCTGGTGGGCTTTCACACTCCACCAGCACTTCCACGTTCAAGTGGTTTAGTGGACACTTCTGCGGACCTTCAGGGAAAAAGGCTTCATTGCTGAAGATCACATCAGGCGGAGGTGGGCGGACAAGGTCTCGGGCTTTCCGCACATACGTCTTTTTTCTTGTTTATTGTGTGTGTGCGCTGTTTTTTTTTTTTTATAAATCACTCCATTTCCACACAGCGCCATGGCGCGTGGCGTGTGCAAACGCGTGGAATGATATATTGGAGCGCCTGGAGAGTCTTTCACTACGCCACACGACAAGTCTCAACACCCGGGATATGACGTTCGCTGCAGGAGGATGTCTCTCGTATTTGGGATGCAGCGTGCGACCCCAACACCCAACGCAGTTGAAGATCTCCAGAAGTCCCATGATGTCTTCAAAACGGGCCAAAGCCATTCCGGCACTAGGTAGTAGTAGATCTGTTATCTTGTTTATTTTATTTCCCTGCTTGTACCACTCAGTATTTGCAGTGACAACACTTTCAGATTCAGGCCAGGTCTATTTGAGCTTGTTTCGTTTTTTTTGCTTTGCTTTGTAGCAAAAATGTTGCATTCACACACACACAAAAAAGCCTGAAAATCCAAATCCAAGTGCTTGTGCTCTCCAAATGCTGTTCCGTCAGCGCCGAAAGGTAAATGGCACTTTATCTAGGGATTTATCAAAATGTTGTTGTCCATTTTTGGAGTGTTCCCCGGTGAGAGGTGGAATATATTATTCGACTTGTCTAGAGAGGCAAGAAACAAACGTCGTTTCAATTGGAGTTCCGAATCCTTCTCAGACTTCTCGGCAGCTGGTGAGGGCATAGACCTTCCTGCAATTAATTTAATCAAACTTTTGCCGGCAGATAATTGTGTACCTCAATCAACGCTCTGCAAAAACACAAAGCTCACTTTATACAAAAACCCTTTTTTAATGGATCTTACCGCGTTGTAGTAACCAACAAATTAAACCAACTTGCGGAACAATTAGTAGTACAGCCGTGGAAAACAAACAATTTCCTACCTGTGTACCTATGTGCGCTTTGTGCACTAAAACATGCAATTTCATCGTTTCTTCTCCCCCACAACTGTAAAGCTAATAATTGTGGCTCGAATAAAATGCACCACGGCCGGCGGTAGAGCGCTGATTGCAGGGTGCGGATGGATGCAAAATCAACCGTAATTTTCCTTCCTGGCGTTCCTACGCCACAAGCGAACGGAAAACAATTTTCTCAAATTAGGAAACGCTTCCTTCGTGTGTCGGTTTGGGCGTTTTTTCTGCTTTTTTTTGTTCAATTCCGTTCCATTTTATCCTCGGCTTTTTCCTCCCCTTTGATAAAGTTTAATCTCACCACATACACACACACACGAGCATTCTCGATAAATTGGGGGTAGAGGGAAAGCGAAGATCCATATTATGCCATTGCTACCGCAGAAAAGTGTAACCATAAATCATCCAACTGCAGTAAATCACGAACCTTTTCGACCCGACGCGACGACGCGGGCACCCTTGGCCGGCCGGTTGTGGCCGGGTGAAGAGGATGATGATGATGATGGTGTGTGAACAATTTTCAAACTAATCCAAACAGAGATCCAAAAAAAAAAATAAAGCGAACGAAAAGGTATTTAGGATTCGAAACCTCCTGTCGCCTTTCCGTGGGGCTTGTGCAGTGTACCAGTTGCATCTGTCGCCTTTATTTTCACTCCCTGTTGTAGGTGAGATTGGAATTAAGGGAGAAAAAAAGTCGTCATACGAAGCCGATCTGACACGCACACAACAAGGGTACAGGAAGGTGGTAAGCCCTGTCGTTTGTCCCTGTTTTTCTGTTTCGCTCCGTGACTTTGACGCATTAGAAGGATTACATTTATGCGATCATGCAACGAGCTCGCATACGCAGGGGCTGTGATCGTGTCGTGGGCGCGCTATCTGTTGTGTTTTTCCCTTGTTTGTACTTGTGTTTTTCCCCCCCCACAAACCCACCAACCCTTTCCGAATGTGGCCGAAACAAACTAGAACCGTACGAACCACCGATTACACTTTCCGTAATTACATATGATGGGTGTTGTGTGTTTTGTCGGCGATAAATCGTTTTTCGGCGTCGCGCATTTTTTGTACTTTTTTTTATTAATGCGGGGGGGACGCGCCAAACTTCGCGAAACAAAACGGCAACGCAAACAATAACAACTTCAGCAGGATTCAGTGTGTAAAAAGCGTTCTGAAAGCCAGTAAATCTTCATCAGACACATAGAAAAGGCTACGTTGGGGCGAGGAAAATGTTGGGTTTCGAGAATGAAGGAAAATCTTTTGCCGAAGCGAAGCTTGTCGGTGAGGTCATCGGGTACCATGGCAAAGGGGTAGCAACAGCTAATTTGTTGGAAAACATTTTATGCAAAACCCTAAAGCGTCTCGCGGTGACACAGGGAAATTCCATTGAATTAATGTGTTTAGGTATATCAAAGGAAATAAGATTGCGATTGACGGTAAGATTCAATTATGCTCAGCATAATTCTGTGTCTTTACTTATTGTATTAAAATGGAACCTTGTTTGATTAAATTAAGTCCTTATAATGTCTGAATACGAACATTGAGTGCTTCAATTTACTGAGCAAATGTCTTAATTCAAGCACGCGAGTATCATACTACGCACTTATTCCATTCACAACAAACAGCGCAAGCTTTGGGTTCTTCATTCAAAAGTAACATACGCACTCACACTCGTCGCCGGCCGGTTACAAGTCTCTACAAACACCAAGGGAAAACCTGTACCACGCACGCAATCTGCTATTATTTATTCGTGTCCGTAATTGAATCGAAATTTATTACGGTTACCGGTGTGTGCGTGTGTGTGTGCTGAACGCAACTTCCGCGTCCAGAGACCGCCGGGCGCTTGTGACATCTTTCTTTTTGCCAGCGCTTCCGCCGCAAGCAACAAGGATCAACTCCCAGAAATTGCCATAGGTGTTTACTAGCAAAAAAAGTCTGTTAGATCCTTTTCGCACTTCGGGGACATGTGGGGGAGGGAGAATTCGTTTTCCCAGTTGCAAGATTTTGCACAATCCCGAGAATAAAGGTCCCCCCAGATCCACACAACACGGGAGCAACCTTCATTTTTCGATGGCAGTTTGCATTAAATCTGGATTTACGGCCTGTATGTGACCGAAACTAGGGACCGAGCTATGATTTCACTTTCTTTGTTTCTCTTTTTTTTGTGGCACAAGGATTTAGCTTTTTCCATCTCACATGCGTAGAGGGACGAAAAAGGTTCCAAAAGTGAATCGTACACCGTCTGGGGAGTTTTTCCTTTTCTAAGACAATTGCTCGGAAAAGCTTCTCTCGCTAACCACGCGTGGGTAACAGGTGTGCGTACGTATGGGTGTGTGTGACACCGGTTTGTGGTGAAGATGCAATAGAGCAGGCTGTCCGTTTTTTCGTGCAAAAATGTTAGAAAATATAATATCTGGGTACCCTTTTTCTTCGTTTTTGGGATCCTTTTCCGAAAACAGGAAAAAATCATACCGCTCACGGAAAGTGTCCACATCTTTCAAGGCAGGCGGGTGGAGAAGGGTACATTTATGTGCCATCAGTTGTGTCCCGGAAGGGCAAGAACTTGATACTATCGCCTATCGGATCTTTCTTCCACGAAAAGGGGGGGTACTGTCGCCGGAATGTGGGTCAGCGTTAGTGGCCTCCGTAGCAGCTCCA
This sequence comes from Anopheles gambiae, assembly GCF_943734735.2. Lineage (NCBI taxonomy): Eukaryota > Metazoa > Arthropoda > Insecta > Diptera > Culicidae > Anopheles > Anopheles gambiae. The sequence continues at coordinate 19,315,461 of NC_064602.1, read as the reverse complement.
TTCAGAAAATCACTGGACAACTGTACAGTGCTTAAATTGTTAATTAGGCGTATTTCGAGGAGTCTCTTAAGTGGAATTCTCCCCCCTCCAGTATTACTTACTTCACAGAAGTGGTGGAGGTCAATTTAGGATCGGAATTTGGCTGACATTTTAAAAGGATTGCATTCCACTTAATGATGAAATTTAAATGACTGCTAAAATGTGTTGCAGTGGAGTGAGGTTTCCGGGTTAAAGTAATGAAATTATTGCTCAATTTAGTCATTTTCCTTCTATGTCAAAGCCGCCTGGTATGATATAGTCAGTTGCTATACGATAAGACATATTAAGAGCTAAATCGTAAAAATGATCGTCGGAATTTGAAGAATAATCGATCGATCAAAGTTGGTCGTTGTACAATTTCTAATCCAACGACCAATCAATTAGGATTTAGCTATTTCCAGCAAAAACTGATTATTTAAGCTGAAAATCACATGCTAATATCGGTGATGGCATCTCAGTGCATCTTGGATAGTTGGACACAGGGTACAGTTGAGGATCCTGAATTGGTGGCAGATAGGGAAATATGTGTTAAGAAGTAAAATAGGTTCTCATCTTTTACTTTTCCTCTGTTTTTCTTACTCTCCAACACTCTGTAAAGTGTATTTGCCATCGCAAGTAATAGTAATAGCTTCTTTATAAGCCCACTCGAATGACTTTCGAGTGAAGCGGAAAGACCATTACTATCCACTCCACAGTACTTGGTACAATGGTCATTTAAGGGCCCCAGAACCGGAAGCAGTCATGAATTGTGTGTGTAGGTGTGTGTGTGTACATTCTGTCCAGCACCACATACATTAAAGATTGGTTGAAGTTTCTGATTTATTTTCCCTTACATTGTCTACGAATGGTGAGAGATCCGCAATGGCATTATCCTTGGGATAAGAATTTTGGCACGCATCCTGCAGCTGTAACAGTACTTTTTACATCAAGCGCTGTGACGTTGCTTTCTTGACGAGAATGGGTGCTAATCATTTGATTGCTTTGCCACCCGCGAGCATTATGATGATGCAGTTCTGTTACGGACGTTAGTGATTTAGCGTTTTTTTTCTGTTTCTAGCTTGAGGAAGGGGCATTTGTAGCTTTTCTGGACATTATGCACGTACGTTAAAAGTGTTCAGTAAACGCTGAATGATGTGGGCAACATCGATTAGATCATCAAAACCTTGTCTTTAATTTATGCCATATCTAACAAGCTTTATTCTTCTACAACGAGCCAGTTAAAAGTCATACGATCAATGATCAATCGGATAACATCAACATTATGAATGCAAACAACGACTTAACAAACACACACTGAAAGGTGCCCAGGCGACACACTGTAAACACACCTAACGGTTGCATATTTCACCTTTAATGTTTCATATCAGTTGACGTGTATTGCCCATTTGCTGTCATGTTTTAACGAGCTCGCTCTCCCCCCAGCGAGCCCTAAAAATTTAATTGCCTGTTTTTGATGTCGAATTCATTTTCAAGGAGAAATTCCGTACACAATTACGCGCGCTTCCCCGCCCGTCCCGCCTAAACGCTCCTTCGCTTTGTTTTGTGTTGTGTCTCGATCGGTCGGGGTCGCCAGGGGGGAGGGGTGGTCTGTTTTACAACCAGAGTGCGCGCGCACGCCCCATGCTTACTGATGCGCATCCAAAGCTAATCGAACTATGACCACTTCCGGCCGGCTATAAAGCCCCCCCGGGAGGAAAAGGAGGGCACGGAAAGGCACGGGAAAAACAGTAGCCAACCACCTTTTCGCCGAGTAGGTGGCGAGTTTCGTCCGTCACACACACCGACTACATCGCGCGCGGGCGCGCGCTCTGTGGTTTGCCGAGATGGCCAACAAGAAGGGCTGTGTCTCGGTACGGGTACGGGCCCGGCTGCCGTAAGGAAAATCAGCGACGCAAAACACACACACACACATGCAGACAAGTAAGTCGCTGCCCTCCTCCGGTGGCATGCCCGAGGAAAACTGTGTCCAACGGCTCTCCAACCGTATTGGACACACACCACGTGGAACTAATTAGTCGCTAATTGAATTGAATTAAGCGTACAATTGAACGCGCCGCCGCCGTCGGCTCTTCTAGCCGGCTCAGTATTCTCCCCTCTCCCCCCAGACCTGTTGCCGGAAGTGTGTTGTTTTGCTTCAGTAAAAAAAGGGAGACAGAGAGGATTGGGTGTAAAATTTGTTGTCGAGTCGAAATGGTGCTAGTACGAGGTGATGAGGTTGAGCAGGTTGTTACTTCCAGCCTAACTAGCGATGACGACTCCCCCATTCATTCGCTGCCCTGCCCTAATCAAGACCCAGCAAAGATCCTTTTCTTTTTTTGTTGTTGTTGTTGTTGCCCTCCCCCTTTCTGTTCCGGCTGGTGCCATCGGGAATGAGACACGAGAGCCACAGGCATGTAATTCACTGTCGTCTCCAATTATCGATTAATTGGACCGAAAAGTAAATGAAACTAGTGGTGGCGGCGCGTGCACGTTTCTGATGGCTGTTGCCTGCGGCCATCCCGTGTGTGTGTGTGTGCAATTTGCTTTTTAAAACCCCCTCTTCTCCTCTTGTTTCATGTCTCAGTAGTTTACGGTGGATCCGTTTCGTACCTCCGATTCTGAACAGTTAGAGGCAAAACCAAGTAATAACACATCTCCGGGGTGCTTTCTCGCTGCTGCTCTCTAAAGGAAGGGCTCTTTAAAAACCGACCTTGCAAACACACACACACATACCCTGCTGTCTAGGCATGGTAGCGGCGACGGTGGCTGCCTTGGAGTGAATTGTTATTTGCTCATTAATTAGGCGTGGCGCGTGCATCGCAATTCAGTCAGAAACCATTAAACCTGAAATCCACCCCACATTCCCCTGTTTGTCGGTGGAAGGTAGATGCGGTTGCAGGATCAGTGACACTTGTTCCTTAGTGAGATCTTCGTACGGGTGAGAGAGGTGAGAGGATGGCAAAGGGCACAAGGGGGGTGCTGGGTGTGATGTATGTCTATGATGCGGCGGAAGTGGCTTGGAAACACTTGCCGGTGAAAAGTGATGCACCGATGCACAACGTTGACTAGGCGGGGGCTGGAGGTTTGCCGTGACGGGAAGCAGGCAAACATTATGCAGTTATGTTCTTGCCCTTTCGTTGTCTCTATCTCTCTCTCCTCCTGCCTATCTGTCTAAGTTAATGGGGTTTCCCTTGCAAGATGCACTCATGTAAAACGGAAACTATATAATGTCTGCGAATTTTCTGCTCCTTGGGCCCAACCGCCTCTCCCTTCACGCGAAACTTATTTTAGTTTTGTTTATCATCTTGTGGTGGTGGTGGTGGTGGTGTCTGCCACCACTCTAGAGGCGCTAGAGTTGAGCAATTCCTATTTTTGTTCACCGCCCAAGAAGTCTACTTACTGTGTGGTAGGCCTCGCTCTCCCTCTCTCTGGTCTTAGTCTGGGCATGATGTGCTCCGGTGTTCCGGACTTAGTGAGTTAACAAAAAGCTAGTGTGACAGTTTGTCGCATCACGTAAGCGGGTATGTGTGCCTGTTCCACCGATTATCTGGCGTATGGTTTTACCTGTCGCTCAGACGCGGCATGTCCTTCTGGCTTGGTTAAAACTCTGGCACGCGGCGGTGGTCTGTCTTGGAATTTTGGTGCGCGAGGACGTACGGGGAAGTATAAAATAAGCACTAAGCTTGTTTATCTTCACGTGAAGTGGTGGCGCTTTTGCTCGCAAAACGGGCACACGTACCTAGACATGATGTGACGGGGCGGAAAAAAACTCAGTCGTGGCGCATAATTACTTATCCACTACAACTACTACTACTACCACTCGAACGGTGTGCAATGCTCTTGTGGAAAGGTTGTTTTTCATGCTTATACAGTTTAGTGCAGACACCTGTAAACGGTTATGTATCAAATTAAGAATTCAGCTTCAAAATGAATCATATTAGACATTTTGTTTTTATATTACAATATTTCATGCTATGTTTGTGTTTTTAATCCAATAATTGTACTGTACTGGGTACCAAATTAAGTCCGTATGGTTTTATTTACAGACTCTATAAGAATTGGAGAATATTTAGTCCAATTGGGCAACAAGATTAATAATAGGGAATATTCTGATAGGGATTCTCAGCTTCAAAATGGATCATATTAGACATTTTGTTTTGTTTTCATATTACAATATTTCATGCTATGTTTGTGTTTTTAATCCAATAATTGTACCGTACTGGGTACCAAATTAGGTTCGTATGTTTTTATTTGCAGATTCTATAAGACTTGGAGAATATCTGGTCCAATTGGGCTACAAAATTAATAACAGGGAATATTCTGACACAGCTTTATGCACACATGACAATGACAAACAACAATACAAGTAATTAAAGGACACAGTCGGCTAAAACAGCGTTAAAACTTGTTTTGACGGGTTTTAGCCAACCAATGACCTCACGGGAAAGATAACTGCCACGAAAACAGTGAGCTTGTTTGGATAAAAAATATTCGTTTTAGTTTTGATAGGTTAGACACAGAAAACACAACCATGAGATCATTTCACAACAATATTTACCAAACACAATTGAGCAAAAAAAAAAACAGTCCGCTTGAATTCCGAGCAAGCTACGGTTCATTTCGTTTTGGGAAAATTGAAAAAAAAAACACACACACAAACGGAATAAAAACACGAAAAAACAACCTTCCTCCTCTTAACCCCTTCAACTGTTCGATGCCAGATAGATGGCGCTGTAGTGAACGGGGCAAAGTTTTACGCTCGCTTTGCCCATTAAGTAATTAATTTACCAATTCGCTCGCAAAAAGAAGGATGGTGTTTGTGGTGCGTGTGGACAGAGAGACAGAGAGAGAAGGAGAGAGAGGGAAGGCCGATAAGGGAATCTGTTTAAACTAAATACCGGATCAGCGTTGTAGCCCTATCGAGAAGCAAACGACTGGGAAATGGGGTGGGTTTCCCCGTGAGGAATTGGTAAGGGATTAGAAAACACTATCATGTCCTTGTCTAAATTAAATTGTTCACCAGTTTACCACTTACCTGAGCGGGCGCACACACACACACACACACACACACACACACACACACACACACACACACACACACACACACACACACACACACACACACACACACACACACACACACACACACACACACACACACACACACACACACACACACACACACACACACACACACACACACACAGACAGCTGACCTTCCGCGCAAGGTAGTAGCGTGCACCCATCGGAGTGTGCTCTCCAGTCGCCATTAGGTTCTATCTGCAACAGCAAAAAAACAACACAAAAAAGGGAAACACAAACAACTGAAAGCTCTTTTCTCCCTCTGTGCTCCCGGCACGCAGGTGTAGCGAGCGAATCACTTTCGGCGCAACTTTCTGCGAACAATTCAGTAAATGAAAAATCCATTTCGTTTCGTTTGTTTAATGAACAAAACGGAATGATAGCTCTGCTGCTTGTACTGCTGTTTGGAACGAGGTAAGTGGGGTTGATTTTTCACGGTAGAAAAGCAGTTTTTCCCGCTCCCATCTCGCTTTACCGGCAGCAGATCGACCCGCCCCCGGCACACTTATCCTCTGCCGTGTGGCATTCCCGACGACCCGACCGGGTAATAATTTATAGTGCCCTGTGGACACCCTGGAGCGAGACAAGCCAGTGACAGGCGGTGGGTTACGGCTGTGTCCTGGGAAGGGTGGATGATGGTGAGGTGGTTCCGCCTCGTTTAGCGCGCACTCCTTGTGACTCATCCAGCCGAAAGAGCTAACTATTCAAAGCACAAATTTGTAATCGGCGCTGGTTTTTGTCCCTTTTTGCTTTCAATTTGCAATATAACTTTTTCCTTCTGCAGGTTTTTGTTTGCTGTTTTCCCTCCGCTCAGCTCAGCTAACTAACTTTTTCTACCCATTTTTTGTTGTCTCCTCCTCCAGAGCACGTTTGGGAAGTGTACGTGCAGCGCAAGGGGCTCGGCGACAGTTACGGCATCCTTGGCAACTATCGGCTCTGCATCACCGACAAAACCCTATCGCTGGTCCGCATCGGATCGGAACTGACGCCGCACCAGGAGAAGCGGGCCGAAAATGTCGAGTTTCTGCTGGCATCGGTACGAAGGTAAGAGTGACCAACCAACGCGAACGCAAGCGTTGCAGGAGAAGTTGGAGTAAACGCATGTTTTTTAATCGAATTATTTTTCAGATGTGGGCATTCACAGCGCTACTTTTACCTGGAGGTTGGCCGCAGCTCCAAAACGGGAGCGGGCGAAATCTGGATGGAGGTGCAGGATTCCATCATCGCGCAAAACATGTACACCACCATCATGAAGTGAGTATATTCCCGTTTCATATTTAAATAGTGTATTTTTAATCTTTTGTAGTTTCGTGATCTTCGCCAAACTGCGCTAATCCGTCTACAGTCTAGACGGCGGTGGCACACGCTTAAGGAAGAAAATCAAATTGAGAAGACTGTCTTTTTCAATGTCTTGAACGCATTCTAAAACAAAACGAATGTTTCGCTTTTTTTCTCTGGAGAATGATGTTTTCGCTTGGATACATTCCTCCAAACTCCCTTCTTCATCGATATTAGATGATGTCCACCGTAAAAAATATATAGTCGTTCGTTAGTTGTGTTCCGCCCGTTTCGCCAGCAGCTCCTGAAATGCTGCCGAACCACCGGCGGCGACTAACAAGATTTTCAAAAGATTTCTCCTGTTGAAATGTGTCCCAGAGAGAGAGGCGCAACAAAAAACAAGAACAAAAAAGCCCGCTCGTCAACCCCGGAAAACGTGGAAGACGTTCGTCTCAATGTCTTCAACGTCCCCCCCAAAAAAAAAAAAACAACCATAAAAACCATGCGTCTGGAGCGAGTCCCCACAGCAGCACACCATCAGCGCAACCAACCTGTTGCATGTAGACGCTGCCCGGAAAAGCCGGAAAAACGGTTGACTGCCGGTAAACGGGGAGAGAGAAAAAAATAAGGGGGATGAGAGACTGTGTGTGTCGTCTGTTGCTTTCCCGCAGAGCGTGCAAAAGCTGTCGTCCATCAGGAATTCAGCATGGGTTTTTTGCTGCTGTTTTGTTTCGACAGCTTTTTTCAACATCCCTTCCCGACTGTCTGGCATTGGGGAGGGCAGTTTAGCTTTCTTTCGGGTTTTTGTTTCACCATGCTCGTCGCAGCATGATACTAACGCCGCGCTCTCTTTCTCGGCAAATGAGGCAAGATTCCTGGGACAGCATTATTTTTGAACGGGCTCCTTTTCTTCGCTTGCTTTCTCGAAGGAGTCTATTACGGGGCTGGTGCGCAACAAAACTGCAATCGATAACGACGTTTGTGTGTCCAGTCCTTTGGCTGGTTTCTGCTTTCTTCCTGCCTTTGTGACGTTGCCGGGCGGGCGGGAGTTTGGAGTGATTTAACTGAAATTAATAGCTCGCTCGATTCCTTGGACACAGGGTCAATTGCCCGCCCTGTGGCAACACTAATAGGTTGTCCTTCGGATCGGCATTAGCTAGCTTGATTGGTGCAAAACTGATTACACGGGTGTGAGCGCTGGGCGCTGGTGAACGTTTGGTCGGAAAGTGAATCTTTCCCAACGCATGAACGCGTCAAGCACAAAAGCTCAACCGTGTGTCAAATTAGCTTACCTTTTGGCTAAAAGACGGTCAGCCAACGTTTACGTTTGCGTTGCAAGAACAGCAACACTAACTCCTGTTTTTCGTTTCAACTTCCAGGTCGGCAAAGAGTAAGGACGATAACCTCGGTCCCATGATACGGATACGATCGTCGTCGGCGAACGCCGCCTCGAAGCCAACGTCGATGCTATTCCGCCGCCAGACGCACACCGGCCAGAAACCGATCAACTGCTCCCCGTCTAGCGGTAAGTGGCTTCTCGTTTGTTTGTTTTTTCATTGTTATTATAGAGTTAAACCTGTAACCACCCTCTCCCTATATCGTACATTTTGCTAATATTTAAACTTTATAACGCCCCGTTGTTCCCTGGTTTTATGAATTCCACGACCTTGGAAGAACTGTTGAACAAAACCTACCTCCTCCCCCCATTAGCATTAGTATTTAGCACCAGGACGCAGACAGGATATGGTTTATGTAGACTTAGCATATATCCTACGGTCCTGTTTTTCCCCCTTCCCCCCCCCCCCCCCCCCCATTGATCTCACATCTTAGATTTGTCTCCTCCCTTTCTTTCCGCAAACTAGCTAAACACACACTACCTTGTCTTTGTCGTAGGTTTATAACGCACTAGAACTGTTACTTGCTCTTTAAGTTAAACACACTTATTCTTCTCCTGTTTTATCCCCGTTCCGTGTTTGTTTTCACACTTACCGTTTATGAGTATTGTAACGTTTTTTACTTCCCTCTCCCTTCAACTATATATTGTACGCCCTTGCTCACTCGCTCACGCGTAGACAGTTTGTTAGTTGCTAGATGATTTTTCTCTTTCGTATTGGTTGCTATTACTCATATTTTATCGATTTATTTGATCACTTTTGTTTTATTGTCAATGAAGTGTTTTTTTATATAATATTTATAACATTTGTAGTAGTTTTGTATATTTTTAACAGTTATTTTTAAAGTAATTAGATTATTTTTATATTTTGTTTAAATATGTTTGTCCTTTTTTATCACTATAATTTCTAATGTTATGTACTGATTGATCATTCGATTTGATTTGGCCGTTGTTTTCTTATTTGGAATTTGTAACCATTACATTTAGCCACCAAAAGAAAGGGAAAGTGATTAACAGGTGTAGTGTTTTTGTGTTTTTGTTTTTACCGAGTTGATTTCCTATTTGTTTTTCTTTACATCCTTTTTTAATGGTTTTATTATCTACTCACATTCACACATTTGGTTTTAAAAGCAACGTTTTCGATTGATGTGTTCTGCAGTTTTTCTATCGTAGAATTGTTTCTCGTTATCAGTAGTTGTTAGTGTGAGAGTTTTTTTTTCTATTTGTTTTTCATCTTCTTTAATTTACTCCTGTTTGATCTCAGTGTCTCAGTCTTCCTAGCATAGCGTTTGTTTTGTGAGCTAACACCACACACGCACACACAGACCATACGTATAGTTTTAGTTGTTTGGTTTACCTTCTACCCTTTTCTGCGTATTGATTCTAATTTTGTAAGTTTTTTTTTTTGGGGGCTTGTTTAAGTACTCAAAATAACACCACAAGGGGGTTGAAATTTTAAATTCGAACCAAGCAACGTCCCCTTTAACGTCCCGTGAATGTACTTACCTAAAGCCAGCGACGAAATAACTTGATCCTCGTACCTGTATGTATCTCTTTCCTGAGTGGACGGTTTTACCAAACAATCCTTTTTGTGTGTTCGGAAAAGATGTCGTGAATCTGCAGCTCGTGTTTAACTTTCTGCGCATTATCTTCACCTTGAGCTGACATTAGGACAGGGGTTTTTGCCATCAGTTTTTGCTCTGCGATCTGCTGTTGCATTTTAAGGTATTTGAAGATGTTCTACCGTTGTATCGTTTTCCATGTGATCGCTTCGAGCATTCGAAATCTCTTCGTCTGCACCATGTTTCATCCAATTTCTGGTGGTTTCTTCTGTCCTCCAAAAACTCCTTTATATTAGGCGAATAATTCGAACGATGCGCAATACTCTCCAACTTGATCACAACTTCTTCGTGCGCTGTCCTCTCTCTCTCTTTCCATTACGTCATTTCCTATCTCTCGCTCTCTCTCTCACCCATACCTACACATATTATCTCTCCCTCTCTCTATCGCTAAACCTGTGTTCTTCGTACCAAGCGACACACACGTGGCCAAAGCTCATCGCACCGACCTGACAAGTCCTGCCAAATCACATCCCCCAAACACTTCCCCACTGTTTTCCCCAAAAGGGCAAAGGGCCACAATAAATTCACTCTGTTGTGCATCTTCCAGAGGATCAGTCGAACAATGGGCAGAACTCGGAATCGTCGTCGTCGGCCACCAGCGTCAATACGGTCGTGCTGGTCGGCTCGCCGCCGAAAGCAGGCACCTCCGCCGGCCTGCCGTACAGTGCTGGTGCACCGGGCGCGAAACCGCGCCCGCCAGTCGTGGCGAACCCTAGCCTGCCAGCCTGTGCCGAAAACTCCTCCTCCCTCAACACCTCGACCACTTCCACCATTACCACTGCTGCTTGTACCTCTACCACTGCTGCCGCCGCCGCCGCCACCGCCTGTTCGCCGTCGTTCGTCGGTCCGTTCCAATCCTCCTCCGATTCGTCCTATCACGCACCGATGATCGTTCCGTTTGCGGGCATTACACCTGCCGTGAGCACTGGGAATGTCGTCGCCTCGACGCCGGCTGCCATGTTCAGCAGCAACTCGTCGCTAGCGAGCATCGGGTCCTGCTCGCCAAGCGATGCGTACGTCCCGCTGGTGCCACCGGGACACGCCAGTGCCAGCCAAGGCGGTGGTGGTGGTGGTGTGCCTACTCGCGGTGGTTTAGTTGGGTCACCGCGGCTCGGTGTCACTGCCCAATCGCCAAACTATCGCCGGACGACGTCGGTGAAGAAATCGGCTGGCAGTGACGCTGGCGGTGGCAGCACCACTTCCCCCCTACAGTCAACCCGCAGCCATCAACCGTCCCGTCACTACCATCAGCAGCAGCTTCCTTCCACCTCCTCCCACCATTCCCATCATCCCACGCACCTGCCACATCCTCCTCCACCGCATCATCCCGCTCCCTATCCGCACCATGGCACGCAGGCAGTGGCAACCGGGGCAGTAGTTGGGCCACACCCGGCCACACCGAGTGTCGTTAGTAGTAGCGGCTGCTGCAGCATCGGCGGCAGCAGCAGCAGCATCGTGAGCAACAGGAGCAGCAGCAACTACAGTAGCAACAGTAGCAGCACCAGCACGATCGCCGTTACCAATGAGTTTTCGTCCTCCTCGACTGACCATGGTACGACCTATAATATGATTTTTTTTTCTTCTGATATTTTTGGTTTTATCACCATTTCTACTCTTCTTCCCCTCCAACACATGGTACCGAGTGTGTACTGATTCTTCCCTTTTTAAAAGCTACCCATTATCCTTCCATCGTTGTGGTTCATTCACTCCGAACGAAACAATAAACTATCTTTCCCTCTTCTCTGTCCCGCTATTGGTTCTTGCTTTATTTATACTTTTATCAGTATTTAAGTTTGTTCTGTTTTCTATCCACTCAAACACTACTGTTATCCATTTTACATCTTTACTGTCTTACTTTCAATCATCGCAAAAAGTTCTTCTCTATTCCTATTATTGGCTTTAATGTTACTAAATTATGGCTTTTCTTTCTAAAAATTCATCCTTTTTCAAGCTTATTCCTTCCTTCGGGAACATATTATTTTGCTGTATCTCTCGCTCTCTCTCTCCCCCTCATTGTAAACCATATCCTATCATAATAATAACCCTTTTTTCCTCAACGATTGCACTTAAATGAGAGCGGGAGCAAACTTTTTCTATTAAACTGTTTGATTTGTTTTTTTCCTCTTTTGGGTTTTTTTATCCATTTTGTTTGGTTCGTATTGTTCATCGACACACACACATACTCTCTCTTTCTCTTTTCCTCTCTATTTTTCCTCTCTTTAGCTCTCTTCCAACCCCTTCGATATTGCTTTTAATTTCCATCGTTTTCCAAACCACACTTTTCCCGTTTCCCGTTCGGTTCCTCTGCTGTAACCCTCCGGGCCCTCATTTTCCGTGCTCCAACGACTCTTCGGCAATCCTGTCTCCCCGTAAAGAGCGCTTTTTTTATGGTCAAAATTTACCAAAAAATTAAAACAAAAAAACCAAAACTAAATCATTCTAACCACTCGCGCCTCTACTCATCCCGAATTGACGAGACTGCCGTCCGAACGGCTGACGTCCTTTTTCGCCTTCGCCACCAAAATGCTTCGATGCTCGCTGTTGTGTCTATTGCTTCTGTGCTTTTCTGTGCTGCTCGAAATTGCTGCCAAACTTCTGCCCACGGGCAATATCACCGTCCGTTTGAGTTAACTTTTTTTTATTGGGTTCTCTTATATTCCTGGTTATTGAAACGAATATTGGAAATGCAGTGGAAGAGAAAAGTTCTCTCTCCTCCGACATTGCAACACACGCACACACACACATTAAGCACACTTGCCAAATAGACTGCAGCAGCGTATTGAAGTATAGCAGTGCACTGCGAGAAGAACGGGATAGGAAAGGATGAATGGGTTTTTGGCTCACTGTTTCGGACTATCTTTCAACATTCGGATCAACAAAACCCTCTTCAAAAGGTTATGGCAAACTAGGATTCGTAATGTTCGCTTTCGATGTTTTATTGCGCCCGTGTATCGGGTCGTCTGAACTTGGGGAATATTTGTATCATATTTGCTTCACAAAACCACCAAACAAAAACACCCATGTGATGTTGTGAACACAGTGGATGGCAATCGCGGACACTTTTTTTTTTCTCCAAGCCAAAACACAAGCTGCAAGTTTTATCTTGTAAACTAGTGTGTAGTACATCGCTAGGAAATATGTTAAAAAGCAAAAGATAACAAAATTAGATGTGTATCTAGTAGCAGCACAGCTCTCGGCGCAGATGCATCCATGCACTACTAATTTAGGGTGGTTTTTTTTCCCCCCACTCATACTATTGACTTTTAATAAGAACACACCGCAACACCCCGTGCGCATCTATAAATTCCAAGCTTAAAAGCATAAACCAATAAATTAGTCATAATGTAGCGTAACTAATTGGCGCCGGTCTGCAGACAGCTCTATCAGATGGGGCAGCCACGTGTAATATAGTAAGAAGGCAGCAGCAGCGATAGTAAAAGAAAAACGGCACTCTTGAGTAAAGTTTAGTTTAATTTTCAATTTGTAGCTAGTAGCTTAATTGCTTCACAACCTTGATGAAAAAGGCGCCACTGTTGGTGGAAGAGAAAAAACAAAACAAAAAGGCACTAGAGGCATAATAGAAGGAAAATCAAAACCCCACCACACACTCAATGCTTATTAGCGGCTGCTGCTGCCTGTGGGCTGGGCCATGTGTTAGCATGAATTATTGATGCGCTGCTTCCCTCTGCTCTAGTTAGTCTAGCGCAAAAATACGAGGTGAGGAAAAACGATCCGATTCGATTCGGGAAGGTAGGATAGACAACAGATTAGCCCTCCGGGACAAGCCTGGAAATGATGATCCTCTGCCCCGATAAGATCACGTACAAAATGGTTTATTTAAAACTGCAAAAAAGCGATTGCCTAAGCCCCACCACGTGCACAACCATCACTACAAGGGTGGTAGGACCTCGGTGTGTATATGTGTGTGTTTTGTTTAGTTTTGTTCGACGGGAATTGTTCTTCTTCATTTAACGCTGATCCCTCTGTTCACTCTCGTTTGGCACCGACAAGTTTGTGTGGGTATGTGTGTCCATTTTGGTGTGCAAACCGTTGTTTTATACTATTACTCTCAATGTGTGTGTGTTGAAAAACGTTGTCCAGCGCCGTGTGCCGTCTAGGAAGAGCTTCCTCTACTAATAGGGGTCTCCATCGTGCCCCATCTAACACTCAACCTCGTTGACGATCGCGTAACATGTTCTCTTCGACATCTTTCCCCGACTCAAACCGGCAAAAGCTGTTGCTCGGCGGCCAATATGCGGTTTGTGCTTCTTTCGACCAATCGGTTCCCTGTCTGTGTTGCTTTTTCCACCCACCCCCCCTCGTCTAGTGGCGATCATTATTAACTGCATGGCTCAACATGTGCTCCCAAATTGTGTCCTTACGCGCGTTTTGCATGATTTCCCAGTCTGTCTGTTTCTGATCTTGTTGTTGTTGACTGTAGCGTTTCCTTGTTTCCGCCAAAGGGAGATATTGTTTCTTGCATGCAAACCTTTCACGTTCCCTTTCGCCATTTATGTATATCTGTTTTGTTGTGGTGTGTATTGCAGATTTGTGATTGGCTTTCTTGCTCCATTTTTGTTTCGGCTCCTCGATGTTTTATGCATCCACAAATTTACGTTTTTAAACTCTATTTTTTCTGTTTTCCACTCCACTCAACAAACTTATCGCGCTTTTCACGCTTTCCATCACTCATATGCTATCGAAATTTGCAATCAACATTTATCATTCTTCATCTCAGTCGGATAAAAGTGCTGCGATCGAGGCCAAAATTGGCTACCGATCGATCGCACAATGTTAAAGGATGTTTACTGACACACACATCGATAGTCAAATAAATAACAAACAAAACATCAACTACCATTTCTCGAAGTGTTGTGTACCGAATTAAACATAAATGAATGGATAAAAATGGCATTTTATTGGGAGGGAAATAATGCTGCAACCGTTGTAGCAAACGTCAGTCAGTGGCTCAGAGCCCATCTGCTGTACGAACTGCATTCCTTCAACCACAACCCGAACCGAGGTGAAGCTGCACATTTCTCATTGACGTTCATATCATCAAAATTACATTAGTTTTTGGTTCAAATCAAGCAAAACGATTATTATTTAGGTTTTCCAAAAAATTTGGCAAAACTTTTGTTTTTTTAATATTTTAGTTTTTTTTTTGTCTTAAATCACAATCGGCTTAAACTTTTTTTTATTGTAAAGAGAAACTTTTAAATCTCTCACTGTTCAAAATTTTCCAAAATTTATCAATTTTTTATATGACAGATATGACAAAAATGAGAAATTGTATGCTATTCTTCTTTCCCTCTCTCTCTCTTTCTTTCTCTCTCTTTTTCTCTTCCCACACTACGGTGTATGAAAACAAAATACAAAAAATTATTTTCCAAATCAAAATTTAAAAAAAACCGCCACCAAAAAACACACCAAATTTCTTCGTGTAGTGTCTTCCGGCTTGTCCGCGGTGGCCAATATGTCCTCGCCCGCGGCAATGGGAAACTCGACGACAGCGGCAATGATGATGCTACCACCGTCGCCCTCCGCCTCGATGAGCAAGTTCCACCATTACGCCAGTACGCGGCAGGGCGGCAAGGAGGTGCCCGGCAGTGGCGGTGGCATCACGCTCAGCAATCTGCTCGCCACCATCACCCACTCGCTCGTAGGGGTTGGTGGTGGTGGCGCTGGCAGTGGTGCAGCCAACGGTGATAGTGGCCCGCTGGCGACGGCCAGCGGCGGCAGTGGGGGCAGCGGGGGCAGCTCTTCCGGTGGTAGCTTTTCCAACTTTTCCACCTCGTCCAGATCGTCGTCCCGCTGCTCCTCGACGGTTAGCATACAGACCGTCGCGACCGTGCCGCTGATGGGGCCACCGCCACCACCACCGCCACCGCCGCCACTGGAGGGCGCGCCGGCCCTGTGCGGGGTGCGGCGGCGTCACACGCGCAGCCTTAGCCACCATTCGGCCAATGCCATCTACCTCACCGGTGCAAAGCCGCTGCGACGTTTGCGCAGCACGCTGCGACGCCATTCCGTCTCAGGTACGGCTTGAATGCTTGGTTTTTTGATTTTTTGTAATTTTTGTTCTAATTTCGGTTAGTTCTATCTGTTATGTTCGTCAGCGAAAAACAAACATTGCATACCATTTTCCTTTTTCTCGGCATTTTCAGCGCCCATCACAAGCATAGTTTTGTAGCGATCACACTTGTGCTCATCACTGTTGGGTGCTTTATTTTCGGTTTTGTCATCCAATTCCTGTTTTGTTTTCGTCATCTAGTTTGGCAAATTGTTGTTCAATCTTAATGATAATTCATTTTATTATTTTTTATTATCTTTTAACGTCATTGAACGGACTAACGAGGTCTATACAGTACCTAGTTCATGGAGATACTTTCTTTAAAGAAACAACTATTTTGTTCTGGTTCATTACCACGATCCGATTCATTCCTCGACATTGGTTTGTTTACATTGTTATGCGCATTTAATTAGACACGTATGTGGGAAAATATTTGTTCAAAAATCATCTTAACAAAACAGAATAAATGCAGTTATTTATGTCATTTTTTATATTTTTTGCGTTAGCAAAATGTTACCCATAAAATATACTCCAGTAGTTCTTCTTCTTCTTCTATTTGGCGTAACGTCCTACGCGAACATGCCAGCCTGAAACAAGGCTTTCGAGACTTAATTCATTACCACGTAGCCAGATAGTCAATCCTTGCTACGAGGGAACGGTCCATTCTGGGCTTGAACCCATGACGGGCATGTTATTGAGTCATTCGATTTGACGACTGTACCACGGGACCGCCTACACACCAGTAGCTATGTTTTTGAAATATAATACAATGTATTCTTACTAGAACAGTGAAGGTATCTTATGTGCTACCTTTATGAGTTATCTTTAAGCTTCCCCAAAAGCTTGTATAATCTTACCTTAGTAGAGCAGCTTCTGGGGCACTTAATTTCGGAATTTACATTGATTTCAGTTTCAGCAATAATCACTGCAAAATGAAGCAGTTTTTTTGTTTGTTTAATTTACAAAAGCCTCAATAAAGGAAATCCCTTCCTGGTACCTTTTCCCTGCACATCTGTTCCGGTAAGCTGCTCGATAGTAATTAGAAGAGCGGCAAACCTTTCCGAACCTGCTCGCGAACAATTATCAAAGCTAAAAAGACCCCCGTTTCCCACCGGGTAATCGACAAATTTCTTCCCTAAACTGTATACCACCGCCACCGCCGGAAAAGGGCCACCTGGTGGTTCCTGTGTACCGTGGGCAGCATGGAATGAAGTAATTTTCTTTTCCACTTGATCGCGAAGCCGATCCACATACATATCCACCACGATGCACCACCACAAATGCGAGGGACGAATATAATGAAAATTAATTAAACCTTTAAGCGAGCCGCAATCAGATGTTAGCTTAACACATATGCTGCTGCTGCTGGTGGCCTGGCCCCCGGATAGGGATGAGAGAAATGGGAGAAAGGAAAGCGCTTTTGTCTTATCTTTCGGGCTGTGCCCGGTTTCCATTATTTGTACCGGAGGTTTTGTAAGACGGCTGGGGCTTAAACGAATTAAGTTTGTGCTCGCGTGGCCGACTATCTTGCCGTTTTCTTTTTGGTGTGATGGTTGTTGCTGTTGTTGTTGTTGCACACAACCCATATGGTGCACACACACACACACACGTTGTGGTCATATTAAGGGGAGAGAAGTATAAAAGTAAATCTTGCTCCCCGTTCCCTTGGAACAGATGAACTGCATTTAACGATCGCGAAGAAAGGGTGCGAAGGAAATTACCCACGGAAAGGTGGACTGAATTCCAAGGTCCGTACCGGTTTCCTATATTGCTTCTGCCCATGGGTGGTACAATATGGTTTAATTATGTTGGATTTTTGTTTTGTTTCTGTGTATTTCTTTTCTTTCAAAACTGACCTGCAATTGCCTTTTTTAAGAAAAAAATAACAATTTGATATGAAAGAATTATGAATCATTTCATCCCCTTAAAAGTGTGTTAAGAATGAATTTGTAGAGCTTTTTGTGTTTGCCGGTTTTTCTTGTGGTTCAGCCGCAAACAGTGCCAAACTTAGGCCAACGTGTTCGCCAAGCTGCTCGTGACTTAATTATTAATTTCCTGCTGTAAACTATTTATGGTTTGCGAACGTGCATGGAGCGGTGCCCTATGGGTTGTGCCGGTTATTTTACCTTCACGATGAATTTTTAAACACAAACCGAGCTGAATGAATTTAATATGCTGCAAAAACACCTCCCCTTCGGCTCGGCTGCCTTTCGCGGGAATGGAGAAAAGAATGATTTATTGCCGGCAGCCGGCCACCACTGTGTGCAATCCGTGCATAAAACTGCCGTGCTTTGGAAGCAGCGTTCAGATTGAGATATCTAATGTGTACACTGCCTCTTCCTCTACTGTGCTCTCTCGGCGGAGATCCTTCGTGCGACTTCAACGAGCGTACAGGCGGGCAACGGGGAAACGCACAGCCACTGTGGCCTTGCCGTGGGCTACTGGAGTGCCATTAATTAATAAAAGGCTTGTTATTTTAAACCTATTCATTTATACGATTGTAAAAAAAAAGACACGGGGAATGAAAAGCTAAATAGCACATTAAAAAGAAAAAAAAAAGATAACGCAATGCAGGCAATGCAATATAATTTTGCACAGAGCTTTGCAGCAAGAGCCAAGCTAAGAGCATCAGTAAAGCCTCCTCGTGTTGTGGCACGCGTGTGTGCGGATTGGCGTACGCCAAGGCAAAGGGGCAGGAAGTATTTAAGCGGCTAAAGACGTAGTCAATTTCTTCTCGTTTTTTTCCATTCCTCTTATTTGTATGCCCCTCTCCTATAAAAGTATTTGATCTGACGTTTAGTAGGAGTCTCTTACCGTTTTCTTCGTAAATGGATGATTTTCTGATTTATTTTCCTTACACCAGCAGAGCCCCATTTACAGATACGGGCATTCATTGGCGAAATTGCAAGCAAGGGGCAGTTCCCGGTTTCGGTGTCCGTCTTTTAATCGTTTGCCTTCTGCAAGCTTTCGTTCCGCTTCGTTTCGTCCTGTGCGCTGCAGATTCACGCACGGAGAAGATTATTACTGTCCCCCCGTCCCCCCCCCCCCCCCACAACAAGCGCATATTAACCGCACACACTAACGCCTAAGTCGCCCTGTTTCCCTAAACCGAAAGCTGCCCAGAAGCGGTCTGCTTTCCCAAGGGGACTTTCTTTGGGAAAGAGTTGGATTATTTATTTGATACGTTTTGTTAATATTTTTCAAATATGTAATATGGAAGGGAAGAAGCAAGCTAACAATGTATATACTGTTGAAAACTCCTTCAGAAATTAATCATCTAGAAAAACGACTCTGATTTAATCAATAACTCCTACTTGTGGTTGGTTTCTTGCTCACTCGAAAATCAAAATTATAATTAAAACTCTGCAGATGAGCAGATTTAAATACGTAAAACCCTTCAATTCGAGCACGGTGAGCAAGAAAAGACAACTGTTTTTGGGGTTTATCGTTGTGGCAAAATAGAAACTAATGTAGAATGATCGGCATTGCTTGGCTCTAGACCTGATTAACCGTAACAATCTCAGGATGAAAGCAGCCGTTAAATAGAGAAAAATGTGACAAGTTCTTCTAACAAACTGGCACCCTTCGAGTAGACGGCATCATACTGGGAATGTATCAGCGTGTGTGTGTGTGTGTGTCTGTACATGTAGCTGTGGTGTGTAGCTGACACTGTGCGTGGTGGACTAATAATGTAGCCATCTAATTAATAATCTAAGACGCAAAGACGACGCGACCCCGTCGGCCGCATAAAGTACGCCGGGAAATGGATGTAATTAAATACTGTAGCCGACCGGCCGACTGGGGACCGCACACAGGTGAATAGGTTCCTTCAGCCAGCATGGAAAAGATCATCATCTCGCGTGTTGTGCTCATCCCCCCCAGCCATAATGTGGTGTCTTGCAACGAAAGCAAAACTAAACACCCACCCCCATGTGCTGCTGGTGTACACGCTGCAGACGCGCGCACACGGACACCTAATGTCGGACATATAATGCGGTCGGCTGAAATACGAACCTCATAAAGATTATTTATGAGCGGCACAGGGAGGACCTCTCGACACAATATCCACGGACCCGCGACTCGTTCTCGGGCGAGTTTGCGGAAGCCCACGCAAAGCACACACTCTCCTCCGGTCCATTAGAAGAACTCTAGCGAGGATGAGTAAGGAGGGAGAAGAGCCACTGCGGACGGAAGCGCGGAGTGCAGTGATGCAAGTAATGAAAACGAAAACGCAAAAAAACATAATCACAACCCTAGGCGCAACCATCGACCGGGTTATAGTTTGCGGAAGACGATACAGCAGCGCCCCCTGGGCGGCATATAGAATGGGAACGACACACGCTAAAACAAGAGCAAAACAAAAAGGAACAAAACCCCTCCTTCGTGTGTGTGCCCTTTTGCGCTAAAAGAGAGAGAGGTGTGTCTCGGGAAGCGAACCGCGAACGATAATCGTAAATTTCCACCTAGTAATCACTCCTGTTAACTAAACTAATTAGAGTAGAGATAATCAGAAATTCTAACCGTACCGAATCGAAGACGACGACCACGACGAGAGGATAGCGACGATGGCGACGAACCTATCCAGCACACAAACTCTCACGTGGCCTGTTGTGGTTCTCCTTTTACCACTACCGGACGGCGGAAAAAAGGGGATGTAAAGTGGACTTAGAAAGAACGTCCTCCTACGGGTGACACCTGATAGATAGGGCGGATAAGGATAACACTCTTCAATTCGGACGACTGCTCGCGCGCTCCACCGGAAGATCCAATCTGATCCAGCCCGTCGAAAGCTCATTAATCAAGTTGTTTCACTGACGTGCGTGTGTGGGGAGCAAAAAAGGCTTACACTACTTAGCTTACTCGCTTATAACATGCTGTCTCTCACTTTCTCTTACCTATCTGTGCTGTATAAAAGATGCTTACCCTTGGAGTGACGAATGAACACAGTCGCAGCTGCTGCTGCGATGATGATCATTGAAAATTATAACCCTATTTACCCGCTACAAAACCACAACCAACAGAGCTGGGCTCTCGTCAAGCTCTAACTACTAACCCTCGAAACCCCCAAACGGCGTGAATTAATCTCTTCCATGCTCGGATGTACTACCGCTTCTCTCTACTGATGTTTGTGTAGCACTAACGATTTCTTCCCCATTAACCCATCATCATTACGGTTTGCAAAACGCCATGAACCGAACGGAGAAACACGGACAGTGTTGCTGCCAGAACCGTTGTTCACATGTTTGACGACAGTGAGACGTTCTGCAGAAGAGATACTGGACACACTACTTAAACACTTATACGACTTTTGAGCCATAAAACTAATGGAAAATTATACTTTTACGAACAAATGAAATGACACATTCTCTCATTTTTTACTAATTTTTAAATTTAAATTAATAATAACTCTTTTATTAAGCAATTCTCAAAGCAAAAGTAAATGTTTAATGATAAAAGGTGCATATTAAGCGCATTTCTATTCGTGGTTTGCATACCTCCCGGCGTTTAGCTCAAGAAATGCAATGTGCTCAATTAGATTGATCTATGTTTAATTAACATTTTGTTCACGAATATCTCGTTACCAAACTAATACTACTCAATGATAGCAAATAAACATTAAATTGCATACCTACGGGCGCTTAGGAAAGCCCGTTTTGCTTGAATATATATATTTTTATTCAATATAAATTCTGAAATTTGTTGATTTACACATTTCTAAACATTCCTTTTAACATTGTTCTTTTATATTTTACGTTAGACTGTAAACTGACTGGTAAATGTAGTTGTATTTACTGTTTAAAACTGTTCAAAACGAATTTAACGATCGACTGCTAATTTTCTACTGTCAAGACGACACTAAAGACAAGCAACGTGTTTCGACCACACACAACACAACTTCACCACACTTCTACTAACGTGCGTGAAGCGTGAATTTTCCCCTTCCTTCTATGTGAATATTGCCCACCTTTGTATGTAACCACCTTGGGCCATCCTTCCAATACTAATCGCCCTGTTTATACCTATCAGCGACTTAGTGACGAATTGGAAAAAAACATATACACATGACCCTCCGTGTATACTTTGGACATTGGAGACACGCAGAGACACTCACAGAACACCTTGAACCGCAACAAAAGCTCGCTTTGCGCGCAGCAAACCCGTCTGAAAATTCCCGTGTGTACTATCTCTCTCTCTCTCTCTCCTTGTTTGTCTCTCTATCCGCAGTTACATCCGCATCCGCCACAGCCGGGGTGGTGTTCCATCAAAGAGCTTTATCATTGCCAAGCGCTCCCATGTTAGGCCATTCCCCTCATAGCAATACGCATCATTTGGGCGCACTCCATGCGCACTCCGGCGGTAGTGGTAGTAGCGTCCGGTCCTCCTCCCAGTGCAGCGTCGTTGCGGCCGTCGCTGCCGGTACGCAGGGTGGGCTGCTTCCTTCCGCCACCGGCGGTTCGCAGCACATTGTCACGCTCTCGACGTCGCTGTCGTCATCGTCCGCCTCGTGCGCCGGCACCGGGACGATCCAGCCGGTGCACCATCGTACCCGCTCACTGCCCCTGACCGAAGAGTCGGCCATTCGCCTGACGGCCGAACACTACCGGCAGGGTGGTGGCGGATGGTGGCAGCCCCACCATCACGCCCCTTCCTCACTCTCGCACTACAATCATCTGCAGCAGCCGCACTGTTCCTCCGCTGCCGGTGCATCGAACCACCGGAAATCATCGTCGGCGTACCTGCCCGCACCACCACCACCAGCCTTCGCGTCGATCGGGTGCAGTAGTGCGCAGTGTCCGATGCACGCCGGTGGTCCGAACGGGGGAGGCGGATGGTCACCGCCCGTGTCGGATGTGCTCTGCACGTCGCCGCCCCATCGCCACCAGTACGAGCTGTCGCCGGAAGGACCGCAGCCGTTCGCAAGCCTCGTCCCGTCGCGCAGCTCGATGGAGAGCATTATCGAGGATCAGCGCTACCTGCCGATGGATCTGAAGAAGCCGGCGGGCGAGGAGACGCCGGAACCACCGCTACCACCTGCGCTGCCGGCGGGCAGTCAGCTGACGCTGATCAGCCGGCTGCTGCGCAGCAGCAATCTGCAGCAGCATGCGTCCACCTCCTCGGCTGGGTCTGGGTCCGGGTCCGCCTCCTCCCCAGGCACCACGTTGTCCGCTGGCAAGATCGGTCTGCTAGGGCTGAAGATGGCGATGATGGCGGAGGGCCGCGGGTCCGCCTCCTCGAACGGTGGCTGCTGTAGTTGTAGTAGTCCCTCGCAGTCGCAGTGCAGTATCGGTAGCAATTGCCTTCAGGCCATTAGTAGCAATTCCACCACCAATACCACCACCATCACCACCACCACCTCTAGTTCCCATAAGAGCACGAACGGTTCCTCGCCGGCGGCGCTGCGCCGCCTGAGCGCTGGCCGCACTGCCAGCGGTACGATCAGCAGGAGTATGTATTTTGTTTCACACCACATGATTTTGCCTCTTGCGTTTCCTTCCTTTTTTTTGTTTTTTTTTTTAAATTTATTCTTTCTGTCTAATTTCTCTCTTTGTCGGTATACCTTTTACCTGTTTTTAGTTTCTTCTTTTCTTTTGCATTTTGATGTCTTTATTTAATGATTCTGTTATGTTTTCAATTCTATTCTCTTGTTTTCATTCATTTTTGTTTCTTTTTAAATATTATTATTGAATGCCAAACACTTTTTTTTCGTACACCAAACACAC
The DNA here is from genome assembly GCF_943734735.2 of Anopheles gambiae. Lineage (NCBI taxonomy): Eukaryota > Metazoa > Arthropoda > Insecta > Diptera > Culicidae > Anopheles > Anopheles gambiae. The sequence continues at coordinate 19,292,274 of NC_064602.1, read as the reverse complement.
AATTATAGGTAGTTTTGAGTGCTTTGATTTTGTTATTAGCATTTTGTTCTGTTTGTTTAAAATGTCTTTTTGATCTGTTTGTGTTAGAAAAAAAAACATTTGGTTATTTTTGTTACTTGTTTGTATTTTTAGACCACATTTTTTTTTATTTTTGATTGTTTTCCTTAAAACTATTTGTTTTTCATCTTTTTTTCTTATTTTTGACTCATCAAATTGTCCTTTTTAGGACTTTCTGTGAGGTTTTCACAGACTTTCTTGACTCTGTTGTACTCTTTATTATGATACAGTCGCTCTCTAATGTCACACAGAATCGAGAAAGTCTGGCAACTGTCTAAGTTAATGAAACAAATCATTCTTACATTCTTGTTACAATGTAACTTAACTTAAAAAAAAAACAAATTACAAATTCTCATCACCATTGGATTATGACGACTCTCCAAACCCGCTGTCGCGCTGTGTGTAATACGCTTGTAATCGGATTACACAGCCACACAGCCGTCGTCCTGCCCCTTTCCGTGTGGAGGGAATTAAACTCATCTTTCTGTGATAATCGATTTGGCACATTTCGTGGAACAAAATCCAATTTGAGCGACTAAACCATGTGGCGCATGCCTGGTACCACCACCAATCCTACTTTAAACGTCACATACCGGTTGCGCTCAGCGACGCCGTAAGCTTATCGTAATCGAATTAAGCGCTGGATCCCCAGATCCGGACGGACGGACGGACGGAAAGGGATCAGCATTGCATTACACACCTCGATACACACGCATACACATTGCGCTTAGAAGTGCAGGGGAAATAGTGGGAGAAAACACAACACATTTGCTTGCTCGGAATTGCTTATTTATTGGTCATAGTTGCGCACAAAATCATGAATCAACTCACCCATCCACATCATTCTTATCGGCATTAGGACAGTGTACTTCATTGGCTTTTATTTTGGCTCATTATCCTTAAAAAAGAGTGTTTAATATCCCATACACAAAAAATCCATCACAAAATCCTGGCGGCCTAAAGCTGTGTGTGATAAGTTTGTTTTTGAGTTGTTTTTGAGCTGTAGAGGGCCACCAAGCCCACGCCAATTGCACGTAAAACTGCCTGCGCACCATCACCACCACCCGAGAAAAATACCCTCTCTCCTTTCCACTACCCTTTTTTTTCGATCTTTCTGTATGCTCCCGTTTGTTGTGTTTTGCATGTCAAAAATAAACAGTGCTCTCAGCTGCATCTCTCCCTGCGAATGCGAAACCTCCATTATCCATATTGTGCATATTACTTAAGTGTACTCTGTAAGAAGATTCTATATTGGTTTACTTACATCGCAAAATCAACCGCGTCGTAGCAGGCGACGAACCCTCTTTTCCACTTTTGGCTTTTTTCCTCTCTAAAAAAAAAAACAAAATTTAAATTCCTCCCTTCTATGCTACCCTGATTGATTTTGTTGTGAACTCACTCACTCCAAATCACAACCAGGACAACACTGGTATCGCCCAACCCGTACACTAATCGCTCTCTTTCTCTCTTTTCCATCGTTGCACCCTCTCTCTCTCTCTCTTCAAACCCCTCCACCCGCAGGTGTTGCCATTGCGCGCGAACGCTGCGACAGTCTTCCATCGCGAAATCGAACGACTAGCGAAACGATGCCACACCAGCAACAGCAGCAACAACAACACCTCCTAAACCAGCAGCAACAACAGCAGCACCACCATCAGCTGATGCTGAACAGTGGCAGCATGCCACCGCCTCGCATGATTCCGAGCAGCAACCGGCCACACTCGGTGCACATCAGCCACAGCCACAGCCCGCCGGTCAACTCGTCCCCGCTCAGCCCGCCGCCGCCGGCCACCTACTCGACCGGTTCGGACGGTTCGTCGCTTAGCATCGACGAGTCGACGGACAGCTTCATCACCGGCTCGCTGACGCCCGATGAAGGCCAGGGCTATCCTAAGGTCATTAAGTGAGTGCGCTACAACGAAACGACCAATTTGCACAGATGGGCGAATCAAAGTGTGTTGTGTGATGTCGTTCGTTGCTTTCTTCGAATTTGAGCCCCTTTTTATTCTCCATTTGACCCCTCCCTCTTTTCTCTGTCCACCCTTTGTTACGTTCGCTCTTTGCAGTCAACTCAACTCGGGCTGCTCGATACCGGAGGAAAACTCGGAAGAGTTCATCAAGGACTACGGCCACATCGATCTGAGCGCAGCAGGCTGCGGCATCTCCCAGCACGATGACTTCGCAGTGCCGGTAAGTGTTGTGCGTTTTTCGACAGTTTTAGGGAAGATCGTGCGTAGGCATTGAACGCGCGCATTTCCGGTCAGTCCCCATCCGATCCTTCCCCGTCTCGTGTGTAATCGCTAACCCCGTTCATCAACCACAGCCAGCAGGGTGTAGTGATGGGAAAAACGAAGATTTCGTCGGAATCGATTCCGACTAGCTCCGAAGTTTTCTGGAATCGATTCCAGATAGTAGGTGCAGAATCAGTTTCCGGAATTGGTTCCAGAATTGGTTTCGGAATAGGCTTCGGAATTAGTTCCGGAATCGGCTCCGGAATTGGTTGTGGAATTGGTTCCGGAATTGGTTTCGGAATCGGCTTCGGAATTGGTTCCGAAATCGGCTCCGGGATTGGTTCCGGAATCGGCTCCGGAATTGGTTCCGGAATTGGTTCCGGAATCGGTTCCGGAATCGGCTCCGGAATCGGCTCCGGAGTCAATTCCGAAATCGGCTCCGGAATCGGAATCGGTTCCAGCATCGGAATCGACTCCAAAATCGATTCTGAACCCGGAATCGAGTAGGTCCAATTCCGAGCTCCCACCACTACAACACTGCCTGCTGTGAACATTCCAAATTAAATTCAAAATTGACACACTCAAAATTGAAACCGTGTTCCTAATTGGCTTCTTCTCTCTTTTTGGCTCTCTCCTTTTCATTCCTGACCCCCATTTCTTCCCCTCCAAACCCTTCCGTTTGTTTTTGCTCTGTCCTGTCCCGTGGAATGCTTCTTTTCCACAAACAATACCCCCAAAACTGTCCTTGTGAACCCGATAACGGCCAGCAGACGCATCACACTGCTGCACCTACCAGCAACGCCACGCCCATCCTCGCCGGCAGTAGTAGTAGTAGCGCAGTAGGCAGAGTTGGCCACCCGCATCATAATTCCCTCTCGCTTCCCATATCGCAGGCGGCGCGGCGCGGCGGCAGCCCAGCGCCCCCGTCGACGGTCGGTTCGGTCGAGGGCAGCGCGTACATGGAGATGTGCAGCCCGAGCGGCAGCTCGCCCGGCGACCCGTCCGGCAGCTGCTACATGGCCATGTCCCCGGTGGCGGACTTTTCCCGCGGGTAAGCAAAGCAAAACGCTCCACTTCAGAAGGGTGAACACCTTCTCTAATTTTGTTTCTTTTCTTGCAGGCTCTGCTCCAGCTCGAGTGCACACAGCCGTGCGTCTAGTCTGGCGGAGGACATCGTGGACGGGTACGTGCCGATGAGTATGCCCCGCACGGCAGCGGCAGCACCAGCCGCACCACCCACGGAAGAGTACATGCTGATGGACCCGACGCTTAACGGTGGTGGCACCAGCAGCCGGCTCTCGAACGCAACGGCCGCCAGCAACAACGCAGGCAGCAGCATCATCGGTGGCGGTGGCATGTCGTCGGCCGCTTCGAGCTGCAGCATCACGTCCGGCACCCCGTCGGCCGATTTGCGCCTGTCGCTCGAGAAAGTGCCGGCGTACATTGGGCAGAGCGACGAGCACGAGGTGAACGATCGCCCGTTCCGGACGTACTCGGTCGGCAGCCGGCCGGAGCTGATCAAGCGCAAGCTGCGCGTGGAGATGCTCAGCTCGGGCGAAAGCTCGGTGGGCGGATCGTCGGCCGGCGGGTCGGCCAGCTCGCGGCAGCGCGCATTTTCCGTCGGTTCGCGCGCCAAGGTGCCCCGCTGTTCGGACGTGTACAAGGGATACTCGGCGGCGCCCGTCATTGTGTCGTTTGCGTCGACCAGCTCGCAGGGCAGCATGCTGGAGAGCAGCAACAACAATAGCTCGAGCAGTACGAGCAGCATTTCGCACGCGGGCAGCTACGGTGCCTCGATCGGGGACACGCTGCCGATGGATGAGCTGGCCGGTGGTGGTAGCGCTGGGGGTAGCAGTATGGGCCGGAAGTCGGGCAGTGGATCGCTGCTGCCGGACGGGGCCGGTGGCGGCAAGCCACCCTCGCACGGCGGTTCCCACGGGCGGATGAGCGATCTGATGGAGATTGATTATTCGTCGCCACGGCAGCAGCCGGCGCGACCGTCGACGAGGAGCAGCGAACCGTCGGGCATGGAGGACTATCTCGACATGTCCGGCAACAACAACGAGGAGGAGCAGCGAGCAAGGGGCCAGGGGGCGACGTCCTCGGGCTACGTCGAGATGCGCCCCGGTCGGCTCAACTCCCAGTCGGAGGAGAACGATTACCTGAACATGACACCGGGCGGCGGTGGGCGCGACGAGCCCGACTGCTGTCCGGCTGCCGCCAGCATTGCGACCAGCTCCCCCATCCAGATCCAGCACCACGCGAAACAGCCGGCCGACGGTGCGGGCAGTGCGCACAGCAGCAGCAGCAACAACAACAACAACAACTACCTCGAAATGTACCCCCGGGCGGCGGTGGCGCAGAAGGAGCAGAAGCGAACTGCCAGCGCCGCGTCGACCACCACCACTGCTACGAAAGTACCTTCGGAAGATTACCTGAACATGGCGCCGCTAATGATCAGCTCGCTGGGCGAGGCGAGCGGCAGCGAGGAGGAGAAGATGCACGGACCGGACGAGGAGCCGCTGCTCGAGTCGTCCAGCGCACCGCCGGACGGCTACATGGAGATGTCCTGGAACCATCACGGCCCGGTGACGGCGGCCGGGCCCGTCTCTTCCTCCGCCTCCTCCTCTGCCACCTCGTCCGCCCGTACCGTGCCAACGAACGGGGGAGACGACTACATGAACATGTCGTGTGGCAGCGGCTCCCAGTCGGAGGACGCATCGCGCACGTACTCCGCACCGATCACCATCCAACCGGGTGCGGGCAAATGCCGGCTCGATCTGAGCGGCGAATCGAAGGTGGAGGCGGGCGCCAACATCCCCAACTATCTGCCGCTGGGGCAGCATCCGGATGCGCGCAAATCGGTCCACCATCCGCACCACCAGTCCGCGATGATTGTGGCACTGCAGCAGCATCTGCCGCTGGCGGCACAGGCACCGATCCAAACGACGACGGGACAGCAGAGCGGCTCGATCGGCTTCAGCCCGTCGAAGCCGGCGGAAACCACTCCCGAGCGGGCGCGGTGTGACTCGCGCGACAGTGGCATCGTGACACCTTCCGGCAGCCAGCCCACCATCTTCCCGTTCAGCCCGGCGAGCCCCACGAAACCGTTCGCGCCGGCCCAGGACGAACCGATGGGCGGCGAGTCGCTGGACGATTTGAGCCAAAACTATGCCGAACTGAGTCTGGGCCGGCAGCAGCAGCAGCAGCTTCAGCAGGCGCAAACAGAACTCTCGCCCGCCATTCGCAAGCTTTCCACCGGGAGCAATCGGGGCTCGGGATCGTTCAGCAAGCTGCAGCTAGTGGCAAACCAGCCCGACTACGTCAACTACTGCCCGGCGACACCGCCGATCAGCGGCGATGTGGCGCCACCGGCGAGCATCATGCCGCTGAACGTGTTGCCGTCGGCACAGAGTCGAACCCGCAGCAGCATCGACGATGATGGAGCGGGCGATTATGCGCTCATGAACCCGGCCAGCTCGCGCAAACTCTCCACCACGTCGATGGGCTCGATGGGAGGCGCAAGTCTATCACCGGCCGGTGTCGTCCCGCCGGGCTCGAGCGCAGTGGGAAGCATCACTCCACCGGTGCTGGTTGCCCGCAAATCCACGCTGCTCCTGTCCAGCCCACAGATGGGCTTCAAACCGATCGCTTCGTCGCAGGACGCGGAACTGCTGCTGCAAAGCAAGGCGGTACCACACGCTACCGCCAACTCGCCGAAAGCGCTCAACCTTGGCCGACGGACGGGTGAACCAGCGTTTAGCTTCACCGAGCAGCAGCATCAGCAGCAGCAGATGGCCCCGCTGCAGCGCAGCATCTCTACCGGGACGCGCCCGAACAGCGTCAACAGTGAGCTGATCGGCCGGCCAATCGGTACACCGGCCGGCCCGTCCACCCCCGGTGCGGCGTCCCACAGCAGCACCACCGCTGCCGGCAGCACGCGGCCCAGCTCGGCCAACAGCGAGCGGCTGCCCGTCATATCAGCTACCTCATCGTCCGCCTCGTCCACGTCGACGCTGTGCGAAAGCAAAAACCAAAGCCCGTCCGCCTCGAGCACGGCGCTCGCCATGGTGGTGGGCAGCAGTACCACCACCAGCCCCCCGAGTGTGCCCGGTTCGCGTCCGGATTCGGTCAGCTCGATAACCGATCCGCACATTGTCTCCCGCCCACCGTCCGTCAGCTCGGAGCGTGAGCTGCACTACGCTAGTCTCGATCTGCCACCGTGCAGCAGCAGCAGCAGTGGTAAGCAAACGGTCGCTGCCTCACCGTTTGCACCCGGCACGATGATGCTGCTGGCGGCGGCGGCCGCTGCGACAACGCCCGCAGCGACCAGCAGTGCCGCCGCACCGGTTACCAAGATGGACGTCGACGAACCACTGCCCGGGTCGAACGAAGCGCGCACCTCGATCGACTCTTCCAGCCCTAGTCCGACGACGGCGGCCGGTCTGCAGCAGCAGCAGCAACCGGTGCGCTGTGCCGCCTTCACCTACGCGCAGATCGACTTTGTGCGATCGCAGGCGCAAAGCCAACAGGGACAGACCGGGACGGGACCGGCCGGTGCCAGTGGCCAGAGCACCACCACCACCACCACCAGCACACCACCACAGTCGTCACAAGCGTAGTAGTTAACCGCGTACAGTGTCCACGACTGGGTGTAATTTTCGCATTGAAATTTACGTTTTCGTTTGTTTTTGTGTGGTTTAGCGTTTTCGTTTTCCTTTTAGTTTCTAGCATTGTTATTTTCTACGTAGAAAAGTGTGTGCGTGTGTGTGTGTCCGTGAAAGAGGAGGCAGCAGGGGGGATTTGCTTTCTAAACTTTGAGTCTCTTGAGTAACACCAATATTTGTTGCAGCGCAAAACAAAAAATGCAAAACGCGAAACTCTTCTTCCACTCCCGGTCCCGGTAGCTGGTATGGTACCTCACACTTGAAGTGCTGTGGAGCAATTGTAAAGTAGCAACGTGTACAGAACGATTATTGTAAGAGAAAACGGGAAAGTAAGAAAGATGCAAAAAAGCATAGAAAAATGAAGAAGAAGAAACGCAAATAAAAACCTCACTTCTGTTTGCAAAGAAAAATTGAAACTACAACAAAAAGACGGACAAGACCATGGGAATGAAAAATGAACCGAAAACTGCCAATACAATTACACTAAGCGCGCGAAAAAATAAAACGGAGGAAAAAAAGAATGTAAAAGAAAGGGCAATTTTTTGCAAATTGTGAAAAAGAAAATGAAGCCCAATCTATTTATATACAGACACAACAAAACAGAAACGGGAAGAGGAAAGAAAAAGAAAGAAAAACAAGCGTGCAAACCTCACTCATATATACATACAGCAACACAGCAGCGAACAAGAGCAAACAAGATGAACCGAAGAACCGCGAGCGCCCTCTAGGTAGCATATTAGTCTAGTCTAGGCCAAAAACCACACCTATACACCCGGACCCCACACACGCACAGTGCGTCCCCGGCTGCTTCTCCTTCCCTGGCACTATAAATGCACTGAAAAAAAGACAGCAATACACCAGAACCTCAAACCAACTGCAACTAGAACAACACAGCAACAAACAGCGGACTTATGAAGGCGTTAGGAAGCGAAGAGAGATACATAATACTTCCAGAGAGAGAGAAGATTAGAGAGGGATAGAAAAGATAAGAGAGAGAGAAAGAGAGAGGGAGAGAGAGATAGAAAGAGAGAGAGAGTGAGAAAGAGAGAGAAAGGATTACGTCTTACGACTTTAGTATGATTTTACAGTTGCGCAGGATTAACAACAGTTAACTTTAGATCACAAAACAGTAGAGAGGATCACATACATGATCGACATGATGAGGGAAGTGTTGAACCGTTACTGCCTATTACTATTACTACGAAGCGACAGCTTGTGGGCGCGAATGCTGCAAACAAACTAATAATACTACTCAACCAGTGCGAAAGTGGTGTTCGACAAGCCTGATGCTGCTGGTACTGCTGCTGCAGGGGCGTCGCACTCGCTATATCAACTCGCTCTTTCTCTCACACACACACTCTCTGTATCACTTGTTACCATTGGAGGCCTCTTCTTTTTGTTGTATGTATAATATATAAACAAAAAAGGAGCGAGAGTAGAAACCCCGTTTACTTAGGCTGGAATGGCTTTTGTAGAAGTCACTTGGCTTGGTGTGTGGACGTTTTTGGGATGCATTTTTTTTTCTATTGTTTTTTCTTTATATATATATGTGTGTGTGTGTGTGTGTGTGTGTGTGTGTGTGTTTGGGTGGATTTGTTCCGGTAATTGCTACAGCCATACAGGATGTGCCGTGAAGGAGGAGGAGGATGAGGGTGTGAAGAGGTGCGCCGCAAACAAAAGCTGCAAATTGCAGAAATTACTAGTAAAGAAGAAGGAGAGAGAAGCAAATTGCATAAAGAGAAAAGGAGAGAGGAGCAAAACATATGTATAAGCCATATAAGTGTAAGTGGGAAGAAACGGTAAGAAATAAGATAAGAAAATGGAAGAGAAAAGCAAAGCGTGTAAAAACCTAAACTAGAGAAGGTAATATATAAATTAAAAAAAACACCCACACACAAACAATAAAATGGAAGATTTATTCCAAACGTGGTAGAAACATTTTGCTAGAAAAAGGTATAAAAAAGAAGAAAAAAAAAGAACACACACACCTTCACATCCACTCATTGCATTGTGTTCGTTTTTGAAGCTGAAGTATGTAGAAAATTGGTAAAAAAAGGAACCACCCCCTCCTAGAACTGAAAAAAAACAGAAGCTAAACAAACAGAAGAAATACATATGTACAGAAGAAATGCATACATATACAGAATTACTTATTAAAGCAGAAAACTCTACATTAAAGTTAGAAACAATAAGCAGCAGAAAGGGGGTAACAGAGAAGAACACACAGAACCGAGAACAGAGTAGTAAATAAGTCGTGTAAACTGTAAGGTATAGTGGGAATAAGGATGAGATGTAGAATAGAGTAAAAGAAAAAAAAAGAGAAAAACCCCGGTAAGTGTTTAAGAGAACAAGAAGAAGTAAAAAAGAAAGAAACAGACACACACACACATACATTTAAAAAGTCCCTTTAAGGTTAGACGGTTAAGGAGAGAAGAAATGTACGACAAACCGCGGTGTAGTAATAGTAAATAAGCCAAAATAAGCTTTACTTGAACGTTATTTTCCTACTTAGTTTTTATGGTGTGTATATATATACACACATCTACATATAAATGAAAGCAGAAAATAGAAAAAAAGGAAAGGAAAAAAACACAAACACAAACACAGATAAGTTACAAACCGATTGTTGGTTTTCCGTTCGTTCCTCTTATAATCTTATATACATGTATGGTATAAATAAAATTTATGTACAATATATATATATCACGTCACACAGCATATAAGTGCATACATAAATATATATATTTTTTACAAACAATTAAAACAAAAATCGCTAGAAAGAATGTATAAGTAAAGCAGCAAAAAAAAGAAGAATGGAAGTGAAACAGAAAAAAACAGCTGAAAACAGGCAAAACTCTAACGCTCTCGCAAATGAAACCAGTAGACAGAAAAAAATGGAAAAAGATATGGTAGGATAGTTAAAAAAAAAAACAAAAAAAGGAAGAGAAAAGAAAAAAAAGCAAAAAAAAAAACAGAGTACTGTTTATGTGTTCTTATTGTTTTCTAATACATTTTGTGCTGATCTTTTCCCTTCCCTTCCCATCTTTCCTTTCTTCGGTTTTGTTCCGTTGCTGCTAGGGGCAGTACTGGCAGAAGAAGAAGGCTTAGAAAGCGGTGAAAAGTGGAGAGAGACTTTCTTTAGCAAAGATTGAACAGTTTTTCCCTCGTATAACAAATCCTTCTACCAACCAATTGGGCACTAACGCTACTAATTGAGGAAGAAACTTGGTTACCTGAACTAATCGGAATTCAGATCAACGAAGCAAAGTAGGCGCACATTGCTAATAGAAAGAAAACGAAGCAGTAAAAGAATGAAGAAACAAAGAAATAAGGGTAGAATAGAGAGAAAGAGAGAGACAGAGATTATTTTCATTTTCACCTTGAACTTGCAGGAAAAACGCGTCGAAAGAAAAAAAAACCATAAGGCAACGTGTGTAGTGCATTTTAGACCAAAATTAGAGCAGAAACACGGACGAGAGAAGTAGAAAAGTAGAAAAACCTGAAAGGATAAAAAAAACAGAAGGAGAAGGAGAAAAAGCAAAACATCGATAATAATAAAGAAACTTCTAAGAAAATGACACAAAAAAAAGAAGGGAAAACGATTATTAGCAAATGAGAAAGAAACCAAAAAAAAAAATAACAATGGAAAACGGAAACAAGAAAAAAGAAGGAAAAGGCACACAAATCGGGGAGGAAAAGGAAAGCGCAAACTGCTAAGCGAAAAACACAAAAAAAAATAAACAGCTTTAAAAGTGCTTTTTTTTTAAACAAAACGAACACAGTACATTCGAAAAGAAATAGGTATGAAAGGAAGATTCGTTTTTAAGATCCGGTTTAAGAACAGCAAAATGGGAAAATTTGTTTGAAAGTGAAATGAAGAAGAAGAAAAAACATAAGGAGAAAACAAGCTAGTGTAAATCTATAAACTCTATTGCTATACTACTACTGTACTATCTACTATCTCACTATTTAACTACTACACTTAAAACGAAGAGAAGAAAAACAAAGTTAATAACTACCTACTAATACTACTACTGCGCTACACTCTTTATATCCAGTTTGTCTACCTACTCTATTATGATATTTCAGTTTGATTAGTTGTTTTTTTTTGTTCTATTACTTTCTTGTTTTTTTTTCTACTTTTTTGCATACTCTTTTCGTTTTTCTATTGTTTATAATATCTTAATAATTACGTTCTTTGTTTTAATCTTTCTTACTTACTTGTTTTGTGTTATGTTTTAACATACTTTCTATTTTTAATAATAATTTCAATGCATTGTTTTCCTCTCTTCCTCTCTGTGACATACTGGTCATTGCTAACAAAATGTAGCTTTTCTCGCTTCCTCGCCCGCGGATTTTGTTTCCTGTTTGAAGAAAGATGTGAAAGAGAAAGGTAAACAAAGTAAACTCAACAGTACTCGCAAAAGTGGATGAAAAATGATCATGTGTCTGTGTGTTTATATTCATAGCACACTTGGACCTACTTTTATTTGCTCATTTAATTACTTACAATGAAGAGATGGAGGAAAAGTATGTTGTTCTACTTACTTTATCCAATTTTCCCTTATGGATTTCGCATTCAATTGCTTTCAAGTGGCAATGCTAGAAATCCCATTTGATAAACAATTTTTTATTCACATTTTTGTTTTAAATAAAAACACTCACATTGAAGAAGGGGGAAAAATGGTATTTTTAAGCGTAAATTATCCTTACCCTTCGGATTCCAATGTAATGACCATCACTGCAAAACCAAACGAGGTAGCAACGGGTAGCAGAAGCAGCAGCAGCAGCAGCAACAGGTTCCCATTTCCTTCCAGTATCTTGTAGAGAGAAGAAGAAACATGTAAATGACACTGCCTCGTAAACAGCAAGGACTTGTAGTAAAAACGAAACAAAAAAATACATAATAAAACAAAAACAAACAAAAATACCAACATTGCCGAATGTTGTCAGCAAATTGCGTTAGGGGGTTGGAGAAAACTCTCCCCGAAGCGAGAGACAGACAGGCATCACGCACGGAACCGATGATCCAAAACATCGATAAAGTAATTCAAAGCATAAGAGAAAATTTATAATAAAACAAAAAGAAAAGTAGGAAAAAGAGAGATAAATAAGAGAGAAAGAGAAAGCGATGGAAACACAAACGTGCTATTAGTTTGATCTTTGAAAAAAGCCTATTGTCCTCTAACCCGCGTGTGTTACCAGCCGTTTCTTTTCCGTTTTTGGAAGCTCCTGAAAGCTCCCCTATGTTCCTTTCGTGTTTAAGAAAGAGTTAGAACAATTAACTTAACGAAAACGACGCTTTGTTTCGATTTCTCTTCTGTAACCCTTCCATCCCTTGAGGCAAACCCTGCCTACTGGGATGTGAGAGTGCAGCGGCAGTGTGTACGGTTTTTTGCGGTGTGTGTGTGTGTATGTTGTGTGTGTTTGGCAAATAAGTCTTCTTACGGTGAGAGTATGATGGGCGCCTCGAATAAGGAAAAGAAATGCTTTCTAGCCTTAAAACCACTACAGAAACAACAACAACCAAATGAAACATCAAAAACGGCAACAGAAGTAGTTGTATTCATCAAAACCAACCATGTCATTTTACACGCGCGACGCATGCTGCTAAACATTAAATTGCACACTTGTAAGAAAAGAAAATCAGAAAACAAAGCGAAAAGCGGTTGATTAGAACGAAGCAAAAGCAAAGAGGCAAAGCAAAACAAAAAAAAAAGAAATCATAAATTTAATATAAAATGCAAAACTTTAATGCAATCATGTAAAAAAAACAACATAAAACCCCCTTAAACAAAACACTACTCAAATGCACATAGAGCGCGAATCGGAAATGCTAAAACAAAGTTTGAAGAAAAAAAGAGAAATAAGGAAAAAAACTAAACTAAACTAAAAACAATGCTAGATAAATAGAGTAACACAAGGAGGAAGAGCGGAGTGTAAACGCTCGAGAAGAAGAAAAACAAAAAGAAAAATACAAAAAAAAAAAACAAAGTTTAAACAAGAATCAACAAGAGCAAACCAACATCGCAAAAGAAATGGAAACAAAAATGGAATCAAATTCCCCTCAGACGTTTAGATGCTGCGCGCCGGCACAGGACGCAAGAAGAAAAGATAAAAGGAAGAAAAAAAAACCAAACAGCAACAGCAACAGCAACAACAACTACAACTAACATGTGAGAGAACAAGAGAATTAAACCGGAAACACTGTGTTCAATTTACGATTCTGAATTCATACATTGATATTGATCAGCTTTACTTTTTATTGTAGCGTTTAAGTATGTAGCGAACATGTGCGATGGGGGGGGGGAGGGGGGAGGGGGTGGTATAGATAACGTAGAAACACGCCACAAGCGAAGAAAGAGAGACACGAGAGAGCGAAAAAGAGAGGAAAGCATAAAGAGGATAACAGTAAAGCCCCTCTCCAGCTCCCTTTGCGCTCGATTTTCCGCAAGAAAAGGTGGAAAAGGCCAGGGCCAGAAATATTATATATATATAGAATAAAGGTAAAAGAAAATTATAAGTGAAATGAAACCTAAACATAATTGTAAGCTAAAGTGGAAAAGAGAGAATAAAGAAAAGAATTACAATAAACACATGAACACATACACAGAGAGTGTAAAACAATAATTAAATGAAAACCTGTGTAATTGATAATATATAAAACATAAAACAAAATAATGGAGTTTAAATGGAGAACGAAAAACAAAAACACCGAAACATAGAAGGTAAAAAAGAGAAAAGGCGTCATCCATCCATTCTCCGCTCGTCGTCTTTCCTCTCGTAGGATGTGATAAGCGCTCAATAAGAAAGCTATCGATCTTCTCACACTAGCGAGAGCGAGACATGGTGAGAGAGTGTGGATCGATAGAGCTACCTCCTGATTTGGATGATCTCCTGTTACGATGCCTGGTATTCTGGTCCGCGCTAGTAGCGTTTCGATTGGTCGCAGCATCCCTCAAAGGTAGCGGAAAGAGAGAGATACACTCTCCTCGTCCTTTTTCCTCTCGTATGATAAGAGCATGTGACAAGCGCCCTATAAGAGAGAGGAGCGTTAGATCTTCTCATACTAGCGTGAGCGAGACATGGTGAGAGAGTGGATCGATAGAGCTACCTCCTGATTTGGATGATCTCCTGTTACGATGCCTGGTATTTTGGTCCGCGCTAGTAGCGTTTCGATTGGTCGCAGCATCCCTCAAAGGTAGCGGAAGGAGAGAGAGAAAGGATACACACTCTCTTTGTCGTCTTTCCTCTCATATGATAAGAGCATGTGATAAGAGAAAGGAGCGTTAGATCTTCTCACACTAGCGAGAGCGAGACATAGTGAGAGAGTGGATCGATAGAGCTACCTCCTGATTTGGATGATCTCCTGTTACGACGCCTGGTATTTTGGTCCGCGCTAGTAGCGTTTCGATTGGTCGCAGCATCCCTCAAAGGTAGCGGAAAGAGTGAGAGAAAGGATACTCACTCTCTTCGTCATCTTTCCTCTCGTATGATAAGAGCATGTGATAAGAGAAAGGAGCGTTAGATCTTCTCATACTAGCGTGAGCGAGACATGGTGAGAGAGTGGATCGATAGAGCTACCTCCTGATTTGGATGATCTCCTGTTACGACGCCTGGTATTTTGGTCCGCGCTAGTAGCGTTTCGATTGGTCGCAGCATCCCTCAAAGGTAGCGGAAGGAGCGAGAGAAAGGATACACACTCTCTTTGTCGTCTTTCCTCTCATATGATAAGAGCATGTGATAAGCGCCTAATAAGAGAGAGGAGCGTTAGATCTTCTCATACTAGCGTGAGCGAGACATGGTGAGAGAGTGGATCGATAGAGCTACCTCCTGATTTGGATGATCTCCTGTTACGACGCCTGGTATTTTGGTCCGCGCTAGTAGCGTTTCGATTGGTCGCAGCATCCCTCAAAGGTAGCGGAAGGAGCGAGAGAAAGGATACACACTCTCTTTGTCGTCTTTCCTCTCATATGATAAGAGCATGTGATAAGAGAAAGGAGCGTTAGATCTTCTCACACTAGCACACACACTCTCTTTGTCGTCTTTCCTCTCATATGACAAGAGCATGTGATAAGCGCCTAATAAGAGAGAGGAGCGTTAGATCTTCTCTCATTAGCGAGAGCGAGACATAGTGAGAGAGTGTGGATCGATAGAGCTACCTCCTGATTTGGATGATCTCCTGTTACGATGCCTGGTATTTTGGTCCGCGCTGGTAGCGTTTCGATTGGTCGCAGCATCCCTCAAAGGTAGCGGAAAGAGTGAGAGAAAGGATACTCACTCTCTTCGTCATCTTTCCTCTCGTATGATAAGAGCATGTGATAAGAGAAAGGAGCGTTAGATCTTCTCACACTAGCGAGAGCGAGACATAGTGAGAGAGTGTGGATCGATAGAGCTACCTCCTGATTTGGATGATCTCCTGTTACGACGCCTGGTATTTTGGTCCGCGCTAGTAGCGTTTCGATTGGTCGCAGCATCCCTCAAAGGTAGCGGAAGGAGCGAGAGAAAGGATACACACTCTCTTTGTCGTCTTTCCTCTCATATGATAAGAGCATGTGATAAGAGAAAGGAGCGTTAGATCTTCTCACACTAGCACACACACTCTCTTTGTCGTCTTTCCTCTCATATGATAAGAGCATGTGATAAGCGCTCAATAAGAGAGAGGAGCGTTAGATCTTCTCACACTAGCGAGAGCGAGACATGGTGAGAGAGTGTGGATCGATAGAGCTACCTCCTGATTTGGATGATCTCCTGTTACGATGCCTGGTATTCTGGTCCGCGCTAGTAGCGTTTCGATTGGTCGCAGCATCCCTCAAAGCTAGCGGAAAGATAGAGAGAAAGGATACACACTCTCTTTGTCCTCTTTCCTCTCGTATGATAAGAGCACGTGATAAGCGCCCAATAAGAGAGAGGAGCGTTAGATCTTCTCACACTAGCGAGAGCGAGACATGGTGAGAGAGTGTGGATCAATAGAGCTACCTCCTGATTTGGATGATCTCCTGTTACGACGCCTGGTATTTTGGTCCGCGCTAGTAGCGTTTCGATTGGTCGCAGCATCCCTCCAAGCAAGCAGAAGGAGAGAGAGAGAAAGGATACACACTCTCTTCGTCCTCTTTCCTCTCGTATGATAAGAGCATGTGATAAGCGCCCAATAAGAGAGAGGAGCGTTAGATCTTCTCCCACTAGCGAGAGCGAGACATGGTGAGAGAGTGTGGATCGATAGAGCTACCTCCTGATTTGGATGATCTCCTGTTACGATGCCTGGTATTTTGGTAAGCGCTAGTAGCGTTTCGATTGGTCGCAGCATCCCTCAAAGGCAGCGGAAGGAGAGAGAGAAAGGATACACACTCTCCTCGTCCTCTTTCCTCTCGTATGATAAGAGCATGTGATAAGAGAGAGGAGCGTTAGATCTTCTCCCACTAGCGAGAGCGAGACATGGTGAGAGAGTGGATCGATAGAGCTACCTCCTGATTTGGATGATCTCCTGTTACGATGCCTGGTATTTTGGTCCGCGCTAGTAGCGTTTCGATTGGTCGCAGCATCCCTCAAAGGTAGCGGAAGGAGAGAGAGAAAGGATACACACTCTCTTTGTCGTCTTTCCTCTCATATGATAAGAGCATGTGATAAGAGAAAGGAGCGTTAGATCTTCTCACACTAGCGAGAGCGAGACATAGTGAGAGAGTGGATCGATAGAGCTACCTCCTGATTTGGATGATCTCCTGTTACGACGCCTGGTATTTTGGTCCGCGCTAGTAGCGTTTCGATTGGTCGCAGCATCCCTCAAAGGTAGCGGAAAGAGTGAGAGAAAGGATACTCACTCTCTTCGTCATCTTTCCTCTCGTATGATAAGAGCATGTGATAAGAGAAAGGAGCGTTAGATCTTCTCATACTAGCGTGAGCGAGACATGGTGAGAGAGTGGATCGATAGAGCTACCTCCTGATTTGGATGATCTCCTGTTACGACGCCTGGTATTTTGGTCCGCGCTAGTAGCGTTTCGATTGGTCGCAGCATCCCTCAAAGGTAGCGGAAGGAGCGAGAGAAAGGATACACACTCTCTTTGTCGTCTTTCCTCTCATATGATAAGAGCATGTGATAAGCGCCTAATAAGAGAGAGGAGCGTTAGATCTTCTCATACTAGCGTGAGCGAGACATGGTGAGAGAGTGGATCGATAGAGCTACCTCCTGATTTGGATGATCTCCTGTTACGACGCCTGGTATTTTGGTCCGCGCTAGTAGCGTTTCGATTGGTCGCAGCATCCCTCAAAGGTAGCGGAAGGAGCGAGAGAAAGGATACACACTCTCTTTGTCGTCTTTCCTCTCATATGATAAGAGCATGTGATAAGAGAAAGGAGCGTTAGATCTTCTCACACTAGCACACACACTCTCTTTGTCGTCTTTCCTCTCATATGACAAGAGCATGTGATAAGCGCCCAATAAGAGAGAGGAGCGTTAGATCTTCTCCCACTAGCGAGAGCGAGACATGGTGAGAGAGTGTGGATCGATAGAGCTACCTCCTGATTTGGATGATCTCCTGTTACGATGCCTGGTATTTTGGTAAGCGCTAGTAGCGTTTCGATTGGTCGCAGCATCCCTCAAAGGCAGCGGAAGGAGAGAGAGAAAGGATACACACTCTCCTCGTCCTCTTTCCTCTCGTATGATAAGAGCATGTGATAAGAGAGAGGAGCGTTAGATCTTCTCCCACTAGCGAGAGCGAGACATGGTGAGAGAGTGGATCGATAGAGCTACTTCCTGATTTGGATGATCTCCTGTTACGATGCCTGGTATTTTGGTAAGCGCTAGTAGCGTTTCGATTGGTCGCAGCGTCCCTCAAAGCAAGCGGAAAGAGAGAGAGAAAGGATACACACATCGCCCATCCTCTTTTCTCATATAATGAAATACGCTTCTGATGCTGATGCAAGAACAAACGGCGCTGAGGATCCGATCATCAAAACCTTTTTGAATTTACTACTTTCGCTTAAAACCGTTTTGAGAAAATGAAGATCGCGACTTGGTGATCGTTTCGGACGCAACAATGAAGACGCACGCGCTGCAAGAGTGTTACGATGATCACACACATAAAATACTATTAAGGTATTTATTGTTATTCTTCTAATACTTGTTTTACGCTCCCGGAAGAGTGTTGGATGGGTGGTTGGCTTCCTCGCGCTCCCCGGTACATGATTGATGATTTGCTGCTCGAGAGGAGGACTCTTTCTATGGAGCAACTCTAAACTACACCTTGCAACAGTGTACAATGAGATGGGCTGTGCTGCTCGTACCGAATATCCTCCCCTCGGCCTTCACAACGGTCGTTTGCTGCGCACTTTCGCCTACTAGATTAGTATTGTGTATGCTTTTGTAATGTTTTGCGGGTTGTCCCTTGGAGGGAGGTTCCAGTATTGTGCCTTCTACTACAGTGCCTTATTTAATTTAGTGCGCTTTCCTTCTCGCCTTATCCTAACCTGCTAGCTGCTGCTGCCACCTAAGCACGATACACTGCTTATCAGTATCATAGTATCATCTTGATATAGCTAAAAAATATATATAGGGGTTTATGTGTGTGTGTTTAAGGGGTTTATATATACTGTTGCTTATATATGATTCAAATCATCCCACCACAATCAACAGAATCGTGGGGTTTCTAGTTGTTTTCTGTTTGTTACTGTGTGCTATTCATTGCGGCCTACTTATATGAGATTCAATGCTCGTTGTGGGAGGGCTTTAATTGCTCGATGAGATGATTTTGGAGGATGGAGAGAGAGAGCGAGCGAAAGAGAGTTACTATTCCTTACTCGTCACACGCTCCTAAGTAGGCGCAGATGGCGCGAACGAACGCTTTCCATCAAGTTCCCCCAAACAAGCTGAAGACCACCTTAAAAAAGCTGCTAAGTAATGTTGGCGTGTTGCCCACCCTAATGATATATTATTCTCTTTTGCCCACCATTTTTCTCCTCCTGCAATCCTGGCACACACCTCTACCACCCCGCTGCAGTAATTGTTAAAATTAGAAAATAAAATAGAAATCATACCCGATTCGCCTACCGTTATCTTCTCTCTGTCTCTCTTTTTCTCTCGCTCTTCCCTTTTCATGCTTGGCCAAAATAAATAGTGCCCGCCGGTCTCTCGACACCATCTCCTCCTCACGGGTCCAAATTTTCGGTGGACATTTTCGGTATCTTGGCCGGCGGTGCCGCCACGAGATCCGCAATCGACGCAAACTCCATCCGCTTCTTGTACGGTGGCAGTATCATGCCGCCACTGCCGCTACCGCCCCCCGGTGACGTTGTGCCCGACCCGGCGGTGTTGCTGGCAGCAGCAGTGCCCGGCATGGCGGGCGACGCGCGCGACATGTCGACCGGTGGCGTTTGCGAGGAAGCTTTCCGCGACAGATCGGCGGCGGCAGACCCGAGCGGCGAGCTGGCGGCCAGCGGCACGACGCTCGAGACGGCCAAATCGACGGCGGAAAAGTTGTACTTGGAGCTGCCGCCCGTACCGCCACCCGCCCCCCCGAGCGAGGGGCTTTCGCGGCTGGCCGATTTGGTCGGCGTGAGGCGTGCGCCGGGCGACGGTACGAGCGATGCCCCGGTCGCCGAAGGGGCCGAGCCAGCGCCCTGCGGCGGCGGCGGTGGTGGCGGCGTTTGCGCCTCCAGCTTGCCCGTCGACGAGGCGGTCGAGGAGGAGGACGATTTCGGCGGCTTCATCAGCATCGAGTTGAACGCTTCCTGGTGCAGCTTCAGCAGCGAGGCGGACGGGGCCAAGTACATGTTGTTCGCCTCGAGGGTGGCCTTCGACAGCGGGTCCGGTATTTCGTACTTGTCCTGTGCGAACAGGGCGGACATGTCGGGCATCTTGCCGGCCGCGGCCGCCGAGAAGTTCGGGAACATGGACAGATAGTCGAGGTTGGCGGCGGCGGCGGCTGCTGCGGCCGCAGCTGCCGCTGACGATCCTTTGCCGCCACTGTTCGAACCACCGCCGCCCGATCCACCGGACCCTCCTTGCGGGGAACTGCTGGCACCACCGCCCGGTGAGCCAGTGGCCGCGTTTGGCATTCCTGCCGCACCACCGAACAGAAGGTTCAAGTCGGGCATACCCTTGCCACCGGCGGCTGCCGCTGCTGCCACGGCCTGACTGTACAGCAGCGCGTTCATGTCGGCCGCACTCGGCGGTGCTCCGCCAGCACCGACCGCCGACGTGAACAAACTGTTCAGCATGTCGGCCGGATTGGTGATGGAACCGCTGCTCACTGCGGCCGCCGCCGCCGCTGCTGCTGCTGCAGCCGCCGCTTTCGAAGCTTTGTCGCCCTTGCCGCCCGACTTACCTCCCCCTCCAGAACCACCCATACGTTGGATCGGTTCGAACAGGGCGGACAGGTTCGGTACGCCCAGGTAAGGATTCATTGCCGCCGCCATATCACTGTCCTTCATCCCGCCGCCGCCCTTCGAGCCGGAAGAGGATGATTTACCCGACGGAGATTGTCCATCACCACCACCACCACCACCCGCCAGCATGCCGAGATTGAGCGCACTGTTGCCATTCGTGCCGCCGCCGCCGGAACCACCACCGCTGGTGTGGTTGAGAAAGGCGGCAAAGTCGAGCTGGTTGTTCGAGAGCGATTGCGCCTTGAGCAGCACCTGGATGTCGTCCACGTTGCCCGAGTTGAGGATCTGCTGCACCACCGGATACTTTTGCGACTGCTCCACCAGCAGATTAATGTCGGCCGTCGTCGGGACGGGCGGCAGGTACGCGTCGGTCGAAAACACGGTGCGCAGCTTCGTGATGAGTTCGCTCGCCGCTGCGGCCTCCTTCTTGGCGGCCGATGCCGTTGCCGTCGAGAGGGACGAGTTGGGCGTGTTTGCTCCTCCTCCTGCGCCTCCTCCTCCTCCTCCTCCACCACCGCCACCCATCGAGCCCATCTGGCCGCCGGAGTGGTCCTTCGCGCTGCCACCGCCCTTCCCAGACGACGGTTTCTTGATGATGGAAATTTCGCTGCCCAAATTGCCGAGCGCTTGCGCTTGCTGCAGCAGCATCTGCGAGTACTCGGGCGATTTCATCAGATCGGCCAGCTTGCCCTGATCGAACTTGGACGAAAAGTCGGCATACTCCATCATCGACTGGTGCTGCAGGAGCGCTTGCTGTGCCTGCTGCAGCTGCTGCTGGGCAGCGACGGCTGCGGCCGCCGCCGCCTGCTGCTGCTGCTGCAGCTGGCTCGCCTTCGAGCGCGATTTGCCCGACCGGCCCGATTTGCCCGTGCTGGGGCTTCCACCGCCCGCCCCACCCGCTGCCGCGCCGGAAGTGCCCGGACTGGCGGACGTGAGGCCCGCCATACCGGCCAGCGGATTGCCGTACTGCGACTGCATGAAGAGGCTCAGGTTGCCCTTCTCCAGCTGCTGCATGAACTCCTTCATGTTCGGTATCGGGGGCAGCCCGCCGGCCGACGACGAGGCGGCGTTGGCACCGCCGGACGAGCCACTGTTGGAGGTGATGGTGGAGGCGGCCGACGTCGCCACGCTCGATCCACTGGCGGCCGCCTTGGACGATATGCTACGGTTGAGGCTGTGCAGCAGCGTTTCGTTGATCTGCGAGTTGGAGAGGCCGGAGGCGGCCGCCACCTGCGCCAGCGCGGTCAGCGCGGACAGGCCATACTCGTCGCCCCGCTTGCCACCCTGCTGGCCGCCCGCGCCCTGCCCGAACAGGGCGGCATAGTCCTGGGACAGCAGGTTCGAGGGCAGCGTACTGCCGAGCGACGCGAAGGTCGCCGCATACAGATCGTGAATGTTGCTACCGGCACCAGCGCTACCTGCTCCACCCGCTCCACCACCGCCACCAGCCGACGGGCCAATCAGCGAGCTTAGGGTGGGACTGCCCCGATTGCCACCGCCGGCGCCACCGGCCGCACTGCCCAGAATGTCACCGATCGACAGCTTGCCCGGGCTGGGGGCGGGCGAATTGCGCGCCCGGCTACGGCACGACGACGTGTCCGACTTGGCCGGGGACGGACTGGCCCGGACGGGCATCTCGAACTTGGCCGGGCTGGCCGAGTTCGACGGTATCGTGATGGGACTGTCCCGCGGCGACGATGTGTTGGTGGTTGTGAGCGAGTTCGCGCCGAGCGGCATCATCTGACCCGGCTGGTGCTGCTGCTGTCCGCCGGCCGACGCCTGCTGCTGCTGCTGTGACATTGCGTGAAGATGGTGATTGTTTGCCATCCCCGCACCACCACCACCACCAGTGCCAGTGCCAGCGCCACTATTTATCGTGAGGTTGGTAGCGGTCGTTTGAGGGGCCGTCACCGGTCCACCATTATTGCCACCCGGCTGGCTATTGGTCGGCAGCACCACGAGCGAGCTGGACAGTGGCGACGGCGTCATGTTCAGTCCCGAGGGACGCTTCAACTGTGCCTGCAGGCTTGGCACGGCAATAGACGGGCCGGTCGGTTTGCCGTCGTCGTCCTTCAGCGAAATCACGTCCGAATCGCCCATCTCGGAAGCACCGTCGAAATCGTCCTCATTCTTCGCCTCCGTCGTGATGCTGCTTTCCTCCGCACTGTGCACCAAATTCACGACCACCGGCTGGGGCGGACAGTTGGAGGCAGGGGTCGTGGAAACGATCGTCACATCGTCGTTCAGCTTCGTGCCGTCCGAATGGTGATGGTGGTCTGCGGAGGACAGCGCAACTGGTGGTGGTGGTGGTGGATCCGGTATGACCACCACCTCCGGGATGTCTTCCGGCTCGAGCCCGAGCAGCTCCCGGATCCAGTTCCAAAAGTGGCCCGAGGTGGAGTCGCGCGGGAAGCGCGGTGTGAGCGATTTCCGCAGCTTCTCGATGTACGGCACGTCGTTGATGTAGAGCGACTGGAAGTTGATCAGCTCGCGCTTGAACTGTTTGTAGTAGTCGACGGTTAGCATCATCTCCTCCTTCACGTCCTCGGAGAGCGTTTCGTCCTGCACGAGCGTGTACGACATCAGCATCGGGCGGCCGTACTCGGCGGGCCGGTTTTCCGGCGGCGGCATCACCCAGAACGACATCACGTTCGACTCCAGCGCACTGTTTTGATCATCGTACGGGGCTGCAAAGGTTGACAGGAAAAGCAAAAGTGTTTAAAATAGCCTTCTTCAACTGTTTCTTTTTTCTTCCCTCGTCCCAACTTACAGCAAATGAATCCAATGCAGGGAATGTAGGACGCTTCCGTCGGACCACGCATCCGTATCTGGTAGTCCAGCTGTGCGTCGCAGTCGCGCAACGTGGGCTGCACCGGGAACCGTGGATGCGAATGGTACCACCCGACCAGATTGATGTTCTTCTTGATCATCAGCTTCTGTATCTGCAGCTCGCAGAGCGCCGCCTTGTCGCGATCGTGCCGCGTGTTCCGGCACGGGAAGGCATGCGTGATCGACAGGTTGTGCGCATTGATGTCCCACGTGCCGCCGAGATACCCGCACACCTCGTAGTTGGTCAGATGGCAGTGGAAATCCATCACCAGCAGCGTCGAGGTGCTGACGGTCACGAGGAACGGTTGCATCTTGCCGATCGCGGTGAACGGGACCGCCTCGATGAGTGTGTTCGAGTCACTGGCGGGGAAAAACGACGTGGAAAATATAGAAATGGAAATAACAATTTGAAATTGCAACGGCCAACTCACTGCATGATGTTCCGATTGCTGATGGTGTTGTGTGAGACGATGTTCCGCCGGGCCGGCGGTGGTTCCATTGCCGTTTTGTCTTCCTCCAGCTCCTCTACTGGATCTGGAAAAACGGTTCCTGTGTTAAATTTCTTTCCGATCACCCGCTTCACCCACTCTCTCTCACCTTCAGCCGGCAGGTCCTCCTTCTGGTCGCGTTCCTTCTGCTGCTTCTTGTAGTACGCCGCCTTGTACGCATCCAGCTTCCGGCCCTTGTACTTGACCGAGGCCCACCCGCAGCCCGACTTTTTGTCCGGATTGATGATGCGCTTGCAGTAGATGGCCCAAGCGCTCGGCGAGCAGAAGATGGTTTCCGTTTCCTGGGACTTTATTTTCCCGTCCGCCAGCAGATCGCCGACAAACTTTTGACCCTGCAGCAAGGCGAATGAAACAAAAAACGCGGTGTTAGAGTGGGAGAGTGGTACAAACATTGGGAATGTCCATGTGTTGCGCGTACCAAATACTCAATCGTCATGGCACCCTTGCCGGGCTGCAGCACGTTCGCACCGAGCAGCATCTGCAGCGTGATCGTTTTGCCCGGAAAGTATCCCAACTTGTCAGCATCCTGCAAAAGAAGCACAACATTTCGATTGTAGTAGGCATTGCCCACGTTTCACGCAAAAAAAAAAACGTTCCGGAATACACACATCATCGTTAAACTCGTCCGGAATGTCGCTCTCGTCCAGATGGGAGGACGATTCCTCTTCGCTTGCTTTTGTTGACATGATTAGCTGCTCCCTGGCAGGCGGCGTTTTCTTCCTTTTCCTAATTTGCGTCTGTTGGCAGCGCCTTGCTTCAAGCAATGCTCACACGCACCGCGACCCCCCAAAGCTAATGGCTAACACACAACCGCACTTTTTTTTCGGGGAGACGCCTGTCGCTTGCGAGAAGAATTCCCCTTTTGTTTCTTTCTTTGCACCAGCTTCTTCCTCACAAACACACAAACACACACATACGCGCGCGTGTACACACAGTCGGAGGGCGGCGACGGCGGCGACACTGTGTGATGCCTCCTCCTTCCCTCTTCACCCAACCAAGGGATGCGTTCCTCACAAGCGCTTTTTTGCAAACTTTTGCCTCACTTTTTCAACCACTTCGCGTGAACCGTTTTTCCGCACTTTTGCGCGTACGAGCAGTGCGCTCGATGGCGAACGAGGAAAACCGCACTTTCCGCGGATCCGGGCACAGCTAGCAGGGAAAATTCGGCATTTACTCGAGCAAGCTTGCCTTCCCTGTGTTGTAAGTTTTTTTCCCCCAGTACTGCTTCTATTGCTGTTGACTGCGTGCACTAGGGATGGGCATGCCGTGCTGGGCCAAATGTCATCATTTTCTGGGCATGATTTTGTAAACAGTTTTCAAAACAGTAGAAAGGAAGCTGTATAACTTATAGAAATTAGCGCAACGTTTAAAAATATAATTTGCGAAAAAATGGGTAGTGCCAATGCTTAAAGAATCGAAAAACAAGCCAGTTTTTTGTAATAATCAATGGGTAGACGATGACCAATGTCAGGATGGGCGTGAACCATTGTGTTCCGCACAAGACGCCGCAAAGTGACGTTTTCTTCTGCCGGGACGAATTCGCCGTACACTGTAAATTATACAAATCTTGTTCTAAGCTGCATCTTTTCCGATGTTCTTTATGAATAAATATCAATAAAACGTTTGGACTTATAAAACAATTTCAAGTTTCAATTACGAAATTGTATTCAATGTAAGAAATAGGGAATTAATTTCAGATTCATTCGCCATTCACCATCTAATATTAGCCGCCTACAAAGCGGCTCGTAAACGTGATTATGGCCGCCTGCCAATTGTTGCTTGGGAAACGCGTTTGACAGCCGCTGTCATAGCCGAAACGCTCTCAGCCGAACGTAAACAAACAAAGAAGGACTTTCTGGCGGATTGGAGAAACTCTGTTGAATTTAACTGGAAATTTAGCACATCTCATCAAAAATGCTTTCGGAAAAGATACGACAGCTAACTTTAGTGCTAGAAAAACACGAACTAGAGGTGTGTATCGCTTGCAGACCGTGTGTTGCGTCAAATTAATCTCAATTCCTTTGCACTAGGCCCCCGGCGGAATCGTCTCCATTCAGCTATATTCGGAACTATTTGCGGCCTATCTTTATCAAAATGATCTGTAAGTATGCCCTACTTTTAACGTCCTTTCACATCATTAAAGGCTTCCTTTCTCCCACCTTCATTTCCCAGTGCAAATGCTCGGTTTCTTTGGAAGCGCATCCCGCAGAACATGAAAGCCGGAAACGGGGAGCTCGAACAGATGTACAAAGTGTACGTAGCGCTGTGGAACAACAACACGGCCGCCTTCTACAAAGCCATCAACCACGACTGGTCCAAGCACGTGTCCGAGCTGATGTTTGAGCTGAAGGAGAAATTCCAACAGGAAACGATCGCACTCATCGGCCGCGCGTACAGCTCCATCTTCGAGAACGTGTTCGCCGAAATGACCAACCAGACGCCGGACATGATCGAGGACACGTGCAAATCGCTGAGCTGGGAAATCGTGCCCGGGGCCTATCCGCGATTGATCATACCAAAGCGAACGGTGGACGAGAAGCCGATCGTGGTCGGTGCGGAAGCGCAGCTGCACCGGTTGACCGACTTTGTGTCGTTCCTCGAGAACTGAAAGCGGCAGCGCGGGCAGGGTGGATGCGTGGTACGTTTATGATTGTGAGCTTTTTAAGCACAGCGGCACTTTAGTTTGGTGATTATCTCTTACTTCATTACTAAATAAAAGAAGCAATGAATGCGAAATTGTGGCTTTCCCCATCAATACTTCCATCCAATTTACTTCGTTTTCGAATGGCAAGCGCACCAGCAACATTCTACGGTTTCACCTTTCCACGGGAAAAAGCGTCTGACGTTCAAGCTATCTTCTAGCGCAATTTTCATGTCCCGCATCTCCTGCACGGTCATTCCGGGCTGGTAAAGATTAAAGTACAGCAGAAATTGTTTCAGAAACCGTTTCTCGAGCTTCAGTAGGCTGTGCAATTTTGAGGAACCAGCGACAACATTTCTGCCAAAAAGAAATAAATTCAAATTAAGAAGGATGACAAAATGAAGGTAAGACTATTTCAATTTACCTAAAAGCATTTCGTCTTAAAATGCTTCTACGCTTCAAGATCGGGACGGATGGCGAGTCTGAAACTCTTAAAAGCTGTTTACAACACTTTTTCAATTTGGTACCACACATGGTGCAAAGCGTTTTGATCGTTGCTGTTGTAGCCTACTCTAACTCTATTTTGTTGGTGCATTGGTCTATGCGTCGGCCTTGCTGGTGGAAGCTCGAAATCGAACCTACCCGATTCCGATTCCGTTTTCGGACAAAATCGAATAAAAAATCCGATGCTGGATTCGATTCCGATTCCGGAACCGGCTCCGGAAACGGAATCGACCAGCGAATCGCAATTTGCTCCGGAAACGGAATCAGTATTGACTCCAGAATTGGAAGCCTATTCCGATTCCCGAGCCGATTTCGATTCTGAAGCCGATTCCGGAGCTCGAGCTTCGATTCTGAAGCCGATTCTCCATTAGGCCACACGGCCCGGCTGTAGCTGGAAGCGATTCCAACGAAAATTTCGTTTTTCCCATCACTACTCGCTATGGCGGTTTAGCATAGCCTAATCTTGCTTCATTCGGTTAGCATCGATCTTCAGTCGACCTGATAACATGGTTATTTAGCAGGACATAAAAATAAGACGACATAAAATATAATATAAATATAAAATATAATATAAATAAATATAATATAATATATAATATAAATATAAAAAATATATTAAAGTGTGATCGCTGCTAACTGATCCATTTGAGATCACGCTTGCAATGGTTCGTATTTTATAATTTTGGAGCTATTCGTACGAGAAACTCTTTACAATGTTCATATGCGTTCATGAAGTGGTCTCTTGGGACCATACGGCGAACACTAATGACCATTTTTATTTTAACAATACGAAGCAGACAAACAGGTAAACAAAAGATATTTTGAAGGCTTACAAGCTATACCGCCTGACTGTTGCTAATAAATTGAAAAATAAATCACACAAGAATTCTATCAGTTTTGCGAAGCCAAATTGGATAAGCATTCTCTCCTGGTTTCGAAAATCACGCGCTTTACTAAATTTAAAAAAAATGGGTTTATATTGGGCTTTTATAAGCAATGAAACTATGAATCATACTACTATTTCGTGAATAATTGTTTGTCTCTACTTGATTTTTTCTTCTTCTTCGTTGGCACAACAACCGTTGTCGGCTCAAGGGCTAGCCTAATGGGCTTGGCTTTCAGTGACTTATTGATTACCCGTAACAGGATAGTCAATCCTACATATGGGGGGGGGGGGGCACGATCCATTCGGGGCTTGAACCCCTGTCGGGCATGTTGTTAAGTCGTTCGAGTTGACGACTGTACCACGAGACCGACCCGCTAGTTAATTTACTACGTATTAAAGAATTTCTGGATGATTTTCAAACTAAGATTGCATTCGCCGTTCAATTTATTCATCAAAAAAATTCCCTGAAAGCTTGAATACATCCTTCCTGAATTATTTTCCGTTTTACAAAACTTTTGAAATTTTTTGTTTCAAGAATGTAGGTACGATGGCGGTGTCAAATTGTAGAAACGATCATTAAATCAAGGGATGAGTTAAAGTAAATCGTGACACGTATTCTAAATAATTCGTGAAGCATCCACAAATCCTTAAGAAATAACTAAAAAACAATGCAGAACTTTTTATTATCAGCAATATTATCATTAATGATTTCAATTTTAACGGAAAATGGGTTTCGAATTTTAATGATCTTCAAAACATATGCTGAGCGTTAGCATGAACGCGATGCCAAACGATCGTGCATATTGAGCAATAAATTACCAGTTTACATGTACATCAGCGGCGTAACAAAAAAGAGATAATCATAAATCCAATGTCTCCATCCGGCTGACCGTGCGCTAAACGAACTTTAACGACCCTTTCGCCTTTAACGCTTAACTTCTCGCCAAAAACTCCCAAAAAAGCCGATTATGCTTCCCCCATTGCTTAAAAATAACTTGCACTTTGCAACCCTTCAACACTTCTTTCACACTTTTACATCAACCCGCTACCCAAAAACGCGACCCGACGCGACTCCGGTTAACAAGATTGCTTCAACGAGGTTATCCATTTGCACGAAAATGTCCTCACATCACGCACCCTCCGTGCATGGGACAAGTACACAAGTACTGGTTCTTCTAACGCTTTTCTTCTCTTGCAACCTTCAACGGACCGATTACGATGCCATTGCGGTCAAAATCAAATCTCATTAATCAATTATTAATGGGTGCCGGTGCCGGTTTGCCAAACCAAAACAGGAACCGCCGAATGCCCAAAATGATGCTACAGTGCAAAGAAAAAAAAAAAAAAAACAGCTACTTCCATAATCAAACACCTGCGCAACGTTAATGAGAAAGTACGTGATGCGGTTCGACTCTTGGGCGATGCAAAAAGATGCTGCACGCATGCAGCAAGTCCCCGTGAGCGCAACAGCATCATCCATCCAGCCATCCGTCCTTAACTAACACGGAAAAATGTCCCTCGCCGAGCGCACGATGCAAAACCGCGGGTCGTTAGACTGAAATGAAGAATAATCGTGTTTCACCCCAAAATGACGTCTATTACCACTGGCAATTATGGGTAATAATGTGTTTTTAAAAAATGATCTTCCCATTATAAATGGGAGACGAGTGCGCTCGAGCGCATCCATGTTTCGTGTGTCCCCACCGACCAAAATGACACCTTAGCGGTCGATGGGGGCCTACCAAACGGGGACCTAAAGAGAGGGTAGGATGTGGCTTCCTAAATGCATGTGGTGTGGCTGCTTCTTTGATTGAATTTTGCACCAAACTGCTCTGCCAACTGCACTAAGCAGAGCAGTGAGCTTTTGCAAGCGATCGCGAGGCTGGGGAAGTGGAGATCGCGAGGATCTTCCAAAACCCATCTATTACGGTGATTTTTTTCGCAAATTTTCACAGCCACAAGGCCGACACGCAACACGGCATGCCCAGGCTCCAAGCGGAAGAGGATGGTGTGGCATGGCCAGCACCGGCACGAGGATCGCCTTACATCGCCGGTAGCGATTAATCAATAAATAATTTACTGCTCAATGAGCGAGGCGTTCTCGAGCGTTCCCCGTGCGGTTCCCGGCCGTGGATCGTGCAAGTGGCTCCCCGAAGGCTTACGCTGTTGGGTTGTTGCGTTATGTACGTTTTTTGGTCGCTTTCCCGCTTGCAAGTGCAGTGGGGCGATGCGTCTTTGCAGATGATGATGGTTGTTAATGCTGCTGACGGTGGAACACGTGCGTTTTTTTTTGCGAAGGCAGTAACGGTCTTTGACAAATGAGGTTTTATTTCGCTTTTAAACATCTTTTAACGTCCATTTGAATAAAATGCATTTTATGATAAAAGCTATTGTGCATCTAATGGCTGTACTTATGCTAGCTCAACGTAGATGGAGCCACTAACGAACTTTACAAAGTTGTTTGTTGCTTTTGATGATTTTGTAATATTCTTCTGTTTGTACATTTTTCTTTTGTGTAATTTATAGGGTGTTGTGAGACATTTTGGTAATTTTCAAACATTCCTTAAAATTTTCCTTACATTTTTGATAAATCTTGGAAAATGTCGTGGTATATGTTCTTATTCATATTTGGTCTGGTGGTTAAGTCGTCAACTCATATCACTTAACAACATGGTCGTCATGGGTTCAAGCCTATAGTGGACCGTGCCATTATACTTAGGACTGACTATCCTGCTATGAATAATAATCAATAAGTCACTGAAAGCCAAGCTTACTATTGGTGTACACTGTACAGGCAGGCCTTGATCGACAATGGTTTTTGTGCCAAAGAAAAAAAAGTTCATATTTGCTATTACTGTGAAATCTCTTGAAGATGCAGTGTCTTGAAGATGAAGAATTGTTTCTTTACGGTTATCATTTTGACGGTCCGGACATATTCCTTACATTTTATGTCTTTTCAAGATGAATGTTTCCTTAATGCAAATATTCTCCAAGCTGTATATGGGTTTTGGCAGCCAAAATCATATAAGATGAATTTTTGGGTTGCAGTTCATTGTGGTTTTTTGAATACTTCATAGCAACACCTTCATTAGTTTTATTCAACATGAATATCTCTCTAAGCTAGCCATCCCTTCAAGATTCACCTCAGAGGGAGAGATTTCTCTGTATTTGTAAAATTTTATCAGCATTTGTATAGATTCACCAACATTTACCAATACGCTCATTCTTGAACCAAAGCTTTTTTTCATCAATTTTAATGATTGGTTTTATATTTAAATATGTTTTTCGTCATTTTCTCTAAACCCAGAACCAAGCATCATGGTACCAAATAGGGACTGTCTGTCATGGGGAAAGATGATCACCGAATGCGAAGTATGACACTGATAAGGCACCTCGTCAATATCCTGCCACAATTTCAACCAATCGCTTTGTTCAATCAACAACAACAAGAAGAGCAACTGATACGTTGGGAAAAGGAAACAAAGTGCTATGGAATTTAAAACAACGTTTGAAAGTTATATTTTCTCATGCTATGAAAAATGGCCTGCAGAACCTATAGAAAAGTTCACAAAACTTACTCAAGGCTCAAGGTTCAACTCTTTACTTTGACGCAACATCCGTTGTTGGTAAAAAGGCCTGCCCCAAATACCACAAATGGGCTGGGCTATCAGTGACTTTTTGATTATTAATAGTAGGATATATTCAGTCCTACGCATAGGGATCATGGACGGGGCTTAAAACCATGACGGGCATGTTGTTAAGTCATACAAGTTTGGCGACTGTACCACGGTATCGGCCCCAATCGACTATTTCCATAAAGCGAAAATCTAAAACGCACTTGCGTAAGCTTGAAGCTACTTTAGCTGTTACTGTCTGGGCTAGCAATAAAGCGATTTAATACATTTTAATTTTTGTGCTTATCTTACTTTTCTAGTTGTCTGTCTTTTTTTCCTAACATCACAATTTTTTTTCCTAACATCACAATACTTTCAACCATTGAAAACATAAAATTAGGAATTGATACATATATAAATGCTATTTATTATTAAAGATCTTTTGAAATTATCTTCAGGAGTTCGGCTTTACCTACCTCTGTCTGTAACAGCAACAGTGTTTCAATTCTTGTTAGTTTGGCAAAATGTCAACGGCCTAGTTACAAATCAATTTTCCGAATAAAATTGTAAAACATGCTGATAAGAATTCAATGGGAATCAATTACAAGCAGATGATTTGATAAAATTTTCTTACAATTGAATAATTTGTCATTTTCAATCAATGTCGTTATAACCATTATGGCGTAATCGGAACTACAACGAGTAGGAAAGTATGGAGAATAAGATCTTTTAAAGATTCATCTCGAAATGTCGATGTTGTCTATTTTTGTATAATAAAAAGGCGTCGTTTCCATCTACCACTGTTGTACTTTAACGGTCTGTTTTGCAGTTAACTTGCAGTCCTAAGAAAGTTCCCTGAAAACAATGAAAACATCAATTCCATAAAAAAACATCCTAGCATCAATAACAATTTACCTCATATCTTGGTAAAAGCATCTAAAAAAAATCATACACATTCAACACATTCGACACATTCTTGTGCAGTTTCAACTAAACCTACCCTTCCCGGGATCATTCTCCGTTACACGCGCGCACCCTCCACGCACGGATCTAATGACCGTGTGTTGCCACAAATCGTTACCGACACCTTTTATGGTGCTGCTGTCGGGCACAGGGCAGCAGCTTGTTTGTCCCTTGTTTATGAAACGGCAAACGCCGAACATAATCAAAAAGACCGTCGAGGGAAGTAAATCGCTTTTCGCACTTGTCCATTAGAAAAGTTACGAGGAAAAGAGGAAGAGAAAATACCAACCAAGCAAAGAGCATTAGACTCACCGCTCCCATTCTCGATCGCTCTTTCCTTCCCTATACCGATTGGCATTCCGCACACCGACAAAATCACGCAACGATGCCGAAAGACACGCGAAAGGACGCGCTTCTTCCTCTGTCGTCGGTTAAAAAGGGCCAAATTGCAGGGAACGGGCAGCTCATTTGCAATAATTTGAGCTAAACTTAATAAATTACGCATCGCGGCATGTTAGCCCGATAGCGCTGCAGCATTGCGCTGTCCGTGTTCGCGCGATACACGCGCGTAGAAAGGATGCGCAAAACGATATCAGGGGGGAAGAGAATGCATAATCGATGCCAACCGGATCGACCGGTCGGGGGGTGGGTAAGGGGCAGGTGCACCAGCACGATGATTGATTCGTTGACGCGTAGTTGGCCACAGTTTGCGCGGGGCAGTGATTGCAGTGAGTGCGTTGTGCTGCGATCGAGGCGCGGTAAAATGGCCCGCGGGAGACAAATCGGACGGAACGAAAGCGAAATTCCATCCTACTTTTGATGCCTTGTTAGCGTTAGCGACGCGTCAGCCACGGGTGGTTTGGGTACTGGTGGTTGATAATACGTTTGCGCAGCAGCAATTGCACCGGGTGCAGCAGCAATCGAAGAACCTCCCTCCCGGACACGCACCGCACCGTGTTGGACTCGCGACAGGGATGGTTCGTATTTTTTAATATCATTGCCCCTTTTTTTCATCCTTTTTTGTGCATTTTCATTTATTCAGTTTCATTGCACACTAAATATACACACACACAAACACACATCCTCATGCACTCGCTGTTGCTTTTGATGCGCTCTTTTGGTTGCGTACACTTTTGCTCACATTTTTGCTCAACCCGATGTGCATACAATGCACATTGCAACACATTTGCGCGTACCCGACGGTACCGTGCTGCGTGTAGCGGGGAAGGGGATTTGTTGGCCCTGGTTACAGGCTATTATGTGGCGGTGGAGCTTGTTTTTAATGCTTCATTCAAACATCCATTGCACTTTATTTTGGCGGGGCTTCATCAACATTCAGTGAGAGTGGAAGCTGCCGATCAACAGTGCGCGGCGGGAAAGGCTTATCAAAAAGGGAGTTTCATTGCAGTATCATTGCTTTCGTGTGCCCGTTTCGGTGACTTTAAATGCTGTGTTTTTTGTCCGTGAGTTGATGGCAGATGGTTGTTCAAAAGGTACTGTGTAAACGTTATTAGAGGGCGATGTAGTAAAAGCGTAATTTTTAGTGCCGCTTGTAATTATGTTAAGGCTTCATATGATGGAAATTAGTGTTGGAATGGATTAATTAACAAAAAGGCGTCATTCTGGTTAGTCTACTAGAGAGAACTGACAAATGCTGACGGAAACGATTTTAAATGAATACTAAAAAATACCTTGGATTTCGTTATTATTCTCATTATTGGCTTAGTGGTTTTCGAACGAATTGTTTGTTAGCTTTTAATAGGTCAATTCTATAGACAATCTGTAAAGGATTTTGCAGAACAAAAGCCTACGAAGTCGTAATTCTTGTAAAAATGCATAGGTAATTGTTTTGTGCATTCATAAAACCGTAATTTGATATTGATTCCCAATTCCAGGCAATTCAATCACAACATAATAAATAAGATTTTTTCACGAAAATATTTGTAGGTATGTGATTAGAAATAAGGGCTCGTTTGGATGATATTATCCACAATCCGAAATTTTTCCTCCCTTCTTTAGTAATAGATCATATTATCTAGTGCAGTAAGGATAAGCCACAACTTCCCACTGCTGCTAACCGTTTAGAAATTAACTGTGAACTAAAACACTGTCTCCGTGTCCATCCACTCTAAAGTTACAGATCATAGGCGAAAGAGTGTCGCAGAGCTCAGCGTCACTGGCTTCAAACAAATTAAAGGTAATTATCTCGAAACTACGAAGCCAACTGACAAGAAACTGGGTTGTCTGATCTGAACGTGATTTTAATCTTGCACAGTTTTCTGTCATTCTTCGTAGCTCATTTTGGGACCATACTGACACTTTGGTACACTCTTTTATGTTTTAACTATACATATTGACTAATTGAGATTCATCTGCTTAATTTTTAGACTTTCTAGGTTCTTAATATACGGTTTGTCAACCAGAGGTACAACATATGTTCCGTTATCGTGACAGATTCAGTTATGGTTCTGAAACCGAGCTCAGTTCGAGTCGGAATTAATTCCTGGATCGACAAGGTATGATTTCAATATCAGTTTCAAAATAAGTTGAAATTCGTTGACAGTTCCAAGACCGATATGAGAACAACATAAGTGCCAGTACCGGTATGAGTTAAGTATCAGTTCCAAGACAAGTATGAGTTCATAAGCATTTCCAGGATCTACATGAGTTAACCATTAGTTCCTGTACCTATATGGGTTAATTATCAGTTCCAGTATCGATATCAGTTGTGAATCAGTTTTAGGATCGGTTATGGATCATTTTCAGTTCCAGAACCGATATAACCGAATTCGGAGATACGCGGTTTTCTAATTTTGACAGGTCTTTGAGCAAATTGTACTGATTTCACACATCAATTGTCAAATTCCAAATAATTTCCCTTTAAAGCGAATGTGAAAACCCATTTTCAAAGGTTTAAAACTTTTAAGTTCAGTCAGTATCATATCTAATAATTATTGCAATTGCTAAAACCACCCTCTAGTTGCAAAAAAAAAGGAAAATGAGTGATATTTTGGCTGAAAATCACGAGATTCGACTTACGCGGAAATTCGAGATACGCAGTATTTACCTGTCGGTTTTCGGTCGCCCTGAACCGTGTATCTTGGAGAGCGCTTGTATTAGATTTTAAATATTAGAATTAATCTATCGATTTAAAGAGGCGAATGAGGCGAATCGGCTCAAAGTTTCTATACAAATAATAATAAACATATAAAGTATATAAAGTAAGTGGGCATTTACAGGACCGATATGGCTTCAGGATAAGTTCCAGAACCGATTTGGGTAAGTGGTCAGTTCCAAGATTGATATAAATTTAGGAGCAGTATGAACCCAGTATCAGTTTCAGGAATGGTATGATTTATGTTTGAGTTCCATGGTCAATATGGGTTAGTGATCTGTTCTAGTAATCATAAGGACTGATGTATTTACCCTTGTTTTGTAAGAAAAAAGGAATAATTATCCGTTTATTGATAGTCCAATTAAAAATTTTTAGTAATAAAAATAGGTGGGCTGATAAATTCATATTTTTAGTAGAATTTTTTAAAGGTTCTGTGTCTAAAAGTTGTTTTTCATAACCCATTCAATCACCATACTTGCTATACGAACACGACCGCGGATCTCCACACTTAAAGCTCAAAGAGAGTTAAATCAACCAACGATTTAAGTATGATGAAATTTAAAATTTTCAAAGCAAAATTCTGTGTATGAAGCGTTTCGAAATCAATATCAAATCAACAAACAATCTATTTTTTGCACTTCATTATTTACAACTTTCGCAACCGTTCACCGTCACCCGGGAATATACCGTTGTCTGTCACTCAATCGTCTAATCGCACCATTTAATCGTTCCTACCCGATGGTTAGTTAATTTTTAAACCCTACCCTTCCCATTGCACTGTACCATTAGCTCACCTTTTCTTTCCAATGCTGCGCTCGTTCCACCACCAATTTCCCTCTTTGGGTTTGGAAAAATCACTCGAAAAGCCGGTGAAGCACTCCTACCCGGTCTCTAGCGTGCAATCGTCCTTTTGAGCTCATCCCATTCACCACCACCGACCCGCATACAAATGATGATGATACCGATGAGCAGCCCGGTGAATGAGACCCCATGACCGACCGATGATTATCGGTTTGCTCGAGTAGCAGCACTTCGGTTCCGTTTTTCCCATACGAACTCGTTTCCGGCACCGGCACCAGCAGGATCAACCGGACAGGCACCCTGGACTGTGTCTAATTATGTACGTGCCGTGTTACGTGGGCCACCAGTCCCTCGCCTCCCTTTCACTCCGTTCCATAATTAATGAACCATTGACCCCTGTGCACGCGCCCGGTTCACGCGCTCTACGTGCGCTGTGCTGCAACTGTTGCTCCACAGGAGGAGGCACCCAACTCTTTACAGGATACGTGGCACCCAACTACCAGTGTGGATCTGAATCCTTGTTGGGTGTAAGCGTACGATTCAAAGCGGGATCGTTCTCCGGGGCGTAATGATACAGAAAAAGAGCCCTTTTAGACGGTTCATTCCCTGCGTACTGCAGACTACGCAGCAAATCGTTCACTTTTCCGAGGAAGTGCGTCCCTTGCACTGGCGTTAATGGATTCAATATTTCTACTTTCTCCGCACCCCATGCACGTGCCAGGACGGGCCCGTGCACATCCGCTCTTCCGATTGTGTTCCGTGGTACATCGGGCACGCCTTCCAATCGGAGCTGTGCAGGGAAACTCGAAAACAGCGCATTTTCCTCTGGCGCGTCAGCCATCCTGCGACCATTTACGACTGCACCGTTCCACACCGTTCGCCGGAATGGTTCCACCCTGTGGCTGTGAGCGCTGTCGCTGTCGATTTGCATAATTAGAAAACATTCCGCCAGCGGCAGCAACCGAAGCAGCCCCCGGTGCCGGTTCGGTTTGCGCAAAAATAAAGTCAAATATCCTTTGAGCGGTTGCGACAAAGCAACGCCCACCGCGAGGCGAGCGGGAATCGAGCCAACCCGGCCCGGCTCAGGAGCCAGTCGGTTTCATCTCCGCCGCGACACAGCGCAAGGTTTCGAAAAATCAACCACAAAAGCGCCAGCGTCTGGAAAAAGGATGTGGGCTTGGCAACCTTTCTCGTGCAGAGTACTGTGCCACGATGATTGTCGCTTACCGCCTGACGGAGCGAATGGGGGCCACCCCGTTTTACCCATCCCTGTGTGTGTCTCTCACTCTCTCTCACTCTCGTTAGGGTGATTAATTTGCGATGAAATAATTGCAATCTTGGGGCCAATTTCCTTTGCGCTTCTTCCGTCATTCCGCCCAAGGAGGGAACTGCTGCCTGCGAGCGGTTGGGTTGGTTGAATAAAATTACGGGTTCGGTGTGTTTGTGTGTGTGTGTGTGTGTGTGCTGCGCTCGGTCGGCGTTTTGAGCCGTGTGATATTCGGCTGGTAAAACGTGTAATTCGATTAAATTTAGAACAATCAAAGGTGTAATGGTCATTAGTGTGTGATTTGTAAAGTGAGACTGGTGGTTTTGTGGATCTCGGATTGGTTGAAGGAATCGGTTGTAAGGGAATGGCAAAGTTGAGATTGTTTCAGCATTTGATAGAGTGAAAATTTGTATTCTTGAATTCATACTTTGAAGGAAATGTATACATATTTATACTTACAAAGAGTATATGCTGTAAATATAATGATTGCATTGACATTTTCAGAGTTCCCCATGGTTTCTCAAGGCTTTTCTCACGATTACACACAATTCAAAACTTTATTACAATCAGTTGGTTGGAGACAGTTTGTTCAAAAATGTCAATTTCGTCTCAACAAATTGTAAGAAGATAAAAAAAAAAAACAACTATGGACTGTTTCCAATAAATTTGAGATATGTCAAACAATATTGATGCAGATTCAAAGTCATCTGCATACTGACAGACATCCTTGGAAACTTTGTAAATTATAATAAATTTGCTTACATCGATGTATGATCTGAATTTCCTTAATTATTACAGGGGTTTCCAGGAGTTTTCATAGCTGTGGGACACTTTATTGACTTTTTTTTTACAAGAAATGAACTTCATATGTTGGGAATTGGAGTCTATAGCATCTTTTTTGGACAAATCCAATAGGATTTTTTTCCTGGAGCCTGTCCAAAAAGAATGCCATAGAATCCATTTTCCGTCATATGAAGTTTACTTCCCATAAGAAAGAGTCAAGGAAGTATCCCACAACTATGAGAACCCCTGGAAAACCCTGTATTCAGCAATATTTATTAACTTGTTTATTTGCTATAATCTATATGGCCTCTAATAATTTATAAGTATCTTAAGTATTATTCTGCACGGTTTATAAACTATTAACACATCACGAGCTAACGTCAAGATGGTTAAAATGAGGTAGATGAATTAATTCATGATGACGTCAACAGAAAAGAGAGATGATTATCGAGACACGGATAGAAATGGTCCTGTTAATAAATAATAACAATCGATCCGCTAGCCCAGTCTAGCTCCAGTGAATTCCGATAGCCATCCCTGTAGCCACTCTTATTCTTATCCCCAGGACAAGCGACCGATTTTTCAGCTTCTTCCAATAAAAGAATGTTGATTAAAAACGCTTGCTTTTTCATTGTATTAGCACATTCCGGGCGAAAAAAAGAGTTCTGTTGATAACGCCTCAACAGGTCCAATAGAAAGGTTTATAAAATTCACTCATATTTTTGCCACAACTTCTTCTATTTGGCGTAACGTCCTACGCGGACATGCCGGCCTATACAGGCTTTCGAGACATAATTCATTACCACGCAGCCTGATAGTCAATCTTTGCTACGGAGGGACGGTCCATTTGGGGCTTGAAACCATAGAGGGCATGTTATTGGGTCGTTCGAGTTGACGACTGTACCACGGGACCGCCCCTTTGTGCCACAAACCCTACTTTTTTTGTTCGAGCAGCCCTGCATCGATATTTTAATGACTGCGTCCATATTTAATACGGGTATGATTGAAGACGGAAAGCGATGCGTGTGGCTCATTATTTTAAAAACATGCAAAATTGTACCCATCCAACAGACTTCTATAGGTGATGCTTAATTTTTAAATGAAATTGACCATTCCATGAAACTGACCACTCTTGAAAAGACACACGAAAGAAAAAAGAGCCTTACTATTTTCCATTAGCAAAAGCAGAACCCATTTCCCATTGGAACATTTCTAAGAGGATTTCAATTTCACATGAACAATTACACGATTTTTTTTTTACAAAATTGTTCCATTGTGGTAATTATTTTCATGCTTTCAGATCACGCACGGAAAATACATGCATAATAAGAAACGTGAAAAGTAAAATTACTTGTAGTAAAATGGGTAAATATCAGTTTACAAGTCAGTAAATATTTTGTTCCACATCGGAATGTAATATTTTTTTCTTGTGTGTATAATGTGTAATAATCACTATTAATTAACTTTATTACTTCACTTCAAATGAGCTTTCTTCCATTGATAAAATTTGTTTGCAAACAATCAGTAACGTTCCTACCGTCAGTATCATAAACGCTTAAGTGCATTTCAATTACTAAAGAAACATATTAAACTCCCATCGTATAAAAACCGAACACCAGTAACACGACAAAACCTGCATCCCTCCCCTCTTAACCCACCCACAACATACGGCCGATATAGCTCACCAGCCCCCAGCCTCGAAACACGTCCCGTCCGGCGCCGGCCGAAAACCAAACTTTGCGCGCTTAAACGATTCCCCTTAACCGTATTAACCCCTCAGCTGCAGTGGCGCCGCTACCGAAACGATCAAACTCAAACTTACACCGGCTTCACCGCCACCTCGACCATGCTTGCCCCATGTTGCCGGCCGTGGAAATCGACACAAACCACCATCGATGCCACCGCACCACCGATCGCTTGCCGCAGCACACTAATTTGATTATTGAGGAAATCTGTCCGTTTACCGAACCGAACGACGCCGGGGAATCGACCTCGGGGCAGGTTCAGGCCATGTATATGCGCGCGTGTGTGTGTGTGTGTGTGTGTGTCGTAAGGGGGATAACAATTTCCCCCAGCGCGAAAGGAAAAGGCGAAACGACACGATCTAAGGGCAGAACATGAAGGAAATAGCAACGGACCATCAGACCAAAGGAAAGAAAAATGAGCCACACCGACGGGCAAACTTCGATCGAGCTTCGATATCCGGGGGTTAGATTGAGGGAAGAACGAAGAGGACAAAAACACATATAAAGCAATTTCCCTTTCCCCCTCACGCAAGCTCCCCTTCAACAAACTTTGAGCAGGTGGCAGGTTTTCTCTAACACTTTGCAGCACGTTGGCTTTCCTGCTGGCCCAGCGTTCCAGGAGGTTTCCAACCGACGGACACTGCACTGGCATTGTTGGGCCAAAGGAAGAGGTGAACAACACTGTCAAACGCTTGTGCTCTGGTTCTGGTACCGCACCTGGTACACCTGAAAAATTGCTCCCCGTTTTTACCTTTCACCGACCGTGGAGATGGTCACTGTGAAAGGTCATTTTTCCACCTTCCAAGACAGTGTACGTCGGGACAGAAGGGACAGAGAGGACCCCAGGGCCGGATTGGGGGCAAAACCCATCCGGTGCCCGTACGTTTACCCTGGTGCTTATATTTCATTCCTTCCGACGTACTGGGGCGTCCCGGTGGCGACTGCAACCACCACCAACATCAACAGCAGCAGCAGATAGCACGTCCGGCAGAGTGTGAGTGCTCCGGATTCAGGTACACTCGCACCCTCCCACGTGGCTGCATGTCCGTGGGAAGTGGGTAGGTGCATTAGCCACAAAACAGCGCAAAAAAAGAGGGAGCCATCCTGACGATCCACTGGCAAAGTGCCTTCGGGCTGTACACAGGGTCGTAAGTATGCTGGCATGGTGCGTTCCGACCCGCGCGTTCGTGGCAACTCCCCCCCCCCTCCTGTCCAGATGACGAATGTGGTCGACACGGTACGGCGCGATGTTTCCCCGTGGCATCACACGTTGACAGGTATCGCGCCCGGTCGCTCGCATTGTGGCTTCGTACCACGTACGTCCTTGCGCCCGCTCCTTGCGCAGCCACAGTGATGTCGTTAACGCTGCTGGAGCTGCTCGCAGTGGTGGTTGGGGTGGTGGATTAAGCTTCCGAGCTAGGGGAGTCCGAGCCAAAGACTGATGAACGGCAACAGCGCGAACCGGGCGCGAAGAGGAAGGCCGCCACGTCCCTTCGGGGCAAGGCGGGTTGCAACCAGGACGAATGTCGTTCATGTGTCGGGTGGCACGAGCGTCAGTCAATTTCTGGAACGGACAACCGTCACACACAAAGCTCGCCCGGCCCGAGACAACGTTTTCGCACATCGTCCTCGCCAGCGCACAGTGGGCAGTGAGTAGCGTACCGGTACGGCATAAAGCTGCCAGCACTTTGCCACTCCCGGGTCGGTCGGGTGAAAGAAGGAAAGGAGTTGGGAAATGCTCGTGAAGTGGACGTGTCGGTTCGAGGCTATCGTGCACGTCGGAGCGGGAAGGTGATGGTGCCATCCGGAACGATCTAATGCTTGCGCCCGGGGCACCGGTGGCGCGACGGTGCGGGCCCAGGAGTATGGGATGACCCGACGACCGTGCT
This sequence comes from Anopheles gambiae, assembly GCF_943734735.2. NCBI lineage: Eukaryota > Metazoa > Arthropoda > Insecta > Diptera > Culicidae > Anopheles > Anopheles gambiae. The sequence goes on along the minus strand of NC_064602.1, from coordinate 19,250,393 downwards.
GATGGTGTGATGCTCGCAACCGGGCACTGCTGCTGCTGTTGCTGTTGCTGCTGCTGCCGGTGCTGGTTGGGAAACGTCCAACTAGCTCCATTCCGGTGTCGACCCATGCTGTGCCGGGGATCTTCCGGGCCGGTTCGTGGTTTGCGAAGCACGTTTGCTCGTTTAGCGCTTACCGTTCTTACCGATGTGTTGCTGATCGGTCGTCCCGGGTCAGAAAAGCATTGAAATTAAGTCGTTTATTCTGGGAGAAAGAATTTTCCACGAAATTTGGTTTTGTTTCATTAAAAACAATCCTCAGTAATATTGAATATTATTATTTTGAGTATTATATGTCAAAATACGAAATATTATTCGTCACAGAATAGAGAATTTTTTCGAAAGACAAGGTTTTTCGAATAATAATATCATTTTTGCTATCTATTTGCTATACTATCGAGAAAAACAATTTAATTTTCTTATTTATGTTTCGTGAACAAAGCATTAAGTGTATCCATAATATTTATAAAAATTAATAAAAATAAGTAAGATAAGTATAGAAGGGAAATTTTAGGTATTAGTACTTTTCTTACCAATTAGTGCACTGAAACATCTAAAATAAGGTTTGGTTAGGAAAGCGGAGTTAGAAGAGCGTTTTTATTTCAATAATATTCAATTAGATTTATTTTAAATAACTTTCTTTCTGACAGCTCGATAAAATGATTGTGTACGTAATGTTCCACTGTATTTAACTGGATGTTACGTTTGATTGATATATCAAACTTTCGAAGAGATCGAATTTCACAAATAAAAACCAAATCAAGGCTCTATATGCTTTCAATTTAAAGGGCAAATTTTCTACCAAATCAAAAAAGAAAACTACAAAAATGCTGGTACACTCTGGACAAAAATAGACATGTATTCTTTCAAATAAAAACACAAACAAATAAAATACTTCAAATTTTAATTCTTAAACACTAGAGGAATTTCAACTAGAGTTATTGCTTTAAACAGCTTTAAACTTAAAGTCATAAAATTGTAACTATTATTATTATTATTTAGCAAAAAGTCTGACATAAATTATTTTTAACAAAAACTGAATGTCCCTTATTTCTGTAATAATGATAATATAACGATAAAAAAGCCATAAATGTTAGATAATTTCAACTAATTTTTTATTGAAAATATAGAACATTTTATGCTTTCTTTTCAAATGCTTGAATAGTCCCTCTAGGTGTTTGACCGCACGGCACCGTTGCAGCAGATTTCTTTTTTCTCACCAATACCACCACCGCCACCACCATCACCTCAACCACGTATCCATACGTTCCGTCGGGAGCGTTGTATGTTTGGTTTGCTGTTTTTCCCTCGACCTTTTCCGGAGGAAAATCTTCTGCCCTGTACACACCTCGCCTTGTCCCTCCCCCCCCCCCCCTCCATGCATGCTACATCGAACGAGCACGACGACAACGACGTTAGGCTACGTCGACACTTTTCCGCACACTTTTCCAACCCTGGGATGCCCCTGTGCCACCCCCAGCCGGACGCAATGCTGGTGTGCTGATGCTACAGCTACTTTTCCGAAACCCGTTCCATTTCCCAAGGCTATCATCGGGATCATCAGTTCTCGCTCGCTCGCTGTGGACGTGGGGTGGAGGTGTTGTTGTCGGTGTGTGTGTGTGTGGCACCACCTTCTCTCACTCCTTCCCGAGTGGCGCTTCCCACAAAGGGTAGCTGCCCATCCCCAGTTTCGTGGGAGCTGGCTTGCTGGCTGGCTTTTACCCGACCTCTTTACCCCGTCCCCCCGCCCCCCTCGGTTTGCTCCCCATACCCCCACACCTCTCTCTCCTTTTTGTCACACTTGTAGCCTTTCAGCGTGGCAGCGCCGTGCCAGGGTGGAACGTTCGCCGCACGCAATCCCGTTTGCTGCTTCCGGCTGAATTTCCCACCCGGAATTACCTCACGCTTCCACGCTTCAACCCAAACCCTCGCCGACCCGGTGCGGCAGCTTGGCAAGCAGAGGCGGGAAAACAATAAAAAAGCAACTCCAACATGCGACCCACACCCGACCCCGACTCGACCCGTGCACGCCTGGGGCGGGGTGACCGGAATAAAGGCTGCTTCTCTGTCCGTTCGTTCGTCCGTCCGTCCGTTCACGACCTACCGTCATCGGAGCCCGTTGTCCCGTTTGGTCGGGGGGTGGAACGGGAAATCCTTATAGATTTCCCCTTGTTTCCCCTTTTGTTATCCGGGCTGACCCGCTGACCCTCGCCTCGCTGTCGTTTTGACCGTTCTACGCCCGTTGGTGCGGGCTCCTGCCGGGCCGAAGTTAAGCAGCTTTGGGTCTTATTGTAGTCGTCGTCGTCGTCGACGTCCCCTGGCATCGCTGCCGTTGACGGCGCTAACGCTGGAGTGCTTTTTACGAGACGCACGCGAACGCAGGCAAAGGAACGGCAAAGCTAAGCCAAGTCTTGTGGACAAATATTCGTGGACAGTCGCAGACGGAGCCGGCTCGGTTTCGCTCTGCGTTTGGGGTTGCCTTCTCTGGCTGGCTCCGTACGATTGTGCGGCCAATAATGGGGTTTCCATCGAACCGGGTTGTGTGGCCGTGAGCGTGTGTGTGTGTTTCTATTGTATCCGTGTTGGTTGTGCTTTTCTTGGTTTGGATGGATAAAAATAAAAATCCGCATTCCCACGGCTGGTCGATTGCTATCGACGCAAGCGATCGCTCGCGCTGGGATGTGAAATAAACGCCTCCTCGTTTGAAAAGGAGTTAAGCAGCAGCGGTAGCACGGGGAAAGGAAACCGGAAAAGGGCTGCTAAGCAGGCAGGCTAAACACGTGGTGGAATATAAATGGTCACAGGAGTTTTCTTTTTGCAGCAAAACGGTTACACGGAATTTTCCAGGAAGAGAAACTTAATTTGCTCATTTTGCCAGCGTATTGCTTTCCGGTGGAAGATTGAACCAATCAAGCTCTCTATTTATATGGTTTTTGGTGGCAAACATATTGCATGAAACTCGCTTCGAGAAAGTCTTGAAAGAATGAAGTTTAAAGAATAATGGGGCTTTCACGATACTAGCCAGCTTGTTAATAAGGAGTTCAAAGATTTGGTGGCTGAAATCGTGAGGCAATATCAATGCCAAGTCCAGTAACAAACGATTAACTTTGAATCCAACGAACGTAAGTTCGTACATTGAATAATTGCAATGCATAATATTGCTATGAACAAACTAGCATGCTATACAGTTTCCGTTTTTGTCATTAAGGCGTAGTTTCTGGCATTTTCTCCATGCAAATTGCTGCATCTCGGACATACTCGGTTTATGACGATTAATTATTTCGACAAATTCAAGGTTATTATTTTATTGCTGTAAGTGCTTGTAGATTCTGAGATAATTGTTTTTGTGATGGTTATTGTAACTCGATGTTGTAAATAGAGGTTAACAAGTAATGGGAAATGTATTGTTGCTTGTTCAAAAGACAGAGTAACTATTCTAGAACTTGTCTAATTAACACAATTATTTGCACTTGGTTTATTCCAGAGATAATTATTATATCCTGGACGACTTGAGTAAATCTAACGACTTACAGGGTTTCCCATAATTTAATTGTTGGTTCCCGTAAATTTTTGGATTCGTCTCGTTCCCACGAGTTAATAGAATCGTCTCATTGCAAATCAATGAAACATAAATTTCTGGAAAAACGCTAAATAAATCGTAGCAACGAACCAAACAAAGAAAAGGAAGCATTCAAACATTATCCTGCATCGCATATTCCCAACAAGTTATCAAACATTGGATCTCATCAGCTAATTTCTACTTCCAATTTGTTCACTGGATACTGGACAAAAGAAATGCTTACATAATATTTTTCGTGAAAACTAGAAAAATCCTCTAAACTAGGTAAGAGTAACCCGAGGCTCTGAGTTGAGCATCGTCTATGCGGTCCGCGGAACTTTAAATTTACTGTATTGACGATTTATAAATAATTTTCTTACCTTGAAAATCCCAAGTTGGATAACGGATAAATTTGTATTCAGCATACAAAATTCAACAGAGAGGTGCTTAATAAAAATGACAACAGCTTATACATTTAGCAAGTACACTGCAAATGACGAAGAAGAGGAATTCAATAATGGAGTGAATCCACAAATCAGGTGGTCATAGAAAATGTTCAATTTTAGAACAACAGTCTTGCTATATAAGTGACGACTAACCCCACACATTCCTGTCAATGCCTCATGCTCACTCAGAAATATAAGAGAATGGACTCCTCTTTTCCCATCCCGTTCGTTCAACACTTCATAGCGGGGGTAAATGTAATTATCTTAAGTGTAACAGAGCCAAACACTAGTCCTTTCTAATGCCACTTTATTTGTTTCTTCCCTACTCAACACTCGGTCTGTCATCACGATCCCCAATCACCATCCACAGACACAGTGCCCCCTAAAGCCCCCGACAAAACCCGTACGTACGGAAACGGAAAATTGATTCAGTACTCGATTTTATCTCGTTGACATTTTCATTACACCTCTGTCCGCTCGCTCCCCTCGCTGGCACAAAGAAAACGTACATAAATCAAACAGAATCAGACTTCCTCGGCATTCTTGCCGCTTTCGATGGCTCAATTATTTGCAAAATAATCAATAAACTCATAACTCCTTACAGGATGCCCGCCCAAGAAAAGGGGAAAACACGCGTGTGCGTGTGTGTGTGTGTATCAATTTCTTCACCCAACATCCCACTCAAGCAGACAAGTGAAACTCGGTGTAACTGTCAATTAATTGGAAGGGTCAAACTCGTCGTGCTTTGGATTTGACTGGGGGTTTCGGGCAGGATGATATCGATTTCACCCGCACACTGTCAATCTCTGGTAAAGATTTTGATGAAAATGTCCGATCGATGCTTCGACCCTGCCCAGCACCACCGCCCGCAAATGGAATGAAATCGAAAACAAAGGGGTTACCCCGGGTTACCAGGCACACGCAACTGGCCTGCTCCTTTAGTATTCACCGGCCGGGGGGTATGGTTGCTGTTTGCAAATCCTCGGAATTAGCCTCGTGGTAAAGATATGTCTCTCCCATCCCACAACGCTCCAACACGCTTGACATATCTCGAGCAAGAAATCACCCCAACGAGCATAACGATCCGTGGAAAGCCTGCCTCCGCGCTCCAGGTGGAATTCTTTGCTCCGGCGAGCGACCGAGGCGCCGGATCGCATAAATCATGCCCTGCCATGATAATGGTCGGTGACGATGGCCATATCAACCGCCGGTGGTGCGGCCGGTTTCGGTCGGCCCTCGAGGTGACCATGCAAATACATACCACTTTTGGAGGGAGGCTGGCTGTGGCTACCGAGCAATAGTCGGCGCTAAGTAGGGCCGATCCCTTCGCTGAGCAGGCTTGCAGATGATGATGACGATGGTGGATAAAATGATGGCATCGCTGTACGGGCGTCTGTGCACGTGTGTGTCACCCCGGGGGCGCTCTAATTCTGACACGTTCCATGTTGGAGGCTTGGTCCTTGTGTACCATCCATCCTCTAGCCTTCCCCGCGCACAGCCGTGTCTCATTATCTATGTAGTGCTTCGCGCGCTCCTATCCCGCCCGACCGGTGTCGATAATTTCCAACCTCACGCATCGGTGGTGAAGAAGGTTTTGGTCGTCCCCGGGCCGTGGTTCCTCGGGCGCATTCATCATCAACGCGCAACGCCCGGTCTGACGGCCAACCGTTGACAGACCCGAGATCGTGTGCCCGTGTGATGTGTACCGTGATGTGGGGCGAATGCTTACGCCCCATTCCACAGGGCTTGCAGAGCTTGGAGCGGATGGTTGGAAAGGGGGGGGGGGGGGGGAAGAAACAATTGCAGCCACACATTCGCACGTTCCGTGTCGTGTCGGTAGCGCTGCCACACCACGCCAGATGATGGATGAGTTCCTGGATGAAGCGACTCATGCCACCATTCCGGACCGAAGCGATGCAGCAGCGCAACTCTGTCCGAAACGAAGACGTAAATGGCCCACTCCATGGTACGGTGGCCCTTTTGCCAGGCGGGCGGGCGCCCGAAGGGTAATACCTGCGGATTGCAAGAATGAACTTCTTGGTCGAGCTCTCTAACCTCATTTGTCCCGCCGAACCCGGGAGCACCCGGGTAGTAGTAATCCTATCGCCGCACCAGATGCGTGCCTTTGAGGCATACACAAACGCACACACACACACACACACAGAGTGGGGGAGATAAAGTGGACGGATACACCGAGCGTGCAGGGAAGACGCATCGTTGCGCGTCCTCGTCGGCAGCAGCAGGCAGCAGCATCCGAGCAGGACATCCGGGAAGCATCCAACAAATGAGGCTCCATCCGCACGGGACCTTCCATTCCCGGGGCTTTCATTCCGGGCTTATGAATTCCATTCACCTTCCCTCCCCGAACCACTTACCCTAAATGCCCTTTTTGCCACCACCACCACCACCACCACCCGAATGTGTGCTTTCCACCGTCCGCCGTGCAAGGATGACTCGAGACGAGACGAGATAGAAGCACACCCCGAGCAACTCTATCCATCCTAACGACTGGCGTGCACTCTGCTCTGCCAGCATGAACGGTCGCTACTGGTTGCTACTGGTGATGTCGTGATGTTTTGTGTTTGCACGGGCTGGATGGAAGGGTGGGTTTCGGGCTGTGTCAAAAAGCGGATGCTTTTGTGTAGATGCCGCAGTCTGTGTGTGCGCTTTACGGTAGGATGAATCCGCCACCAGGGAAAGTTATTTTTGTTTAGCTGGAAAGTTGCGCCAGTGGGGAGGATTTGCGGTGGAGGGGGTTGGAGCGGAGAAGGGTTGCTTTATTTAATTACTGCAACGCACGGTGCAGTTGGGTACGGTCGTACGGCCTTACGGCGCTGTTGCTTGCCGCTCTTTGTTGGATAAGTTTTGTAAGCTTTTTTTGGAAAAAGGTTCAATCAATGGAATTTCAATGCACTACTGAATTCGGTGTGGCTGGTTTATGAAAATCATGTTCTATTTAATTTAGAGTCCATTTATTACATATTTCAAAATACCGTAATCGGTGAACTTCATTCCAAAGTAAGGTAATTTACAGATTATTGCTTTGAATATATTACTCAATCCAAAATTCAATACTAAGAACGAATCAGAATATGTCAATTTTAAAGATACATTTAGATAAAATAACTAACTGATTCTACAATAAAAAGAAACAAATCAAATGTCTACATGCATAAGAAATATAAGTATGAAAATAAAGTGGTTAATAAACAATGGAGGTTTAGTTCATACAAGTAAATAAAACTTACAAATGAATGATGAAAGTATGAAATAATACAAAGAGATGAAAGAATAAACAAGCAAAAAAACAAAAATAAGTAAAAGAACAAAAAAGCAAAATAAGGGGAATAGCATAAGCATAAACTAATATTTACAAAGTTGATACTGACAGAAGATATAGAAATTTCACTATTGTATTAAAAACTATTAGGAGAAAAAATGACAATATAAAAAAGTGTGATGAACTTATGAAAAAATCATGAACATATGAAACAATAAAAAAATAATGCTAATAAAAGATGAATTAGATGACAAAAGAACAGAAGCAGATGAAATAATTCAATGAAAATGATGAAACAAGTCAATTCTAACAAAAAAGCGAAAAGTAAAGCAAGAAATAAACAATAAAATATGCGCACACCAACACGAACCAAACATGAGTAATATTAAAATAACAAAAGTATGAATAAAAACGATTTACATTCCACAGTTGTATTGCGATTGATTTTTCATCTATTAAAGAACCATTAACCAGCGAAAGCAATGCTCCAATCCCACTATCATCCATCCCAGGCGTGGAAGGAGCACGGTCTCGCTGAGCAAGTGCAAGCCTCGTGCCTCGATCGACACTGGCTCAAATAAGTGGCGATGGCGTGATGGAATAAAGTTCATGCCCCAGCTATCAGCACAGGACCGGGCCGGGCGTATCAACAGCGCAGATCGTCACCCAACAACGCGCCGGTTTTCCCCGTTGCTCCATGCAGCCGCCTGCCTTCAATAAGAAACAGTCTTCCTCGCTGCGGGAGTGGTGTAGCACAGCGCACCAGGCACACGATGGTGGCTCACAAAGCACAACCTCCCCCACCGAAAACCATCAACAGCAGCAGCAGCAGCAGCAGCAGCACGGAGCGTCGGTTCGGAGCGAATTGGAAGGATAAAGTGCATAAATTATGTATGCGACTATGACACGCTTCTTGTGCAGCCTCGCGTGTCCTGTGTGCATGTGCGGGTTGAAGCGGACCGTGCCGGTGTACGTGCCGACGCAAGCAGCCCACACAGTGTGTGTGTGTGTATGTGTCGGTCGGTGGGCACAACGGTTGGAAATTTGTGCCAACGATCTGCCGCCATGTGCTCCGGTGGGAGAGCGTTACGACTCGCTGCTACGGTACGGTATCGCCAACCACCACCGATGGTGGCACGTGGGAAACAATCCCAAAGGCAGGTGGGCTCTTACTCCTCCCACCCTCTCCACATCCTCCATTTTGTACCGGAGGCACTCGGCAAGCGTTCGAAAACTGAAGCAGAAGTCAAGGAGTGGCACAGACTGTCGCTAAACGGAAGTCTTTGGTAGCGATTCGTAACAGCTTGCCCCGGCCACTCGACCATTCCGCCTCAGAGAGGGTGACGGTACGGGCGGTTCGATCGAAAGGGAGGGAAGGGGATGAAGTTTAAGATTTATTTGTGGCACTCTGGTACGCATCCGTACGTACGGGACCGGGGAGGGGGGGGGGAAAGGAGCAGCTTTGGAGTCGAAAACCACCCACCGGAGCCCAACGGGCCGGTTCTACACATCGAGCGTATCGATTGGCAGCGTGGCGGTGGCTGTCGAAAGTTAACTGACAGCTTGTCGCAACCCTGGCAACGATGAAAACCTGTGCGGTGGTAACTTCGGGCAACTGTTCCTGCTCGGGCTTGGCAATTCGCACGACCAATTCCCCACAGGCAGGCACCTGTTCTTCCTGCCCTGATTGGTGTGCGATGAACGCGTGCGATGCGACTTTCTTCTGTGCACACGAGCGCGGTGGGCACACGCCATCCGTGCAGTCTGGTGACAATCGCTGGCATCGAGTGGTTTAACTTATTTTTAGCCGCCACACACACCCCCCCCCCTCCCCCCCCCCGCCCGTCAATAAATTATCGATCGAGAGTGGTGTTCGCGAGGGAAAAGTTTGGCCAGGCAGTTTTGCCTCGCCGACTCACCGGGCTTGAAACGTTCCCATCGAAACGATGCGCTTTTCCGGAGCTGCTGCATGTTGCTGCACTCGAGATTGAATGCGCTTCGGCAAAAAGGCACAAGGTTCGCCAAAATCGTGGCGTAAAGTTTTCGTGTGCAAGATTGAACAAGTTTTTAATGCCATTCCCTGCAAGTGGTGCTCGTGGTGAGGCTGAGACTGCCCGAGCGGATTATATCGGGAGGTGATAAAGCAAGGATTATTAATAGATGACTGAGCGTTTACCGGGTGTTGTGATTTCTGAAGTGTTTATCTAATGAACTGTTTAAATGTTTTTTTTCATTATACCAAAAAACAAAAACAAAAATTATAAAAAGAACAAACCTCATCGACAACTCGCCGTGGATTTTTCAAACGAGCCATTGTTTTTGTTAGCAGTTCTACTAAATATCGAACAAAAAAGCCTCGGGTGCCCATTATCGCGTCCATGCTCATGTATATTTGAGTTTTTGGGACAATGTTTCAAATACAATGTTCAAATACAAAACAAACTATACGGTACTGAAATGCAAAGCATTTTTTTCGGCTACTCATTCGCAACCCGCTCAATAAGGCCCTTCGACGAAGAGGATAGTAGTGACAGTGTGGGGCAAGGTGCTTACAAATCGAAACACCGAATGGGTCTGACATGTTGATGTTGATCGTCGTACGCACCGGAGGCAAAGGGGGGGGGGGGGTCGCGAAGGGTTTTCTCCCCTACACTGCGTTTGGCAAGTTTGTTTTTCTCATCAGTAGTGCAATGCATCTCGCCCGGTCGTTGGAACGGACGGTCCCGTCGCCTGTGGGCAGTGATAGCTGCATGTATTATAAAAACAAACCGCCCTGTTTTTACAATTTCATTTGCATTTTGCTTCGCGTCTGGTATTGGCAATGACAAATAGGGTTTTTTTTCGTTTGTGGCTCAAAAAAAATGATGGCATGAGTTCGGGTAACGTTTTGGGCTGCGTTTGTTTGCGAATTATTTTACGCTTTATTAGACTTAAGGGTTAACCACACCGGAATCTAAAAAGTGACTGTAAAGAAAATAAATAAAATGAAAGGGAAACAGGGATGACAAACATTCCATCACATAAAGTAAATAAGAGTTAACCATAACGGAGTTTAAGCAGCAATTAAAAAGAAAATAGATAAATGGTAAAAGGAATTAAAAACACTCTATCACATAAAGTAAATAAAGTAAATTGGAAAGGTACAGCTGCAAACCAATCGTTTTAATAACCCATGCATTATTTATCAAGCAATTTAAAAGGAAATATGAATAAGATAGACTATACGACATTTAGATTTGAGCAGAGGCTTATTTAGGGCTCAATTTCGCGGGCTGGAAATGCAAACAATATTGGCATCATTTCATTAAATTAGATTATATTTGTGACTTAGGTGTACAGATAGAAAGTAGATTGACCTTTAAAGATCACTATGAGTTATGTATTTCAAAAGCTCTTCGTTTGTAAGGATTTGTCTTACGTGTTGGAAAGGACTTTAGTGATCCATATACCGTAAAATCCTTATATTGTGCTATAGTTAGGCCTGTTCTAGAGTTTGCTTCAATAATATCGATACCAACTCAAAAATACAGAATTGAACGGCTAGAATCAATCCTAAGAAAATTCACACGCGCCCTGTGGTACCGTCTGGATTGGTCTCGTGACGCTCCTTATCCCTGCTACCGTACCAGGTGCCTACTTTTTTAACTGGAATCCCTCGAACACAGGCGAATGACAGCTCAGTGCACTTTTTTACATAAGCTCATTAGCGGATACATTGACGCCACGTCCATTCTAAAAAAAAATCATTTTCAGGCCGCTAGCAGGAGTTTAAGGCCACGAACTCTATTTAGCACTGAATTCAGGACAACGGAATTTGGCTCCAAAGACCCTTTACTTCTAATGGTAAATGCGTATATCTCTTTAAACAATGCTGTCGATCTTAACGATAGTATAATAATCTTAACATGATTCTTCGAGGCACGTATTGACGATCAGAAGCATTAAGTTATTTATTTATATATTTATTTACCGTTTTCACGTTCGTCATAGCTACCTGATTGTAATTCGTCTTATATGATGATAATTTCAATAAAGTCCATTATTAGCCAGTATATTGAAACATTAAAAATAGTTATGTAGGCCAGTCTAGGCTAGATGACTTAAATAAATAAATAAATAAATAAATATACTTTAACCGACCGAGAATTTAATAAACAACAACAGTTTTTTAGTTTGGTTGTCGGGTTTTTTAATAACATCTTTAATTCTTTGATCTATTTTTGAAAGCCATTATGAAGCTAAACAGCAGCCATTATTAAAATTAAAGATAATGTCTTACAGATTATATTCCAGGATACTAGTTTTTTTTGTAGTTTATGTTGTTATCAGTCATGATTTGTCAGTTTCAATGTTGATCAAGTTAAGAACTGTTGGCAATCTACAAAAAGCATACCTCAAAAATAAAAAAAACATTTAAATGTCACTTTACTTTAACGCGAGCTACAACATCTATGAGAGTGCTTTTTTCTCTTCCGACCAATATTAAGAAAATGGGAATATTATCCAAATATTTAATGACCAACATTACAGCAATATATTAAGCATTATGTTTTAAATTTGTTGCGTTTCTTTTCTAATAAAACAAGAAAGATTTTAACTACACTATTCAAACGTTTTATTTAGTATACGTAGCAAATTAAACAGTTTTTTTGTAGAAAGTGTTGCACAACATAAACAAGTGTATCTGACTTTATTTAAGTAATAAAACCAATCAATAAAATTGCGTTTATATATGAATCGTGCGTTGAAAAAGAGCAACCACTACAAAACAATAACTTACAACGTACGTCATCGATATAATAACGCCCGCAACAATAAAGTGCGTACAATCGCTGCGGCAAAACAGGCAAAACAATGCACCACAACAACAACAATAACAGTACATGCAACTCTTACCATTTGGTTGAAATATTTAATAATAAAGTACAAAAATCACACCACCCACTCTAATTACAACGTTCCCAACTATGAATAGTAATTCCCATCGAACGAGTTTCACTCGCACCCATGCTCTTTACGGCCCTGCGGCGTTAATTAAGCTTGAACGCATGCTGCTAAACAAAAGCATCTTTCCATCGGCAAATCGAGCTTGCACGGGCTACCATCACTACCTTCCCACTGCTGGTGCTGCTGGTTTGGCTTTTCATTTCCCAATTGGTGCGCTCCCCTCCCCTCATTAGCCACATGCCACAGGGAGCGCAGAGTGCAATATTGTTTTAAACTGCAGCCCACAAGGGAGTTCGTTGCACGCACCAAACATCCGGTGAAAACAAATTTCAAACAAAACGAAACAAAAACACACACACACACACAAACCCCCTGCCAAAACTCATTGTGCTCGATTGGTCCCAAAGCACGCCGCGGACGTCAGGCTCGCATGGGACAAGGGATATTGATTGCGTGTGCGTCACACGGCCCTGTCGCGACGGATATTATTGCAATTATTATTGCCGGAACGGCTTCATCGGTACAGTTACCCAGAAGGGGTTGAGCATGGTTTGGAATGGGGAACGGAGAGAAAAACGTGGGATAAACGGTACCAGTTTGCAGTAACGCTCGACGATGATTACAGCAGCCCGGTCCGTGTGCCATCGCGTTAACGGTTCCATGGGTGGGCAAACGAGACACACACACACAAGCACGCGCACACGGATACAGCAACAGTAGTGAGTGAATATGGAGAAAAACAAACTGACACAAAAGATGTGGATGGGGGGGGGGGGGGGAGGACAAACAAAAAAGAAAAACAAGCAAATCAGGCTACCTCAAATGGGCACGCTCGGGGTTTGTCCGACGGAATGGTATCGTCCACAGCTTCCCCCAGTTATACCGAGGGTGGGAAGGGGTAGGGTAGGGTACAAGCAGCAGGAAAAAAAAGATAGTCAACGGACGGAACATAATAACGACATCAAGCCAAACATGGACGGACGCGAAGGGCAATCGCAAACAAGGGCGCATAAACTGCGCCGGGGCAAAAACCGAAAGCACGCCACGAGCAACGCAAAACAGCCCGAAAGAGAGAGAGAGAGAGCGAGAGAGAGTGGGATAGAAAGAAAGAGAAATAAACCCCCTTTTATGAGGGGGGAGAACGGGAAAGGAACTACGGTTCAGCAGTGATGGGTGTCCTGCGGTGGGGCTTTTTTATGACGCCTCCGTCCCAACAATCCGCGTGTGGTGTGGATGAAATTGCTCGCTCTACCCATCCACCCCCATCGGTGGCAATAACGAGGACGCAGGACGGGCGGTACAGAGGGGTTGTGGGAGCACAGCTCAACGACCCAACGACCACAATCAAGCAGTCCTTCCCACTCCCACCCCATAACCATAACCGCCAGCGAACGATGGTGGCGCAATTTATTGGTGTGATGGAGGCGCCCAGCCATCGTCGCTGGGTTCGTCCGTTGTGGGGGCGAACAACCGGCCCGCCCCAAACCATCGACGCCAACGGTCGTGCCGGCGAACCGAAATGATTCAAACGGTCTACCTTCCCACTCTCTCCTTCCGCGTGGAATGACAGTCTCGTTCGGCAAACGATGTCCATCCTGTGGGGAAGGCGCCGCGCGCCCGGGGAAGCCTTGGGAAGCGAAATTCAATTGGCTTTTAAACTAATGGGTAAATAAAATTGAATAAATGCGTCCGTCGGAAATGGGTGGAGCGAAATGGGGAGACAACATTTGGGGGAGAGGGGAACGGCAGGGGTAAAAAAACGAATGTGCCGCAGGGAAAAAAATACGAGAGGGCAGAAACAATTTGCATGAAAATGAGCGGCGGGACACATGGAAGGTATGCCACCTTTTTGCCATCCATTAGGGGGGTGGGGGGGGGGGGGTTGGTGGCAGGAAAGAGGATGAGTTGGGGTAGGGAAGGAGATTGATGTATCGCCTGGTCAACGTGGGGATGATGCACCCGCAGGGACGACAGTGTCTAGTCGGGCTTCTGGGACTGGTGACGCGTGGTGCGTGTGGGCAAACGTGGAAAATTAAACACTGCAAATGTACGCAATGTAATAGAGTGGATTGAAATTGAATAATGCTTCACACTATTTTTCTTCCATTTCTGCTCGATGCAACTTATGCTAGGTTTTGCAAAAAACTTAGCGGCGTTGTGTATGAGTTTAATATTTAATATCCATTACGAGCTAAGACGAACACAGGGAGCTGAAGTCCAACTAAATATGAAAAAATGTTATTTATTTAATTCAATAATCTTGATCAGCAGGTAAGCATAAAGTATACCACAGAAATATGACATTAATTGTGAAATGTATTCCATCCTGTGGAAAACTCTGAGGACTTACCAAAACAAAATTGTGCTGACTGTAGCAACAGCAATTGTAATCAGATAAGAGTAATTTTGAATCATGTTCAACGTACCCTAAACAAATCTCCTTCGAATAATGATCATCACTGGCTGAAACACAAAAAAAACTGATGATATTGCGAGCTAACATCGATCAACTTAACACTGTGAGGACTTATTTTTACTCTTTATAATATTCTGCAATCCTAACAACTCATCTTAGAATCATTTTTTTACTTTTTTCCGTCAGCTTTTAAATATAGCAATTAAATAACACCTAACACAAATACAGTGAAGCCCCGTTTGTCCTGATACCTTTTATCCGGCTGTCCGTTTATCCGTGCTGTTGAGAAATGACAGTTCAATACAAAGATTGACATTGCGTACTGAGGAGGATATTTGAAATGACGGTTATCAGAGCATATTGTCATAACAAACAACGCTATAATTCATGGTACATTTCAAATATTCTCATTGGTAAAACGTGAATTTAATAAAACTGGCTAGGTTTTACCAAAAAATAATAAAAATTAAATAAAACAGGAATTTGTGATGCAATATACATTCGGTTCATTATCCGGGTCAATCGAGTGTCCGAGTGAGGTCCAATCCCGATGAGCCCGGATAAACGGCGCTCCACTGCAATTCAACAAAACAGAATTCCAGTTTCATTCGAGGTGTATCATTTGGGGACACTGTTTTGGAGATGTTGATCATTTAATTTAAATTCGTTGGGTTTGTTTACTTGAAAAAATGAATAAAACTCCTTACATTTCTATTGACTATGTTAAACTTCGTTTAAGCCTGAGGTCCAAGGCATCTAGAACATATAGCCTTCTTAGCAAATTATTTAGCAAACTAAGCATTATAATTTATTTTCTTCTATCTTGAAACTATTCAGATGAGTTGTATATCGTGAATAGAATATGGATATTAGGAGCAATAGTTACCGGAAAAATAGAAACTTTACAAAAAGGTGGAAATTGCTTTCGCAAAAAAATATATATATTTACAGTCCAATAACATAATTTCAATTGGACCGTTCCTCCTGAATAAAAATAAAAACGAATATCGCTCTAAGCTATTGGTCGTTTGTACTTTCACTTAAGAGATTCATGATTGTACGATTTAAACGTGTAATTATTAATTAGGTTAAATAACTAAGTACACTTACATGACAATTAGATATAATTTATACTACTATAAGTTTTGGTAGATTGAATTATTTTCCCTGCGAAACATCAGATCCACATAAACCAGACAAATTCTTAATCTTCATTTGCTTACTTTTGTCTTACTATTAAATAAATAATAATGTAATCCAGTAATCTTTATCCCAAACAGAAAATGGCGCATAACACGGTTTGGTGCAAAATGGGAAAAAGACTTCTAAAATAAAACAATCATCACAAAAATCGCCCTAAGCCTTTACAAGACAAAACGCTTTCATCCTTTTTTCATTCCCCCGTGTCCCCTGTTCCCCGTTCTGACCATACAGCACATTATAATCCCCGCCTCATGCGCTCACTTCCCTAGCATGTGGCCAAATACCAATCGAAGGCTGACTTAAATAAATAAGAAACCACCCCAGAAACTCGTCCTTCCCTTCGGCGCTTCCAACCATTCCTAATTGAAAGATGATTTTTAATTAAGCTGCAGCCAGTGCCAACACAGACGAGCAGCGTGCCGTGGGGCGAAACGCCGCCCGAGGTAACGGCGGCTGGGCGGTGATATCGCCTGCAGTCAGCGGCACGAACCTGACAAAAGTTAAATCCAACCAACCAACCACCCCATACCACCCACCCACCCAACCCTCCAGGCAAAACCGCCTTCCCGTTGTGCTAACATGTTCATCCGCTTCGGTGCCGGTCCGTGTGAGGAAGGGGCGTAAAAACAAGCGACCAAAGTTCGGCAGCAGGTGAAGCCGGCTAGAGTGAGTGAGTGAGCGAGTGAAACGGTCCTGATTACGGGCCCCGGTCCCGGGTACGTGCTAAAAGCCTCACAAGTTAATTAAACATTTAAACCCCACTCTCGCTCGCACACGCCGCTCATGCTAAGACCCGGCCGCAGGGTGAGGGAAATTCGAAACCGAAACGACGATGTGATGCTTTCCACCCAGCACAGCACGGCATGCCAACCATGCTTGAGTGTGTGTGTGTGTCTGTATGTATGTGTGAGTGTGTGTGAATGTGCCCCTTGGGCTAGGATTTGTGCGACGATTGTCGGAAGAGAAAGTTTGCACTTCCGAAGAATGTGCCTACGACGCAGGGTGAAGTGTCTTGTGCCGGAGCGTCTTGAACACTCAACCCACCGTGCGGCAAATCTTCAACGCTTCAAGCGAACGGTTGAGGGCAAACGGGGTGAGATCAAGAGACACGGAGCAGCATCGCACGGATAAATGGAGCAGGACAATAAGTCTCATTTCCTGGCATTCGTAGCAGCAGCAGCAGCAGCAAGTCCGGTTGATTTTGGGAAAATTAAACCAGTGGGTTGAGCCGGAGGGTTTGCGGCGGGGATACGGCATTCCCGACAGGATGTACGCGTGGTATGTGCCGGACACGGGCATGCATTTGTTTGCACACAACCCTTTTGTCGACAGGATCCGTTTGAGTTCACCCGAAACCCTTGGCTTTTCCGCCGCCAGCAGTTCGACGGCTAACGACGGCGAACCGTATCGATAAAATCCCTTCCAAGACGTAACTCATACCACCGGGCTGGCAAAGGGTGGAGGGTGCCGTCTGGAAAGGAAAATTCAACCTCTTCTACCATCGCTCTGCTCCCACCGGGGCTTTATGATGCATGCCCTAAACGACACATGGAAATGTTCGTTAGTGCCCCGGACCCGGTCAGGCAGCGTGCAAGACACGGGCGAAAGAGCTGCAGTGCATCTTAAGGACATGTCCTTGCGGGGTGTGTGCCTTCACAGCGGCTTAGCAGCAGCACTTAGCCTTAGCCTGCCCGAGTCAGCAGCGACGGACGACGGACGATGTTTCTTTAAAGTCGGTACCAAACGATGGCCAAAAAGATTTAGCAAAAGTGAACCGGGCGGCATTTACCGGCGGGAATGGGGACAGAGGAAGCCTAATGGGTTGGGCGTTGGGATGAGTTGGCAGCGCCTGGGATGGTGCGGCGCAATAACGCAAAGGGTCGGTAATGGTGTCTGCCATTTAGCCGGGGGCCAGCGTGATCTCAATTAGTGCGAAAGGTAAAAGTTGTGTTGATTAACGGTAATGTGCATCCAACTGCTTCCGTCGTTTATTGCATTTTTCGGTTGTTGTTGTTGTTGCTGTTGGGTCAAAATGGAATTATTTTCAGTGCTTTGCGACAGTGCTCAGGATAATCGCAGTGTCGGAAGGGAATAATGTCACCCTTAATTCACTTTCATATTAATAACTTTCAAGTACAGTAATAGTGAAGTAATTGCATTAGGGGTTATAATAAACAGGAATTTAAGACCGGCATTATTTTTTTTATTGTCCTTAAACTACATAAACTTCTTCTCAATATTTTTCGTTGTATTGTTGTACTATACTGACTTATACCAAGTAAAAAAATAATTTCATGATAACAAACTTTACCAAAAGAACGGTGACTTACAGGCAAAGTACATGGTTTATTAAAAACATTTAAAAAATCAATGAAAATAAATAATGCCTTAGCAACTTATTGTTCATATATGCTCTGCGCTACATTAAAAAGACAATATTTACTAGACCGTTTGCTAACTGCTAGCATCTCAATAATATTTGGACGGTATCCTGAATTTTATGATTCCTCACACGATTCATTGGCTGTTTCCCATGTACAGTGAAATCTCTCTAAGCTGAATCTTCAAGAGACCGTCAGCTTAAAGAGATATTTAAGTTGAGGAAAACTGATGAAGGTCCAAGAAACTATGGGGAAAACATGGCATCCTTGGACCAATATTTGTATGAACAGTCATCCAAAAGTTCATCTAACCGCGAATTGAAGAAGTACTCGATATTGAAGTTATTCAATAGATTTAGTTACGATTTTGTGCACGTCATTTGTTTACATTGCACATCAGCTGGTTGCTGTGATGCTTTATCCGTCAGATATTTAACCTGTTAAATAGTTCATTTCGCTGTATATTGTACCTCATGTAGCCGCGCGGTAAGAGAATTTCGGTTATGTGTAGCTTGAAGGATATTCGCCTTAGAGAGATATTCATCTTGAAGAGAAGAGGAAAATTTTATTTATTTTAAAGAATGGATCCTATATATCCCTCAAATAAAGTACATAAAGTACTGTAAATATTAACGAATAAATCCTTCAAACTCCTGTAATCTATTGTGACAATTAAGTAATTTTACATTTATATTGTTACGCATAGATTTGTATAAATTCTGCTCCAACATTATTTTTTTCCAACATCAACTTCTAAACTTATAATCTAACGTTATTTATCTTAAAATGCGTAGACAGCGTTAGCAAATTGTACAACTAATTTATAAATAATACGCAAACAATAATAAAATTGAATTATCTCATGAAACCAATAGATCTATATACAATGTTTGCAAAAAACCTGATAACATTCCGATATTTATTACATACACAATCTTCATGTATAGGATATAAGCACAACAAAGTTTGATGCAGAACAGAGCAGGAAAAAAATGCTTAATAATTGCAGTAGCTGCACCGAAGTCAATCAGCCAGTTCTCGCAATCGTTGTAACGCAAGCCATTAAAATACTCCATACCAACAGGCAGTACTGCCTTTGGCAAATGCAACCCTTCCCACACGGTGGTCTTTTCCATAGCTTAAATTCCGGCAGAAAACCCTTAAACATAAACACACAAATTGAATAGCTGAGCACAGTTTACGTGGAAAACGCTCGCCCATCAGCAGCAGTTTGAGTGGCTTTTGTGTGTGAAAGCTCTGCCTCGGCACTGTGCTGTAATGTGCTCTGTGCAATGCTTTGCTGAAAGTGGATCGTTTATTAACAGCAACAAAAACCAAACAGAAAGCGAGAAAGAAAAAGAAAATAGTGAACGATATGTTGCCCGGGTGGGTGGAAAGCACCGGTCCGCGAAGCCGGTCGGTGGGTTTGTGCAGAATTCAGCCACCACCAGACCAATACAATAAACCCATTACGAGTGCTGTCCTCCGCCGTGCTGCTGGCGCCGAGGGAAATGGAAAATTTCGTCATGCGATAGCGTCCATGTATTGGAGTTTTATTTTCGTGTGCAAAGGTGGAGAACATTCTGCATCCATTATTCCTCGCGGAATGCTGCAATCCATCAATTGGTCGCACTCGGATCGGTCGTCGTCGGGGAGGGGTGTAATGGCGACGAACGGGCGTGAATACAGACCGCTGCTGGGAAACAGGCACAATGGATCAGCACGGCAGGATGGTGATGTTGGTGGGAGGAGCACATGGACATGGGCATGGTAAGCGAGCCGATCAGACCGACTCCTTCGTCCGTCCATCTGCCGGCTGCTGCGCTGCGCCTCGTACCGACACCGGTGACAGGTGAAATAAATCAAACCAAAACTCGTGCCGATAGTCGATGGGTAATGATGGAAACTGGTCATGGTCGAAGCCGGAAGGATGCCTTTAGCGTACAGGGTAGGAAGCGCCATGCGCTCTGTGAATGATTTACGTGCTTTCGACGGGAACAAGCACAACGCGTGTGTGAGGGCGTGTGTGTATGTGTGTTCCTTTTGTGCTCTCGAAAGTGATAACTGAGGGACGGAAAAATAGGTGCCGGCGTGTTGTTTTGACGATGCATTTCTATGAAACGTTAGGTTTGAGTAAATTTGAGAGTTTGTGAATCTTATGTTCACATTTATCTAATTGTTTTCATGTTTTTATAAAGTTTACTACAATGAGATGATGGCTCCAAGTGCGATTTGAACCCCTGTTCGATACGGAATGTAATATTCTTTGGTAATGAAGTAAATCCCTCTGATTCTGATTTGTTTTAATTAATGCACTTCATAAGTAGTCTTACATCGGTCACCAGGTGTAGACTGCATTAATGAAGCTTTTAAATAAATCATCGATTTTTTACACATTCTATGTGCTAGTAAAGCTCATTCTTATCATCCAGTTGGACCAAAACACAAGTAAAACTTCACTCGTCACATAAACTGTGGGAAAATATGGGATCAAACATTCATCTTCCATTGGCATATTTGAAGCAAATACAGTGTAACCCTGCATAACGAGCTTAATCCGTTTCAGTGTTATCTCGTTATGCGCAAAATTCGTTGTTGACTCGATGCTCCTTTCCGTATAATTGTATGAAAAGTGAAATAAGTGACTCCAGGACCGCAAGTGTGCTGGTATAAGGGCAAATGCGCTTCTGAAAAAATGAGAAATGTCTTCATAATGCTAATAATTTCGAAGATATAAGTAGTTCAGTGTTTCCATGTCATTATTATGGATAAATTTTCTTGAAAAAATGGTCAGTATGATTTTGCATTCTCCTGAATAAATCATTTTTAGATTGATATTTCTTCGGTGGTGTTGTTGTTGTTCCATTGTTAAACATTTCCTACAAACATTATGTTCCAAAATAATCCAGTCTCTTCACCATGGAAAATTTGTTGTGGTGATAATATAGAGTAAAGAATGTCAGCACGAATAAAGTTTGAAAATGTTTTGATAAATTTCTTGGCAAAACATTTATAACACACTGACCCACTACACATGTTACCGTACGAAACACCTCCAACTGACAGGACAATACTACAGGGGATACTTTGGCCTTTATGCACAAGTAGGTCTAGAAAAGCGCCTAAGAAACACTGGCTCAATATTCCACTCATTTGTGCCTCACACAATTATACGACACTGCTCCTCCTGTCAGTTTTTTTTAATAAACAATTCTTACTTAAATTACTAAAAACTACTTCAACTCTAATTCACTCCCAGATTTAAGATCTACTCCCAAAAACATTATACCGTTCACGAATGATATTATACGTTATACGAAATTTTACTCGTTAAAAGGGGTATTCGTTGAGCATTTAGATTCACCCGTTAAACGAGCTTATCGTTCTCATAATGAGGGATTCCACTGTGTAGTAACGACGTCCTTTAAGACGAGCAAGTAGCGGAACTTGGGGCAAGTGTGCCACCTTAAGCATTTCAAGTTATAACTCACTAAAACGTGTTTTTCAAAAGCCGATTTAAATCTCATAACCATTTTACATCTATTTCCTCACTTATAAATGAGTTTCGCTTGAAAAAAGTGCAAATAAAACAGTTTTTGAAGCGTTTTAAAAAGGGTCCAAAAAGACGTTGTTTTTTGGGCTAAGGGGCAAGAGTGCCACTCGTATGGGGCAAGACGGCCACCTGGTTAAAATAACCGTATTTCTTAGATAATTGGAAATTATTACGTTTGTACCACTAGTGTATGTATTCCTACATGTATTTAGTCACCAATGAACCCTTTTTGACCACCAATTGTACCACAATATGGTTTTTTTACTGTTCTGTTTTTCTGGCGTGGAATCCGCTCACAATAGCGCACCATTCCGCAGCACGCTACAACAATGTTTACATTTTTGACAGCTCGCGCCTATGAAAGATGGTGGCACACTTGCCCCAAACAGAGATGGCACACTTGCCCCAAAAGTTGTAACTTTTTTGAAATTGAAGTTTTCAGTGACAAAAAGAAAGTTTTTTTCAACTAACCCCACAAAAAATTTCACGTTTTCTCAGCTATACGGTGGTGTAAATATTTTCTCGGTTGATTGTTCGCATGATTTTTGAGAGTTTATTTGATTGGATTCAAAAATTATAATATTTTGCTCAATTTTGAAACTCAATATAAATCAGTTCAAAACAATGGGAAATATCGATTGGTCTATATGAAATTCGGCTCAGTATACCTAGTCATTGGAAAGGAACCAACTGTATACACAATTGATCATTAAACTAAAGTTTTTAAGGAAAAATGCTTGGTGGCACTCTTGCCCCGTATGGCACACTTGCCCCAAATTCCGCTATACACATTTTTTTTATAGAAAGACTCGCTATAGAAAGAAAATCACTGTCAACCCTTTCTTTTTCTCAAGAATCATGCCAAAATGAAGGTTTATTATGTGTCGGCTTTTTACCCCACTCCATAAAAATTTTAGATCTACGTAAAACATTTTAGACTAATAAAAACATTTAGTTCATCTTTCTATTGCTCTCTCTTCTTCTATCTCTCTCTCTCTCTTTCTCTCTATCTTTATTTCTCTCCTTTGCCATCTCAATTTGTCTGCTCACGATCGAGCTCGTCGTTGCGGCCTGGTTTGTTCAACAAAAAATCCCACAAATGTCATGCATTCCAACATAAAGAAACGTTTCATGCTTAGGAAGCTTTATAAAACAAACTAATTATTCAGTTTCTTGGCGGCTTTCATGCTTCATAATATTATATATTAATATTTTCATAGAATAGATAAAGTGTTCTACTAGGCCACTGGATCTTTTGCCGTCCACTGGAACTACCCTTTGACTTTAAAGGTGTATTAAAATATAGAAATGCCAATACACAATTAAAAAAAAAGGAGGTAATATTAAATGATTTACATCAGATTTCATTTGAAATTGAAATAAAAGGAAATATTTTATCATGGAACAGCGCTAAAATTAACCTAACTAGTAGGAGGCTCACAGCGAAATTCAACACTAGTTTTACAGAATTCTCGTAAAAACTCTAACGAAGTGCGACATTCCTCCACAGCTTCCCACACACTGCCGCCTACATCTGTGGCACGAGCCAAGCAAACCGCAGGACAAAGTTGAACCAACAGCTGGCACCTCACACCGCTGTTTCAGGCAAAACCGCTTGCCGCAAGCGTATGCGTGCGTGCGTGCGTGCGTGCGTGTGTAACTATAATTCGTACCAAAAAAAAACCCACCAGCCTACGCCTACCAAACGCAATAAAAGAAAGGGAAGGAGAAGGCCAATCCGTACGCGAAGGTGAAATGGCCCACCGGCCCACCCGTAGGCGCGTGTTCTGGCTTCCATTTCCCATCCAGCAACCATTCCGGGCATTCCGGGTGTTTGCGTGCTCGGAATCCGTTTGTCCCGGCATCAGGTTCCGGATCGGTTGGAATGCAACCCCGTGGGAGGGGGTTGTTCAGGAGGCGGGCAAAAGCGAATCAAAAAACTTACCCTTTTTACCCAGGGACAATCGACAGCGTTGGGCGTAATTTACCATTCCACCAGGCCGGTTTCGAAAATTCTGCCTACGAATGGGCGCACAATCAGCACAAAACACCCCCCCCCCCCCGGTCCACCAGCGACAAAATCGGACAAACACACGCGCGGGTTGGTTTCTACTTCTATTTCAATCCCTTTCTTTCTTTTTTGTTTTTGGTCGGGGTTTCTACACCCAACCCTCGGAATTGGGTTTTGTTTTTTTCACACACGCGCGCACACTCGCTCTCGCCAGCTGGAATGAAAGGCCGCCAGCACCACCTGCGGCTCATCATGGGCTACTGGGATTTTTGTTTTTTTGTTTATGCACCCACAGAAGCCTCCCTGGAGGAAGCAGGGGCACAGCACAGTGAACGAGAGCGGCGTGAAGGATTGATTGGCTAGACCGAATGCCAGCGGCTCACGAACGATGGAGCAGCCTGGTGGTTGGTGGCGATAGCTGTGTGTCTGTGTGTGTGTGTGTGGGATTTAGACCTTTTTCTCATTTTCCTTCCCTTCGCTTCTATTATTCTCATGGGAGCGAAGAGCAATAGCTATCGGGGGGGAGGGGGTGAACCTTTTGTTCCTTCCCGTTCGGGGCGTGTGAACGAAATAAGCGTAATAAAAATAACTCACAGCAAGCCATGCCCACACACACACACACACGCACACCCAAACGTGAAGGATGGCATAGGAATGACGGATTCTTTTTTATGACTCCTCAAGGGTTGATCGTGTTTTGCTCACCTTACCGCAATGAGGGAGAAAGGGATCCCTCTTCTTCCCTTTTAGATTTTAGGGAAGGAAGGCAGAGGGAAGATTTTTCAGAAAAGGGAGAAAATTTCATCCTTTCAGCAGCCAACAGTCCGAGTCGGATTTTCGAGAAGGCGCCCCATGCTGTTGCTGATGATGGCAACGATGATGACCGGCTGCCGGTGCGTCTGGTCAAGCATGAATTTCGTTTTTTTTTTGTTCCACGCTGCTATATTCTTGTGAATTCCACTTCCACTTTTTTATCACTGTTCTTCCTATTCTTTTTGTTCAATTCAACGTCAGCTCTAGGCTCTATCCGAGTTTATCCCCTGAACACTCGGGGAAACGGTCACAGCTCAAACGCATCCGGCCACTTGCAGCCTACAAGATAGACGGTGCGATACGGACGAAAATCATTGCCAGATAAAGCTATTCAACCGTAACGGTTGGCGATGGGGGACTGGGGGTATGTTTGTGGTACGCGTGGGTTGGTAGCGATTCGTGGAACAATTGTAAACCTGGGCGTCGTCCCGGTGTCGGAGGAATTTCTGATTCCACTGAAGGTACTGTTTGCTGGATACCGGGAAATGGGGATCAATTTTCCCAGCTAGTGAAGTGACTAGTAAAGCTTAATAGATGAACTTCCGAACGGGAATGATATGTGTGAGTTTGTGTGTGTAATGAGATACATTTTTTATTTTACTTTTGATATTGATTTTCGGGTTAAATAAGAATTTTATATCAGAAATACAAAGATACAAAAATGTCAAAAAAATAAATAAAATTGTAAACAAATAGTTAAATTACATGTTTTGATTAGATCTAATGTTAATCCTTTCTGCTCCTAGCCTTGAATTACTTTGAATAATCGATCGGTCTTACAGGGTTTTCCAATTGAGTTTAGACTAGCCGCATACTTTTTTTGAATAGTCGCAATAGATTCTTGACTAGCATCCTCTATTTTTGATTACGAGCAATGGATTATTGACTAGGAGCAATTGATTTCAGCAGGTCCCTGCATGACAGCCTAAGAGCGTCGCGTTTATAGCACCCGGTGTGACAGATCGGCTTGAATAATAATCTGTGAATAAAATTTAATTTCATCCGCTCATTAGTTTAAAGCGTTTGTTTTACTGCTATATATCATCCACAAAATAAGATATATTTTATCTGATAGGTTTTTGGTGCTATTGTTTTGATTTTATGAATGCACAATACAACACAAAAGCACTTAACGGCTGAATTGAAATATGCAGTAGTGAACCCACAGGCATAACCTAACCAAAAGCTAGATTAAGCAAGTTTTTCAGAGTGACCATTCATAGTTCTATCGATTTTCGATCAAATATCGGTTTACAATTGAGCACACTAAAACTCAGTTTTTCTAACCAAAAATCAAATATTTTTCTAAGTATTGATCGTTTAACCATAAAATTGGAATTTAATAAAATTTATGAGTGAATAAAATGTTGTTTTTACTGAAAATTACCGAATTTGCTTTAGATTTCCTACCGATAACCTCTAAAAACAATCTGGTCACTCCGCGCCAGCAACCGGTCTGCTGAAATCAATTGCTCCTAGTCAATAATCCATTGCTCGTAATCAAAAATAGAGGATGCTAGTCAAGAATCTATTGCGACTATTCAAAAAAAGTATGCGGCTAGTCTAAACTCAATTGGAAAACCCTGTAATGTCTGGCCTTTGAAAGATCTTTTAAATTGTTTATGGAAGTTTATTTCATCCAGAACAGTCTAACGATCGGAGTAATTTCAAACAGTATCTCTGCAAGATGTATGATTCATCTCATCTATTGCAAAGAAAAAACGGAAGCTTCTATAATAATCAAAAAAGGCTCTATGTTTTCTATGCGACATTCAATGTTTACAAAATATTATCTAAACAAACTAAGCATAGCTGAAATAACCCACTTCCTACAGTAATGCATCAGCAAAAGAGTTAAATCTGCACTGGTTTTTATGCGCTTCTTTGCAGCTACGCTTGAAAACTGTAACCCACTACGGATGATTTCAACACAACAACAAGAAAACGAATCCCAACTGCTACACTGTTGAGCTACTGGAAGGCTTGCCCGAAAAAAAAGCAAAACAGAAAGAAACAAAAATGAGGCCAATGAAAGCACGACAAAAATACACCCCCCGCACCAAAAACGGAAAATCCTTCGCCAAAGTACGACACGCTCGTCGAATGACCCGCGGGCTGGAAGGCTTTGGAAATGCTAAAAAGCTGCGAAACGGTGAAACCAAAAACAAAACAAAAAAAATCTGTAAAAGTGAAGGTATTGGAGGACGAATAAAGAAACAAAACAAAACAAAACCCACAAAATATTGCCCAAAGTTTTTTTTACCACCGTGCCACCCCAAATGTCCTCCCCCTTTCCGATCCAGCGAGTTTTTCCAACGCCAGAGTGAAGTGCGTCTGGTGGAAAAGCTGAAAAAAGGAAGGAAAAAATAGATTTCCCTCCAGGCAAACGGTGTGTGGCCACCGATTGGGGCGTGTTGTTGGAAATTTCCGGTTGAAAGTTTGGCCTGTTTTTGTAATCCTTGTCACCATATCCGTCCCAATCCGTCCTCCGCCACCCCTCTCTGCTGCGACCGGAAACCAAGGTAGATGATGGAACTGTGTAGTTTTTCACTTTTTGTTTACTTGCCTGTGACCTTTTGCTGGGACTTTCTGGGTGGGAACTTTTTTTTGTCAACAATAAAATGGATTGATGCACGTGAGGTGTTTTTTTTGCGGCCATGGACGAACAGGAAGATAGGGCAATTCATTGCTTTACAATAAATTACGGTTTAATGGTTTTTTACAAAAATAAGAAAATTCAGATTTCAATCATTGAAGAATTGTTATAAATCAATTAAAAAGCATTAAGGTTCAATTTAAAAACATCAAAAAGGACAATGTTCATGCAACAGGGTTTGAATTTCACTCAGTGGATTCAAATAAGCATTAAAATTTGTCACAAAGCTTAATTAGTTCGATATTAACGATACTTTAGTATCAATAATAACGATCATTTAGTAGTAGCTGTACGTTGACAAGTAAAACAACGCATTATTAAAAGAATCAAATTTTGAGGATCCAAAAAATCCTTTAAATTTTTTTATTTACTGTTGATCTTTATTAGGTTGTTATGTTTATTATTATTCCGTTCACTGGTTCAATCGGAAACGGTTTGAAAGATAAGTTTAAATTAAAGTCTAGATAGAACCATGGTTTACATTTACAGACGATGCGAGTGATGAGTATACTAGAAAGTTCGTTACTGTAAAACTTGATTTTTTTTCAATTTTAAAGTCATGGTCTACAACTGAGAATACAATACATTTTTTACTTCATCAAAACTTCCAAAATTGGCTTAACATTTGCTTAAGTTTTAATTCCATCGATCACATTATTAACTTAAATTCAATTGATTCTCTTGATGCATACTTTAGAAAATTACCAAAATAATATAAATTAAGACGATTACACTTATACATAGTTTAAAACTTTACATTTTTTACGGTGAATTTTTCTTCTGCTTTTGAGTTAGATGCTCTATCACCCCTATTTTCCCTTCTTTTCTCTAACGATTGTGTAAAAAAACACATGGCACCATGCAAACGATGCGTTGAAATATGCCAAAACCCTCCCATTGCAAACCTGCAATCGACACGCTAATAGTTTCGTTTATCTGATTACAGCAAAGGATGCGAGAGAGAAAAAAAATCAATTTATGATGGCAACGACACGCCTGTCTAGTTGTGGATTGGTTGCTGCAAAAAAAAAAAAATGAAAAAAGCTGTGTAAACCGAGCAATGATCAAATCTAAAAGTGTTAGTTATTCCACCTTCTCCTCCATCCCGAGAAGGCCTCCCCATGCACTCGATGCGACCGTTTATGCAAATTGCTATCTCATGCTCACGCTCGCACCAAACTCAACGGAGCTGAACGACAACGGGGAGGTGCTTGTGGAGAGTTGAGGCAGTGCATTTCAATTGATTGAAATTATGAGCCCCCCACACACACACACACACACACAGGATAGACACAGGACATGGTGGAGAGTGTGAAAGTGCACACCCTGTAGCCTCCAGCCCAAACCTCCAAAACCCTCCCCTGTGTCTTTGTTG
Organism: Anopheles gambiae; assembly: GCF_943734735.2. NCBI lineage: Eukaryota > Metazoa > Arthropoda > Insecta > Diptera > Culicidae > Anopheles > Anopheles gambiae. The sequence goes on along the minus strand of NC_064602.1, from coordinate 19,221,717 downwards.
ACACCGGGTGGTAGATGGAGTATAATTGATGGATGTGCTGTCAGGGACTACGGCCGCGGCCACCACTACCACCATCACCGCTGTCATGGTGAATTTCATTGATTTTGTTTTTTTACAAATTACACTGGCCCTCGTCCCAGGCGTCTGCCACACACACACACACACACACACACACACACACACACACACACACACACACACATACACACACACACATACACAAAACACTCCAACCAAATACGTATGCGCGCGCGATGCCGATGAAAACGCTTCTGGACAATGCGAAGGCGTCGATTGGGAAACGGATTATGGTTTGGTCTGGCAGGGGGGAGATACGTTTTACATACAGGCTCCAGACGGCTGCTTCTATGAATGCAACGGCGCATAAAGCGTTTCCGGTGAGGGAGAGGGTATTGATGCAGCATGGGGAAAACATCGATTTTTTCGGTGTAAAAGGAAAACGAGGGGAGATTTAAATAAAGGCATAAATATTGGGTACGATATGGAGTTTATTTCGTTTTTCTTTATTTAATGGTAATTTTACTATGTTTTTGAACATAATTGTTAAAATTCTAGGTTTAAAACTTTTCTTTGCGCTAAACAAAGACATTTTGAAGTTGGTACATTTGCATGTAATGTAACTTGATTTAAAATTCTAAACTACAGATCGTAAACATTCCTGTCAAATAAACTAGTCGAAGCACCGATAACTCACACGATCGATTTACATACGAAAAGCCATAGACACTTCTGTCTCGTTTTCCCCCACAGTTACCATGGGACTCTTTTTCTTTATCGAGGTATGTACTAAAGTAAAAAAAAATGGAACGGGCGCTGTAAACATCTCCTTCAGGACCACGTTCCATTTCCGGCCCCAGGGTGTGGCACCCACACCTTTATCCGGTTCGGTCTAATCGAATAAGATGGATTTCCCACGATAGCAACTAAGCGTGTTACACGACCGACTAGAGGGGGTGGATGGAGGTGACATTTCCTTCCCCCTGGCAAGGACAACGAACATTTCCCGACCAGCCGACCGGTCGGCCGGGTCAACGCTGTCATCACATTCACCGGGTAAAAGGGCAAGCTACCTAATGGTTTTTTAGCTCCCGTCGCCCCCCCGTTCGATGACAAAGTCGTCCAGGCGACGTGAATAAAAAGAGAAGAAACGGGCGAACACTTCCCCTCCGCCCTCGCCCCCACCTCTTCCTGTTCACCGTCCGTCCGGCGTAGGGCGATTGTGGCAAATGGATGACCTTTTTCCTGTCGACTGTGTTTCACCTTGTGCCCCACGTGCCACGTGCACGGAGGACGAAAATCTTTCCAATCAGGTGGCAATCCCACCCACTGCGGACTATCTGGGTTGGGTTGAGTTGGTGGCACGTCAAAGCTTGTTGAAGCGAGAAAAATTTCATCGCACAGCAGGGCAACAGCGGCAACAGCAGCAGCATAAACCTTCGGCAAATTCCACTGTATTAGTCGTGTGGAAGTGTTAACGGAGAAGCAAAAGGAAGCAAAAAGAACCACTTCACAAAGAGAAAGAGCAAGAGAGAGAAAGTGTGTGGAAGGACGATCTCGGAAGCTCGAAAAATCCATGTGTCCACGGAAGGTTGTCTAAAGGTGTGCCAGAAAGGAGACCGTAAAGTGTGATGGAGAAGGAAGGAAGAGAATCACCGTAGAAGCGGCAAGTGATGTCCCGTGCCAAGTTTCAAGTCCGGTTGAAAAATTCATCTCCACGAACGGTAATGCGGGCAAAGTGGGGCAGATTTGCGCTTCTTTTACCTGTCTTTTTCACTCTCTTTCACCATTTTTTTTCCTTTTCCGAAGTTCCAATTTTCTATCGCAGCTTGTTTCAACCTACAACCTTCCGCAGTGACTCTTAAGACTGTCAGCCATAAACCATTGATTGAACGGAGATTTTGTTGCACAGTTTTGTTTTTTTTCTTTTTAGCAGTTTATCTTCGTCATGGATGACTTTTTCAGCATTGTATTTGATTTTGCAAGAAGCTCGAAAGTTTTTCATTTTTTCCCTTACAATGTCGATTGATGAGTGATCCAAAAGCTTAAAAATTACGTACTGAAAGTGGGATGTTTTTTAACATTGATTTCCATTTATGTGTGTGAATGGCTGTTTTTTGACAACTCGCTATACCTTGCTTTCGGTTTTAACCGTGGATTACATTTATCCTGCAAAAAAATCGCACACGTTACCGTGCAACCAGACATTCCGAGAAATAGCGTCACGCCGCGAAGCGTGAAGCCAAATTCGATGACATTTGATGATGTTCGATGACAGATCTATAGAAAAACAATCCATTTCACGGCGAAAATTTTCACTCCATGTGTACAGATTGAAAAACTGCTTTAAACTATATTTTGTAGTGGGATTAACACATTACAACTCATTTCAAATAAGAAAAACGAAATAATATGAATCAGTATGAATTCAATACGAAAGAACGGAACAGTAGATTTTTTATGGATTATACAGCTCTTCACTGATAGAGGATAGGAGGACTTACGTCAAATAGTTTTATTTTATTTAGCTAAGAACTGCTAAGAAGGTTAAACTTTGTGTTTCAATTTTACATCTTTTTGTGTACATGTTTTTTACTCAAGGTTTTCAATATAACCAATAGGTAACTTCAAATAATCTTTCTAATATTTCCATCCAATCCACGTCCATCTTATACCAGGGCACATAATAATGCTACGTCACAGAGAGGCAGCTCATCAAACAAGTACGATTGTTGTGCTAAAGAATAAATTAAATAAAAATATTCATGCAGCAAAGGTCCACAAGAGATCCATTAGCAATCAGTCTCAGTGAAAAGCTCACAAAAACTCTTCAAACTTATCTCAATAAAGATGGTAAGGAAAACTATTTTGTAGGTTTAATTTATTGCAAAATTATCAGTTGCAAACTCTCTTGCAACGATTTGTAGTGTCAGTTAAGTTTAAAATGATGCTCCATTATTAAAATAAATCATCCACTTTTTACACCACAAATGTTTCCATATACATTCATAATAATTGCTAAATCAAAATAATTTAACATATACAAGGATCTCATCTACTTAAAATATTCTCTATACATTTTTTTTTTAAATTCAAAATGTATATTCCAACACACACATCGCGCCGCACTCACAAAAAAAAACAACAACTGCACTTTAAATTGTCACACCACATTCACACTTCGTATCTCTAACAGCATAAAGGTGAATATGAGAGCAAAAAGAAAAAAAGCAGCCAACCAACCCCGACACTCCACTTGTGCACTTTAAATCCCCTCTCACCAACAACGCAAAAGTACTGCCGATGTCGCACGTGCTTTGCATTTTAAAGCCACCAAACAGCATCCCACCACCCCCACCACCACCACCAGCGTGGAAAAAAGCATTGCAAAAGAAGGGGAGAGAGGAAACACATGGCACGTCCATTTTCCATGCCAAATACTTTTACGCCTTCCCAACCGATTATTTTCCACCGCCTGCTGTGCGTAGCCCGTGTTGGTGGTGGTTGGGGAGATTGGCGCTTCCATGGAGATGAACGAGAAACGAGAAAGGAGAAAAAAGAACGCGGCTTCTCCCCTGCACATTGAAGGTTACGCTTCGGTGCAAGCCCGCGCACGTAAAAAGGTAGAATCAAGATCCAGCTCCGACGCCAGGCCCCGGTGCCGGTCGATGCAGTTGCGATTTAAGCGTTTCCCTCCTCCTGCAGCATCCCGCCTCCTTCCATCTCGGCTTCCGATCGGGGGAGTTTTTCAAATGGCTGCGGGCGTACGCCAAACACCCGATGCGCGCGATGAATCTCAGCCATCAACGCCCGCGTTGGCGCTTCCCCCGGGCGGGGCTCGAACTCTTCTCGAACGTTTTTGCGCACACACACACACACTCACACACACTTACAGGAGGAGGAGGAGAAGGAGCAGAACATGGAACAAACAAAACAATAAAAAAGAACTCCGTGCAAGGTGCCACGGAATCGTTTTGCTTGCTTCTCGGTTTCTGCTTCATCGGGTTTGTGTGGTTCAAACCAAGCAAAAACCCGGGGTTAAAAATATCAAGCGAAACGTAACACGGGCACAGCACGAGCACCGGAGCCAGAAGCTACTTTGGCGCATACCGGGTCCCTTTATGCCGTGCCTTTGGCGCTGCATGCTTGGGCCGCAGCCAGCCACGGGTATGCCACGTGCGATGTCGCTTTGTGCTGATGCTGGCAGGAAAAAAGAACCTCCCTTCGCTGCTACGGTGGGGGTGGGGCCATCCATTTCCACTTGCCCGGGCACACGGGTACGCGCGGGTTTGCTTTATTCTTATCTTGCGCGCACCGTTGCCGACGGCGGGTTCGGCGGTATCAGTTGGCACGGGTTTGGGCACCGCTTCTTACGATGTCCTTTTTTTTATCGGTTCTGCTCTCCTGCCTGTGCCGGTGTGCGCTCCAAGAATCAACCAAAACAAAGCGTATGACCCCCCAACGAACCCACCCCATTCGTGGGGATGTGGCGCACATGCACCGACCAAGGATGGCGCAAGGAAAGCAAAAAAGTTTACCACACCATTACCTTGCCAGTGCGATGGCGTAGCGCCACCGGCCCACGTTCCATTCGGAGGCCGCGGTTTGTCTTTTTATTTTTTGGTTCCTTTTTTTTTTTGTTGTTGATTGTTCTCTTGCCGGCAACCAAACGGTGCGGTTCGCTGCGAGAGCAAAATCGTCGCCACGGACCGGGCGACTGGGTTTACTCGGGGCAGTTTTGCGTGGGGCTGTTTTTTTTTGTTCGTCTTACATTTTTAATTTTTATACCTCGAACGACACAGGAAGGTGCTACCGAGGAACGAGGATTGATAAGTTTCTCGCTCTCTTGTGTTAGTTGTTCTGATGTGTATACTGTAACATACTATAAGTCGTAGTATTCTGTTTATCTTAACAAATCGTCTGAACTATAGCTCAACAAAGTACCTAACATGCATTTTTTTAACTTTTGTTACGTACTCCATTGTTCTTCCACACATATGGCATTTCCAGACTGTAGAAATCCTTACGCACTCCGCATCCCGTTGCTGGCGCTAACCTTTGACCTGCGAATTGGAATCTTAGATGACTTCAAAAGTGCTTATCCTACCTTTTCGTAGGCCATCATAAGTTTGGTTTGCGCTTTGTTTATCTGCAGTTTAAGGTTCTCCACCATCTGTTCGATCTTTTGGTAGGCTTTAACTACATAAGAGAGTCGCAGATCAATTATGTCTGTTTCATCAGCGTAGGCCAGGATCTGTATACACTTCAGCAAGCACTTCTTTCCACACCAGTACTCCATAGAAGTCCATCATGGTGCTCAGCACTAGTTCCATAATCCCATGTTACAGTATACAGTGAAATCTCTCTAAGGTAGATCTTCAAGGGACCGTCAACTTCATGTCACGATATTCATGTTGAGGAAAACTAATGAAATTGTTGCTATAAAACTTGCAAGAAACCACCGCATCAAAACCCTGGCATCAATGGACCAATTATGAACAGTCATCCAAACCTTCATCTAAGAGAATTTAGGCTCAAAAAACGCATATGCAACTTAAAGAGATTTAAAAAAAGTAAGTTTGTTGAGTGAATGGCGCATAAAAAAGTGAGTTTGTTCAGTGAATGGCGCATAAAAAAGTGAGTTTGTTGTAAAAAAATGAGTGAATGGCGCATAAAAAAGTGAGTTTGTTGAGTGAATGGCGCATAAAAAAGTGAGTTTATTGAGTGAATCACTCATAAAAAAGTGAGTTTGTTTAAAAAAAGTGAGTGAATCACTCATGAAAAAGAGAGTTTGTTTAAAAAAAGTGAGTGAATCACTCATAAAAAAGCGAGTTTATTGAGTGAATCAGTCATAAAAAAGTAAGTATATTGAGTGAATCACTCATAAAAAAGTGAGTTTGTTTTAAAAAAGTGAGTGAATCACTCATAAAAAAGTGAGTTTGTTTAAAAAAGTGAGTGAATCACTCATAAAAAAATGAGTTTCTTGAGCGAATTACTCATAAAAAAGTGAGTTTATTGAGTGAATCACTCATAAAAAAGTGAGTTTGTTGAGTGAATCACTCATAAAAAAGTTAGTTTATTGAGTGAATCACCCATAAAAAAGTGAGTTTGTTTAAAAAAAGTGAGTAAATCACTCATATAAAAGTGAGTTTGTTGAGTGAATCACTCATAAAAAAGTGAGTTTGTTTTAAAAAAGTGAGTGAATCACTCATAAAAAAGTGAGTTTGTTGAGTGAATCACTCATAAAAAAGTAAGTTTATTGAGTGAATCACTCATAAAAAAGTGAGTTTGTTGAGTGAATCACTCATAAAAAAGTGAGTTTATTGAGTGATTCACTCATAAAAAAGTGAGTTTGTTTTAAAAAAGTGAGTGAATCACTCATAAAAAAGTGAGTTTGTTTAAAAAAAGTGAGTGAATCACTCATAAAAAAATGAGTTTATTGAGTGAATCACTCATAAAAAAGTGAGTTTGTTTAAAAAAGTTAGTGAACCTCTCATAAAAACTCACTTTTTCAAACTCAATAAACTCAAAAAACTCACTTTCTTACATTATATGAACTCTAAAAACTCAAAAACTCAAACTCAAAAAACCCACTTTTTCAAACTCAAAAACTCAAAAAACTCACTTTTTCAAACTCAAAAAACTCAAAAAACTCACTTTTTCAAACTCAAAAAACTCAAAAAACTCACTTTTTCAAACTCAATAAACTCAAAAAACTCACTTTTTCAAACTCAAACTCACTTTTTCAAACTCAAAAAACTCAAAAAACTCACTTTTTCAAACTCAAAAAACTCAAAAAACTCACTTTTTCAAACTCAATAAACTCAAAAAACTCACTTTTTCAAACTCAAACTCACTTTTTCAAACTCAATAAACTCAAAAAACTCACTTTTTCAAACTCAATAAACTCAAAAAACTCACTTTTTCAAACTCAAAAAACTCAAAAAACTCACTTTTTCAAACTCAAAAAACTCACTTTTTCAAACTCAATAAACTCAAAAATCTCACTTTTTCAAACTCAATAAACTCAAAAAACTCACTTTTTCAAACTCAAAAAACTCACTTTTTCAAACTCAAAAACTCAAAAAACTCACTTTTTCAAACTCAAAAAACTTAAAAAACTCACTTTTTCAAACTAAAAAAACTCAAAAAACTCACTTTTTCAAACTCAAAAAGCTCAAAAAACTCACTTTTTCAAACACAAAAACTCAAAAAACTCACTTTTTCAAACTCAAAAACTCAAAAAACTCACTTTTTTAAACTCAAACTCACTTTGTCAAACTCAAAAAACTCAAAAAACTCACTTTTTCAAACTCAAAAACTCAAAAAACTCACTTTTTCAAACTCAAACTCACTTTTTCAAACTCAAAAAACTCAAAAAACTCACTTTTTCAAACTCAAAATCACTTTTTCAAACTCAAAAAACTCAAAAAACTCACTTTTTCAAACTCTCAAAACTCACTTTTTCAAACTCAAAAAACTCAAAAAACTCACTTTTTCAAACTCAATAAACTCAAAAAACTCACTTTTTCAAACTCAATAAACTCAAAAAACTCACTTTTTCAAACTCAAAAACTCAAAAAACTCACTTTTTCAAACTCAAAAAACTCACTTTTTCAAACTCAAAAACTCAAAAAACTCACTTTTTCAAACTCAATAAACTCAAAAACTCACTTTTTCAAACTCAAAAAACTCAAAAAACTCACTTTTTCAAACTCAAAAACTCAAAAAACTCACTTTTTCAAACTCAAAAAACTCACTTTTTCAAACTCAAAAAACTCAAAAAACTCACTTTTTCAAACTCAAAAACTCAAAAAACTCACTTTTTCAAACTCAAAAAACTCACTTTTTCAAACTCAATAAACTCAAAAAACTCACTTTTTCAAACTCAAAATCACTTTTTCAAACTCAAAAACTCAAAAAACTCACTTTTTCAAACTCTTAAAACTCACTTTTTCAAACTCAAAAAACTCAAAAAACTCACTTTTTCAAACTCAATAAACTCAAAAAACTCACTTTTTCAAACTCAAAAAACTCAAAAAACTCACTTTTTCAAACTCAATAAACTCAAAAAACTCACTTTTTCAAACTCAAAAAACTCAAAAAACTCACTTTTTCAAACTCAATAAACTCAAAAAACTCACTTTTTCAAACTCAGTAAACTCAAAAAACTCTCTTTTTCAAACTCAAAAAACTCAAAAAACTCACTTTTTCAAACTCAAAAAACTCAAAAAACTCACTTTTTCAAACTCAAAAAACTCAAAAAACTCACTTTTTCAAACTCAATAAACTCAAAAAACTCACTTTTTCAAACTCAGTAAACTCAAAAAACTCTCTTTTTCAAACTCAAAAAACTCAAAAAACTCACTTTTTCAAACAAAAAAACTCAAAAAACTCACTTTCTTACATTATATGAACTCTAAAAACTCACTTTTTCAAACTCAAAAAACTCACTTTTTCAAACTCAATAAACTCAAAAAACTCACTTTTTCAAACTCAAAAAACTCAAAAAACTCACTTTTTCAAACTCAAAAACTCAAAAAACTCACTTTTTCAAACTCAAACTCACTTTTTCAAACTCAAAAAACTCAAAAAACTCACTTTTTCAAACACAAAAACTCAAAAAACTCACTTTTTCAAACTCAAAAAACTCAAAAAACTCACTTTTTCAAACTCAAAAAACTCAAAAAACTCACTTTTTCAAACTCAATAAACTCAAAAAACTCACTTTTTCAAACTCAGTAAACTCAAAAAACTCTCTTTTTCAAACTCAAAAAACTCAAAAAACTCACTTTTTCAAACTCAAAAAACTCAAAAAACTCACTTTTTCAAACTCAAAAAACTCAAAAAACTCACTTTTTCAAACTCAATAAACTCAAAAAACTCACTTTTTCAAACTCAGTAAACTCAAAAAACTCTCTTTTTCAAACTCAAAAAACTCAAAAAACTCACTTTTTCAAACTCAAAAAACTCAAAAAACTCACTTTCTTACATTATATGAACTCCAAAAACTCACTTTTTCAAACTCAAAAAACTCACTTTTTCAAACTCAAAAAACTCAAAAAACTCACTTTTTCAAACTCAAAAAACTCAAAAAACTCACTTTTTCAAACTCAAAAACTCAAAAAACTCACTTTTTCAAACTCAAAAACTCAAAAAACTCACTTTTTCAAACTCAAAAAACTCAAAAAACTCACTTTTTCAAACACAAAAACTCAAAAAACTCACTTTTTCAAACTCAAAAAACTCAAAAAACTCACTTTTTCAAACTCAAAAACTCACTTTTTCAAACTCAAAAACTCAAAAAACTCACTTTTTCAAACTCAATAAACTCAAAAACTCACTTTTTCAAACTCAAAAAACTCAAAAAACTCACTTTTTCAAACTCAAAAACTCAAAAAACTCACTTTTTCAAACTCAAAAAACTCACTTTTTCAAACTCAAAAAACTCAAAAAACTCACTTTTTCAAACTCAAAAACTCAAAAAACTCACTTTTTCAAACTCAAAAAACTCACTTTTTCAAACTCAATAAACTCAAAAAACTCACTTTTTCAAACTCAAAATCACTTTTTCAAACTCAAAAACTCAAAAAACTCACTTTTTCAAACTCACAAAACTCACTTTTTCAAACTCAAAAAACTCAAAAAACTCACTTTTTCAAACTCAATAAACTCAAAAAACTCACTTTTTCAAACTCAAAAAACTCAAAAAACTCACTTTTTCAAACTCAAAAAACTCAAAAAACTCACTTTTTCAAACTCAAAAAACTCAAAAAACTCACTTTTTCAAACTCAATAAACTCAAAAAACTCACTTTTTCAAACTCAAAAAACTCAAAAAACTCACTTTTTCAAACTCAAAAAACTCAAAAAACTCACTTTTTCAAACTCAAAAAACTCAAAAAACTCACTTTTTCAAACTCAGTAAACTCAAAAAACTCTCTTTTTCAAACTCAAAAAACTCAAAAAACTCTCTTTTTCAAACTCAAAAAACTCAAAAAACTCACTTTTTCAAACTCAAAAAACTCAAAAAACTCACTTTTTCAAACTCAAAAAACTCAAAAAACTCACTTTCTTACATTATATGAACTCCAAAAACTCACTTTTTCAAACTCAAAAAACTCACTTTTTCAAACTCAATAAACTCAAAAAACTCACTTTTTCAAACTCAATAAACTCAAAAAACTCACTTTTTCAAACTCAAAAACTCAAAAAACTCACTTTTTCAAACTCAAAAACTCAAAAAACTCACTTTTTCAAACTCAAAAAACTCAAAAAAACTCACTTTTTCAAACTCAAAAACTCAAAAAACTCACTTTTTCAAACTCAAAAAACTCAAAAAACTCACTTTTTCAAACTCAAAAAACTCACTTTTTCAAACTCAAAAACTCAAAAAACTCACTTTTTCAAACCCAAAAAACTCAAAAAACTGACTTTTTCAAACTCAAACTCACTTTTGCAAACTCAAAAACTCAAAAAACTCACTTTTTCAAACTCAAAAAACTCAAAAAACTCACTTTTTCAAACTCAAAAACTCAAAAAACTCACTTTTTCAAACTCAAAAAACTCAAAAAACTCACTTTTTCAAACTCAAAAAACTCAAAAAACTCAATTTTTCAAACACAATAAACTCAAAAAACTCACTTTTTCAAACTCAAAAACTCAAAAAACTCACTTTTTCAAACTCAAAAAACTCAAAAAACTCACTTTTTCAAACTCAAAAAACTCAAAAAACTCACTTTTTCAAACTCAAAAACTCAAAAACTCACTTTCTTACGTTATATGAACTCTAAAAACTCACTTTTTCAAACTCAAAAAACTCAAAAAACTCACTTTTTCAAACTCAATAAACTCAAAAAACTCACTTTTTCAAACTCAATAAACTCAAAAAACTCACTTTTTCAAACTCAAAAAATCTCAAAAAACTCACTTTTTCAAACTCAATAAACTCAAAAAACTCACTTTTTCAAACTCAAACTCACTTTTTCAAACTCAAAAACTCAAAAAACTCACTTTTTCAAACTCAATAAACTCAAAAAACTCACTTTTTCAAACTCAAACTCACTTTTTCAAACTCAAAAAACTCAAAAAACTCACTTTTTCAAACTCAAAAAACTCAAAAAACTCACTTTTTCAAACTCAAAAAACTCAAAAAACTCACTTTTTCAAACTCAAAAAACTCAAAAAACTCACTTTTTCAAACTCAAAAAACTCAAAAAACTCACTTTTTCAAACTCAAAAAACTCAAAAAACTCACTTTTTCAAACTCAAAAAACTCACTTTTTCAAACTCAAAAACTCAAAAAACTCACTTTTTCAAACTCAAAAACTAAAAAAAACTCACTTTCTTTCATTATATGAACTCTTAAAACTCACTTTTTCAAACTCAAAAAACTCAAAAAACTCACTTTTTCAAACTCAATAAACTCAAAAAACTCACTTTTTCAAACTCAATAAACTCAAAAAACTCACTTTTTCAAACTCAAACTCACTTTTTCAAACTCAAAAACTCAAAAAACTCACTTTTTCAAACTCAATAAACTCAAAAAACTCACTTTTTCAAACTCAAACTCACTTTTTCAAACTCAAAAAACTCAAAAAACTCACTTTTTCAAACTCAAAAAACTCAAAAAACTCACTTTTTCAAACTCAAAAACTCAAAAAACTCACTTTTTCAAACTCAAAAAACTCAAAAAACTCACTTTTTCAAACTCAAAAAACTCAAAAAACTCACTTTTTCAAACTCAAAAAAACTCAAAAAACTCACTTTTTCAAACTCAAAAAACTCACTTTTTCAAACTCAAAAACTCAAAAAACTCACTTTTTCAAACTCAAAAACTAAAAAAAACTCACTTTCTTTCATTATATGAACTCTTAAAACTCACTTGTTCAAACTCAAAAAACTCAAAAAACTCACTTTTTCAAACTCAATAAACTCAAAAAACTCACTTTTTCAAACTCAATAAACTCAAAAAACTCACTTTTTCAAACACAAAAACTCAAAAAACTCACTTTTTCAAACTCAATAAACTCTAAAAACTCACTTTTTCAAACTCAAACTCACTTTTTCAAACTCAATAAACTCAAAAAACTCACTTTTTCAAACTCAAACTCACTTTTTCAAACTCAATAAACTCAAAAAACTCACTTGTTCAAACTCAAAAACTCAAAAAACTCACTTTTTCAAACTCAAAAAACTCAAAAAACTCACTTTTTCAAACTCAAAAAACTCAAAAAACTCACTTGTTCAAACTCAAAAAACTCAAAAAACTCACTTTTTCAAACTCAAAAACTCAAAAAACACATTATATGAACTCAAAAAACTCACTTTTTCAAACTCAAACTCACTTTTTCAAACTCAAAAAACTCAAAAAACTCACTTTTTCAAACTCAAACTCACTTTTTCAAACTCAAAAAACTCAAAAAACTCACTTTTTCAAACTCAAAAACTCAAAAAACTCACTTTTTCAAACTCAAAAAACTCAAAAAACTCACTTTTTCAAACTCAAAAAACTCAAAAAACTCACTTTTTCAAACTCAATAAACTCAAAAAACTCACTTTTTCAAACTCAAAAAAACTCAAAAAACTCACTTTTTCAAACTCAATAAACTCAAAAAACTCACTTTTTCAAACTCAAACTCACTTTTTCAAACTCAATAAACTCAAAAAACTCACTTTTTCAAACTCAAACTCACTTTTTCAAACTCAAAAAACTCAAAAAACTCACTTTTTCAAACTCAAAAAACTCAAAAAACTCACTTTTTCAAACTCAAAAAACTCAAAAAACTCACTTTTTCAAACTCAAAAAACTCAAAAAACTCAATTTTTCAAACACAATAAACTCAAAAAACTCACTTTTTCAAACTCAAAAACTCAAAAAACTCACTTGTTCAAACTCAAAAAACTCAAAAAACTCACTTTTTCAAACTCAAAAAACTCAAAAAACTCACTTTTTCAAACTCAAAAAACTCAAAAAACTCACTTTCTTACATTATATGAACTCCAAAAACTCACTTTTTCAAACTCAATAAACTCAAAAAACTCACTTTTTCAAACTCAATAAACTCAAAAAACTCACTTTTTCAAACTCAAAAAATCTCAAAAAACTCACTTTTTCAAACTCAATAAACTCAAAAAACTCACTTTTTCAAACTCAAACTCACTTTTTCAAACTCAAAAAACTCAAAAAACTCACTTTTTCAAACTCAAAAAACTCAAAAAACTCACTTTTTCAAACTCAAACTCACTTTTTCAAACTCAAAAAACTCAAAAAACTCACTTTTTCAAACTCAAAAAACTCAAAAAACTCACTTTTTCAAACTCAAAAAACTCAAAAAACTTACCTTTTCAAACTCAAAAAACTCAAAAAACTCACTTTTTCAAACTCAATAAACTCAAAAAACTCACTTTTTCAAACTCAAAAAACTCAAAAAACTCACTTTTTCAAACTCAAAAAACTCAAAAAACTCACTTTTTCAAACTCAAAAACTCAAAAAACTCACTTTTTCAAACTCAAAAAACTCAAAAAACTCACTTTTTCAAACTCAAAAAACTCAAAAAACTCACTTTTTCAAACAAAAAAACTCAAAAAACTCACTTTTTCAAACTCAAAAAACTCACTTTTTCAAACTCAAAAACTCAAAAAACTCACTTTTTCAAACTCAAAAACTAAAAAAAACTCACTTTCTTTCATTATATGAACTCTAAAAACTCACTTGTTCAAACTCAAAAAACTCAAAAAACTCACTTTTTCAAACTCAATAAACTCAAAAAACTCACTTTTTCAAACTCAAAAAACTCAAAAAACTCACTTTTTCAAACTCAAAAACTCAAAAAACTCACTTTTTCAAACTCAAAAAACTCAAAAAACTCACTTTTTCAAACTCAATAAACTCAAAAAACTCACTTTTTAAAACTCAAAAAACTCAAAAAACTCACTTTTTCAAACTCAAAAAACTCAAAAAACTCACTTGTTCAAACTCAAACTCACTTTTTCAAACACAAAAACTCAAAAAACTCACTTTTTCAAACTCAAAAAACTCAAAAAACTCACTTTTTCAAACTCAAAAAACTCAAAAAACTCACTTTTTCAAACTCAAAAACTCAAAAAACTCACTTTTTCAAACTCAAAAACTCAAAAAACACATTATATGAACTCAAAAAACTCACTTTTTCAAACTCAAAATCTCTAAAAACTCACTTTTTCAAACTCAATAAACTCAAAACACTCACTTTTTCAAACTCAATAAACTCTAAAAACTCACTTACTTACATTATTACTCACTTTTTTAGGAGTGATTCACTCACTTTTTTACAACAAACTCACTTTTTTATGAGTGATTAACTCACTTTTCTTAAACAAACTCACTTTTTTATGAGTGATTCTCATACTCATAAAAAAGTAAGTTTGTTGAGTGAATCACTCATAAAAAAGTGAGTTTATTGAGTGAATCACTCATTAAAAAGTGAGTTTGTTTAAAAAAAGTGAGTGAATCACTCATGAAAAAGTGAGTTTGTTTTAAAAAAGTGAGTGAATCACTCATAAAAAAGTGAGTTTGTTGTAAAAAAGTGAGTGAATCACTCATAAAAAAGTGAGTTTGTTTTAAAAAAGTGAGTGAATCACTCATAAAAAAAGTGAGTTTGTTTTAAAAAAGTGAGTGAATCACTCATAAAAAAGTGAGTTTGTTGAGTGTATGGCGCATAAAAAGTGAGTTTGTTGAGTGAATCACTCATAAAAAAGTGAGGTTTTTGAGTCTATTGAGTTTCACCTTAGAGAGATCTTCATTTTTAAGAGACATAAAATGTATGGAATATGACATCTTAAAGAAACAATTCATCTTGAAGAGACTACATTTAAGAGAGATTTTACTGTATTCAATTCATGAATGTTTTCTTTGAGGAACGCTTTTAGCTTGAATGTCAAATAGATCGTTGGCAATTCAACTAGAAGTACACGCCTTTATAACATTTTTTTCACTAAAATCCCAAGATGTCGTTTACCTTATGTTTCAACTTGTTTTTGACATTTACTGAACTCTTGCGTAATTGCCCATATTTTTGGAAGTTTTTTAATTACACATTTTACTCGGGTTGTTCTTTTCTACATATCTTTGGCGCCATCTGCTTTGTTAAATGAGTACCTATACCTAATACCTAATATCGTCCCAACATCTCGAAAGATAAATACCAAGACAATTGCTAATGTAAAATGAATTGAGCAATTGAATTGCATTGAGCTGGTAGGCAAATGAAGCTCAGCTTGTTAATTCGGTTTGAAGAGAATTGAAGGGAAGAAACCAACAAATATTTTCTTAATACTACCAAAATGATGGTTGTGTAAAGATTTTATATCTCACACTCCATAGTTTACAAGAATCAGTATAAATAACTATTTAAGTTTTATAAATCCTTATCAAATAGGATTTTGACCTTCCAGGTGGTTTTGTTCATCCTCCTAGAATCTAATTGTATATTTAAGGATCTTTGGCATTTGAGCATAGGAAATATTATTTAGGATCGAAAGCGTTTCTTTCACTGACTTATTACCTCCTTAAATCCACTTCTCATTTAAATCAATTAATGCTTTTTCATTCCAAACACTTCTCAATCGGAACCGCGGCAGCAGTGCGCTGCGTGCAAAACTGCGTCATCCCACGCTCACCCACAGTGGCACAGCGGCGGCAGGCACACGATGACACACGTCCACAAGGGGGGGGGGGCGGATGGAGAAAATCATCCCAGACGACGGGGACGACGACGACGGAAAACCATCCCCGAACCGTCGTGCCCGTCGGGAGGCTATAAACCCCACTATAAACCAGAGAGAGAGAGAGAGAGAGGGAGAGGGAACAGCGCGAGTGAAGGCGAGTTGAGACACAGTTTTCACAGTCCAACCATTTCCGCACCCACCCACCGATCCACCCACACCGATCCACAAAAAAGTGCTGCAAAAGAACGCAAACGTGGCGTAGCGTGGCATGAAACGAACCGACCGACCGACCGACCGGGCCAAGGCACGCTAAAGCAAAGAAAAGAGAGCGAAAGAAAGAAGAGTAAAAAAACCGCTAGCCCGACACAGCTCAACACCCAACAGTTGAAAACCTCCCACAAACGCTTTTCCATTGCGTTTCCCTTCCCCTTGCTTTCCCCCTCCCCCTTCTGCAAGGGACGATGTGCCAGCCAGACCCATCGGGGTCTGGCTTTCCGTTCCATTTCGGATGTCGCACGCCATCCTTATCCGGGCGCACGGTTTCGCATTCGCATGTTGGCTGCCAAAATCCTACCCCTCCGCCGCCACCGCCGCCTCCCTCTCAACCACATTCCTTATCATACTTCCACCTCCCCACCACCCCCCCTTCCTCACAATCTCCTTTTGCCATCCCACCGGCGGGTGTCGGGTTGTACGTGTCCTTTATTTTGCCTCTTTTTTTTTGCTCTTCCTTTTTGAGTCGTTGGAGTTTTCCTCCCTCCCTCTTTCGCTCCCTTTTCCCCTCTCCCCGGGTTGAGCGAGTGCCGAAAGCAGCACAAACTTTTCCCAAACCACCATCTCCCCCTCCCCCCCCCCCTTCCCACCCGCCTCACAAAATCACCTTCCACCCTCCGGGTCAATTTTCTCACTCCCCTCTCCTTCCTTAACTCTTCTCTCCCCACCGCTCAACGCTCAACGGATAAGGACATTCAATTTCCACCCGTGCAGCACAACGCAACCGAAGGCGGACGGTACAAACACACACACACACACACACAGCCACATACAGCCGGCGGCAGCCGCACACACAGCAAAGGACAAGCGAACCACCAAAAACAACAACAACAACAACGCCAAAAAAAAGAAGAAGGAAAACACACGCGCGCGCCAACTGGTTTTCCGTTTTGCGCGGGACGAGGGGGGGCTGGAGGTGGAGAGAACATTTGGAGCGAGAAAAGTTGGGTGCGCTGTTGGGTGGTTGGGCGAAAAATCAAGCAAATCGTTCGCAAAAAGGGACTGGAACGTTGAGCCCAACAGCGCAACAAAAAAACATCCCACACAGAGACACAGTGAAGGGCCACAACCGAGCACGACCTCGAGTGAGCGAGAGAGAGAGAGAGAGAGAGAGAGACTGAACCAAGCAGGCCAAGGGGAGGGAGAAAAACAGTCCGCTTGATAGATGGTGTGTTGGGAAAAGTCGGATCCGGCTAGCGCTTGGTTTTGGTTTCCATGGGTTTCCAAGTGAAAGGGAGAGAGGTAGATACGAAAAAAGAGAGAACGAGAGCGAGAAGGGAATAGCAGAGGCACAACAACAATTCGACAGCAGCACAGGCAGCAGCAGCAGCAACAGAAAAAAAACACTCACCCAACATGCAGAAGAACCTTTTCCCGGTACGAGCAAAAGGTTGCCTTTTCCGCATGGTCGATGTCGGTTGGGAAAAGGGGAGGGGAGGAGGAGAGGGATGGTTTGTGGGTTGGTGGGTGGGTGGGGTTTCTGGGTAGGGAATTAGTTCGTCCCAGTGGGAAAGTTAGACTTTTGCCTGCGGTGCCGTGCGGAGTGTGTTGAAGAAAAGGGGGCAGAGAGAGAGAGAGAGAGGGATTGCGGTTGGCTGTCGGTTGGATCGTGTCGACCGATAGAGGATAGCTCTGTGGGAGGGAGGGAGGGAGGGAGGCGAAGTTTTGGTCCAGGACACACTCGCGCACACGACCGGAAGGAGCAGCAGACTAATGTGAGACTTGTTGGGGCGGAGTGGAGGATGGAAGGAACAGAAAACGTGTTTCCAGTGGAGAAGCAGCACGGTTGGGGGAGGGAAGAAACTGTGCAGATGACATGCTCGGGCTGGGTAGGACGGACTGTCTGGGCTGCAGCAGCACGATGGTAAAGATGGGTGTCATTCGGGGCAGGCAACATGGTCGAACTATAGAGAGAGAGAGAGAGAGAGAGAGAGGGAGATGGAAATGGTAAAAAGAAAGAAAAAACAATGACACGCTGTAAAAGGGCAAGAGGCGTGAGCGGGAGAAGGAGAGAGAGAGAAAGGGAAGCGGATAGCGGTCGAATGCGAATGAGCGATTGCTGCTGGGCCGCAAACGGAAACCTGGCTGCCCATCATCATGACCCCATCGTTGGGCTGGGAGTGGGTGGAGGGGGGTGGATGGGTTGGGTTTGCGGTGAAAAGGAAAACAAGTGGCAGAGTGGCGAGGGAAAGGGAAAAGGTTCGAGCCGGGCAGATAGCGATCGAGCAGCAAGCCGTGCTGTCGTTGGCGTGTCCGCGTGTCAATCCAGTGGGTGGGCGAAGGGGGGGGGGGGGGGTGAGATAGAAATATTGCGGACAGGACGGCTGGGTTTGGGTTGATTGTTGAGTGAGCAACTGTGAATGGGGTGGGGTGGCATGGGGGGAGGGGCGTGGATGGGTGGTTGGGCGAAGGTGGCTGTGGGTTATTTTTCCTCCGCGCGCGAGCAAAACAAGGAGCTGGGGGGAGATTTGTTGGATTTTTTCCAACTTTCCTCGCCCGCTATGTTCCGTTGCCCGTTGGATAAGGTTACTACACACACACACACACACACATTACCGATTTTCCATCACTCAAGGATATCGCATGTGTGTGTGTGTGTGTGTGTTTGTGTGTGTGTGCCAAAAGCATTCTCCCAGTACCGGTACGCCTGTCCTTCTTTTCTGCTCGGTGTCGACCCACACACACACACACACACACACACACACACACATTCTCGTGGGAGGCGCAACCCAGCAAGGACCGAGAATCATGAGCATGACAGATGGGCTTCAACTGCTGCTGACGATGATGCTGGCGTGGCGTGGTAGGGGGGGGGGGGGGATTGTGGGGCGGTTCGGGAAAAATATTGATGCGATGACTTGCCTGTGAGGGTGGAGGAGGGGTGGGATGGTTTGGGTTGCCTGCAGCACCGGCCTGCTTGCTTCAGCCGAACGATCGGCAGGTTGTGAGATATTTGCCTGTGTTGCGAACGCGCTGACGTTTTGTTGTTGTTTGCGTCCTGCGGTACATTGAACCGAAACCCGACGGGTGAAGGGCCGGCGCAATGAACGAGATGTTGGGCCGTTGTAATGCTGGCAAGCAACGACACGCGTGGGTAATTAATGCAAGTAGTGCGAGTTTGCAAAGTTCAAACCAAACCAGAGCACAGCAGTGCGGTTCGCGAGGCAGCTTTCCGGGCGAAGGATTGCATTTTGTTGGGCGGTGTTTGGGGGAAAGTTTTGTTTCTAAGCTTCAGGACAGGCTGAGATGGTGTTTGCGATAGGTTTATGTAACTTTAGCAGCATAATGTTTAATGCAAGAAACAAGGACTACATTTGAAGATAGCTTAAAGATTAAAAATTGTTCAAATACTGTAACTTTAAATTGAATGATAATTGTTTCGCCAATCATACGTGAATCGGAAAAGCTGTCACTAGCTTAATAAGTATGACATTTTTCTAATTGTCTTACATAGTTAGTTCAACATCAAGTTTCTATAAATTACTTACTCATTAACGTGCTTGGTTATCTAGGACTTACAGGGGTTGTTCATGGTTGTGGGACACTTACATGACTCTTCTTGGTTCAATCTATAGCTTGGTTCATCTTGCTTAGTAGGACTTGAACTTTTCTAGATTTAAGCCTTTACTACGCATCTTTTTAAGCTTATCTTCTGGAACCCAAGATAGAAACTGTTGTGGGCAGCCGTGCCGACCCCTGGACTTGCCGTGGCAGTTGCGCAGCCACTGGTCAACGTCCAGGAGGACGACAGTGTGTCACGCACACTGTCGCACACACTAAGCAGCGCAAGGCTAAGTGTGTGCCGAGCGCACAATTAGAGTATGCACGATCGAGCAGGAGCTCTCGGCAGGGGCGCTCGGTGCGGCTGGCGCGCGGCCACCGTACTTCTATATTGTAAAGTATATTGTGTGTTTTATTTATTATGTACGTTCTAAGTGTTTGAATAAAGTAAAGATATCAAACATAACAGAAACCAAGAAATGTTTATAGGGCAAATGAAAATCCATGGACATTGAACTTTATTCTACGGAAATTGCTCTCTTTAGCTCCATTTTTAGAAAGATACATTTTAAATTCCTATTGGAATTGTTAAAAAGGGTGCTATAAAATTCAATTCTCTTCAATAGTTAATTACTCATAAGAAAGAGTAAAAAAGTATCTCTTATCTATGACTACCGTTGAAAACCCCTGTCATTTGAACGCTAAAATCATTACAACTGGTTTAACAGATAGCGTTCTTCCATATTATTCGAACAAAAAAGAAATAAAAATCAACCTTAGTTAAGATAAGCCATTCGAAAACTTATAATTGAATTATATGTTTTGAATTAGTTATAAAATGTTTTTATATTTTTATAAATCCTGTTCAAAACAGGATACAATTTACTGTTCTTTTTTTTAGTTTTTATTACACTGCGAATTTATCATCTAGAACTAGATGGAGAAAATTTAATCTATTGGAATCGGTCTATAAATGCATGATCTTTATGCAATGTGATTTTCTCTTTATTATCGCTCTTATCACATCTTATTGGGCGATTGTTATCGGAAATAGTAGATAGTAACAAACCAAATAAATAGTAACAAACCAAAGCAATACAGGGGTTCCCACGATTTATTGGTCAGTTCCCATGATTTTTTGGTGCGTTCCCGCGATTTTTTGATCGTATCGCATAGATTTTTGGTGCGTTCCCATAATTTATTGGTATTTTCCGATTGGATATCAATACGATTGGACCAAAAAATTCTGGGAAACGGCCAAAAAATAGTGGGAACGTACCAAAAAACTATGGGAACCCACCAAAAATTGATGGGAACCAACCAATAAATCGTGGGAAACCCTGTAAACATGGGATACTTTATTTTGGCTGCATTTCGATGATAACAACTTAAACTTTGAACTAAAATCACATTTCAATTCATCTGAAGTAAACAATTTATGTCAAAGAATGATTGTAACCGGTTTCGTGAGACAATTACTTCGCCTGATACGACTTTAAAAATAAAAACAAATCCTCAATGAGATGAAGTCTCACATCGACCGTAGAGGGCCACATGCTCAAGATTATAGAGTGAAGAGAGTGAATTATAGCAGACATAGACCAACTTTCCGTAAGTATACTTATAAAACACATTCTTAAAACTGCCTAATTCAAAACGATTATATTGTATTTTACCATCGACCTCAAACTCAAAATGCATATTTTTGTACAACTAGTTAAGAGGAAAATGTTTTAAAATGCTATATGTACTGTAGGCATATTAAAACCCAAAACCAACGAAAAATTACACCCAGCAGCAAAAGCTTGCTATTAGAAAAACTGCGCACCGATATGAAAACAGCAGCAAAGTCAAATCCCTCTTCCGGCACGAGCAATTATTCAGCTCATTATGCTCCGAAATGTGTTGGTTTGCGGTAGGGGTTGCACTGCGCCCGTAAATCAGTTCCACAGTGCCTGCACATCAGCACACCAATCCGCATACTCACTCACCCACCACCCCCTCCCCAGGCAGAAGGGTGCACGGTCGGCCATAGGTCCCTGTAAGTGGCAGTGGCAGAGCAAAAACAAAACAGAAAAAAAAAACAAAAAAAAAACAACCAACAACGAACGTACCATCCCACCCTCACACGATAAAACCCGAAGGAGAAAGTTTTTCTTCACACACAGAGTGACGTACCATACCGTGCAGTGGCAGCAGCAGCCGGAACAGCAGCCAGAGCAGCAGCAGCCGCCGGAGCAGTAACACTATGGCAGCAATCTATCCCCATTTCCTTAAGCCACCGTCGCCACGGTGCTTCCCAGCTGCTGCCAGCCAATCCCATTTTCGTCGGAGAAAAGGAAAAAAAACGCCCTCACCCTGATCCTTTTCCGTCCTTCATTTTTTTGCCTTCCCGCCGGCCACAATGCATCGTCGCTTTTCCTTTTTCCACATAATCTGCTCCAGTAGGGGTAGAAGGACAGGGTAGCAGAAGTGATGCACCGTTGCGTCGGTTACAGCCTTACTGCGGGGATCGATTGGTTGGTCTACGAGCACGGTGCAGAGTGGGAGCGCACAACACAAAACAGGAAGAAGAAAAAAATAAATACAAAACATCCCAATCGAAGCATTGTCGAGTGGCAAAAAAAAGAGGGACGAGCACGTTTGGGGCGCCGATGGGAGCGACAGATGACAGAGGGGAAAGAATCCAAATGAAGAAAAGTAATGCCTCTCCGGCTCTGGTGATGGTGAGGTGAGGCGGAGGTGGAGGTGAAGGATGGAAAAGGGATAACGGAAAACAGACCTTTCCTTTCGCATGATCTGCCCCCGGCCTCCGCTTGAGGCCACCGGCCCTTCGCTCATGATTCATGGTGGAACAATGAAAGCAGAGAGAGAGAGCCAAAAAAAACGGCAAAGAAAAAGGCGGAAGGAAGGAAGGATACGGTTCAGAAAAGGTTAAAGTATTTATCCTTCCCTGAGGCAGCAAACGTGTGTGTGTGTGCGAGTGAAGGTGGTGGGAAGAAGGGCAGCAAAGGCAAGAAAAAAGCCATCCCCTCAAAGGTTGCTATCGGGCAGGCAATCCGGGTATTGATGTGGCCCCCACTGCTACTGGCCACCCAACATTCTCTCTCTCTCTTTCTCTTCTCTTCGTTCTTCTTCTCTCTTTCTCGTATATCGTCTCAGTTGCGATTTTATTCTGCACGGTTTTATTGCTCTTGCTCATTTTGTATTGAATTTTCTTCCATCCATCGGTGCCCTTTTTCGGATGAACGGTTCGGTGATGCTTGGCTGAGGAATGGTCATGTGAGGTTTTTTTGAGCCATGGAAACTGCATTCAAACCTCCCCTCACCTCCCTTGATGTAGACCAACGAGAGGAAAGTTCAAATTTATGCGATCTTTTTGGTGGAAACTTGTGTGGCGTCCAAGTTGTGGTGTGGTGGCTGTTTTTTTTTCTAATTTGATTTACATCTGGTCTGGTAGCAGCGGACAGATTAACCTCGGGGCTCCCCGGGCAGCGCTTGAGTGGACAAAGTCCGGGAAAGGTAAAATATGACATTTTTAGTTATTTTATAACATTATGAGAAGAAAATTACTGATTGAAAGAAATCTCAATATTTGTAGTTAAAATGCTGGGCTAGAACTTATAAATTCCTTTAATTTTATGATAAAAATATAGCTTATTATGGCTTGAACCTGTTTTAAAAGAGCACAGCTCTTACTATTATGAGCAAAAAATATTAAATTTATCTTTAGCATACAATCTGTACACGTTTTTTCAGCACACCATGTTCTTCTTTTTTTCTTCACTTTTCATCATCTTTACCCTGGTCGCAGCACAGCTCGTCTGAAATTTGTTTTCCTTTTTAGCCACAAATCTCTTCAATTAAATTACGCACGCCTGTTGTAATACGTCCAGGAAAAGAGACAAAAAAAATCCAAAGAAAGTAATCCCCTTCGAAAGAAAATCCATTGTTTCTGGTAGCAAGAGAACCTACTGAAAAAAAGCTACACTCACACACACCGAAAACAAACAAATCAAACAAGAAAGGGGGAATGAAAACAGCACCACACCAACAACAAAACATAAACAAAGGAGAAAAAAACTACTCAACATGCAAAGCGTGCAAAACCCCACAACTTGGCTTACTCATACCCACCTCATCCTCATAGTGACGCAAATTTGACACGGATGAAGGCACAAAGACGTTACCGAAAACCGCACAAGAACACAAGAACAACGGAAGGAAAAAAAACAAGCGCTCACTCCCCCCGCTCACTCACTCGACCCACAAAATGCTAAGCGCTCTGGACGGTTCTGGCAGGGACGGAAGGAAGGATTAGCTTCTTAGCTGCCGACGGCGGTGGCAACGCTTCTGTGTTTTAGTTTTCCACGAAAATTACTCTCGCCTGCGGGTGAAATGTTGTCCCCG
This sequence comes from Anopheles gambiae, assembly GCF_943734735.2. NCBI lineage: Eukaryota > Metazoa > Arthropoda > Insecta > Diptera > Culicidae > Anopheles > Anopheles gambiae. Next base: position 19,197,807 of record NC_064602.1, on the reverse strand, counting down.
GTTCTGCCACACCAAACCCACCCACCCACACACACAAATGGTGTTGGTGACGAGCGAAAGTTTTGGTGCCGGTTGTGGCACCGAAGTGATGCGCTACATTAAATATTAAACTCTCAATCACGCCCGGCAAGGTCGTCGCATACGGCAAGGCGGTGTCGGTCGACAAGGGCTGGATGATGGCGGGTCGTTGACGGTAGTAGGGTGCGCTGAGCATCTTAACCATTCTGGGGCCTGGGGGTGGCTGACGGATGGGGTTGATTCTTTTTGCTTTTACTGCCTGCAAAAAGAAAAAAGAAAATTCGTTCATTTCATCGATAAAGGGGGAGCAAACCTCCGGAAACAAAACAAACAGTTGTGCAAACGCTGCTGTACGGAACGACAATCATCTCAACCTGTTTGGTGGTGAAGCGTGACGTGTTTTAATTTTTGCTTTTAAATATTCTTTTTCTTCTTGCTGTTTGAAGGATTCTTCCAGCTTTTAGAATATAATTTGAAATAATTGCTTATGTCTGGTGCGGGTTTTTTGTTGTTGTTCTACCCCTTCCTGTAAGTATTCACCTTCCAGCTAATTATCCTGCTTCACCTATTTGCATAAAAGAGGTTTTGCTGTTATTGCTGAGTGGGGAAAAAAAGTAATGTGAATGGGGTAAAATGACCCTCATGCACTTAGCTTCTGATCGATGGCAAAGAGCAAAGAGACACCTAAACCTGAAAACAAAATAGAAATTTTATAATGTCAAGATAATGTCGATCACAAAAACAAAATTATTCGTTTTGACAACGGTAGCGTTTTGGTACGTTCTATTTTTAAATTATTTGAACTAGTTAGATTCAAATATGGTTCTGATCAAAAGTGAGATTTCTATTGAAGGATACGTCTTCCGATGCGGATACGATGTCAGCAATAGGCAAAATTGTGCAGTGTTTAAATGTGTCAAACGAATCTATTGTATATGCTAAACAAAAGCTTAAAAAAGACAATGTGCTTAGAAATATTTGGTGGTAGCTAGTATAATTAGTAGAAATGTCACTAATGGCAAGCCACCAGAAAATCAAAAATACTTTAATTATTAGATGTAGTGCTCCTTTTCATACGCTACTCGATGGACAAGACGAGCAAAGGAGAGTCTAATGAGTCCTGTTTAGCCAGTGATTACTCTATACACCAAATTATCCTAGGTTTCGTTGAAAATAGAGTCTATGAATGACATTACTACAAAACCATCATCTGAAAGCGAACACGAAATCATATGTAACATGTCAATAGTCTCTATTTGAAATGAGACCATTCCAATTGTAAATAAACGTTTGAAATACGCACAAAAGAATATCACTTTTGAATAAAGTCTGGTAATTCATATATCTTTCAGAACGAAAACGTTTAATGTACAACTCTCATTCACATCTTCTGTATAAAAAATAAATAAATTACCTTTAAATAATGTATGAAAAATTTCTAAAAATCATGCCATGCTTTCATTGTTGAAATCGTTTTTACATACTTTTTAAAAACTGTCCGCAGTGTTTAAGGAGTCAACGGAAATAGCAAAGGAATATAGCTATAACCGTATCCGTAAGCGGAGATTGCAGAGAATCTCAGATTGCGGACACATTTATCTGCTAAATGGCTCGTATTGGCATATATTTATGCACTATCTTGGAGCAATCTTGAAAATACATACAAATGACGGTTAAAGGCCACGGTTACGTGAACATGATAAATTTTTGAAAAAAAAAAACAAATATATGCGCAATCTGCGATTGCGTTCCGTTGCGTTGCGTCTTTCCCCGAGTTACGCGACACTCGAGGTATGCTAATTCGAGTTACGCCCTTTTTTATTTTTGACAGTTCATATGTCAAATCTGTACAATTTTCTCCAACAATCGTCTTATGAAAAATGGATTGCAATTTTTCCAAAAGTTTTACGCGAAAATTCGAGTTACACGAATGTCGCGTAACTTGAGGAAATGGACGTGAATATCGAACTACTTGTAGTACGACATGTAAATAGTTCGAATAAGCTATCACTGAAACTCTTATTCTATAGCTAGAATTAGTATAAAAAATCCTCAAATATGATTCCCCAATTGTGCGCTAAGTACATTACAGGGAATATAACATAAGGATAATTTATCAACAAGACCCATCCGTACAAATTGTAATAAAGGAGTGGTTAAAAGTGTATCTCTTCTTATTACATATTTGTAACCAGCCTCGAAATCAATGTGTAAGCCAGGATTGATTTCTTCGTTATTGGCAAAAAAAAACTATTGTTAGTCTAGTACTTGGCTTGGCTAGACTACTTTTGGATGAATCATATCATAATGCCCCAACTATTGGTTTAGCGTCTTATTAATTAGAACCTCATGTACAAATCGCACTTTAAAAACGTTCCCGCGACTAATTTTCCAAACAAAACGCACTACATCAATCAGTATTTTTTCCTAATCTTCAACCTGCAGCGAAACAGCGACCTCAAACGTTATACCACCCCGTGCGCCAATGAAGTGAAGCATCCAATTTCGGATCATCTCGTGCGTTTCCACCGATGAGGTTTCTGGCCACACACGCTTTTCCGCTCGCGTATTAGGCGAGCCACCTTTTTTATCATTTCACTTTCTTTCACTGTCTGCCACTCAACCGCTTTTCACACCCTCCTCAACTGTTCGGCAAATACAAACACACTCACACACACACACGCACCAACGCGCCGGCAGTAATTGAACTCCCTCGCACGCTGTGTGTTGTGTGTTTGTTTACCGTTTTGCTCGCGTTGTTTTCCTTTCCCGCACACTGATCGACACGTGCGGTACAATCCCAGTTCACCCTCGACACCACACACCAGTTTTGACGGCGTGGTTTGGATGGGTTTTCTCTCTCTCTTTCTCTCTCTCTCTCTCTCTTCTCTCCGCCAGTCTGTCGGCAACAGGTGGCACCCCGGCAAGTACGGTCGGTCTGTCGAAAACGGCGTGTCTGCGTGCGTGTCTGCTTCCCTGAAATGTGCATACGTGCATACGTGTGTATGTGAGCCATTTGGGCTGGAGTGGTGCGCTGCGTGTGCCATGAAAAAACCCTCCCTCTATCTCTCTCTCTCTCTATGTTCAGCGCGACTCTCTCTATGTCGCGGTGCGCGGGGGTTAATTTCTGTTGCTGATGACTACTTTTTCCTTCACGCTTCTTTGATCGATTAAATTTCGATTTACGTAACACGCTGCCGCAGTCGTAGCCCGATGGCTGCGTGTGTGTGCATGTGGTGTGTCTGGCCAGAGGAGATTGGTTGAATTTGTACGAAGAAAGACGGGGACAGCATTTGGGGTACGGGTTTTCGGGGGGAAGGATTGGATGAAAATGTGGTCCCGGGGCAGGCGGTGACATCGGACTGATCGATCGAACAAGCCTCGAAAAGCCTCACAACTTGCGTAAGGCGTGGATCTAATTAATTTGCCACCCCTGTTGGCAGCTGTCGCCATGCGTCGCTTTGTGATACAATGCATCCGGGGAACTGGGAATGGAATTTCTACAAAACTTTGATTATTTGAAGTTGTTCAAAAATCGTCTTGTAAAGTACAACATGATTTGATTTATAGAGATTTCACTTTTTGTATATATTTTTGGCAACTGCGCCATTTTTAAAGATTTGATATTAACCATATTATAAGATTTCATTGATGAATCTGCTTTTGCTAATGAATATCACTATGATCAAACTGCATTTTCAAACATTAAATGATCCCTTGACCAATAAGAAAATAATAAATCTAACTTTAACAAAATATTGAACCGAAAAGCGTATAGGATAAGCCAAATCAAATAAGAAACTCTGTTGCTTAAATTGCCTTCAAAAAACTTGCCAAATGTAATATTTATGATTGCAAGAACCTTACCTTAACCTGCTTTCCTGCTAATAAGGAAACCGAATCAAACACACACACACACACACACACACACACACACACACACACACACACACACACACACACACACACACACACACAAAAACTCGCTCACGCAAACAAACCCATCCCAATCCATCGAATATCCGTGCCACTTTATCATACGTTCACCCACCATAATTCGTTGCCACCGTTTCGGGCGGTTTTCCTTTCCCTTGCTTCGTCGTCGTCGTCGTCGTTGTCGCCGTTGCCACACGTGCGTCCCACCACGTGCGGCGTGCGATGGAGGCGCACGGTTGCCCATAAATTGTTGGCCCCTGCCCCGTGCCATTGCTTTACCCCCGGGGTGGCGGCGCATACGCCCGTGCCCTTTAGCCCGCAGGCATACGACGTTAGCGACGTTTGCCCGGAGCAGCAGTCCAGCGCTTCCTTCTCCCTCCCCCAGGTACTCAATAAATTATTTGCAACTTCCTTTCGTTGCCACCGTCAATTTAACGGACCGTCCCTAGGGGATGAGGATGGTGGGCAAAAGACCGGGGCGAGAATAGAGGGAGAATTACTGAGGAGATGGGTCCGCTTCCGTCGGCGTCGTGGAGTAAGAAAAATCCTTCGCCCGTTGTGTAGATAAGACCCGAAGGCTTCGCCTCGTGCTCCTTCACTAATCGTAATTTGGCTCATCGTTTCGTTTTCTTTCTTGCTGCTTCTTTTCGTACCCTCTTTTCTTCCCATTCGCTTCGCCACCCACAGGGCCGGCAGTTAGAGCCGAGCATTTGCCACACTGTCCACCACCCAGCCGATCTCCCCGCCGGAGCACGGGCAACTTTTATATCCAGGGCAATAAAATTGTGATACATTTCTGTCTCGTTCGCATGGCACCGTGGGTTGTGGTTTTTTTTTTTTGGGTTGTTTTTTCGCCTCTGCACCGTGGAGGGTGAGGCCGGCTACTCTGCGAGCGGGCGGGACATTTCACTTGGATTATGGGATTCCCACGTCATGCGGAAAACCGCATCCGTGCGACCGCACCGTCGCCCGTTCATGGGCGACGAGGGTGATAATTTATTGCCGTTGACATTTCATTGTCATTTCTGCCATTTATTTCCACACGCGCGTTCGGGCGTTTCGGGACCGTAGTGGCACGTAGCGGCAACATTCTTGCCGGTGCGCCCCGGTTTTCCCGCATGGGCTGCGCGGGCACTGTGTGGGACTGTGTGGCCCTTTCCACCGTTCGGGCGTTCGGGCGGTCGTACCGGCTTGTTTGGAGCTTACCTTGCATGTGGGCGATAATTATTCCGGGGGGTTCTCTTTATTTCTTCCAATGGTGTGGAAATTCCTCTAGTTAGCATTAAGCGTTTCTACCATACTGTGCATAGTGCATAGTTTCAGTGTTGCAACAAGTTGGACATATTGGACAATTGAATTTGTACATTTTTTTCAAACATTAGCAATTACAAAAGTAGGTACAAATGTTGTAAGTTAATTTAAGGTGTGTTAAAGAAGCTATTGTTTTCAACACAAGCTATATATTTCCTGTTTATAGATCAACTACAAATAACTGTTAGTAGAATCAAAAAGGATTTTTTTGTATGTCATTGCATTGCATGGCATAGTCATCAAGTCATCAAGCACACGACTGAATATCATACTCGTCATGTAGGTTTGAGGCCTACACCAACCACGGTTGTGGTATCAAACAGAAAGATCAAGAACTGGAATGATCTATCGTTATTTGTTTGGGCCTACATTTGATAAAGAATCGCTAATATTGGAAGGGATTTTTACTTACTAAATATTAACACCACCTAAACAGGTAATGAACATGTTCGTCGAAGCTTAAAACGTGCATTCGATATGAAAATAATGCAATAATATGTTCATAGCAAGTTTAAGGATATCATTACTGCTCATTTTCTCTCTATTCCTAAAAAAAGATCAAATTACCAATGGCACTGGTTAGAAACATTGTATATGCGCCCGTTAACTAGGTGTTGACGATGTGAAGTGGACAAGAAATACTATGGAGACAATGATATTGTAAAGTAGTGGTACTAATTTATCGAAGAAAAAGTTGATTTATAGAGTGTTGTTGCAAAACATAAGTTTTTAGAGTTACACGAATGTTCATCAAATGTAAACAATTCGTATACAGGGTTTCGAATCATATAAAGGAATAGTACAATCACTTAGGAGAATGTTGCAAGCATGTTTGCAATCATATAGGGGAATGTTGCAATCGACTAGAGGAAATTTGCCAGCATACGGTGGAGCTGTCATCAGACTGTGGGTGCCGGTGTAAAAAGCTCCGACTTGATACCGATGACGTTTTCCAAAAAAAAAAAACATCATTTGGAGTTGTTTTTGTGTGTCAATCAGTTGTACGAAAGGCAACTAAATAAATCCTGCTGCGGAGCCATAATTAAACATGACTAATTAATAAAATCAACGAAAATATTTTGGGGTATTTATAGCGGTACCCTCAGCCCGATGACAGCTTCACAATATGCTTGCAAATTTCCACAACTTATGATTGCAAACCTCCACACAATGCTTGCACGATTACACTTCCCGTTTGAAACATTCCCTTAAACCAGGGGTTTAAAACTTTTCAGTTAGCGGGCTGCATTGCTTCACATATAATGGTGTTGAGGGCCATCTTTCCGTTGCCTGTAACTAATGCGAACGGTTACATTTTGTCTTTATAGGAAAATACTTACACGATATACAAAACTTAAATAGCTTTCTATTTCTTAAGCTTGGTCTACGTCTCTGAATGGCAACAATTACATTTTCTTTAAAAATAGTCACAATAATTAACTATTTCCTTTAATCTTAACCAAACCGCCAAGGGCTGCATTATAGGCTCCCGAGGGCCGCATGAGGGCCGTAGTTTGGGGACCCCTACCTTAGCCAATTGAACTATTCTCTTATATTATTTGGAACCCTCATACACTTATACCAGCAACACTCGTCGCATTTGACAACTGCCGTCGATCCTGGTTTTCTGTTTTTTCCTAAACCCTTGATGGCTAAATATTCTACATGACGACACCTCTTTCCTGCCCACTCTTTCGTGTAGCTGCAAGTAATTTCATCTCTCTTTTTTGACAGTACTACACAATAAATTTGCCATAATAGAATCTTATCCTTTACCCACAACCACCTTTTTCCATAAGCTCTTTTTCCAATTTATTAACCTTTTCCATAAGCTTTGGACAAACAACACAATAGCTAAACCGTTGCGAATGATTAAAGAAACTAAAATATGTTTTTCCCCAAAGCAAGATTTCAAAATTAGCAAAACAAACCGCTCAATGTCATTTGAAAATAGTTACTTAAAACGAAAACGTATTGAGACACATTTATTAAATAATTGCAATTGGAATTTTTACATTATTTCGTTCATTTCTTGCATATTCATGAGAGATTTAGATTTGACAATAAACCTCATACATATTCAATTGATACAACACGAAAGTAGACAACAGGGAATTGAATTTAGCTGAACTTTATAAGATTCAACATCGTAGTAGAATTGAATCCGCATACCAAGGACCCTCATAACTCATGCAAGTACAAAAAGCGCTCGCCATAAATGTCAAACTTAGCTCATCTAGCTCCAAGAAAGTTATATTGCTTCCCTTGACCTCCTGCCCATCTTCATCGCTACGCTAATTATATCAATAATAAACAACATATTTACATTGCAAAAGGTTACAAACTCACAAATCATTTCACAACATCAACCCGACCAGGTACGTACCTCGCAGCTACTCGCACCAGTCGTTCGTGTGCGCCACCAGCCGACGAAATCCTTTACAGCGAGTCACAGCAGCAGCATGCAGCTAATTACTCGACCAATTTGCACACTCGATGAACACGCGCCCTACACTGGTGCCCTCACTATCAGCCGAACCATCTCGCTGCTGGCCACACGCTTGGGCCTCACCCCACTCACCCGTTTACGCCGCTCGACGTATACAACTTGTTAGCTAAAATTTCAACCCATCCATCGCGGCGCCCAGGCCGCTTTTTCCTCCAGGCACACTGGAGAGCTGCGGCGGTTTATTTCATTCCAGCCAATCTAGGGCGCTGCTGAAGAGGGCAGACACACACACACGCACAGAGGAAAATGCCACACCCGCAAGGCATCGCTCGCGTTGCCGCAATCAAAATGCCATGATCTTGGCTACACATTATTCGACCAAAACCAAACGGCAGCATCCTTCCGGATCGTTTCGGGCTACTTGGGTGTGTGTGTGTTTGTGTGTGTATTTTTTGCTAACGTTTTCCTTCAGCCCCATGCTGACGTGCTGAGAGCGGGAAACCCGGGTTCGTCGTTTGTGCGCAAAAAAGAGCAAACTGAAGAAGCGCTAACGTGCTGCCGCCACCACCAACACCACCATCACTCCGAACCACCACTGTTTGGTTCAATTCACAAGTTTTTCCTCTGCTACATGGTGGCGGGTCGGGAAATGCTTCCCTCCCTTGCGGGCATATATAAAGAACCCGAACGGGCGCGCACAGCGCAAGAGGAAGGAAGGAAGAGCCGCGAGCGCGGTCGCTCATCAACGGGACGCAAACTAAAAACGTGGCAGGAGGCACACGCGAATCCTTTGCGCAAAGTGGCACACCGTTGGTCGTGCTTGCTGTGCGCGCCCGAACGGCGAGCTGGAGTTGGAGGAATATAAATGACTCAGAACCGAAAGACGACGACGACGAGCTAAATGCGCCCTGTGTTTCTCGTCCTTCGCAGCGGAGCGGACGACGGTGCTGGACCGGTGCAAAGGGGAGGGAGTGGAGGTAGTGTGATAATATATTTTCCACGCTTCCCGAGCAAACGGTTTGCATTCGGTCGGTGTCTTTTTCCCCCGGAATTGCGTGCCGGAAGGAAAGAAAGACTGCCAGACCGAACGCGCACTTTGCCCGCCAGCAATGACAAGGGGGACCACCACCGTCAGGATGGCATGGCACGAGAGAGTGGGGGTGGGAGGGGACCAACACTTTCTTCACTTTATTATTATTATCATCATCCGTGCAGGGAAGCGCCGAGGAGACTGGCTGGGTCGTGGACTGTCGGTCGGTTTCTGTTTCGGAAGGTTGCAGCAAAAGCGGATGGAAAACCGTTGGCAGCGTCCTTTTTTCGTCTCTGTCTTGCTGTTTTGCAAAGCGTCGAGATAAGCGAGTTGAGAGGAAATGGAACGAAGCAGGCGGCCCGGGTTGTTCGTATCAACTAGGGGAGGAAGGCACAAAAAAGAAACCACCCGACCCGACGAGCAAGCAAGCAGACAGGCGGGATAATTGGTTGGCGATGGAAATTGAAGCAAAACAAGCGTCAACTCGATTCGACGCACGCTCTCTCTCTCTCTCTCCCTCTCTCTCTCTCACTGTATCTCTCTCGCTTTCTTTTTCTCAAGTCCCTCGTTCAAGCTGCAAACTCCGCAGCAAACAGCACTCGACGCAACTCCCGCATCGCACAAAGCAACAAGCACTGACGTGGCATGAAGATGGAGAGAGAGAGAGAGGGGGGGGGGGGATGTGGTGGAAAAACAGGAAAAACTTCGCCAAGCTTCTTTCGCGCGAGTCGTTGGCACCTTTCAACGCGTCTGACGTGCAGCGTTGGGGTTTGCACTGTGGTCATGGCAACGGGTGATGGAGATTTATTATCCATCCAGCCACGTTGCCGTCGATGGGTGTAAAACCGAATTCGTGTTACGATTGCTCGAGTGCGTGTGTGTGTGTGTGCGTGTTTAGTAGTAGTGGCTGTGAGTTATGATGTTGCATGGTGTCGATGCAGTGTTGTTTTCTCTTTGGTGGGTATGATTGGTATGAGTATCTTAGGGTTGCACTTTAGGCTAAAAAGAAAAGGTTCTTTGAAGTCGTGTTCCATACTAGGGGGAATAAATTATTTCATAACATAAATTTTTTGAATTATTACAAAAATGACTTATCGGTAAAGCGTTTGTCCCCAGGACAAGCTTTATGCATCTCTTTGCAGAAAACTCTCATTGCTGATCTCTTGCCAAAAGTCCTTGAACGCGAAATCAACACGATAATGTCATTCAACATTCTATCCATTTGCATTCTATCCGGAACATTCTATCCATTTGCGTTTTGCTCGATAAAATGCAATGCAATCATTCGCAACAGAGCTTCCTTAAATTAACTTTAATGTTGTTTCCATTGCCTGTCCCTCTAGCCTGTTTAGGCCGGCTCGAAGTCTCTAATGCCTGTATAGGCCGACATGTCCCCGTAGAACGTTGCGCCAAGTAGAAGGTGTTGTTTTCGTTGGGATATGAAGTTAAATTTTAACTATTATTTATCCACTGCCATCTGGCAATTCCAATTACGTCATGTTCTATAAATCAATCTTCCTAGAAAAACTTACCATTGCGTTCTAGTTTTCAGAAGCTTATTCTACCAGCTTACAGGAGTATGTAATGAAACTTCTAACAGCTCAGAAACTCTAGGTCATATTCAAAAGGTTCCTGGAAGATTCAGTTGGCTGTTACTGCACCTGCATTTGTGCATTGCCTAGACTCGTAACAGTTATTAAAGTCTTACAGAACCTTCAATTGATCCCAATAACACACCTACAGACGCAGTCTTTTTTAGCAATCGAAATATCTTGACGTTGAGTAGATTGAGTTTTCATCAAAGTTTGTCGAAGAAAATATCTGAGTAGTTTATATGAACTTGAATATTATTTACAGGCAAATTGTTTTCTGATTTTAACTCAATTTGAGTAGAGAAAATAGTCTCCAATGCTCAATCCAATCAGATCGAAATAATAATCTCCAAAATTCGATATTCAGAGATTCAACAACTTAAAATATCTCGGATTATTAGAAAAGAATGGAAAATGGAAAATTTAGTGTAGAATACGGCGATGAAAAGATGTCGAACCTATCACGGTTCTGAGTCTAACATAGAACTTAGCGTGATGCTAGAACCAATCCGGAACCTATTTTAACTTTGACCATATCATGCAACTGATAATTGCAATTGACCTGGAAACTATTCCGATTTTTAAATAAAGTCTCTAATCTTTCCCGGCCTGAGATTCAATATAGATATCCAGGAGCATACGAACATCTCCTGGTCCTTAAACCAATCTCAACCCGGTCCTTCTCAAAGATCTGATACAGAACTGGTCTCTTCCACTTCTCTACAGCAGTAATAAAACGAACCGTAGAAATTCACGACCAAATTAAGATCTCATCCAAAGAAAAATTAAAGAATTAATTTAAGGATGACAAATTCTTTGCAAAAAATTACTACAATATGATAAGAAGTCATCCCAGAGTTCCATCCAAAACGCACTAACTCAAACAAAATCGCAGCAAATATCAAACTTGGCCAAAAGCCACACAAACATACCCCGGAATACACCACCATCATCTTGACCCTGCAGCCATCTAATTGTCGGAAAATCGGATTCTCTGACTTGTTAGGCAGGGTGGCAGCGAACCGTTCCAACCGACCGGGCCCGAGATACGGCCAAGACGCGTCCGGGGAAGCCGTCACGGCTAAAGTTTGCTGACTTTTCGCTCGAGTGAAAATGTGCTTCCGCGTGCCAATTGAAACAGTCAACAGCCAAAAGGGAGATGGGTGGGAAAATTATTGCTTCACACCCACCCAAACAGGCACAGCACAGCCATCCAATCTACAGAAGCGGAAGATTGATAGAGGGAGAGGAAGAGAGAAAGAGAGAGCGAGAAAAAAAACAACGCACACTGATCCTTCCGACGCAAAGCGGGATTATAGCGTCCCAGGCGATTCGTTTCCAACCCATGGAGACTGGCGGTTTAACGATACGAGACCGAACGCAGGCAGGCAGAGAAAAGGGCTCTGGCGGAGCTGGGTTGGGAAAAGTTTTCCATTCTCTGCCGTTGCGTGGGTGCGCTTAACCGGGGGAAAGAGGAGGAGGGCGAATGGCTTGCTGCGAAAGGTGAAAAAATAAAAGAGAATATAAAGCAAGGCATGCAAGCGAGCAGCCGACGGTCGCGTTGAGCCAAAATGTTAAAACACGCCGCCCGGGAAGCTTTTATCCGTTTTGCAAGCGTTGATTGATAAGTAGCTGGGAAAGAGTGTTAGGTGAATACTATTTGGAATTGATCTATAAAATAATTGCGCGCGAGTTGGTAGATTCAAGATTTTACATTAATCAATTTTATATATTCAAGCTGTGACTTTACTCTAAACATTTTACCAACCCAAATTGCCTGCATATTCAACACTCTCTAAAAGCTCATCACTTCTCCACACTTCCATTTTACCACACAGACAAAAAAACACAGAAAAACACCACCACATAAAGCCCCATTTCCATCTCAACCCGACACCATTCGACGTCTCCCTTCTTCACCCATCGCTTCTACCCAGGCGGCGAGCCTGTGCGCACGTGTGTGTGTGCGTTTGTAAGTGCGCTTGGCTTCCATTTTTTCTGCACAATCCACCCCGCTCTCCAGCGGCATTTCAAACCCACTCGCGAAATTCCAGCGAGGTCGGATTGAAGAGTCAGCAGCACCGGACCCGGATGACGGCGCGTGCTAACGTTATTATCAATTTGCGTAGGATGGTGCCATCACGCCACACGCCAATAGCACCACCACCACCAAGGAGCCCTCTTCCGCTGGGACATCGCGGTGAGTCGTGATGAGTTTTGTGCTGTTTTTTCCCCCGTTTCCGGCTATCCGTGCTGTGCGACGCGAGGTGAAAGGTGACGTGCTCCACGCAATCAGTCGACGGTGTAATGGACACGGCGTTCGCTGGCCGGTGAGCGCATTGGCTGTGTGGGTTATTGATTGATTATTAAAAAATATATTGTTAAAAAATATATATAAATATTGTAAAACATACATAGAGTAGAGTAAGGAATGTAGTAAAATAAAGAATATACATTTGTTCCAATGACATTAAATAAGTAAAGAGTAACTTTGTTAAATATGTGAAATACTTGGATTCAAAATATTTCGATTTGATCGTTATTTGATGGTCAAATTTGCTACTCGACTAACGATCCAAACCAATTTAAATAGTGTTTTAAATTTTGAAAATTTGTTACCCAACTCAAAGTGCCTTTTTTTATTTCCCTTGAATGAAAAAAAAAGCTTGCACGATTGTAATATATTTTTTTGTTTTTTGTACATTTATTTAAACACACATTTTCACCGGCAGGGTTTTGTTGCACCTCCATTCATTTTTATTTTATTTTATTGTATTGTACACATACATTTATACCTATACAGTTTTGAACCTTAATTTTACCTTCCAGGCTGACGCTTAACCGAAACGACCACCATCCACCATGTATATCCTAGTTTATCGTCCTTCTATTTTTTGTTTTTTTTTTTTCTGCAAACTCCACCTGCCCACCTGCGGGGGCAAGCTTTAGTTTGCATTTTTCGCCCACGCATGTGTCGCTTTCAATTCGAGCGATGGTGAGCTATGGTTGTGAGTTTTAGTTTGAGGTGTGCCTATTTTTTGTTGCTCACTGTTTTATGGTAGCACGAAACTACGAAACACGTTTTGTTGTGGTTAGAGCTTTTTTCAGGGACGGAAAGTACGTGACATTTGTGATTTGTGGTTTGCGTTGCATATGCGTAGCCTCTGTTGTTTGTATTTGGAGAGAATTTTATAATACTTGTTTTTCCATTTCAGATGCATCAAATTGAAACCGTGTAAAAGGATTAGTTAACGTTAAAATTGATAAAAAAAACTTGTTATAAACTATGGTGGTTTCGTTAAAGCTCGTCAAATTGTAGTTTTGATGAAAGTGATAAAATTGGGTAGTAAAAAACCCCTTCAAAGCATAGATGTACCGTGCGCTTCATGGAATCAAAAGATCAAATGGAATTTTGTTTCGAAAAATGTAAATAAATGATTAAATTGTTTTAAAGGAATACAAAGTAGCAAAGTAAAACATAGGGCCGGGTAAGAAAAATGACCTTAAGATAACCTTAAGAAAAATGCTAAAAATCTAGGAATATATAAATACAAATACCATGAAAATGTCCATACATTAATTTTAACTCATGTTTTTATCAGAAAATGTATTGAAACTATGAAGTTTCTATTGACTTTTTTGTTTGTTTTTTTTTTTTAATGAAATGAAAACATAAAATGAATACATCATGAAAGGTAAGATGGACACCTGTAAAAAACGTTGGAGATTGAAGAGGTTTATAGTATTTTACCAAATCCTTTTTGCTTACCACGTCCTGCTACGTACATAAACTAATTCAAGGCCAAATGGAACGACGGTTCTATCAGCCGTTAATTTAGGAATTATAAACCCCACTACCAACAACTCGTAGGCAAGTTTCCTTTATCTTAACCAACCTCCAACATGCTCCCATGCATATTGTGCCGCCCTGAAGAATATTGGAATCACTTTTGTAAACCATTTTGAGCGGTAAGGTACCTCGATATTTAACCCATACTGAATAACTAAACGTGTACTTATTATTTGACTTAAACAATCAACCTCAGACCTCAGACCTAGAAAGTCTGGCAGGCGCCACGAACACATCATTTGATCATACGGCATACGGCAACAAGATGTTACGAAAGAGTTCAACATTGCATTTCCTATATGGCCGTTACCCTCGAAACGGACTTGCGATTGAAGATTACTTTTACAATTATTATCCTAGTCCTTAATCCAGTAATTTCATTTCATTTCATTTCATTTCATTTATTAATACAATATCCGCCATCAAGGCTAAATAAGGCAGACTTAAAACTAAATAAACCCTAACAAATAAACAAAATAATTCATGAAAAACTAAGCCTAACTAAACTAGTCTAGACCTAGCAAAAAAATTAAAGAAAAAAACAAAGGTAGAGCGTAGAGACTATCAAAACTTAATGAAACTTAGAAGAATAATTAAAGAGAATTAGAAGAAAAAATACGGTTACGGAAAGAGTTGAGAGAGGAGTCGAAATCAAAGAGATAGTAAAAGTGGTTAAACAACCTGAAACAGGATAGAATAGGATCATTGAAAGTATAGAGAGTATGACGTGTTTCAATTGACAGAGGATCACGAGGACGAAGGGAACGAGAGGGAACATACAACGAGATGGACGAGAGTAAATCAGGAGCATCAGTATCAGAAAGTAATAAGCCACCAATAAAACATGCCTGAGACACTTGGCGGCGGAAGCTTAAAGAGTGAAGATTGAGTAACTGCAATCGCGTTTCATAGGGAGGTAGTGAGGCAGCACCGAACAAACGACGAAAAGCAACCCTGGTAAAAAGGCGCTGAATGCTTTCAATTCTCGAACAGCCATCAATAGTAGGAGGATTCCAGATGATGCTAGCATATTCAAGAAGAGGCCTTACCAGAGCACAATAAAGGTTTCTTAAGAAGCTTTGATCTCTAAAAATAGAGGTAAAACGTAAAATAAACCCAAGAGTTCGATTAGCTTTTAGTAGAACCTCATCAAGCTGCAGTTTAAAGTTAAGACGACTGTCGAGTATAATACCAAGGTCACGGATGGACAAAACACGAGAGAGAGACGAGTTAGAGAGAGTATAGTTAAATGAAATAGGAGAAAGAGAGTGAGAGAAAGAAATAACAGAACATTTATCAGGGCACAAGCGAAGTAAGTTGGATGAATACCAATGAACAAATGCATTAAGGTAATGCTGAAGACTCATACAATCAGAAGAAGAGGACACAGGTAAAAAGATTTTGATATCATCCGCATAAAGGAGATGACCATCAGGAGGTAAAACATTACAGACATCATTGATGAACAAAGAAAACAGAAGTGGACTTAGCACACAACCCTGAGGGACACCTGACGTACAAAAAAACTCCTCAGATAAGTACGACCCGGTTTTAACCCTGCAAGATCGAATACTTAAGTATGAGGACAGCCAGCTAATAATGCCATCACCAAAACCAAGTTTAGATAGTTTAGCTAATAGTAAAGAGTGGGGCAAACTATCAAATGCAGCATGAAAGTCAGTGTATATTGCATCAAGTTGGGTACCTGCCTCAAAAGATCTGAAAATATTGGTAACAAAAGACATGAGATTAGTAGAAGTAGACCTACCAGGCATAAACCCATGCTGTTTAGGGCTAATAGCGGAACTACAACTATGAAGTATGGTTGGAAAGATACATAGCTCAAAAGTTTTGGCTGTGGCACATGTTTGAGTTATCCCACGATAATTAGAGACAATGCTACGGCATCCCTTTTTGTGTACCGGAAAAAGCCAACAGGATTTCCAAAGAGCAGGAAAGACCCCGAGAGAAAGTGAAAGGTTGAAAATTTTAGCAAGGTGTGGAGCAAGCACGTCCTTACAGTTTATTAAAACTGAGGCAGGAATGCCATCTGGACCAGGAGTAAAAGAACGTTTCAACCCAAATAACACCTGTACAACTGTTTCAGAGCTAACCGAAATATCGGAGAGATTAATTAAGTTCTCTGGCGTGTAGAGTAGCCCACCCTCAATAAGGTTAGGGTCACTAACCGGTGGCTCAAACATTTGGGAAAAATGTGCAGAGAATAGCTCACAGATCTCAACAGGCGTAGAGGCAGTTCGAGAATCAAGTACCATTTCATTAGGTAACGTATTGCACCCTCTTCGAATCCTAACAAATTGCCAGAAGGATGCTGGATCAGAACGGAAACGCGATTGCAGTCTACTCGAATAGGCCTCAAAACAAGCCCTGTTGTATAGTCGATGCGCAGAGGCAGCGTACTTAAATAAACGAAAGTTGAAAGCAGATCGGTTCAGACGATACCTCCTAAGATATTTCATTCTATCCTTTTTCAGGTTGCGAAGAGTACGATTGGACCAGGGAGGATTAGGAGGGGAACGAAAAATAGGTGTACATGAAAGGAGTGCAGAGGTTAACAAAGCATTAAACGATTGGACAGCCTCGTCGACCGATGTACATTGATAAAAAAAAGACCAGTCGGCACGAGATAGAATAGAATTAAGTTTACGATAGTCTGTAAGACGAAAATTATAACGAACACTCAATGAATTAGGAGCAGAAGGCAATTCATTCCTAACCCTACTAGCCCTAAATAAAGAAGACGGTAACGCAATTTCCAGAGCAGGATGATGGGCATCCTGGGGCAGGAGCAGTGACGAAGCAGGATACACAGAAGAACAAGCAGCAGCAGCAGAGTTAGAGAGCACCAGGTCCAGATAATGATTTGAATGGTTATGCACCCCGTTCAGCTGATAGAGTTCATGCAAATTTAACACATCCAAAAAGCAGGAACTGGATGAATTCAAAGAGATATGAGGCACATAATGTCTCATAGGTAAAGATGAATCTGACCTTACTGCGGCTGCAGGCGACCACCCTAACGCCGGTTGATTGAAGTCGCCAAGAAGGATAAGATGATCATTCGGTTTCATATGCATGTATGCATCGCTGATGAAAGCAGAAAGGGATTCGAAATAGTTGCGGTCGCTGCTCAAATACGGTGGCACATAAACAATCCCCACATAAAGACGAAACTTAGGAAAAGAAACACGAATACATAAAGCTTCAAGCGTAGGTTGATTCATGTTAAGTGCCACAGACGGATAACGACTGGAACATGCAAGCAGCACACCACCCCCACGCGATCGTTCATTGTTTAACCTGCTGCGATCGCAACGGTATATATTGTAAGAATCACTATCCAGGACCATATTGGATGGAATCGATTCATTTAACCAGGTTTCAGTAAGGGCAAGCATTTCAAACCCTGATTCATTCGCAGAAAGGCGCAATTCATTATATTTGGTGCGAAGGCCTCGAACATTTTGGTAATAGATCACGAAGGGGTCTATTAATTGTGAGCTATCCGTTTGGCAAACGGGCTGATCTGTGGTGAGCGATTCGTGTTGCTGAGATTGTTCTGTGATTGAAGCCCCACCCCCGGTGATAACTGAGGGGGTATGGGAGGAAACTCCGGTTGGATAGCCTCTAGGATCTCGGTCATCTGGGATAGTGATTGATTCCCGCGCTGTGGGGATGGCGATCGATGATCCAAAAAATGATCCGGATGAGCGGTGCTTTTTGGCGCAGCAGAAGAGCAATTTGCACTGCTTGAACGATGCGAAGTAAGCGCAGAAGGGTCAAATCGGGCCCTTTCATGTATACGTTGCTTTGGTAGGCCACGATCAACAAACTCACGAACAGTAAGTGAAACTGGCCAAATAGTAGATTGAAGCGCCAGATCCTTGAGTGATTTGGGAATACTCACTTTAAACGATATAAAGGACATCAAATCAAGGTTTGCGCCCTTTTTCGTGAGACGGTAAACATCTATGTTGTCGGTTGGCAGCACAGCTTTAAGCCACACACGCATATCATCAGCGGAGACATGCGATTTGATGTTCGTGAAGTATAACCATACTTTTTCTGCTATGCCAGTGTTCGTGGTATCATGGTTCAAAACAGGATCAGAAGATGATTTTGTATTTGTTCGGCAGTGCCCAGCACTAATATCACTAGTCACCTTAGTACGATGAGTGTAGTGGTTGCAGCTATCAGAAGCTTCCACAGTGTTGGTATCGTTCGCTGCTTGTTGGATATCTGCAGTGAGCTCCATTGAGTTGGTAAATGTACGGCGAGTGGATGCTGTTTTAGTCGTTCTGGTATTAGTGGCGTTGAGTGACGATGCATTAGTGGACGTGTGCGTTCGCGATGCGTGAGAAACAGACGGCTTAGCTAATACGGGT
Organism: Anopheles gambiae; assembly: GCF_943734735.2. Classification (NCBI taxonomy): domain Eukaryota; kingdom Metazoa; phylum Arthropoda; class Insecta; order Diptera; family Culicidae; genus Anopheles; species Anopheles gambiae. Next base: position 19,179,215 of record NC_064602.1, on the reverse strand, counting down.
ATTAGCTTATCAGCGAGAGCGAGGATCTCCGCAAGCAAATCGCTCTTGATAGCCGATCTAAGAGAAGAGAGAGATGAGTCAATCGTGGTGAGAATTTCTGCTTTCACCAACTCGAGTAGGGCTGCTATCTCACTTGTGAGAAGTGAGTTTGTGCCATTGCGAAACTCGTTACAATTTTTGCACAACCACAACAATTGATTATTCCGCCCAAGCTCACGAGTAGAATCACGGGACAAACCCGTGCAATGGGTATGATGCTTGGAGCCACACACACCGGCGCAGGACACCGAATTTGCACTATCGGTGGGTGCATTGCAGGTTGAGCACTGCATAACGAATGACACAGCACAAACTGACGAGTGACAGGAGCAGGAACGAAGCCAAACAATATCTCGGCAAAACTGACGAAATAACAGGAGACTAGGTGCAAGAATTCAAGTGCAACTTGATAACAATCGAAGGCACGCACTAGCCAGTACAAGCAACTCAGCAGCACCAATGTTGCAAATGTTGAAAATCAGGCAGTAACACGGCAAAACAGCATCAAAAATCAGGAGCACAAGGAAGGCACAACCACTCGGTTTGACAGTCGATCTCTCTCTAATTGATTCCAGACTGAAATGGGTCCTGTGTAACCTTGTATCTTGTAAATTTCGAACCTATCTTGATCCTCCCAGACCTGAAACCGAACATATCCCGGTTCTGGATTTAATACATACATTCATACTATGCCTGCCCAGGACTCATACTATGCCTCTATTGTCCTGGTATTAAACCTAATCTCAAAAATATTCACTTAAAATGACTGATCCTACATTCCGTAAAAAATGCGTATAATTTGTGTTGCGTTGTCTAACCCATGACAAACCCCAGTCGTATTCCGTCCTAAGAAATTACATAAAAACTTATGCAGCATAAATTAACCCAACACAACACCAGTAAGTCGGTTCATAATTCAGGTCCTATATGGCCTTTGTGAACTTGCACAAGAATAGACTTGCCCACGTGTTCTCAAGAAAAGTAACCAGCCCTTACGGTCAAGCAAGCCTGTCACTCACAAAACGTGAGAAAGTGAGCCTGGCAAGTCAGGCTTGAAATAAAGAATAAACTGCTTGCTTGCTTGCCGTCTCTAAACATACAAAACACCGACACCCGCACACATCGATGGCCACTTTCCAGAGTTTGCCGTTTTCTTACGACGTCTGCGACAAAAACACACATACTCTTCTACTTTCCCCCAGGAAAAGGGAAACTTTCTCTACCGTTTTCCACGTGGTGCAAAAGGAGAAAAAAGTCTTCTAAAAACTATCACCCATTCCCCATTCCAACACTCCTCTCGACACTTGCACGGTAAGACCCTGCTTACGTTACATCTTCGAACCGACCTTTCAGTAGAGAAACCACAGATCTCCGTCCGAATGCGAAGCACAGGACCCTCGTTGTCGTCGTCGTCGCCGTCGTACCATTTCGCAAAAGGATTCCTCCAGGGATACGGAAGGACCGTCGATCGGTGTGCTTCCGGTTGCCAAAACTCGTGCCAGAAGTTCGTGCCACCAGACGGAAAGAGACGAGCACGAGCGTTCGGTGTTGCAGAAGTCTGAAGGACGACGATGGCAATGCCTAATGGGTGCCAAAGTTCAGCTTGGGAGCATGGTCCGAGCGAAACGGAAACCTCAACTCAGGACGCTACACTCCCCCCCTGAAACACACTCCGTCCCCGTGTGCAGTGTCTGTGCTGGCAGAAGTTTTCATCGACCGAGTAACAGCAACAGTAGTACCCCGGGACGGTGAAGAGGTACCCAGACCCAGAAAGCACGGACGGATGCGAGTAGGGAAGGAAAACTTTTCGAAATGGTCGGAAGGCGGTTCGGGGCAGGTCCGTGCACATTTTCCGGACCGGCTATAAAGTACGGTCTTTCGACAGTCCGTTTTTTGCTGCATCTGCTACTGCTGCTGCTGCTGCTGTTGACGGTTCCCAAACGAGGATAGGGAGGCCTGCAAAGGAGCCGCTGAAATGTTGCCTGCTCTAAATTGAGAAACGAACGTACAGACATAAACCTTCCTCGCTCACTTCGATGAGCGTGCCGGGTAGCTCACCTTTCTGTGGAACGCAAAAAAACGCCCTCAAAAGCGGAAGCTGCACGCCCCGGAATAGGAAACTCCTGTGTGGAATAGATGTGTGCCGGTGAGAGAGGCTTGCGGAGTTTTTACCGATTTTTTTTGTTTTGTTTTTACACCGGTCTGGTTTTTAGTGTCCCGTGTCCCTTATTACCCAGGAAAAACACTGCACTGAACGAGCTGCCTATGGCACTGCTGCTGCTGCTTTCCGCCGTGCGAATGCAATCGTCATAGAGCGTACACACACAAACACACACACATACACTCTTGGGAGTTTTCTTCGCTTTTGTCTCAAAAGTGTATCGCAAATATTGGGTCTGGCTGGATGCGAAGATGATGATTGGATTTTTCTCTACTCGCTTGCCATTCCCAAGGGAGAAAGGTTCGGCTACGAATGGGAAAAGGCGGTAAAACTATTGCGATTTTTTTTGTGTTTGCATTGTCTGTGGGAAGCAAAAAAGGAAATGATGGAGAATTTTTCATTTGTGGTGCACAACTTTGGTAAAATTAAATTAAAAAAAAGTAGTCTATAACATTTCTGATTACGCTTGAAAGCGACTAGGTTGGTATTGTATTTCAAAACTATGTTTGAAATATGTTTGAAATCAAATTTATGTTCGTTTTTGAGAGTTTGCAATGTTGAATCAATAAATTATATGACATCTTGTAAAAGGTTTTTAAACTAAATCCAGCTATTAAATTTAAGCTTCTTGTACACCTCGAACTGTAAAATAAATTACATTATTTTATGGTATTTTATTGGGGACTTATTGTTGAATAAGCATTTTCTATACACCTTGAACAAGTTTTTTTTGTATTTCATAGAATCGAAAAATTGAAGTGATTGCTTTTGAAATCTGCGAAATAAGTATTGTTGGCTACCCTAAAGAAATTATAAATACACTGGGAGCTACATTTCCCTTATCAAATGCTAATTATTGTACATTGAGCTATTTTCAGCGTCTCGTTTCCATCTCAGATCGAACTTATGATAGATTGTAGGTACCAACTATTTTAAATATGTTTTTTAATTGGTAAAGAAATGAAGAAATGAAGAAATGAAGAAATGAAGAAATGAAGAAATGAAGAAATGAAGAAATGAAGAAATGAAGAAATGAAGAAATGAAGAAATGAAGAAATGAAGAAATGAAGAAATGAAGAAATGAAGAAATGAAGAAATGAAGAAATGAAGAAATGAAGAAATGAAGAAATGAAGAAATGAAGAAATGAAGAAATGAAGAAATGAAGAAATGAAGAAATGAAGAAATGAAGAAATGAAGAAATGAAGAAATGAATGAATAACTAGATTAAGGAATAAATAATCTTATGAACAACACGAAAATTAACCAATAAATGACTAAAACAAGTAAATACATGAATAACAAAATAAATAAACAAAAGGATATGGAAACTCATCCAAATAGTTTATAAAAATAAAAAACCTTGTTTTAGTTTAGTTTCAATTTTAGCTTCCTTCTTCTTTCAATTTCTTATCGATTTTCAGTACAAACCATTCAACAATAAATTATTACATAAATAAGACTCATGCATGAACTACTATGTTAAAAAAAAACTAAAAGAAAAAAGTAATAAAAAAAGTCATCGATGACATCTAATCAGTCCTCACTGTTTTCTTTTAAAAAGCATTAAATTATAACACATTCAATAAAACCTTAACTATTTTTCTAAACAACAGAAAGATAAGAATGGTTCAAAACAAATCATTCGATTTATTCGCATACTGCTTGCTTCCCTTCGACGCTAGTCATAAATTATATCGTTTCTTCAATTTCTCAAACTTGTGTCTTGCCACCTACCCTCATTTCCATGCGCTACCCGTGTTCTGTCCCCACCCGCTACTGCTGCTGCTGCTGCTGCCCACATCACTCTTCCAACTTTGATTTAATGCCCGACAAAACTCGCTCGACCGCACGAAACTCGTCGAAACTGCCATCCGACACCTGAACCACCTGAAGCGCTCCGGTCCCGAAAATCCCTACAAACAGGCACCATCTGTAGCTTAATCTCTTTCAGCCAACTTTCAACCCCTCCCACACACACACACACACAAACTCACATACACATATCATCCAAAGGAAGGATCCCCCAAAAGTTGGCACAAGGCGATACGGCCAATGGGAGCGATACGGGCGGGTGAGACGCTGCCCTAATGCCACGATCCGACGATGAGTTACTGTCTGCGGAAAATCTCAACACATAAGCCAGCCGAAATGTGCCGGGGGAGTGTGCTTTCACGCTTTGTTAACTTTTGCACCGAGAGCGGCAGCAAAAGCGAGCATTCGTGGCAAGAGTGGCGCTGGCGTGAAGACTAATGTCACACAAAAAGTGCCATTCAGGCTCGCGCTGCTGCCCCGGCTGCGCTTGTCTCCTTGAAGGATGTTAAGAAGGATTTGTGGGGCAGGAGGAATAGGGAGCGCGAATTGGGGGATACAGAGCTACAACTTATTTTATCGAGTCAGCGTTCTTCTCGTGACTTCTGTCTGGCGGGTGGAAAATTGCCACCGTAGTAGAAATGAGCGTTATGGAAAAATAGTACAAAAAAAGGACGGTTCAAGCTTCACCGCAAGTGGCAGCAAAGAGTGTCTTTTTCTGTTTCAGGGACGGTAATGAGAGTTTAGTGAGAAGCCGTCGTCTTACGCCAATCATACAGCGAGCATCTTGATACCAGTTAAATGGATTAAAATTTCAACCTATTTTAACCTTGTGTTGTATTCCTTTCATTATTTAAAAACGTATTAGTCCATGAAAAGCAAAATTGCCTAGTTTGGAGCGACGTATAGAGACGACATATGAAGCATAGATGACGTCTTCATCGTTTATTCCTTTATTTTATTTAAAGAAAATCATTTAGTAAAGTTGACAATAGTTTCTGATTTAAGGGATATTGTCAATAAGGGATTGTCTATATATTGCGTAACATTCACGAGCGAGAGGCAAATAATTCTTTACCTTTACCAATACGAACAAAGAATAAGACACGAACAGAAAAAAAGAGCAATTGGTATAGCTCCAGCAACACATTTTGATGCAATGACTTTATGAGAGGATGTGAAAAGAAAACTAAAAAATTTTACGTTACGTAATTTATGGAAGTGGGCCGTTTTCCATTCTCACTTTGAACCAGTTTCTTCATGGTCGTTTGGAAACAATTCTGGTCATTTATTAACCATTTAACTGCTTTCTTATTGAAAAAATAAATAAATAAATAAAAGGCTTTGCTATTAATTTTCAACAATACTTTGACTTCTTCATGCACAACAAACGTATGAGGAAGGTTTGACAATTATAAACTTAAATAATGATACAGTAGATGTCCGCTAACTGAGAGTATAAATTTGTGAGAAAAATACACATTTGCTATGAATTTCCCTTCGTAAGAATCCGGATGTCTCATATTTTGACCTTTATGTGATTTTCACTCCAATCACTCCAGTTAACGAACTTCCACTTAAAAAAAACTCCAGTAAAACACATCCAGTTAGCGGTCACCTACTGTAGTTTATTTTATCAAAAGAATGTAAACTTAATTCAATTGCTACGATTGGCTTTGTGGAATATCATCACCAATATGTGAGGGACGTAATTTATGGAAGGCCTATTCTTGATGTTACATTAACATAACTTGAAAGACAAAACACATAACGTAAAATATAGTCTAAGATTCGTAAGGGTAATGTCTTATTGTTCATATAGCTTTGGATGGTTGGTTACGCCTTACAAATAGTACCAGACAACCACCCCAACAAATTCTCTTCAAGCGACTTTCTTCCAGGCTTTCTTTACGAATGTAAAATGCAAATATCACTACGAACAATTTTCACTTCAACCAACATATTTCACAATTAAGCGCAGAGCATCTCCAGCGGAAAAAACCATCCATTTCAATGCCGGTTTTGTTTTTTTTTTTTTTTTGCTCCAGCCCAGCTTCCCTCTGATTAAGCGCTGCTCGACTGCTCATTGTGCACACGGCCCCAGCCAGCCCACCACCAATCGAATTAAAACACAGCAACCGGAAAAGGGCAACGGGCAAAGAAAACAACCACAGCTACCCTCACCACACTAAGCCCCCTGCCACTAACCAACACCTGCACCACCACCACCGCCGCCAGCTATCGATCCTGCGCACCGAAAAACGGAAGCAAACCGGAATCGTACCAACCAACCGTTCCGAATCGTAAAATAGCGTCGATCGGAAATTTGCATTCTACCACCCGCAACCCGTCCACCCGCCCTTCCCTAGCCAGGCCCCCAAAAGCGGTAATAAAATGTGGCTCAATCTCTCACACCACTGGACCACCCGCCAAGCGCCTGCTAGCAACACACCCCCTCGTTTTGGGGCAAATAGAAGCTTCCCGGAGTAGGCGAGACCCAAACGTGGAGCCTGCTGCCGCAAAAATGAATCGAAATGAAGCTACTATACCTTCAACGAGATTCGGGTGTGTTCGTGTGTGTGTGTGTGTGTGTGTGTGTGTGTGTGTGTGGATGTATCTGCTCCCAAGCGTGAGGTCCCCTTGGATGCGGCTCGTGCGGATGGCACCGTACCGTTCGGAAAACGTTTCGATAAAAAGGACCCAACCCCGCCGGTTCTCACATATTGAACATCGTCCGGGTTTTATTCGCCTTCGTTTTTTTTTTCGTTCTGCTCATGCAGCACGAGAGCATCCCAAGCATCCCAGGGAGACTGGGCGAGCCCCGTTTCGGTCCCGGCCGATAAAAACCAACTCCACTGCTTCCTCACATCACCAGCCACCCGGGGTCGAGGGGCGAGAGAGATCGTAAAAAGGAATGAAATGTTATGACCCGCCCGTTTCCCGTCGCTGTTGTTGCGGCCTCGGACGGATGGAGCTCCCCAGTGCCGCCGAGGCAGGGCCGAATGATGACCGAGCATTATTTCAGCTTCGGCCACTTACGACACTGTGCTTTGGCAAAAGGTGGAAGTGCAAAAAGGGGACGTATAAAAATAACTTCAACCCTCCTGGTGGCAAAACCCGGTGAAAGCATCAATGCGGCAGTCGGTCCGGTCGGTTCTGTGTGCACCCATCACTGTGCCTGTGGCACCGGAGGAGGAGGAAAAGAGTTTACGGGGAGTGTACGACGACCCAGGATTCAACCTTTTGTTTCACTCAATCTCCCTGCCTAGTGTGGTGACCCGAGCGTCCGCAATGAGCGATGATACGTCCAGGAGATCTCCCGTCAGCATCTCGACATCGCTCGCCTCTTGGCTCAATCCAACCGTTAAAGCCCAGCCGTCAAGTATGCGGGCCAGGATTAAGCGCGAGAGGGGTCAGATGTGGGTGGAATGTGTGTGTGTGTGTGTGTGTGTGTGTGTGTGTGTGTGTGTGTGTGTGTGTGTGGGAGAAATCGCTTCTACATCCCAAAGACCAGAGGGAGTTTAAGGGATGGATCTGGTCCGCCTTCTGTCCTGGTGTTTATGCGCTGCTCGTTTCGTTCTTCCTCGAACCGTTTCCTCCGTTGGCGGGTGTTTCGTGTTGTTTGTTTTTCTTTCCACTGTTTGTATGTTCACCCCTTTTCCGAACGAGGACACACAAAGAGACACACACACATTGCATACACAGAAGGTTGGGAATTATGCTTCCGACAGGCTTTCTCTTCCCAACAAGGATGCCATGGGATGTGGGGATTTTTTTGGGCCGTCGGCCAAAAATCATGTCCCGAATTGCTTTGCCTTTCCCCGCCACGTGAGTCATGTTTTTCTTTCTTTCTTTTTAGCAGTGTTGAGTGTAGGAAAATGAGCTGGGCACTGGTTGGGACACTGGTGTCCCCATGGCCAGAGACGGTGGCGTTCGGTGTCTGAGCTGCCAAAATGGGCAATTGATGAGCGGACGGTGCAGTATGCAGCTCGGGAAAGCGTAAGACAGGGTTCAGGGAGACGTGGTGCTCTTTGTTTGTTGGCGGATGAGTTGGCATATTATCGAGATAGTTGAGGGTTGAATAATAAGAATGATAAATTGTTCCAGCCTGGTGCATATGACAGTGAAATGAAGGATCAAGATTTTTTTTAAATTTATATATTTGAAACTCTGTTGTTTCTTGATACAATTTGAAAGTAGTTTTCATTTAGCATCTTTTTGGTTTTAAAAACAGTTTATATCTGTTTTTCTCATTTTACTACTTCAAACCCTTTTTCTAAGAAAAAAGCAATAAATCATCTTTCAACAGAACAATAACAAAACCCATTACTAACCTGAACGGACATAAACTTTTCCATCCTCTTCCCAAATCAAAATGTTCTGAAAGAAAAATATAGATATGTGAGAGAGAGAGAGTGGAAAAGGGAACAAAAAAAAAAGAAAAATCCATCTCCATCTCTGCCGGTTCAGCACGTTCATAATTCACAATGTACGGCGCGAAGGCGACAATCTTAAGCCTTCCCCCGTTTTGGTGCCAACTGTTCCGATTTTGCCGGCTTCATTTTTATCAATTATGAGTTTTGGTGTGGTGGCTGATGTCCCAACGGTGCCGTGTCGGTAGGACGGTCAACGTCGTAAGTGAGAAAAATGTTTGCTACCGGGTTTTAGGATTAGCTTTTGTGCTGGCTCATGTTTGGCCTCCGGACGCCATGCTGATGGCTCATTAGCACATCGGGGAGGGGGAGTGGCATTGGAGAAGGAACTGAGGGGTTGGTTGGTTTTTGTGCAACTGTAATACAAAAACGGTTTGATAGTGTTTTTTTTTTTTTTTTTGTAAACAATAAAGGTCTGGTAGAAAATGAAGAAAAATTAGACCGAAGAAAACTTTATTAAAAACATCATATGCAAGAGTAACAAACAAACTTAAATAAAGATATCTACGTGAATGAAATAAAATAGATTAAATTAATATAATACAATAGACATAAAAACTGTCATAATGTGTAGCGGAGTGCGAAATTTCCAAATGCAGAGTATCTCACTTTCCTGAATGTTTGTAATCTAATGAATAGTCTTCATGCTTTTAATGCTTTTAATGAATTTATTCCTCATATAAAAGCAGTAAACCGAGTATTTGTTTATCTTTTGTTTTCAAGTTGCAGTACATCAACACGAGGCTATGTATAATAGATTTTTTTTTAAATTTAACCCTTTTGACTCTTAGCCTTGGACCCAAATTAGTAAAAATATACCAAATTTTTACCTATTTTTGTCCCATATATTCAAGAACTGAATTCCGATTAAAAACGGGATGATCTATGATGTGATTTATTGATTTGAGCTGTATGTCAATTGCAACTAAAATAAAAACGGCAAGTTCAAAGTTAAACACGGTGCTATGATTTTATTTCCTTGATTAATGCTACCCCAAAAAGGACAGTCTGCTCCCATTCTTTACTGTCGATCAAACTTCAAAAGGTGCAAATCACGTAAGCTCAACCGAAAAAAAGATCACACAAAAAGCTTCACCACTCATCCATCCCTAATCCTAAAACGAAAGCTCCCCCCACTTGGTAAGAAAACTTTCTCCAAAGAAAAGCAAAAATCGGAAAGAAAAGTGCTGCAAAATTTCCCACACGAAGAAAGGCCCTCATATCCACTCACCATGCACTCCTTTCTCTTTCCCCAACCACCACCCAACTAGTAACGGAAGCGCACGCTTGCACACTCGTAAAAAAGAACGATTTCGGTGCGCGCTTCACCGACCGCAACCGAAGCGATTCCGCAAAAGCAACCGTGCTGAGTGGTGCACTTCGGAGGCAGCGGGAGAAAGAGTTGCCAAAGAAATTTTACGAGTACGTGCGACCTTCCCTTCCTTTGCTGGCTAGGGAAACCCATCCCACCAGGGAGACACGATGATGATGGGTAGATGATCATAATACGGCGCCCCGGCGTACGGGAACCGGCTCGCTGGACGACGGCTCGCTTGATTTGCATTCTTTTTTCGGAATGGGGGAGGAGGTGGAACGTGAAAAAACTGTGGAACGGAAAACTCACAGCTATCCCCTTTTGGCTCAAGAAGGGAGCGAGATGAATGGGTTTTCTTTCTCTTTGTATGCCGAAAATGGCCTCACCTCTCTTAAGGATGGCTTTATCCTTTGACAGGGAGCGTTAGCAAAAAGTGGGATACTTTCCGGCGCTTTACGCTGTAACACGTCTTAAGTGTGCCCTTGTGCTTTGAAATCTGCACTCCCCTTTTTCCTGCTGCATGCTCCAGTTCCGACGGTTTTGTCATGGGAAATGCAATAAAATATCGTAGCTAGACTGTGCGATGGTCAATTTCGTGAAGATACAAGGGTTACATGAAATTTATAGGGCGCACATACTGCAAACTTACTCAAGATTTAAAGGTTTTTGCACTTTTTTAACAAACCGTGTTAAATGAAAGGTTTTGTAAAATTAAATGTAAACAATTGGAAGACAATACAATATAAAAGTAATATTAGCACTTAAATTTAGATATTTTTTTAAGTAACATAAAAATGTTTTCAGTTACTATATTTTCTTACTACAAGGTCGCTCCGTCTGATTGAAAAAGGAAGATATCAATCAACCACGTGTCATTAGTAGATAACTAGTTAATTTGGTTGCAGGGCTACGCAAAATAATTTCAGGAGTATACAATATCTTCAGGGTTTAGGCAAAGGTTAAACTGAACTATTAAGTGTTTCTGTCATCCACTGGGAACCTCAAGAAAACCTAATTTTGAGCCATTACTAGGAGTGAGACTGATTGCAAAACCCATATCGGTCCTGAAACAGATTCTGAATCCATATCGTTGCCAGTAAAGATCCTGTCCCATATTGGCCCTGCAACTGAACCTGAACCATCAACAATCCTGGAACTTATACAAAATTCAAACTTATTCAAAAACGATCCTTAATCCGTATCGCTTTTGGAACTAACTCTTAATACATACCATTCCAGGAACTGATACCCAATCCAATTTAGTCTTTCAACTGATGCCGAACTCATATCACTTAAAGGATTGATCTTGTCCCATGCTGGAATTAATCCTGCACCATTATTGTCCCTGGATCTGATCTTGCATCAATCCCGATTCTATAACTAATAATGGTACCCATAATGGTCTTGGAACTGATACAGTACCTGAAACTGATCCTGAAGTGGTACAGGTGCTGGAAGTCCGAAAACAGCGCCAGAACTCATAGGCGTTCTAGAATTTATACAGAGCTCATATCGATCCCGGAACGAACTGCAAATCTTTCCCGGGAACTGATACAATGACTTAGGAACTGATCTTCTTCTTCTTTTGGCTCAACAACCGTTGTCGGTCAAGGCCTGCCTGTACCACTTGTGGGCTTGGCTTTCAGTGACTTAAGGAAATTACCCCCCCCCCCCCATAGCAGGATAGTCAGTCCTACGTATGGCGGCACGGTCCATTTGGGGTTTGTACTCATGACGGGCATGTTGTTAAGTCGTACGAGTTGACGACTGTACAATGAGACCGGCAATGATTAGGAACTGATACATAACCTGAAATTGATCCTGAAGCGGTACAGATGCAGGAGGTCATAAAACAGCACCAGAACTTATAGACGTTCTGGAATTTATACAGAGCTCATATAGATCCTGGAACGAACGGCAAATCTTTCCCGGGAACCGATACAATACTTACAATTTCTTCTGTTTTATTTACGGTTTATTTGGACTCTACTTTCAATTAGAGTCTAGTAAAACCACTTCAAACTACTAATATATCCAAAATCATAGAATAAGATAGAATTTCAGAACTTTTTGTGGATTTATCAACCCTTTATGACAAATTTCCACAGCAAAACACAATATTTCTTAAAATAAATACCTAACATGTGCCTTGTGTAATATACCTCTAACGTCTAATGTAACATAGAAAATGAAACTGCAGACTTCCCAATCCCAACAGGACCATGTCATCAGAATACCAAAATTGCTATTCCGTTGAAAGAGAATGAAAGAAAAAAAAACCTTACCCTATGTACTCCCATCCAGCGAAACCGATCCACTCGTCTTGAAGAGCTTCATTTAAAAGTGCTCATATCAGAGTTCGAAATTCATTTCTACCATTGCGCACTTTAACTGCCCTCCGTGGCGCTTTCACCATACCCACGTTTTCCCATACCTCTTCAAGGCTAACTCATGCTCCTCATTCAAGCGCGCAACGAGGCAGATGATGACAATATTGCCAAAGTTGTGCATATTTCCAGCACGTACCCTGTGGCTCAATGCACCATTCCCCGGCAGCTGTACACACACACGCGCGCGCCCGCTCGTTTGCTTTGGGAGTTTCCCCCCCAAATGACGCCGTGCTCTGGTAAGAATCTCGCAGGATGCACTCGGCGACGGTTGCCAGTGCAAACCAGCTCCACGAGGTCTACCGGCCCCGTTCGACGGCACCCGAGAAGACGACAAAGTTAAGTGCATAAATAAACCAATGCCCGCTGCTCCGAAGCACACAAGTGGGTGGGGACACCGTACGCCGGTACGCGGTGGGCACGCCAAATCGCGAACACATTGACAGCTGCCAACCTTTGGACCATCACCGACGAATGGTGCTCAGGCTCGAATTGAAAAGCGCAATTTTGGGGGATGCTTTAGCTTCTAGTTGACTGCCGGCACAAACGGAGACGGCTAAGGGGACAGCGGTTCGTCTCTTGTCGCCAGAAAGGATTGCACCGCTATCGGAACCTGGCCAGCTGTCACGCGTCGGCGGGTGCATTTTGCCGGCGAAAGTGGGACAGAAAGCCTCATCATTACCGCGCGTACAAGTGTTGGGGTGAAGTTTGGAGTGGGGTTTTGGACGCAACGTTCCGAACTCAAGTGAACGGACCGGGCTTATCTGCGAGACGATGGAAACGATGGATCGTTTTCTATGAAAATGGATGCAAAAAGTGTGAGTTTTGAAAACGTGGTGAAGACCCGCACTTGGTACAGTTTTCAGAACAGGAGTTGTGTTCTTGTTTCTCTTTCCCAGAAGTGAAGCAGCAATGTTGTAGAATACGATTACAGGAACCAAGGATGGTTATTCATTCCTTTTGGAACTTTTATTGTATTTTCTCGGTAAGTTTACTAAAAAAAAAAGGAAAATCACTTAGGGTTTCTTGGTATTTTGAGTGCTTTTACTTTATGTGAAACAGTATGTCAAATTTTTTGGAGTGTAAAAATCCTTTTGAATGTAGTAACTTTACTTCCTTGTTGCAGTATATCATACAGATTTACAGATCAAACACTGAAGAATATTAATACAATTAGAAAAGTTATATTTAAATCAATTAAACTTTTTGAAACTTCAATATCTTTTCCAGCTTTTAAAAGTATCATTTTACTGATTTTAATGAAAAATTGCTTTAAACAGCTCATCGTGACATTGAATTTCATATTGTTCTAGTATTTTACAGTCGTTCGCTTGGTTTGCTCTGGATTTTGTATAAAGTCCTCTGCTATGGAAACCTTATTATCCAATACTCTCCTGTGGTTTATTTGTATTGTCTAGGTACTGGCTTTGATTTTGTTTCATCTGGTTTTGACATGATTTTGTTAATTACACATTTGCGATTGGTGCAACATGGTGCAGCTGATCCCATTGTTCTTTCCCGTCATCAATGAAGTGCTTTGACAATACCCTCATAGGTTATATTCGAACGGTTTCAGATTAATACTGCAATCAAGTGAATCTACAAAAATATCAAAATTTTACATTATTTCACTGATTTATCCAACAACAGCGTACATGTTTGAAGCGTTAATGATGTTGAAGTTAACAAACTATAACTAAAAGGTTAGCTTTAACTGCTCACTAAATAACATGTGTAATGTTTTAACAGAAAATTAAAACACTCTAAATTAAACAAATTAAGATAAACGATAGTTGAAAAAAATAAACGTCCAAGTTTTGAAGTAAATAAACCTCATCTTTTGAATCAAAAATCTGTCTATTAATAATTAAAATACATCAAAATCCATTGCAGCTCAACAAGGAGTTTGAATGATTTAAGCAACTTTAAACTTTCAGTTTAAAAATGTTCTACGCATTCTCAAACATTGCACAGGAGTACCATTTCGTCAAGCAATTTTTTAACTGCATCCATCAAGCAAGCATTAAAAAAACACGAGCTGCTGCAACCATAAAACCGGTGGATAATAGCCTCACCCGGTACTGAGCGTTTCAGAGCAGGAGCACCTTTTTAAATCGGTAAAACTTAGTCGAACAAGGCTCACACAGCGGCAGCATACCAGCAACACACGCCGGCACGGCACGTGGGTAACGTGGGAGCCAAGAAAAATGCCCATCGGCAACAGCAATGGATTGTTGTTGAGGTGTTAAGCGCAAGACCAAACCGACAAAAGAGCCTCCCCGACGCCACTGACTCTTAACCCCCAATCCACAAACCCCATCCAAGGAATGGGACGACGGGGCATGGGGGCTCTAAACACTCCAGCAACACATACCTCCCGCCCCCAGCTTGTACCACCAAAAAGGGAAAGAAGCAATACGGGGAAGCAAAAGTTTGCCGCAAAATGACGGCCCACTTCAGCACCCCTTTCCAGGAGCTCGACTGTTGTGGAAGGACGAAACGGAGAGGCAAGGTTAACACTGCCAACACATACCGGCGGCAGCGGGTCAAACCCCGGGCGGAAGCAAAAGTTTACCAAACCAAAAACCCCGCAATGTTGTTCCGCCCATGGTCATAATCATTGCCAAACCGCGTGCTTGGAAGCTTCCGGCGACCAGCTGCTCGACCTGCGCTGCAGAATCGGAACTCAACGGGCGCCGATGGATCGGGCTCCTCCACTTCACAGGACGGTGATAGTAAGGGAAGAGGGGGAGGGGGGGAGGAATAATTTTCCAAAACTTTTCCCATCCCAACCTCCCTTCCCCTTATTTCATTCCTGTGGAAGAGCAAAAAGACAAAAAAAGGAAACGTGCATTGAAACGTGTCCCGAAGGAATCGAGCTCACGTTGTGCACATGGAGCTGTGTTGTTGTGTTGGCGGTGGTGGTGGTGGTGCTGCTGCTGCAAGGTAAATTGGGATCTGGATTGGGAGCTGGAGTAGGAGCACCGGCATGGAGTGTGTTGCCTGGCGTCTGGTATGGTACGGTTGCCCCAAGGAGGTATAAAACTATTACTGCGAACGCCATGTTGCATGTTGCTAAAGTTACTCCAATTTGGCAATGTTGTGGTGGGTAGAGATGGGGCGGGAGTTTCTGTGCCCAAGGAAATATTTTACAATTCATTAAAATGTTTCAAGTTTTGAGGAAAATTCCGAAATGATTTATCTCAAATTTATGTCTGTAAAGACACTTATTAGGGATTAGTTCAGCTTGAGAGTGTTGAAGCACTTTAATCCATTTTTTATAAATTATTTCATTACTTTGGTAGTTATAAAAATATGAAAAATAAATTAATTTATTCATAGGGGAGTTTTGCCCGCAATAATGCCACTACTTATTCCCTGAGTAAGCCGTGAGTCAAGGGCACAATCCCTGGGTGCACCTTTTAGCAGCCCCGTGATCGGTTCAAGCGCACCGAATTCATATCTGCATCGCCCTTTTCCCTGGTGCGGCTGGAATCACGCTCGCCCCAAAGCGCCATACGTTTGCCACCCAATATCCACCTGTGTGTGCGGCACCTTGCGAAGGGCACGATTATGTATACATAAAGCACAAAAACTCCCTCCACCTGGCGTGTGTCTGCGCCATGGGCACGTCTGCAAACTCTCGGCTGCGGTGGTGCCCCGGTGGTGTGAGTGGTCGTATCCTGCAGCATCATTTCATCGCTATGCCGGGCCTGTTTGTACGGTACGGGCTGGTGAGTGTGTTGGGCCGTAGCTTTCCAGCCCGTGCCGTGCCGTTTCGTAGAACCTCTCCGGGGCAAAGAAACTCTGCTCGAGCGCAACACGAACGTTGTGCTGGAAGCGACCGAAAAAAAGGACGATGAAAAAGGGAAAGAGGACCTCCCTGCTATTTTTTTGTTGCTTCCTTCTGCTACACTGCTCCATGCTGCTGCTGGTACAGGTTCTAGATATTATCACCCCCTTGTAGTCCCTTCAACCTCGGCGACCCGGTGTCTGCCTGCCGTTCGCCAGGTAAGCTGGTAGCCTCGACCAGCGTCGACCAACAAAGAAGCAGAGAGCACATCCGGCGCACACCAAGGCAATCGAATCGCCAGACCCAGAATGTATATCAGTCGCACCCTCGTGCGTCCTCCAGACGCATCCTTCTTCAACCTACGGACCAACCCAGGGGGGATCACGGCACGCCAACTAACAAGATCTCTGCTGGTGCCGGCATTGGCGTTGGCTGGCTGGTCCCGTCCGTCGGTTGGGTGGTTTCTATTTACGGTCACCTTTTCACCTTCTCGGAACTCGGCATAACCTCACGGACGGCAAGGCCAACGCACACACTGCTACGGTCTGCCGGCGTGTGCAGGAAACAGGAAGAGACACCTTTACAAGCCCGTTGGTACCCGGTACCAACCCACCCACGGTTTCCGGCCCACTGATGCCGAGGCGCACGGTTATCGAAAGGCAGCAAAGATCTTTTTACCCAACTTCCTGTTCCGTCCTTCCAACCTGCTCGGTAGCTTTCTTTCTCCCCGTTTTGGACTGGTCAATGTTTAGGTATAAATCTTGCGTTTTGGCTGACCGGTTGTTGTGTGTGGGCACTAGGTAAGCTCAGGCAAGCTATGGTACAGTGAAGGCGTTTACTAAAATTTATGTAAAAAAATTATTTTAAAATTGCAAAAGCTTTTTATGTTAAAGTTTTTTTTTGCCAACTTAATTTTAATTTCCATTGAATTGAGCTTAATTTAAATGGTTTTAGAAAATAAAAATAAAACATCGTAGTCCTACTAATATGAATCTTGAACATAAGCTCTTCAATCATCGTGAAACTCAAAAAACTGGAATAGTTAACTGGAATTTCTATAAACTCTATGAAAAGCTAAAAACTTTGAGAAAAGAACAACGAAATGAATTCAGATACTACTCTATAGAAAGCCACACTTAGAAATTCTAATTGGATTGCAAATAGATTGGCGAGCCAAAAGTATAATTTCCCATACAAGATGCGAACACTTAGAAATTCCAATTGCATTGCAGTTAGATTTGCGAGCCAAAAGTATAATTTCCCATGCAAGATGCTAGTCCAGAAAGTGTGCCAAAGGTATCAGAATCTCTGACATTTCCTCTGCATCCCTGAATTTGATGTGAAATCCCGTGTAACATGAACGTGCATGATATCGACGTAAATTCACTTTCCGGATAGATTCACATAGGACTTTCAGAATTTTTTTCTATAATGAATTGTCTAGTACGAAGATCACCACGAGAAACCCCCGAATGAAAACCAAACATACGCACTGCACTGTCACAAGGCCACACGAGCCGGCAGCGGAATCGCAAAAGGTCCGTTGCTGGGCACGAAAAAGGGATCAGCGGCTCCACAAAGCGCCACAGGGTGTGTGAGATTCAACAATTCCCTCCAACAACCCCCCCTTCACAAACTTTTCCCCCAACCCTTCCCAAACCCAAGCCCTATGCCGTCATGGTAGCCTCAGGTACACTCACCATGCGGACGATCGGTTCGGAACGTCGACGCCTAACACTCAACCGTAGCGTGCAAGGACCATCGCCGCGAAAGTCCCTCGCAGTGGCTGGGGCAGCGTAATGGAAGCGCTAGGGACGAAAAACTTTCCTCCACTTTTCGAACCCACACCCCAAAAAGGGTGGGTAGGTTCGTGTCCTAACCAAACCCCGG
The DNA here is from genome assembly GCF_943734735.2 of Anopheles gambiae. Lineage (NCBI taxonomy): Eukaryota > Metazoa > Arthropoda > Insecta > Diptera > Culicidae > Anopheles > Anopheles gambiae. Next base: position 19,161,387 of record NC_064602.1, on the reverse strand, counting down.
GTTGCCGGTAGCAAAACTCCCGAGCGCCCCAAAAGCACCTGATAACGGGCGGCAGCACGAAGAAGAGAAAGAGTGTAAAAAAAGTTCCCCAACAAAGCTATCGTTCGGTTTGTGGAGGAGATTTTTTGCGTTTTTCTTCCAGTTCTTACGATCCGGGGCGCTTTTCTTCTTCTTCTTCTTGTTCTTCTTTGCTTTCCATCTTCTTCCTCCAACTCAAAACCACGATTTTTCAACCATCGTTCTCCGCCTTTTTTTTCTCTCTTCCATTTGCCGGTCGTTCCCAGTACAGTACAGCAGCGGAAAAAAGGAAAGGCAAAACAAATCAAACCCTCCATCACCGACGACCCTTCCAGCTGAACCCTCTTTGCCTCCCTCCATTCCTCCCCTACTCCAGACACTAAAACGCGCGCACCGGATGAACCGCCGGAGAACGATAATTCCTCCACCGGGGCCATACCGTCGTCGTCGGCGCCCTTTTTTTGGGCGTCGTTTTTTTTCCCTCGCAAGCCATCCCCATTCCATACTGTAGGGTTTCCCTGGCGGTGGAAGAGGAGTGCGGTGGGGAGGGGTGGCAAAATTGATCCCTGCTGCCGTGCGCCGTCCTGCTGAAAGTGTGCCGCCGGTGGGTTGCGGAACTGCGGTAGAATCGTTAATCGCGGAACCCATACCAATACCCCCGGTCCGCAGCAACGCTGTGAGCCCTTTGCCCTCTCTCTCTCCCTCTCTTCCGCCCTCTATTTTCCGCCTTCTCCCCTGCTCCATCGCTGTTGGGTCGCGTGGAATTCATCGGCATTCTCCCAATTTACGACAACGTGCCCGCGCGCGCAACGGTTTTGGCCTTTTTGCGCGGGAGGTTTTTCCAGAGGGTGGTGGGTCAAACCCAACCGTTGACGCGGGCTCGATAACGGCACACGACACAGCAGCACCCAAATGGGACCAACCAACACAGAAGCAGCAGCAGCAGCAGCGGGATCATCAACAGCAGCAAAAACCGAAAAGCCCTCGCGGCGTGAAACGTGTTTCGATATTTTATTATAGAATCATCATCATCATAGCACGCGAACGATTGGCAAGGAAAGGGCGGCCGAAGGGGGGGGGGGGGGTAGAAATTTGCCACCTACACACACACATACCACCCCCACCAGATCGTCCTTGCCACGGTGTTCGCACCTGTGCCGTTTCGCCTGCAAAGGACCCGACCGAGGCGACAGAGAGACAGAGCAATGGCGCGGGAGCGAGACGCACCGCAGGGGAAAAAATGATAAAATGACGGGAAAAATATAATGCAAAACGCCCAACCTGCTGCTGCTGCTGCTGCTCGTTGGAGGGAAGGAACTGGGAACGGGTGAAGGGCACATCCTTCGTCCGTTTCACCTACAGTATCGCACTGGTGCACACACACACACACCCGTTCGCTTACACAGACAGCGCGAAGATGCGCACACAAAACCACACACATGCCGAACTGGGCAGGCAGGCAGTCAGGCTCAGGCAGCACGTTCACTAAAAGGGCCAAGGGGGAAAAGGGAGTAATGAGTGGCTGGAGATGGGAGGGGAGGGGAGGGGGAGTTTCGCCACAGGATCCAGGACGGTTTCGAGTTCGCCGGCTGGCGTTACGGTTGGGGATCGAGCCTTCGCACCGTAACGGATTGGCGAGAAAGAGAGAGAGAAACGAAGGAGAGGTCAGCGAGTGAGGGAGACAGAGCGAATGAGCAAAAAAAGCTCGAAACCCACCGTACTTCGAAGGTACTTCTGAACGGATAGCCGGGTTTTTGCAGTTGATGGCAGCGAAGCGGCACACTGAGCGTCGCCAGTGGTCAAAATTGTGGTGAGTTTTTATTAGATTTTTTGATATTTTTGTGTGTGTGTTGTTTATAGGTCGATTGATTTTAAAATCGATTTGCCTTTGTTTTGGAGTGCAATGAATAGAGCTCCATTAGCTCGATTGATGTTCTGCAATCGTTTTATTTATTTTCTTTGCTATTATTATTAGTTGAAAATAGACCTTTTTTAACTAACTGATATGTATTTTTTTAAACTTTTTATATTTTTTTTATAATTTGACATTTCATTTTTCAAATCAAGGCATAAACATACTACCATGGTACATAAATTTTAGAAAGCATGCTAATTCATGCCAAAAAGCTTTGCAACCCGTACAAGATGATGTGTTGTGTGCATACAATAGCTATTTGTTATTGCATGGGTAGCAATTTTAATTTAATTTTAAATATATGGTTTTATTTCTAATCAACTTTTTTATCTCACTTTATGTCATACCACATTGATCTAAAACAATTTTGAAAGCAGCTTTATATGTTTGTTTACATATGAAAAACTTTAGTTCTAGAATAAATCTTTGATTGAGTGTATTAACACAACGATTGAGTATTAACACAATTTGCTTTTTACGATTCGGAAAACTCGAATTTTTCGACTTTAGCCGACTTTTAGCCGAGCAATTACATATATATGAGTAATTGTGATGACAAATTTGGCAGTATATAGCTAAACGTTAATGTATAAATTTTAAAATGTTCATGAAACCGAAATAATTTTCTTGGAAAACTGTTAAAATTTGCTTATATCCTTCGTTATTTCAAATTCCACGAAAATCGAGAAGCAAACAAAAGCAGACTATAAAGATTAACACAAAATTTGTAGAGTTGTGAATTACGATATATGTTTGAGTTGATTAATTTACATTCGAACCTTGCTCAAAGTTAATTGTTTTAACATAACTGTTTATAAATGCAGTTTTAAAGTGCAGCTTCAATGTAATAGTAATGCGATAGTACTGACAAAACAAAATACATTGTTAAACATTGAATTTTTTTATCATGCTTCAGCAAAATTAAATTATTTTTAATTTTTTTTTTTTTTTTTTTTTCTTTGGCTCAACAACCGTTGTCGGTCAAGGCCTGCCTGTACCACTTATGGGCTTGGCTTTCAGTGACTAATTGATTTCCCCCCATAGCAGGATAGTCAGTCCTACGTATGGCGGCACGGTCTATTTGGGGATTGAACCCATGACGGGCATGTTGTTAAGTCGTACGAGTTGACGACTGTACTACGAGACCGGCTCACAGCAACAGCTAATAAGTCAAATTTTCATAAAAAAGGAAGTGTATTTCATGAAAAAATATAAACTCAACTTTCAATGAAACTTACCATCAAGATCTATGAATGCGTATTTGCAACAGTTTACTAAACATCACGCGATAGATAAAATTAGTAATAGTTGCTTAATGCTTAACACTACCTAACAAATAATGGTGAATTTTTATCGAATGGCTTTAATTTTAAAGCGATGAAAAAAGAAAAATTCATTGCGCAGTAGTTCTAGCTTCAAGTTTCTATTATTTTCTTTTAAAAATATTCTAAAAGCCTTTTTAAAAACAATCCTTTCTGAACAAACAATCCAGTAGAAAACAACCGATCACATTGTACACAACCCGCTAAAAACCCGTGCCCCAAAATTGAATCAAAAATAATTTACGCCACATCGAAACCGACCGTCCGAGCGAAAACTGAAAAACAATCATATACACACATACACACACACACACACAAACACACGCGCAATTTTGACCACCGCGCCCGATCTGCCCGAAATCGCTGTGATTGATAAAGCTGCGGCCCAACCGCCGGCACGCTCTGGTCGGTCGGTCGGTCGCACTTGGGTGTGAGGATTTCATCGCTTGTTGGCTCCCTTTCTCGGACGAATGCATCGAACCCAACCCACCCGGCGGCTACGGTGGCTACCGAACCGACCGTCCGTTTGCCACATCATCCTCCCCACCCTTCGGTATCCAACCGACCGATCCGCGTCCGTTTCGTACCCCATCCGCGGCCACCGCCCGAGCAAAATCCTCGGCCGGCCGTGTGATGATTGCTCATTTGTTGTCTCGTTTTAGCGCGCATCCAGCTCCTGCCGCTCCCGCTCTCACGCCGATCTCGACGACCACCGCTTTTGGGGGCAAGCGCCGCCCGTGTGTTTGTTCGCCGGTTTGCCGATATATCGCACCATCTCACTCCAGCCCCGCCCGCCCGTCAGCCAATTCTCTGCGGGCTCGAGCGAGCCTCGAAGCGTACGGTGTTGCTTCCCCCGTTTGTAGCCCTTCCGCTACCCTCGCTACAGCCCCCCCCCCCCCCGCTCCTGCACGGTCGACATCGGCAGCCTTCGTCAGTGCCACCGTGTGGCGTTCAATCGTTTCCCATCCCACGCCACATCCACGCCACGTTCCACCTCACGACAAACGAAATGAGCCAAACCTTCCTCCACGGCACGGTCGTATCGTCTCCCTTCTCTCGCATTTCCCCTCTACTGCACTGCCGTTTCTCCCCTCCCCCATGGACAGCAATTTTTCTCCCAGGCGCGTGTCAGTCGCAAGGATTTCCCACCACAGCGGTATCAAATCCTGTCCTGCTCTTCGCCCTCTCTTCTGTTCTGCCGCTTTTCACCGCTCTTTACCGTCATCCACTTTGGCAGTGCGACTCGTTTCCGCCTCACGGTGGGCAGGCTTTTTCTCTCGTCCCTTTACCCTTACAGCCCTCTCCCGCCCCTACTCTCCGTCTGTCGACCATTATATCATTGCCGCACGAGCGTCGGCTGCCGATTTCCTTCCAACCTTCCCGGGGGCAGACGTTGCGTGCGCCTTCCTAAATTTCAAATTTAGCGTTCGGGTTGCGCTCGGGTGCGCTCACGCACGATGGGATAAATAGGTTCTTTTGAATCTTCTAATTGATTTATAATTTACTCCATTAAAATGTGGTGTTTGTATCGAAAATTTATGTTTAAATAACTATTCATTCCATAATGTATTACACGATGTCCAATATCGTGTAGTAGCTGGTGAGTTTAATTCAATAATATTTCTGGAAGCTCAGCTCAGGCAGCTCATCAGTTCTTATTATTATAGTATTATGGAAATAAAATAGTAATTTTGGATTTTAAGTTCTATTTTTTACAAAAGAGAAAACACAAAGAGGAGGAAATGCTTAGTCTTAAATATAGTTTCCTGTTAAATAAAAAATTGAAGTACGTTAAATAATTTACAGTTTTTTTCATTTTTTCGATTTATTTTTCATTCCCATATTTTTCTTACGTGGAAATTTGTAACAACAACAACTGATAGCAGTAAAAAAATAAACTTCCAAAGAAATGGTGTTAATCTATTTCAGAATAAAATAACATTGTGTTTGAAAGCTTCATAATATAACAACATATAAATAATTATAGAATCTTCCCCTAATTACGTAACACTCGTGCTGACCGATGTCAACTGTCAATGACAACTGTCTATTGCAAAAAAAAATGGATTTGCTAAAAGTTTGAAATCGCTAAATACTCATAAAAAACAGAATTTTTTACGCAAATTGTATGAAATATGGTATAATGTGCATAAAAGTACTGAGTTTACCAAAAATAACTATTTATCAACTATATTTTGGCGGAAAAGCGTTATATTCGACCAACGCAAAAATCAAAGTTACGCGAATGTCCCTGGAACTCGTAACTCGGGGAAAGACTGTATATCAAACATAAAAATCTTTTATTTTGCAACATCTATTAGCATCTGAATCACAAGAAGATCAATATAGAGTATTTTATTTAGTATATGGAAATATAACATCTTATTGAGTTTAAGTAACATGAAAAATACAGTAAAAAGAACAGGAAAAATCAAAACGGCCATTTACGGCCAAAATGAATACCAAAATAAAACCAAAATTAATACCTAAATATCTTTGTAAGTATACTCTTATGTGAAATTGAGATTTTTTGTATGATGAACTTCTTTTTTAGGTTTCAGATGTTAATAAACACAGCAAGAGTTTATATGAGCATTTTAAAAAACAACAACAAATTTTATGCAATTATTTACAATAAGGTAATTTAACCCTCTATATCAACCGAATTGCACCACTGTGCCGAGCCGAGCGTGTGCTCGGATCGCGCTCGTGTCCTGCTAGATGCGGCCACGGAGGACCTGCTGTTGCTGCTGCTGCTACTGGCGAGCACCCGCCGTGCGACAGGATCAACGGCAACCAGTCAGTCACTAGCACGCTCGGTCTGGTGGCGTACGGTTGCCCCCGTAGGTTTGTTAGCAAAACAGGTCGCTCGGCCGGGTTTCGGTACGCAAACGCTGGCACTCTACACGCGAACAACAAACGCCGTCAAGTGTGCATTTTTCACGAGTGTTCTTCTTTTGTCGGCGTACTTTTCCTTTCTTTATTGTTTTGTTTGTGTGCATACAAGCAAGTGGGGTTTCTTATTGCAAGTGCTGCATAGCTTCACAAGTGTGTAGTTTGCTTTTGTTTAAGTTTTGTTTGTTTGTTTGGTTTTATGTGGTGGCATGAAACAGTGATCGTGGAAAAATAATATACGTAAAGCATAAGCACTGTGTGATTACTAATTGAATCATACAAATGGGAAAAAAGTGATAAAAACGAGTGATAAATATACTAAATAAACATCAAAAATAGAAGCAAACTGATGTAAAGGCAAGAAAAGTGAAAAAACAGTGAAGCAAAACAGATAAAGAAGAAACAAAGAATTAAGACATCGTAACGTGAGTGACAAAAGTAAAGAGTAAGAAAAAAGAAACAAAAACCAATCAGTGCAGTTTCATTTTAAGAAGAAAAAAACCCAAGTGAATGTGAACAGTTTGAGTTTGCAAAAGAACAAAGCACAAACTAAAACTTAGCCACCAAACACAAACCCACAGCAACAAAAACAGTGCAAGTAAACCGTTGAAATACTACTACTGTACTGCCGCACCCCATAACAGGGAAGCGTGTTAATTGCTCTGTCCAGGCAGGAAGGCATCCTGGGAATGCAGCAGTGAGTGATATCTGTCTTCATCCAAAAGCCAACGCCTATCATCGTCGTTCATCGTCAAGACCGTCGGGTTGTTTCTCCGCCTAGCAGGAATATAACGTCGTCCAGTCGGGTTCGTCCAGCTTGTGCACCTAACAGGTAGGTAAGAAGCATGCCGAGCATTTACATCCTTTCAGCACCTAATCCTTCACCTCCTAAAGCTCCACACACTCCCCCTTCTTCACCTCTCTGCACTTCAGCACACCACGGAACACAGATGTGTTATGTCCCTATTTGCCAGCTTCCGGTGGGATGGCTTCGTACACCACGTCACGAACTTTGGCTAATCCTTTGGCGTTTTCGGACCGATGCCGGTGATTAGCGTCATCCTGCCCTCCCATGGTCCCATGGGAATTTGTTGCGCAAGGAGCAGGAGGAGGCTTCCTCTTTGCTTCCCTCCTCTCCCCTCGACGCACTGTCACCCGCTTCGCTACTTAATCCCCTTTTGAACCATAAAAAGAAAATGAGCGTAAAATCATAACCCACGCGCGCGCTCGCTCGCCCTCCGTCAACAGCCAATGTTGGTGGGGTGAGGTGGGATCTTATCTTATGGTCACACCGAAGGGACGTAGATACGGAGATACGGAGGGTTTAAGTTGTCTTCTTTTTTGCTTTTTGGGTTTGTTTTTGCTTCGCTGTCCTCCCTCGGAAGCAATCTATGTACACAGAACGGAGAGAATGAAGCAAAACAAAACGAAAAAAAAAACAACTACAACATTTCCATCGACCGGAACCTCCATTAGGGAAGCAAAATCCTCAACACACACACACACCTACCAACCCACCCCCTCCGCTTCATTGCCGACCGGAGGAGGTTTTGCGTGTTTCCCTTTTTTTGGTTGGCCTGTCGCTCGACTCTTTTTTTTTTTTTGTTGAACCTCACGTTTTATTTGATCTACATTTATCCCACAAGGGGAATTGAAAAAAAAACACCCCTTTTGGGTGGGAATATTTTATGTTTTCCCCTCCCCTCCTGCCTGGACTGCTGGACAACGACAACAGTTGTGTGGTGCGATGAAGAAGAAAAAATCCTCCAAAATCCTCGGGACTAATGAGAGCAATAGAAAGAAGAGAGAGACAAAAAAAAACACACAGAAAAAGGGTCAACGAGGGTGTAAAACTCACCCCCTTTCGAACGGGACGATGCTAAAAATAAAACACTTCATTCAACGAACAGCACAAGGACCGATGGGCACGGCGACCGAATGCGGACTCGAATCGGTTAAACTCAATTCTGACGTTCAACGGGGAAGATTCGTTGGAGGGCGCGAACCGAAACGGGGAGCCATTCGGCTCATCAAACCCCAGCACCAGCATGCTTCGCTGCTGCCTCAACCTGTCACCTACTAATCCTTTGCCAAATGGCAGACCCGCGCGGCCCAGCATCGACAGGATGTCCGATTCCTTTCCGACACACCAGCACGGCGGCAGCACTTAAAGCAATCAGTCATCAGGCCGCAAACCACCACCACCTTCTTCACCCACAACGGCACGGTTTCCACATGGCAGGCGTGTCCTTGCGTAAATCCGTCCAATAATCACCTGCTTCCTGCTGCCGTCCGCAAACCGTGCCGCGAGCGCGTTCCATCATCATCATCATCATCAGCCGTGCCATTTAACGACGTGCGCACGCTTCGGCCTCGCACTGAACCGAAGAGGCATGAGGTAAAGGATGAAGGATGGGGTTTGATTCCGATGCCACCCAACCCAACCGAACCCAACACGCTCTCTGGGGCCAATCCCATTCGGAATGGAATAAAATTTACAAGTTCATGGCACGGTTATTTGTCATCCGTTCGAAAGGCGAGTCAGGAAAAGGGAAGGGTGCGACAGGATGTTGACGGCTGACCCGTTTGTCTATCAGCGCTTCCCTCCTCCCTGACTGCACTGTGCGAATGTGTCCTGTGTTCTTCCGGGAAGGACGCACCGACACACACACAGACCACTGATTGCTGGCCCGTACCTGGCGTGCTTGGCGTGCAGGCATGTCGCTCCATGCTTCAACAAAACCGAGTCCCCAAAGCCCCCACCCTGGGCTGGCAGATCCTTTCATCCTTTTCGGGTCTGGGTTCGCGCGTGACCTAACGTCAAATTCCACCTGCCCGGTCAAATGTCTCCCTTTCCAATGTCGTCTCTCGACGGGCGCTGCTTGTTTTTTTATCGTACGTCGAAATCATCAGCAACACCTCCCGTTCACCGTTGCGCTGGCTCTGCTCCGATGCCTATCGGAGTGCGCGTTGGCAGCTCGTGCTGCTGTCGTGCTCACGCTCGCTCGCATCGGTTGCGAAATATTCGAGCCAGTACAGTAAGTGACAAGAATGCGTGCGCACCCCAGTTGGGGTGTGGTGACCCCTTCGGGAGATGTTTGTCATTTCCCACCCGTTTGTCGCGCACCGTTTGTCTGCCTAATAGATTAGGGGCTGCGGCTGCTCAATTACCGTATCACTGGTGCCGATTTAGAAAATCGGGAGGGTCGGGAAACGATGCAAAATCGGGTTTTGGTCGAAAGCGAACAGGCGCACAAATCGCCGAACGGCCATCGCCAATTGCTTTGATATGGTAATTTTTGGCTTCCGGTCATTAGTTTAGATTTGAATATGGTTTATGGTGCAGAGGGGGAGAATTTCATGCGATTTTGACACTCAAATGACACCTACCGCTGTTAAAAGAATACGTTAGGGAGGATGAGTTTTTTTTTTCATTTTGAAACATTATACCATTCTACCAAAACGTGTAATGAGCTCAATTTTGATGATGAGAAGATCTGCATTTTAAATGGTATTTGATTGACAGAACACTGTTTTAAATGCGCAAGTGTTCAATTCAATGCTTATGTCCGTCTCAAAACACTTTTTTTGTTCCTAATAGGGTCTGCTAAACGAAATTGTTTAAATAAAAAAAGAATTTTTTCATATTTATTTTATAAACGACATTCCATAATCTATTGGAGGTCCTAATTCCTTTTAGATGTCCGTTTTGAGGTTAAAAGATCCATTAAGATCTGCAAAACATCGAAATTTGCAAGTAAAATTGTAATTTTTATGTGGATTTTGAACTTATGTGTATCGTATAATAAACAGTAAGTTTGGTTAAAGTTACTTTAACGAAATGAATTTATCAGAAATTTTCATCTTAAAAGACAATATTATACAACATTTATTTTTGAAAATTGTTTTTAGCAAAAAAAAACTTTTATATTGAACAATTTTTGTACTTTGCTTAACAAACATATTTTTTTTCTAATTTACAATATAAAACAATTTTATTAATCTGTTTTTTCAATACACAATTTTCTAGTTAATTACTCACTTAGTATAAAATAATTTAAAACCAACAAATATTTCACGTAGCGCTTACTTTGTCAAGCACTGTACCGTGTGCAAAGCACCGTCTGGTCGTACGCAACCGCCAGACCAGCATTGGACCCGACACCAAAGCCTGGCAGCAGCAGCAGCGGCAGCCTGTCTGCTTCTGGGTCGGTGAATTCATTTATCTTTCAACTCTCCCCGACCGCTGCCACCAGTCCTTCCCCTCCCGGTACAATCCGGCCCTCCCCATCACCCCATTACGCTGCTTTTGCTCCAACGTTTTCACCCGTCCACAACCGCACCGTGATGGCGCACACTGATTGGGCCTATTTTCCGGTCAATGTAGGCGCATTTTCTAACCTCCCTCGGTCCCGGGGCCCGGGCGGTCTGCTCCCCCTTCTCAACTCGACTGCCAGCCTGAGAGAGGGGAAATGGGCAGATCGCAAAGAGAAGGGAGTATGCAGGGGAGTCATTAGGGCATTTGGCGTGCGCCAGGATATTCGTGCTGGCTGGCAGAACCCACCCACCGGACCAACCCACCAGCCGACCGAAGCAACAACACAGAAAAAAAAACGGGTGGCACTCTCGGGGTGTTTATTTCGTTTCATTTTGCTGTTATTATTTCACATTTTTTGGAGTCGCTGTTTTACCCCCTCTCCACTATTCGCGAACGGTTAGATTTGTGTTTAGTGATCGGGTTTGGGAGGGTTTTTTTGTTCGACTCCCTTTCCATGCCGGAATGTGGTATTTATTAGCTGAAGGTTATGCAAATCGCTAACGCGCGCACGCTCCCGGACAATAGTGTAAAATAAAATATTAACTCGCGCACTGTGTGTGACAGGCTCTTTGAAAACTGTTGGAGTTTTTGCTGCTGTGAACGGAAAAAAGTAGGTTCTAATAGTGCGTGTGTGTTTGAATATTTCATATACCAGGATGAAGTGTAGCTATTCAGCAATAATAGATATCTTTATGTTTTTAGAGCAAGCATGATCAATTGAGTCACTGCTCGATGAGGTTCAATATTCATTTATCCACGGCATTTAATACGGCAAAGCCGGTCCTCCTGAATAAAAAAAGGATTAAAAAAACATGTGGTATACAATTTTTCAAAAGCTGGCAACGACGAAAAATATTTTGAAGCTTTGTAATGCTTCTTCTAAGACATAAGACTATTACAGTCTTTCCCCGAGTTACGCGACACTCGAGTTACGCGAATTCGAGCTACGCGAATTTTTATTTTTGACAGTTCAGATGTCAAATCAGTACAATTTTCTCCATCAATTGTCAAATGAAAAATAATTACCGATAAATAACCAAATTTTCTACACCAATTGCATCAAATAAGTATTAAATTACATAAATGAACTAAATTCAATCAAAAATTATGATAAATAAAGTACATTTTTGTGGTAACATGTGATATTCGGCTTACGCGAAAATCCGAGTTACGCGAATGTCTCCGGAACGCATTATTCGCGTAACTCGGGGAAAGACTGTATATCAATCAACACAAATTGTTCCTTGAGTTTTATATTGATGTGTTACGCATAGCAACGTGGACTACCAAATGGTACAATCGTTAACACGCTTATGCGCATAAGGCGTTTCGTAGTTCGATTCCCATTGGAAACATCGTTCCATTCGATGGGTATAAAAAGTTAATTGAAATGGCCAAATTAATCTATAGTGACAAATTTTGACTTTTCGAATAATAATAAAAAATGCAAGGCATAACAGTTCGAAAAAATAAATACTTTAAAGTGATTGCTATTATACTTATTTAGCTATTTTTGGGTAAACAAATATTGTAGCATTGAAAAACAATTATTTGTAAACAATTTTAAATAGAATACAATATAGTCTGAGCCCATTGGTTGAACTTCGATTCCCTGCCAACTATTGAATATGTACTTTTTAGTTGACACGTTTTTCCATACAAAAAATATGATTTTTTTTCTCTGCAGGCCATGAGATTTTTGTGAAATTTTCAAAAACCGGTTTTCCCATACAAACGCATGCTTTTTAATTGAACTGTCAGCCAAGCGTTCAACTAAAAAGCATGCCAACTAAAAAGCGTTCAACTATTGAATTCTGACTGTACTATAATTTTCACTAAAACTATTATCTACAACATTAGTTGTGCTCTATATTCTAATACACCTTGAGGTGAAGAATAATGAATGTGTGAGGTGAGAAAAGTATGTAATTATGCTATTTCCTTCAGCTACTTTGAACATTGTAAAACTACTCCCAAAAAGGGAAACTCCTGATCGCACTCACAAAACCCCACGCAAGCTTTTGGGCAAACACGCTTTACTACATATTATTGACACGACTTTTGCCGAGCGCAGAATTCAATACAATGCCAATTATGGGGCACTTTTCCTTTCCCTTATCTTGCCATTCGATTCGGCCGAGCTTACGAAATCTATTTATCTTCAGCTACCACCCACCCACCACCACCATCACTGACCGCAAAAAAACCAAATTCATTTATAATCAGCAAGAAACAGAGAGAGACAAGGAGGGAGAGAGAGAAAAATACATCGTATCGCGGGAGAAGAAAAACCTCCAGCGCTCCAACGTTTACCACGATTTGCCGTAATGAGAAGTAGAGAGAAAAAAGGCATGCCAAAGAAAAGCGATAGCGGCGGCATCGTTTTTTGGTGCCTTTTTCTTTTGCGGGGGGTTTTTTCCACACCCGGTCGGTCCGGTCAGGTCCCAAAACACAAAGCGGCATCCAAATCAGACCGCAGCATCCAAACAGCAATCGACAGCCAAAAACCGTTCACAGGAGGGGCAGGCAAGGCGGCAATAGGGAAGTAAAAGAACTATAAAATACCGAACGATACGGCTAGCTATCCAGAGGGCGGCAACACCGAAGGCAAGCGGGCACACCGGGCCTACGGTGAAAAAAGCACCCCCGCTCACACACACTCAACGAGAGAAAACGGACAGCAAAAAAAACTTTTGCTAAGGATATTGTTTTCTGCAGCGTAGCAGGCGAGTGAGCACAGGAAACAGAACGACCTGGGTGGGGAGGGAAAATGCTAAGAAAAATAACAGCTTATCCTCGTGCCGTCTCCATCGAGGCAGCCTTCGATTTGAACACAACGCGCAGCAACGGCAGCAGCCCTACGCGAAGGATCTGGGCTGGCTTATTCTCCCTTGGCCCTGGAGCAGGAGCAGAAGCAAGCAGGTGGGAGAAGTTTGCTTCCGTTTCGCTCTAATTTAATTAGAGCCATCGCCGCGCACTCTCCCGCCATCGTCTGCCGTCGCCGCCGTTGTCCGTACCGGCGCGCGGAAGAAAATGTCCGCAATTTGATTTCCAGCCAGCAGCAGCAAATGCACACTTACACACACCGACAAACACAAACACACCGTCACAAGCAACACCTGTACGGACCTGTATGTATGTGTGTGTGTGTGTGTGTGTGTGTGTGTGTGTGTGGAGGAAGAAGCGAACCCTGTCGGATGGAACGGAACAGCAAAGGATGGGTTTGTTTGTCGACTTTTGCGCCGCAAATTGCAATGGCTGGAAGGTTCCGAACCCCTTTTCGGACCCCAGCAAAGTCCTGCCGAGGGAGTTTTTCACCCTTTTGCTGTTTTGTTTTCCCTTTGGTCCCGCTCCCTTTTCCTTAGCACGGACGCACAGAAAGAATTATCGGCATTCGAGCGCCTCCACCACCTAGATGTGTGTGTGCTGGTGTCCTTTTCGTCCCTTTTTTTGTTGTTTAGTTTGTCAACTGTCAGGACACACGCCACGCCGGCTCGTAATTCATTCGCCCGGGCGCCAGCAACCTTACCGGAGGGGGAGTAAGCATAAAAAGGATGGGTGGAATAATCCGGAAAAAGGCAAGTGAACGCCCGCGGGAGGTTTCATGGTTTCAAGTTGCCCTAACCGTACCGTTTCTATCCTTCCCTTTCTTTCTCTTTGTGGAAGTTGAAAAACAACAAAAAAAAAAAGGCGAAACCAACCGTCTCCAGCAACAACTTGCTGACGCGCTGTGACTGCCGTTGGAAAACTCACCAGCGGCACGGCATGGTACGGGACAGTTTCATCGCCTCTGTGTGTTTTCTTCCGCATTTCCCCGCGTGTGTGCACAGAATAAAGAAAACTCATCCCAACTTGCGCGTCTCGTCTTCCGGTTTTTACCTTTTTTTTTTTGTTATCCGCTGGCTCGCCACGGTGTGGGAAATTGGCCACCTTTTCCCCGCCCGGTGTTTGCCCTTTGCGTGTCCTGGCGAGCGAGCGACAGTCGACGCTTCCAATCGAACGTGTGTGTCCTGAAGCTCGATAATTTTGAGCACAGTAGGCGAGGGCGCCCTGACGACGATGATGATGGTGATGGCGATTGTGATTATGCGGTCGAGCGGCCGCTACCGTTGTTCCTCACTCATCATTGCGCCCTGCCGGTACCGTTTTCAGTGGCCAAGCGATCCTCCCTGCTGCTCGACGACCGATGGCTTTCAGCTGTCAACTTTTCCGCGCTTCCCTCGCTGCGCTACCGGCGGCAGCCCCTTTTTTCGGTGAAATGATTTCCCAGAGCCGGAGCGACCTCCTCGTGGGAAGGGCATGATTTTTGGGAAATCGTTTGTCTTTCTCTGTTTACCTTCCCCTCAGCGATGACGAAGGGAGAGTGTGAGAAAGGGATTGTGTGTTGTTCAGGCTTTTGGAGCCAACCCTCGTACCAGCATGCCATGGCTCTGACTCTCTCTCAGTGCGTTTGTGGTGCGCTGTGTGTCGCAAATGTGTCGCCCCCAAATGCGCTCAGCTTGGATTTTGCCCGGCGTGGGTGGCCGATTTTGGGCCGGCTGACCACCCACCCCCCGGTACAAGTTTGAGGTCGGCACGCGAACACCCTTGTCCCTGTGCTCGCAACTCGGAGGGTGGCACACACACAGCACACAGCATGAAATATGGTGCAACCCACAGGTTCGTCGTCTGCTGTCGTCGTCAACCGCCACCGACAATCAGTGTGCCCTGGCTGTACGTGTGGTGCTGCTTGTTGTACGTGTGCACAAAAATTCGACGACGACGACAGCAACGATGACGATGGTAACTATGAGCGCATGGAAAGGGACAGCAACGGAAAAGAACGGAAAAACACGGGAAAAGAGGCGCCCAGTCAGTGCCAAACGTTCCCCGTCTCTAAGTTCCTTCGGTATGGCGGCGTGTCGAGAGTTGGACTCGCACAAACATCCTTCTGCTCGCCCTTCCTCCCTCTGCTCTGCTTCCATCACCACGAAAAACACTCTCCTGTTGTTGCTTCTGCACCACCCCCCCACCCCCTCATCTCCAACGTCTCCCCTTCAAGTGCGTTTGTCGGTTGAGGATAGTTTTCACTTGGGAACGACACTCGGGCACACTTGATGGCGCCACACGCTGCTACTGCTGTTGCTGCTACTGCTGCTGCTGCTACTTGGATTCTCGGTGGGCTTCTCTCCCTCCACTGGAACGGTGGCGCGGCAAATTTGATGTGATGCCCTTGCCCCCCCCCCCCCCCCCCCCCCCTACCCTCGAAGGAAGTTTTCGAAGCAGTCCTGCCGGTCTGGCAGACGAAGGAACTTTAGACGAGTGACTTGGTTTCCGGGGCTCGCTTTGGCACGGCGCGCCTCGTCCCGGGCATCGTTTCAGTCCATTCGAGGCATGCCGTTCGAGAGTCGAGGGTTTTTGGCTGCCTTTTAGGGCCTTTGGGTCGGGCAGAAGTCGTTTGTGGTTGGGCCGGCCGGGCACACAGTGGTGGACGCACTTTTGACAACACGCTGTTGTTGATTGAAAAAAAGTGTGATAAGGGAAAGTGTGAAAGTATGCATCAAGATCCATCAGTTTTTGTTTGTTTTCAATTTTAAATAAGTAAGAGTGTAAATATTTTGAAATGTTAATATAATAATTTTAGTTAATAATTTTCAATAATGGTACCATCAGTTATCTAAAACAAAAAGAACCTAGCATTGGGAATTAAATAATGCTAAGTAAATACCAACAAATCGGAAACAGTTGTTATGAAAAAGAAGAAGAAAAAGAAAAAGAAAAACAAGAAGAAGAAGAAGAAGAAGAAGAAGAAGAAGAAGAAGAAGAAGAAGAAGAAGAAGAAGAAGAAGAAGAAGAAGAAATACTAACTTAATACTTAATACATTAAATATAACAATCGAACTCAATGCATTTACACCACCGACAAACCGACGTGACACTTCGAACAAAATGAGCTTCAAAAGTTGTCTCCTTATTTCAAATGAAAATTCGTTAACCACTAGCGCCATCTCTATAATGATTCGCTTACTACACTGACACAGAGAAGAAACTGCTAAATCCCCTTTTTAATTTTCTTCGCAAATTCCAATGCGTATTGTTTTATGTACTTCTCACATCTTTTGCATTGATTTGGAAACTTATGAAATGATTTTCCTGGGTGTTTTGTACAAAATTTTTCACAAAATCTTGCCTCACACTTCCTTTGCAATTTGTATTTAGAAAAGTTGTTTACATCGAAGCAGCAGTGAACAGAGCTTACTTTGACATAAGTGTTCGCCTCACTGGTAAATGACAGTACTTTCGTGTGGGACACGTTTGTAACGCCAGTGTCACGTCGGTTTGTCGGTGATTGTAGTTCATAAAACTGGGATTTCAGAGAATGTGATAACAAAAAAGTCATAAATAATAATAAATATAAGATAAATATGGATTGGAGTTTGTTCGAAGCATCTTACAGGGTTTACCTAGCCAATCTGGCATCGTAAAAGCGTTTTCGGTCGCCGGAGATACTCATTCGGGCGACGTAATTGGGCACTGTCATTGCTATTCGGGCCTTGTGAATATTGGGTTCATTAATATTGGGCATAGTAATCAATGAAACAGTCAATAAGGATCTTTGGTGGCAAAATTCTTATTCGCAAAATTCTTGGGAGAAAATCCAGAGTAGTCCACTTTCATTGTGTACTATGCTCAATTCATAATTCACAAGGCTAGATTATAAATGACAGTGCCCAATCGAGAGTTAATGTCGCCCTAATGAGTATTTACGATGATCGACAATGCTTTTATGATGCCGGATTAGCTACGTAAACCCTGTATATTTAACTTACATAAAAAGCTACGGATAATGATTCTAGTGAAAAAAGGTCTAAAACTTTAACATTTATATTTAAAACATTAAAATTTATTGAAAATGTCACTATTTTTTAAAATTTCTCAAAATTACCCAAAATTGATACAAAATTTAAGAACATTTGTACAAAAAAACCAGGTTATGAGTACACTATTTTGTTGACATTTTGTCCATGACCAATGAACAACAATATACGAAACCAAATCTTCTGCCGAACTGTCGAGCAACACCTGTCAAGCACTGTACGGCCGAGGCAAAGCGAACGCTCCGCAACGGAGCAAAAAGGACCTGCCATTTGCTCGCCGTGGCACCGAAAGCAAGACCCGTGGCACACGCCTGCCTTTACCACTATCGTTATCCCCCTCCCAACCGGTTACCCCCCACCACCGTCCCCCCTACCAAACCCATTTGCTTTTCATCCTTAGCGATGGTTGCGCTTCCGTTGCTATTGCCGTTTCCTGTGGCGGTTGGCTTTGCCGTATCGTCTGGCACTGGTCTCACCACCACCAATCTTCTCCTCTCTCCTTCCCTCCCTTCCCTACCACCACACGACAAACGTGCGATGTTTGCGCTCATGCAACCGAACACCCGTGCCCTCCCCCACCCTGCGCCACGTGCTAGCTTTTCCTGCATTCTTTTTTTTTCTTTTTTGCTCCCTCCTTCCTTCGCTTTTCCGTTCATCACTCCCACCCCATCTTTTTTTCGCCTTTTCTACACCCTCTTGTGGCGGCAGCAGCAGCAGCAGTTGCTGTTGGTGTTGTTGTTGTCGGTGGTGGTGTGCCAACAAGCAGCGTAAGCGTGGCGACCGTTTCTCTTCCACCCTTCCGCCTTCCGCTTTTATGCTCCGTTCCGTTCGCTGTGTTGTTGTTGTTGCTGTTGTGTGCGGGAAAATCGAGCTCGATGAGGGGGTGGGTGGAGTGTGAGTTTTATAGGATGGTGCGCTAGCGCGCGCGTGTACACCCTCACCACCCACTCCCGTCCCCCACACCCAAAAACGATTACCAGGAATTTCCCACTCCACCACGGCTGCCGACGACGACGACGAGGACGAGTGGTGGCACACACACACACACAGCACAGGGAGCGTCAAGCCACACGGTGTGCTGAATTTAACGAGGGTGAATAACGCGCGCGCGATGTTGAGCCCACCCACCCCTTGCGCCACAAACAGGGAGGAAAATTCCCTCGACGCTACGAATTTGCCACAGCAGATGCGGGGCGAGGGCTGTGGAAGCGTTTTACTCCAACCGTAACCGTAACCTTGTGTGGGCAAGGAAGGGAGGATGGCGCAATTTTGCTTGCCTTCGTCCTTCCCTCCCCTTCCCCCCCCCCCCGCCTCTCGGACCAATTTTTGCGTTTTCCACGTTTCCCGACCAAATTATCCGCGCTTCCGCAGGCCAACATTATCCTGCCCCGCTGCCTCCCTTATCCTTCTTCCCGATCGCTCCGAAAGCGATCAACAATCGCTGCCATCGCTTTTTGCCAGCACTACACCCACCCACCCACCCACACCCGCCTAACTGAGTGGGTAGGCATCCGTTAGTGTCGCCGCGCGTTCGTGTGCGGTACGGTTGGCCGATAATCCTCACCAACTCAAACCCACCCACTCCCACCCACTCCCACCCATCCACAGAGAAACTTTGAGTTCGGTCGGCGGAAGGTGATGATTCAGATAAGTGGCAGTAGCGTGTGGCTCGGCTCGAGCTGGAACGCGTGGCATTGCACACACACACATACACAGACACACACACAAGCACGAGTCGAGTTCGAGTGCTTTTGTGGAATGTGGGGGTGGTTGAGTTGGTGGAAAAGGGAAGGGAAACTCGCACTCGTCAACGCTTTCTGCTGCTTAATGCCCGGCACGCCAGGGCGCCCCCTACAATAAATGGGAGGAGTGGAACAAGGAGTGCGGGGTTGGGTGCAGGTTCCGTGGGGACTTTGCCTGCTGATAAGGACATCAAGCGGGCGCACTCGTCTGCGTGTGTTTCTGTGTGGGTGTGGGTTTTGACACGGGGAAAACGATAAATGGGTGCCGCGCCAACAGTCACGAGTGGAGCGGGAAGCGGGTAACCCCGAGGCACATTTGATGGTGGTTTACGTTTCGACCTACCCTTCCCCCTTTCTGCTGTGTGTTTCTGTTCCCTCTCCTTCTCTTCCTCCAGTTCTTTTTTTTATATTTGTCCGTTGACGACACAACTCAACCCTCGACGTCGTCGTCCTTTTTGACGTGCACTGTGCGCACGAGACTGTGAGATGGAGGAAGTGATAGACCGGGGGGGGAAGGGTAAAAAATAATAATAATACCGAAACGTCAACCGTAACCGTTTGCTGCGTCCCGGGATCACACCATGCGAACACCACCCGAAACCGAACGTTTGTCGAACGTTTTCTTGTCCGCGGAACGGGCGGATGGATGGAAAGGGGGCCACATAAATCCTTCCCATCGGTGACGGTGCTTTGCTCTGGCAGGTGAGGAGGGGTTCGCCTGCTGGTTTAAGCACCTGCTGCCAGCTGACGGAACACACGCGGAGCTGCGAGGGTGGTGGAGGAGTTCCTTTGCGTTGATCGTTTCATGACTTCCGTCGTCGTCGACGTCGACGGCGTCGCTTGCACAGTGGTGGGGTGAGCGCTGGCTGGGTGTTAACTTCTTCTTAGCGAGGTGGAAAAAGGTGACCGGATTTCCCAGCTCGCAGTCCTACGTTATGATGATGGATGTTGGTTTCGCGGGGCGGGGAAAGGTGTTTCGTCGAGCCTTCCAAACACAACGGCTCGGTTCGTTTTGGCCGTTTTTCACGTGTTTTTTCCTTCTTTTTTTGTGAGCAACGAAAAGCTTAGCTGGCAGCCGCGGATTAAGCGGTTGTGGTGGTGCGAGCAGGCAGAATTATTTATGCAAGATAAATCCCCGCAAGCGATAAAGCGGCGAGGTGCGTTTCCGCCGTGTGCTCGCTTTATCTCTTCTTCCTTTTTTGTTGGCGAAGGGTGGAGGCAACACTAATGCGGGTTTTGCGGAACGCTAGAAATTGGGAGGATCGAAAATCAGGACCCCAGGATCGAGGTTGTCACGATCGAGGTGGTACCATTCGGGTGATTGGTTGATTAATGCGGTTGTCTCGAAGGAAAATTCCCAAAGATCACAGCGCAAATTGGAGCGGTTTTGGAGCTTTGCGCGTGGTGTTAACACAGAGCTTGGTTTCCCATTTACAAGGATCATCGAGGGTCTTGAGGGAAAGCAGTGCCGGTACCTTTAATCTCTTACCTAATTGTCAACCAATGATCACAATGATTTCGTTATGGTTTTGACACTGTTTCTAAGAGTCCGAAAAGGATCAGTCTCTGTTGTTGTCGGCTAGTCATCGTTCATCATGGCTTTGCAAGGTTACAGTAACGAACTCTACTCCAGTGATCTGGCCTTGATGATTTTCCAAATTTGACAATTTGCTGGGGAGAAAATGGGTATGTACTACTGCCGCTATCACACTTATAACTCATCTCATCTCATTTGTTGAACCAAACCCAATTCTCTTCTAAAAGTTGTGTCATTCGGTGTAAAGATATATTCTCCGAAAAAAAAAACAAGATTAAAAGTACTTCATTTGAACTAACTCCAGTGTACGGAGTCAGTCTCTGGAAACAGTTTGTGAAATATTAATCCGTTTTCATACATATTTGAGGATGTTTTCATATGTTTAGTTAGTTTTTTTGTACAACGAGCTTCAAATTTACCGACTAAAAGGATGTCAATTATCCATAGAAACTTTTTCGTTTAAATGTGTGTGTGTGTTTTTTTTTTCTTTTTAGTATCCAAGCATAGCATTAGAAAAGGTCAACTTCATGCATGAAAGAGAGTTTTTCTGCTCAAGTACCGTATTGCTTCGAATTACGGACACTAAAGGCATTTTTCGCATGTCATATGTTCTTACTAATTCAAATTAAATCGGCCTCTGCATAACTCACCGAACTGAAGTAAACCTTCAAACGTTTCAGAACAAAATTATGAATTACAATAGTTTTACTTAAAACATTTCAAAAATTCATAAAAATGCAACACTATTTTGATTAAAATTCCGGCCGGCCTCAAAATTTGGTCTATACTATTCACCTTCACATACACACTACACTATGGTAAAGAATACACTTACACTTTGGTGGAAAAGACAATGGTGAACTGACCGACAGAAAGTATTTATTTCTCGTGACAACAGGGTCTACTGGCGGTCAGACACGTGTTTGATTGATTCTAGTACACCAGGACAATCATGTAAAGTTAAAAAGCGGCATGGCCAGGGACTGGATATGAAGATATTCGATAAAAGCATGAATAATTAATATGAAGCTGTCCAAAACTTTCAATCATAACGGTATACATTTTTATAGAGAAATGTTGAAACATTTATGAAAATAGGATTTAAAGAGCCTTATAACGCTAACTTCTCCTTCTTCTTCTTTGATACAATAGCCGTAGTCGGTCAAGGACTGCCTGTACCACTAGTGGGCTTGGCTTTCAGTGACTTATAGATGACCCGTAACAGGATAGTCAGTCTCACATATGGAGGCACGGTGTATTCGGAGCTTGAATCCATGACGGGCATGTTGTTAAGTCGTACGAATTGACGAATGTACCACGAGACCGGCTTGATAACGCTCAATATAAAATATTGGGATATATTACTACCAAACGGAACAAAATATAAGGAATATTTTGAGATCTTATGAATCATTGTGAAACTGATCAGACACAATTCCTGTCTTGAGGTAGAATGCATAAAACAAATCTTTGATAGCTTTGTCTGGAACGCATTGTATATGTATTTATATATTGATTTATTATTAATTAGGGACGACCCGGCCGTAATGTTTACAAATTATAGCTAACAGCTGACAGGCAATTCTATTTTTTTTTTGTAGTTCAATCCAATATCTCATGCTAGTAGAGGTTTACTTCCACAAAATATCACCTTACTTGGTTAAATTGATAATATTGTTGTACTGCTGGGTCGCTGAACTGCTCGCAACTAGCATGGTTGGTGTACCAGCATCGCTACATCCATATTTCATGTATTTCTGAGTATTATGAGTCGCAACGCAGACTGTGATATCTGTGCGGATGCAGATCAGTCTATCCGATGTCGTCCCTTGCTTTAATAAATAATTATTGAAAAGAGTCGTGAACGAGATGCGAGCTGCTTGATAAGAGGTTGATAACTCAACCTATTGATTACAAGGTATGATTTACATAAAGTAATACGTTGTACCTTCATTTAGAAAACCGTACTAACTGGTCTTCTTGAAGTGTATTCAAATATTGGGGTCAATCAGACTGAGTTCAATCTAGGCTAAGGACGAACCAATAACTCTCAGACAGCCCATCAGTTACTAAGCCATCGCTTGTCCACTGACGACAGTTATCATACCAAAAAAAAACAAAAAGACGATGGAAGTCTCAAATATCAGACTCTTGGAATTTTATCTTAAATAGCCTCAAAAATAACCTTAATAACCTAAAAGCAGCGACCCCGTGCTCTTGGAAAAAAATCCAGAAAATGATTTATTTAATATTTGAGGCATTTACTTACAATCAGGACATTAATACATTTAAAATAAATAAAACAAATGCAAATAAAAATTTTACTCTATAAAAACAATACTTGCATAGACTTTACTGAAAAGCTGCGAATTTTTAAAGTAGTCTTGCGGTTAATCCAGTTGAGTCCTCGCCTTATCTCTCAATTTCCACTTGTTCGTACTCTTCCTTCAAAAAAACCCGCAAACCGCACTACATGTTTACTTATTGGTAAATTATTTTCGATTAGTCTCACTCTCACTCTAACTCCCCTTCGAAACGATGCGGCCGAACACCAGCACCAAACACCACGCGACCGTCCGGCTCCTTTCCTCCCGCTGTAGTTAAATTAATCAGCGAGAGACGACGACGACGACGACGACGCGTCTCCTCGTAGAGCCCTCGTTTAACCTACACCCTCCTCCTGCACACCCCACACGCCCGGTCCCATCGAATTCAACCCATCGCGTCCCATAAAATTCCACGCCCATCCCTACCCCGCTTCTCTTCCGCATCCGCAAAACGGAAACTTAGTTTTCCAGTAATTGCCCAACCGCTTTGCGTCCTCCACCTTCACCACCTTCACCACCACCACCATCACCGACAACGATTACCGTTTTGTGGTCTCGGGGGAAAGCGTGCCGGAGGTGGGTGGCCTTTCCGTTCCGCGAACTGTAATATACACTGTGTAAAAACCTTCCCTACAATGTGGGAATGTGTTGGAGAAGGAGAGACATACAGAGTGAGAGTGTGAGAGAGAGAGAAACGAAGGGCATGAAAAAACAACATCATTCCCACCCGAGACCGACCGAGTGGGAGCAAAAGCTTCCAAACCATCCCTCCTTCCACCTGGGACCTGGGCGGGGTTGGAAGTTGGAAAATTAAATTTATCACCAACGAGGCAGAAAGGGAAGCACGAACCGGAGTTGACCGGAGCTGGAAGGGCGGGCGAGTCCGCCAAGCGAGTTTTGGTGCGCACGGGTGTGTTCTGTCCTTCTCTGGTGACATCGCAACCGGCGGATGATAAATTGTCCCAAGCGAATGGGGCCAAGCGGGTGGGTGGGTGGGTTAGGAGGATTTTCACCCAGCCCAGCAGGTCAGGTGTGTGGGCGACTGTTTCGAATAAACTTTAATGTGACTGTCGCTCGAAAGTTGGTCTGCTGAGACAGACACGCAGTGCGGGGCCAGTGCGATTGGAGGCCGGTGGAACGGCCGTGGTTTGATGCAGGTCAGCGTGGTTCGGCCTAAAAACCCTCCCACCCGCCCGCGTTTGCCAACGGGAGAGCGGAGAAGACGGTTGGTTAATTAGATGGGATAATTTATAGGACCTTCGGCACCCGGAAAGGGAGCCACGTGCCTGCAAAAGCCACGCTGCCGCTGTCGGGGATTGCGCTGAGGATGAGACTCATATTTTGCTCCGCCACATGTCAGTGGGCGGAGGAAAGTGTTGCCGGCCGGCATGTCAACCCGTGCCGGGTTGTACCGGCTAATCCTAGCAGGCACAAGGTACAAGAGCACTCCTCCCCCCTCCGGCAACCCATGTCACGTCGAGCGACCTATGTGCAAATTATCACTGGAATTGAGCCTTTAACTGTTTAATTACAACATGGATTAGGAATTTGCTTTGCCGGTGATGCCGTTCGGTCGTATTCGGAGCAGTCCTGTTGAGAGGCATTGGAATTAACAGCTAACGACGGCACCCTTTTTCGCTGGCAAATAGGAATGATGATTTCTGAAATCTTAAGTTCAAGGCTAAATGGATGGTTTTTAAAAAAATGATAATTTCAATCACATTCGTTTGATGGTTGGATGCTTTGAAGGCACTAACTGAGCATTGAACGTTTATCATCATTCATTGCAATGCCACGCACTTTTCAAGTTTTGCTCACATGCTTTTAATGAAGCTAATTTTGTGGTCCTTTTTTAATGAATTTGTTATTAAACGTCTTTAATTGTTGCGAATGTTTCATATTGTCTGATGTTTTATAAATCATGACGGCCAATTTTAGGCTTTCAGACATGACTGGCACAGTTTATCCATAGTTTGTACTACAACGAAGAAGGAAACTAAAAAATAAAATGAGAAGCGATGAGAAGAAAGTGGAAATCAAAAATATATAAAAGAAAATGAAAGGAAGAAATGAGAAGAAGTAAGGAAAAATGCAAATAAAGTAACAAACGAAAAATAAAAAAGACAAAAATATCAAAACCAAAAGATATAAGGAAACAAAAAAAAATAGAAAAAAAAACCTAGAAAAAAACCAAACTCAATCCTAAAAAAACAAGAATAAAAGGATGATGAAGAAAAATGAGATTGGAAATGTAATGTACTGAAGACGCTCTGTAATCACTCATTCTTTATAAACTCGGAAAACATTTCTGAATGAACGTTTTAGACATCCCCTTCACTTTGAGTCACTTTAATCCTGAAAATCTCTTATATTTCTGCAACCCTCTAGTGTTTTGATTGTGTTTCCATTCTCTAGTCGACAAACACATTTGCAGGTTCCAGTAGCAGCTGACAAAAATTCGTTTGACTCTTCGTTCTTCTTCAAGCACTCGTTTCTTGCACCCTTTTAATGTGAAGAAATCCCCTCTAATCCAAACAATCATGTGCAATGTGCAGATTAGAGGAAATTGACTGTAACTCTGAACACAAAATATTAGTTAGATGTGAATATGCTGGAGGTAAGTTACATTTTCCAGCATGCATGTACGTGAAAGTGGAATTTGTTTTTAATGAATGTTGGCAATTAACATTTTAATTGTGAAAATTGGCGCTTAGTACATTGATATTATATTTAAGAAATGGCTAATGATCAGTCTAACCTTTTCTAAATTGATAGTTATGTTTTTGTATAAAGTACATTCAATCGTTGTTGTATTTGCACTAATTTGCTTAAAAATAACAATGCAACGTGCAAAAAACTTAAAAAAAACATTAATAAATTTCATTTTCAAACGATTAACACCATCTCTACCCTTTAACACCATTCAGTATCCACCTTTCGGGTCGCTCACACATTTCACTGTAATCAACACCTGTTTTTTGTTCCGTCTGCAAGTGAATCCAAGAGTGCGATGGGACAAGCCTACTTGACGACAGGCTGACGATGCGTACAATTAACGTACGCGTGTGTGCGAAGTGTATGTGTCTGCCAAACAGATGGTGTGAACGAAAACCCACACTGCAAAAAAAAAACATAAAAACGAGCACAACAACACACGTTCCCGAGATTAGCTCCCCGTACAGTCGTACGACGAAAGGATGCGGGATTTTTATTTTGGGGTAAGAGTGTAAACGAAAAAAAGGGAAAACCACTCAAAAGCATCCAAGAGGAAATTGTGTGCCAATTGTGTGTCTCTTCACCGGTCTAATGTGGCCTTTCCGGGACATGCTTCTTCTGCACAGTCTTTTTTCTGTTCTTTGCCTGCTTTGTACGGAGGTACAATAGGTGCAACCGCATACAAAAAAAAACCGACCTGCACGGAAAAGTGTCTCCGAGCGTTGGAGCAAACCCGGTACAGTGTCGGTTGCCAGAGAATGAGTCACCGTTGCAATGGCGGTGGGCAGACTGAGGGAAAGACTTATCACGTACACAACGACACGGGATGATGTACGATCGCGTGCCTCACTGCAATGGGTCGGTAGATCGTGTGTGAAGGACAGTGGAGAGGCGTCAGCGTTTGTCCAACGTGCTTCCAACTTGATTAAAAATAGAGTTACAAATATACTGCTAATTTTCCTGTAAAAAATCATATTTATTTTCAGCAGAGGTTTAAAACTATTAAAACTTCTCGCTGTAATTATACTAAACTTTCAGTAAAATTCGGGAAAAATATTTTTAAGTAAAAAACAAACTAAAGCTTCCATTTACGTCTGGTTGAATTTTAAAGAAAACAAATTGCTTTAACTATGCCAGTCTGGCTACTTCCTCCTTCTCAGCAAAGTCCTTCCCTTACCCAAAGCGCAACCGAACAAAGCCAAGCAAGAAACAAGGCAACACAACACACTGACTGCAATTGCCAGCAAAACTAAGCCGACAAAGTGCGCGAATCCCCTTTGTGCGCCGGGGCGTGTGCTTGCTGTTCGTCTCGCACTTTGAAAAGGCTACGGTCTGGCGCGCTTCGATAGATGGCCCGTAAGCAACACACCCTGGTCGTCCTGGTGGTGGATGAGCATTTTTTCCCTCCCTCCCAGGTGTGTGTGTGGGTTTGGCTGGGAGAATCTGCAGGAATGTTGCACTTTGTGTGGGCTGCGAACGCACTGCACCACAGATGGGGTAAGAAAGAAAGCGAAAACATAAAACACCCTTTGCAGGAGTGTGGAAAATCACGCATTTTCGCATGAACGCCTCGCGTCTCCCTCCTCCTAGTGGGGCACCTAAAGGTGGAGTCATTCCAAAACGAATTTTGCGCCATGAATTTGCATGCGTGTATGTGGCACACCGTGCTCGCAGAGAGCCCTCATCTCGCATGCCACATTCCCACGGGATGCTGACCCGCCTTCATGGTCATAGTCGTTGGGTCAGCCAGCTACGTCAGCTATGCAGGAATGCACGGTTGTACGTTTTGCGTTGGAATTTACGTTGCAATGCGCTGCGGCTTCTTCTGGCTGGGATGGTTTGAATACACACAAAACCTCCGCGTCCCACACACCACGTCGCCGTTTGCGTGACGCCGGTGCAAGTTGCAACCGTGTGAAAGGCTAATTAACCGGTGTTTTGCCGGGTCTAAAGTACTGTGCACGGTTAAACGGTGCAAATGTTGGTTTTACTTTGGCAAATGAACGAGACTGCATGTATGCAAACAGCGTGTAAGCGTGTTGCTTTTGGTTCGCAACCTCGATGGAGACGCTTAGTCGCTTGTAAAAATGACCCATATTAATAGACTTTTTTTTATTTTTAAGAAGTAAATACTAGTGAGCTAAAATATATTTTTTACTTAATTCTACTTTTTTAAATTTTAAATGGATCATTTTGATTAAAATCGCGTGTTTTTCATCATCACATCACAACACGTGGAACACGAGCAGAGCGTGAATATTCGACCGCAGCGCCTCTCGTGGTCGGTTTTGTAAGCTATTTTTGTACAGCGGTACACAAAGAATCCGTTGAGCTACGTGCCGCAATTCATGTTAACGTTTGCATTAAAAAAAGGACTTTTCCGGCAGGCGGTAGAAAAAAAACTAAGAGAGATCTTTTCCTTCCATTAACATACTTTGAAAGGTAATTAGTTAAACTTATTTGCAAAAATAAATAATCGACCTTGCGAGCTGTCTGTTGTCCGTTATCCGGAATTTTCGCCATAGCGGACGAAGGCATGCGTGCAGACGTGTTTTAAGACCTACATCACTTTTTTATCCATTCCTCCTAACTTTATGCGACAAAATTGTTCGAGTAGTGTTTTTGCAGAAAACTCGGATGGGATAAGCAGCTGGGGAATGTTGCTATTTCACTGTTTGGCCGGTTGCATTGATCTCCTGGCCAAACTAACGCAGCAATGTAGCCACTTGTTTCTCGGTCTTCATTTTCAGCTTCCTTTCGAACCTCAAATCACTCAGGGTTGTCGATTATTCGGTACCGGGCATTCTTTCGATGCTTCGATTGTTGTCTAATAGTGCCGAGATATTGTAGATGTCGGAACAGGCCGATCGGAGTCCGTTTTAGATGCTACGGGGTACCGTTCGTTGATCGCGCAAGCTTCTACTAATCGAATTTGCTTCACTTTTTTGGCAATCACGGTGAGAATTCAACAGATAGAGGTGTCCAATTTTGTCTAATGACCCATGGGGTACTATTATTGAAAGTGCAATTAACGTTTCCTTAGTGCGGGAGCTATTTTTTATGCTTTTAACTAATGTAGCTATATAAAAATGCTGATTTTGAAAGCTCTTGATATGAAAATTGTTCTTATTAAACTAATTATTTTAAATGAAAATTTAATGAAAATATATTAAACAATCAACTACTTAAATTCACTTAAACATCTCCCACATGGTTCCAAATCATCCCTCCTTTTTTCGAAAATTTTAACAACCCAACTAACCAATATTACATTTTTAATGTTCTCAACACTTGCTTCTATTTCCAGCTCTCCTGCCCATTGTCACCCTGACCCATTCGGTCAGATTACCTCCCCCGTCTGTCTCTCAACACTGTCTAACCCGTGTGACGCTCAGTGGTACAGCAGCAAAGGAAAAACAAACCACACCCGGCATGCCAGTCGACACGTAGTGCGCGGCCGGAGTTATTTGAGTTTTTATTTATTTCCACGCCATCGCGAGCAACCGTAAAATGACTGCAAAGAAGGATAAGGACTACAAGAATCATAAACACGGCAGTGGTAAGTGTTTCCCTTGCATTCCCGTTTTGCTGCCCGCCATTCTTATCATCCTTCTATTCCACCAGAGTTAAGCGCAACAGCAATCTCGTCCAAGCTCGACAGTCACCTAGCCAGCCAAACCGGCACCACCGCACCGGGTCTGATACACGCGGCGCAGGATCCACTGAAACGCACCAACAAACCACTGATGGAGAAGCGACGACGGGCACGCATCAACCAGAGCCTGGCCATCCTGAAGGCCCTCATCCTCGAGTCGACGGTCAAGAGCAAGTCGGGCGATGGGCAGACGAAACACTCCAAGCTCGAGAAGGCGGACATACTGGAGCTCACCGTGCGGCACTTCCAGCGGCACCGCAATCTCGACAGTCCGGGCATCGATAAGTACCGGGCAGGGTATACGGACTGTGCGCGGGAGGTGGCACGGTATTTAGCCACGCCGGAACCTCCACCACTGCCGAGCGTACCGACGCTGACGGACGCTGGGTCGAAGGCACGGTTGCTGCGCCATCTGGACAACTGCATTGCGGAGATCGATACGGAGATCTGTCCGAAGACGGTGGCGACGGGAGCGAATGGATTGCCACCGGTTGCCGCTTCGCCAGGCGTGGGACAGGACGGCAAGATGCTGGTGGATGGTGTTGGTGCGGGTGGAGCGGCCATGTACGATGGGCTGAAGAAAACCAAAGACTTGATGGTGGAGTACGGTGGTGCGGGTGGTGTCGTACCGCAGGACACGAACCCACTGGACTTTAGCAAGACGAACCGGGAAATTGGACGCTCCCCTTACTCGTACCGTGGATCACCGACCGATCTTGCACTGCTGGGACCGAAGTCAACGTCGTTGGTAAGTATTTGGACATCTTTGAATATATATTTAAAATACTTGTTGATGTCATAAATTCTGGGTGTGTGCAATGTTTCTCTTTACATTTAAGTTCCCAAGTATTCCCAAAGTGAAACTTATCTTGGGGACATGCCGAACCCCAAAGTGATCTTGAATCCAACTCGATGATGAATTACCGATACTGAATCCATACCGTTTCTAAAGCTGATCCTTAATGCATTCCGGTCCTAGAATAAGTCACACATCCATACCATTCCAGGAATTGATACTGATTCCATAATAATCCAGGATCGAGAGTTGATCCCGTACCCGTACCGGTTCTAGGACTGATACTAAACCAATGTGGGTTTTAACACTGATCTTGAGCCCTTAACGGTACTAGTATTGATCATGAAAGCATACTGATCGTGAAACTGATCTCAAATCCATATCGGTGCTAATACTGATCCTTAATCCATACCGTTCACACCCCACAGAAGCTCTGGAACTGATCCTAGCCCAAAACGGATCCTGAAACTACTCTTAACCCTAAATTGATCCTGGAATTTAGGAACGTATTTATAACCCATACCGGTCCTGAAACTACTCCTGAACCTAAATTTATCCTCGAACTGATATCAAATCCCCAACAGTTCTGGAACGTTCATTGATCCTAGAACTGATCCTGAACCCATATCAACCTAGGAATGTATACATAACCCATGCTGATGCTGGATCATATCCTGATCGCATATAGATCCTGGATTTGATATCGTTACAGGAACTCATGCAGAACTTGGAACAAATGCTGAATCCATGGAGATCCTGAAATTAATATTGAATCTATATCGGTCCAGGAATTGATCCTTAACTCATGCCATTCTTGGAATAGATCCCAACTCAAACTGACCCTGAAACTGATCTTTAACCTCTGAAACTGTTTCAAAACCTAAACTGATTCTGGAATTGATACAAAATTCCTGACAGTCCTGCAACTTGTGAAAATCCCATACCAATCTGTTCCAGGATTCCGTTTCAAGGGTTAATCCTAAACCCATTCCAACCCTAAAATATATCCCAAACCCGCACCGATCCTGGGACTGCTACCTATATATATCAGTCCTAAAATAGCCATTTTTTTATTCCGTTCCAAAAATTTCACTTGGATTTGTCTCATGGAAAGGATCGCGAACTTGTCCCTAGTTCAAGAATTTATACAGTATCTACTTCGATTCAGCCACTGATTCCGCTACCATTTTTGTCAATGAACCATAACTGGCAGGCAGATCTAATTATATCTTTTAACATCTCTCCAATCTTCTCCTTCTTGCAGCTACACCAAGACGAAAACAACAATCGAGGTACGAGCGGTGGCACAATCGGAGTGCACAGCGCCAAGCCAACCGGACACCATCACCCGCAGGCAACGGTTTCGGTGGCCAATCTCGAGGACATGATCCACGGCAGCGAGATCGCAACAACATCTGCCGCTGCCAGCAGTCATTCCGCGGCCGCACTTAACAAAATGATGCTCGGCCATCATCAGCAGCACGGCAAGCTGTCGATCGAGATGGCAAGCCTGAAGAACTGTCGGATCGATCCGAGTGCGATCAAGCACGAACCGGGCACGGCGGCCGCACTGCTTGCCAACGGATACTCTACCGCATCCTCGGCCGTCTCCTCGCCGACACCATCACCAGCCGGAGGGATTCTAGAGTCGGATAAGGACGTTTCAAATGTAAGACCGCTGCCTATTCCTGCCTTTTGATCGTTATTTCATGAAGCTTTTCGCTTTCTCCTCCCCAGCACTCGGAGCACAGTGCCGTGGTACCACAGCCGGTAACCGCCGGCTATCCACCCCAGAGCCAGGTAGCGCTGCTCCTTCCCGACCACTACATCCAACTAGCGACGGCCCTCGGGCTCGGCAGCACGCCGCCCATGCTCGATCACCACTCAGCGGCGGCCGCTGCAGCAGCCGCTGCCGCAGCCGCTTCCCTCTCCAGCACCGACTTCGAAACGCTGATCGAGCAGAACCGGCGGCAGGCGGCCGTGCTGGCACACGAAAAGATGACCGCCGAAATGCTGGGCAGCCTGCACGCCCTGCCCGACAACGTGGATGAAGGCTACTGGGAGCTGTACAAGAAGTCGCTCGGCATACCGGACTCGATCAGCAAGCTCAGCCTCACCGATGTGCGCGCGCTGATGGCGAAAGGGATGCCACCGAAGGTGGAGTGTGGACCGCCGTCGTCCTCGGTCACGCCCGTCCCAACCGTGCCACCCGTCACCAAGATGGAGATCGACGATCAGCAGCAGCAGCAGCAGCAGCATCATCATCACCATCACCAGCAACACCACCAGCAACATCATGCGGGTTCGGTGAAAAGTGAACCACCGTCCAGCGGTTCACCGGGGCTGACGAGCGAACCGGACGTAGCGGACGGCCGGGCCAGCGCCAATGGCAGTCGAAGCCCGCACAGCGTCAAGAAGGAATCGTCCTCGGACGGGGATGTACCGATGCCGGCCGCCCGGCCAGATCCATCCCACACGCCGTATCTGGAGGAGCGGCGCAGCTTAAGCCCACGATCGGTCGAGGATCGAAGATCGCCGACGAGCAGCAATGCGAGCGGCGGTAGCAGCGAACGGTGCAACAGCACGAGCACGGTGGACGGGCTGCACGCACCCACGTGGCGTCCGTGGTAGGATGGGTGGATTGCTGTGGCCCAACGAGCTGAATGCATTGTGTAAATAGTTCCCCTTTCAAATGTGCAATACTACAATTAAACTCCGCTAGTAGATGTGGATGTAGTTGTCTGTCTCCGTGTGCGTGTGTGCGTGTGCATGGCTTTGAGGGAGTTTAGGTTTTAATCGTTGAACAGGATTTGCCTATGCAAGTAAGTAAGGACACAGTCATCTCGCGCACTAGGCGGGAGAGAGAAAGATCTCAAGAACAACAGTAAAGACACCTGTGTTAATCGTTCAATGTGTTTGAGAGCATTTCAGTAGTTTTAGTGCGGAAGGGTATAGAATCAAACCAAAGCGTGTGTTAGGGCTGTACTGTAGAACCTTCTCTTCTATAAGCTTTACGTGTGTTTCAAGCATCTCAAGCAAAAAGGAAAAAAAACAACAACCAAAACCGGTACTTAGGCATAGTTCTGTGGCAAAAATGCGTCATTCGCTTACACTATCATTATGTATATGGTATTACTATTACGATACTTCAAGTGTGGAAGCTGCCTGGCCGTCGTTCGACGTAAGGGTAGAGATAGGAAACAATGGGTTAGGGAGAGGCCTGTAACTGTAAACCGACGACGGGTCATGATGATGATGGGGTGGTGAACATAGTAAGGTAATAATAAAAAAGGTATTGCATACAACATAGCGCCTGTACGCAGCAAAACTCTTGTGGTAGCTCTTTAGAAATATGTGAAGCCAACGCACAGCACACAGCCAATGAGCGAATAAAAACATCGGATCTGGAAAAAAATGATGAAACAAACCAAATTACTTGCTTCTTTTTCATGGCTTTGTTTTTGTGGGTTTTGTTCACACTTTTATGGGGGTCCTATCACGCTGTAAGCTTTGACTGGTGCGTGTACGAGCTGCCGTCCTCATAACCATCCGTTGCATCTCTTTCGTGATGTTGGAAATGGTGTGGCGTCGTGTGGCAATTGGCCCAGCTGCCCGGGAACACCATGTCCTCTATCGTTTCGTGCTCGAGATTCAGTCCAGCGTCTCTACGGGTGGAATATGTTGATGGAATGGCGTTTGGCGCTGTGCTGTGGGAAGGCGCGCCATGGGAGGACTGTGCCGACTGACGCGGCGGAGATTTGATGCAGATCGTTGTCGGCCGGGGTGCGAGTAGTTTTTCCACGTCAAAGTTTTGTCCGCAAATGTTGCGTTTTTGGTGTGTTTTTAGATCGTTTTTCTAAAACAAAGGGAAATATGGAAATAGGAATGATTGGTCTTGTCTTCTAACGCGTGATGGTTGAATTACCTGTGCATATCCCCGTCCGCAGGGGCACCGGTACGGTTTCTCTCCCGTGTGTGTGCGAATGTGGATGCGAAGCTTATCCAGCCGTGAAAATCCACGCCCACAAGTAGGGCAGACGTACGGTTTTTCACCTAAATAATTTAAAAAAGAACACCAGTAAATAATCCATTTAAATGCATTCGTCTCGACAGGCACCCGCCTACCCGTATGCTTGCGCATATGCATCACGAGATCGGACCGACGTGGAAAGCCTTTCCCACACACCGTACACTCGCACACGCTTTGGCCGTTGTGGCGTCGCAAATGGACGCTCAAGTTGCTGGACGAGCCACAGTTATGGCCGCAGATGTTACACAGATAGATACGCTTCGGCTCAGACATGGACTGCTGTTCGGGCGTGCTGTTTGGCGCGGCAGTAGCCTCACTCCAGTTGTGCGTTTTCCGGTGGTTGGTGTAGTTGGATTTCGTTTTGAACGTCTTGCCGCACACCTCACACTCGTAAATCTGTTCAAAGATAGAGCGAACGTAAGTTTGTATGCTGAAGAAGTATAGCAGCTTAAGTATAAATTAACATTTTACCTGTGGTTTGACCGATTCGGGCTTTTTCGGTCGATTATTCACATTGTGATTGCTGGAGGAATCTATTCGCAGCGTTTGAATTTGGCCGTTTGGTCGGGCCGATTGAGAGGTAGCTTTCTGTTTGTTTTTCTCACGTGTCTTGGAGTGCTGAAAGAAATTAGGACTTTTTAATCATGATCCCAAAGGACGCGAATCACCGTTTCCCTACCTCTGCCTTATTGATCCCTGTAAGCTTGGGGATGAACTTCGATTTGTTCCCGCTGCGTTGGCTAGTGGATAAAGTGTCCTTTGCTTCATTTTCCGACGATTCAGCCTTTCTTGCTTCCACAGTTGTAGCTCTTAACTGTTCTGTTGTATTATCATTTCTACACTGCTTATCACTAGCTTGAATCGAGCTGTTTTCTCCTTCACCATCATGCTCATGCGGCTTACACTCAGATTGGTTGGAAAATGTATCCTCCTGCTCGTACCCATCGTAGTCAGAGATTCCTGGCGATTCACATTTAATAAACTCCACCTGCAACAGCTCCTTGTGAAGGGATGGTTCGTCTTGCGGCACCAATTTCCGTTCAGCTTCATGGAACGATTGAAGACAGCTCTTACGGAACTCCACAATACTTTCTACGGTGGCGATGCATTTGCTGCAAACGAGCTTGGAGAATGGATCACTTTCAGCCACCTACGGATGTGCAAGTATAATATATTAATTGCAAAAGCTTTATAGCTTCAACATTCACAAAAACCACACTCACCTCTAGGTTTGTTAGAATCTTTACAATCGCCGGAATGTCGATAGTTTGGTGGTTGAAAATGTGCTCCAAAGTATCACTGCTCGCCAGACAAAATCGACAAACTGAAATGCTTTCACTGAAGCTGGTAGTTTCTTGCATTTTTAACGATTTTCATCGAAGAAAGTGGACCCCCAGCACAGAAATGTTTACAGTTTTGGTTGTTGTTGCTGATTTGTTTACATTATCGTAACGCTGTCAAGCAACGGACAATGCGCAGACCAAAAACCGGTTTTCTTGAGCTCGGTAACGCTTCAAATCGGAGCAATTTTTCCTCGCTGGCGATTGTTTTTGTAAGTCGTTGCGAGGGTTTTTGAGGGTTCTAGATAGCCGCCAAAAAACTCGCGCTGGTGTGCGATTGTGTTGGTGGGCAAGATTAAATGGCCAAACAAATATAAACACTCCACCAACCCCCCCCCTCCCCAACACATTTCATGTTTGTGCCATATTAGCATCTACGCTCCGCCGTCTCACTTGCTCATACATGCTCCGCTATTGCAGTAGCTGATCCCTGGTGGTGGCTTTTTATGCACAGTCTTCATTTGCGGGTTATCTTGACATTGAGGGAATTGGGTATTGAACTTTTAACGGTGCTTTTAGTAATGTATTAATTTCGTTCCAGTCGCGTGCCATACCAACCCAAGTGCCACAAATCCACTAAACGACCACTAAACGGCTTCTAAACGACTCAAGTTCTCTACCTAAACGGAATATAGAAAGACTTCGTTTAGCAGACGGCAAACGACTCATGCATTCTAAAAATAGCAAAAAAGCTGGTGGCGCTCTCTGTTGGTGGGATACCCTAACCAGTTGAGCTTCATCGCTTGGAGGAGAGCTTAGCTTTCTCATTTCCACTGTACTGTTGTATGGTTTCGCATTGAAGTTATGCATCGCTAGAACTAGAACGGCGATACGATTGTTTAAATACTAAACTCCAACGGAAACCACCAGCACTGAAGCAAGTGAGATTTGAGTAATGGTCGTTGGTGTTGATACCCACGTATCTGACCACACGACCATTCATATAGTTTTTTGCTCAGAAAGTTAGAAGGCTATATAGGTCATGATAAGATAAAACTTGTCGAAACACATTGCAAGAAAAGGAGATAGCAATATAATGATGAGTTGTAATACGCCATCTATTGATCAAACCAATGAAGCTGTGGAGCTTTCATTTTTTTTTCTTTGGATATTCAATTTTCCAGTCGTTTAAGCTTAATCTGTGGCGCTTGGGAATTGATAGTAATCAGACAAAAACTACCTAATTTAATTAAATTCATTTCAATTTTCTCAAATCTATCATTTTTCGCAAGTTACACAGACTTTAAGAAAGTTTTTTTAATTTAATTTTATTGATAATTCATTTATTTTCTTTCTAAATTACAGCCACAATAACCCAGAAAAGCATCAAGAGTAAAGAGCATAAACAATTGTTCAACTTTTTTCCCTTTTCTTTGGTGGCCCATTCTCAGTTGAACACGCCGTATTGACACGGCCAAGAAGTGTGGCAACCGTACACCAGTTTGCTTGGTCCATGAATGCCTCTTTCTACCTCTGGCTGTACCACCCACTTGATTTAACTACCAAGCTCGCTGCGTGTCTCCGTGTATCAAACAATCTGGAAATGGTGGGACATACGATTCATTTCCCAGAGACGGGTGCGTGCCAATCGGAAACGAAGCGGACCTGTGGGATTATAGCAATTTGACAGCGTGTTCCTTTTTACCTCTTTCTAATTACCTACTGCAACTTCACGCCCTTGTGACACAGCATTTCATTGTGTTAATCTGCAAGGTGAAGAAGAGCACCCCTTTATCCAATGCTTATCAAGGATTTATTAAATAAACTTACCTGTCACCGGATTTGAATTTCATTCAAAATAATCATCCAAATTGAGCAGTTCTATTTTGCATCAACCACCAAGTTGTATAAATTTTTCCCGCGTCCCTGTGCGCGAAAGAGACGGTACGACAAATCGAGCGAGAACATACGTATATGATACGCGTAGATTGTCACCAACACAACAAAAGGCTTAAGGACAAAGGTTGCCAAGCAGTTGTTGGTGTGAAGTGGGAAAGGGGGGCACAGAAACTCACCTCGAAACGAGCACTGTAAGCGAGTAAAGGACGGCTAGCGAAAACGAGCGAGATGCAGCTATTGCAGAACGTCAAAAACGCTCGCCTCGCTCAACGGGGCAGCTGTCAAACGGTTCGGAAGGAAAATTTTCCACTTTCCCCTGTCAAGCTTTTGTCGAGTTGTAAACAAATCGCTCTAATTGCCTGGTGCGTACGCGTACGTGGGAGGAAAGTTTTTGTGGCCCCTTTTTCTCGATTCTAGCACCGAATTCCGACCTGCCGACACAGTGTATCCTCCCACCGAACCATCGCCCCGACCGCTGGCACCACCCGGGTATCCGTAAGCACAGGGATGGAAAACGATAAAATGGAAATCTACGAATCGCTGATACGCTGGCTCAGCGAGCTGAACCTGTCCGCCCCGCACGGTACGGTGCAGGAGCTGTCGGACGGGGCAGCCCTCGCCCAAGCGCTCAACCAAATCGCGCCGGAAGTGTTCACCGACAGCTGGCTGTCCAAGATCAAGTCGGACGTCGGCGCGAACTGGCGGCTGAAGGTGAGCAATCTGCGGAAAATCATCGAAGGCATCTACGTGTACTATCAGGACGAGCTGAGCCTGAACCTGTCGGAGGAGCTGCGCCCGGACGCGCTTAAAATCGCGGAAAAGGGTGACCCGCACGAGCTCGGCCGGCTGCTGCAGCTCATACTCGGCTGTGCGGTGAACTGTCTGGAAAAGCAGAAGTACATCACGCAGATCATGGAGCTGGAGGAGTCGCTGCAGCGGAACATAATGGCCGCCCTGCAGGACATCGAGTATATCTGGCAGGGTGCGTCGCCGTCGCGCAACTCGATCAACACGGCCGCCACGAGCCTGGACGTGAAAACGCTGCAGGAGGACCGGGACACGCTGGCCCAAAAGTGTCACGAAACGAACAAAAAGATGCTCGGGTTGATAGAGGAAAAGGCGGCCCTGCAGCAGGAGATCGTGAAGCTGCAGGCAATTGTGGGACGGTACGAAAACCCGAACCTGATCGGCGACGACGGAACGTCGCTCGGGCCGATACAGCTCGGGTCGTCGCGCTACAACGACCTGCGCAAGCTGGTCGACAGCCTGAAGGATGAGCTGCTGCAGGCGGAAACGGCCCGGGACGACCTGAAGATGAAGTCGATGATACAGGAGAAGGAGATCGGCGAGCTGCAGGTAAAGATCGATGAGCTGCACGCGGCCACGGCCGAGATCGCGCAGCTTAAGGACGAGATCGACATCCTGAAGGAGGCGAACGAGAAGCTGAAAATCTGCGAAACGCAGCTGCAAACGTACAAGAAGAAGCTGGAGGACTACAATGATTTGAAGAAACAGATCAAGCTGCAGGAAGAGCGGAGCGCCGACTACCTGAAGCAAAATCTCGAATACGAGGAGGAAGCGAAGAAGTACGCCGGGCTGAAGGGGCAGGTAGAGCTGTACAAGAAGAAGATACAGGACCTGCACGGCATGCTGGACGAGGAGATGGGCAAGACGGTGCGGGCCGAGTTCGAGTACAACCAGCTGCAGGGCCAGCTGGCGGTGGTGCAGCGGGAGAAGGAGACACTGCTGAGCGAGCGGGACACGCTGCGGGAAGCGCTGGATGAGCTGAAGTGTGGCCAGGCAGTGGGTGCGGACGGGGTTGGCCATGGCGGACCGGGTGGAAACACTATGTCCAAGGAGCTGCACTCGAACGATGTGTGCGAGCGCATTGAGCGGCTAGAACGCGAGAACAAGGCGTTGCGGGAGGGACAGGGCGGTCAAACGGCACTTTCGGTGAGTTGGAGGGGTGGTGGAGGGAGTGATTTAAATTGTCGGTTAAATTGTACAAAATTATGATTTGTTCTTTCAGCAATTACTGGACGATGCAAATCAGCGCAATGAAAAGTTGCGCGAGCAGCTGAAATCCGCCAACCAGAAGATCCTTCTACTGAGCCAGCACCACGCGGAAGATGGAACCACCAAGAGGTAATTGTGCTAAAACCCGTATTTAATAGCAGAATATTACATCAAAATCCTTTCTATCTTCCAGTGAGCTGGAAATGCAGATGAAACAAACGCTGGAGCTCGGAGAGCAGCGCTCCTCCACACAGCAGCAACTGGACGAAACGACGCAGCACCAGCTCAGCAATCTGCACACGAAAATAGCCAACCTCGAGGCGGCCCTCGTCGTGAAGGACCAGGAGCTGCAGGCGGCCGACGTGCGCTACAAAAAGTGTGTCGAGAAGGCGAAGGAAGTCATCAAAACGCTCGATGCGCATGCAATCAGCGGTAAGGCTGGTTCAGTGTGGTACAACGAAACAGGTTCATTTACATTTTCATTTGCACTTCCAGAAGCCCTGCTGATGGACAAGGTGGATTCGGCCAGTGGGACCGGTGTCGATGCCACCCTGACGACGGTCGGCAACGGCGGTACCGCGGCCCGTGCCCCGATGGGCCAGCAGGAGGAGCAGCTCATCGCTACCGCCTTCTACCGGCTCGGCATGGTTTGCCACCGGGAAGCGGTCGATGCGCGTCTGCTAAGCGGTCCGGGGCAGAGCTTCCTCGCCCGCCAGCGACAACCGGCGGCCCGGAAACCGCTCAACGCCAACTACGCCAAAAAGTGATCGATCATCGAGGTGGAGATTCGAATTCGACAGGCGTACGAGCACGTACGTCACCCCTGCCGGAAGGTGCCTTACGCTAGCGACAAATAGTGTGATCTTGTGGGCGTGGTGGAGAAAAGGTGGTAGGCCACGTTGGGGTCAGCTTTTGCGTTGCCGATCTCCTCCTCCTCCTTTTCCGCTCCATCTCTCTGAGTTGGCTCTTTGTGACCTTCCTCCGATTCGATTTTATCGCTTCATTTAAACATCCCAACAAAAGTGAAACGTTTAGGACCTCCAAAAACACACACACACACACTCCCCGTTTTACTTTCAGCGAAAGTAGGCGAAGATATTATCGAGGATTGAGGAACGTTTTTTTATAAGTGTGAGTAAGTGTGGTTTTACGAACCTTTCCTGTGTACTATTTATTTTTACACAACTCTGTGTGTGTGTGTTTTGTGTTGATTTTTCTGTTTTTTAACCCCTTTAAGTACCCGATCGTGTCGCGTATTCCAATTGTAATGAAACAAATATATATACACGTTTGACAACAAAAGAAAAAGGCCTTGAGGTGTGTGTTTAAAAGGGTCAATAAAAAAAAAGAAACTTTTATTTCACAGGGAAGTACGCCACACGTCGCAACATAAATTAAGATTCCTTTTGCTCCTCCGCATCCTTCTCCACGTTCGCTGCCACGCCATCAATCGACAGGAAGCCGTTCCGGTTGGAGTTCAACCCCGTGTCCAGCACCCGGTGCGCCCACCGTATGTTCTCCTGCACCTGCTCGATCTTGTCCACCGGCGTCCACGTCTGATCGTGCTCGAGCTTGTAGCTGCCCAGGTACTGGTGTTCGCATCCCTTCGGGCCCCACTCGTTCGGCGACAGCATGCTGAAGTACGTCTGGCCCGACGGTCGCTTGTACAGGTGGTAGATGTGGCCCGGGATTTTGCGGAAATTGCACGCCGCATGGTGCAGCTGCTGGGCCGACTGCGTCTCGTCCAGTATCTTCTTCGCCTGCTGCTGCAGGAAGCGGATCTGCTCGGCGATCATCACCAGCTTGGCGCACGCATTGTTCGTCACGGCCACGTCCGCCGACTGGATCTCCTTGGCGAGGCTCACTATATCGTTCGCTTCCCGCACGCCCGTCCGGTACATGCTGACGATCGCGGTACCGTTCGGTGCTGGATTGCGCTCAACCAATTGCACTGCAAAAAATGCAAATTCTCTTATTAGAAACTGTAATTTACTGAGGGTGAGTTGAACACTTACCTTTTGATATCGCATTCTGATACTCCTTTGCCGCTGGTTCGAGATCCATCCTTTTTCGCTCTGTTGTGAAATCCTCCTCTGTTCGCACACACGCTCTCTTCCTCTGGACTGTTTCTGTGCTGCCCCGTAGTACGACGTGTGGTCTGATTTTAATCTTTTCGGTCGCTCTGCGTGGCCCGTGCTCTTATCAATCCACCGGAGAAGCAAAAACCTCACCAGACCAGAGCTCCACGAACGTGCGTACTTTATTTGGTAACACACTGGGTCGCACTTATCGCATCCTTGCTTTTGTTTACGAAATTGTGCGCCGTACCTGGGAGGCGGAAACGTCAAAGCGAGGTTCGAAACATGTTTCGTTGTATGACGAGCAAATGTCGTTTTAAATCATTTTTTGAATACCACACGTTTTTCTTAAAAACAGAAAGACTATTTTTTGCATTTTATTTATGTTTCATTTTTAAACAATTTAATTAAAAAAATAAATTTATAAACAAAAATTCCCATCCGTCGACCATTGTGCGCTGCCAAAAATTCCCCGCTCGCCATCGCAAGCTGTCAAAAATTCCCACACAATTTTCAGCAGCCAGCTGTCAGTTCGTCCGCGATGGGATCACCTGTGTGCCGTGTGTATTTGAGTGATTGTGTCCCTTGCACAGCGCCCGAGAGTGCGTGTGTATGTGACGAAATAGACGGACAATAAATCCGCCAGGCCAGAGTCCGCCAGGCACGGGGCAGCGAAAGGTGGTGCACACGCTCCCAGCTGCGAAAAGAGAAAGAAAAGAAAGCCAAAGGTTTGTGTGAGTGTGTGAATCACGAAAACGTTACACACGGGCACCAGTGGAGCACCTAGTGGCAGACCCTCTACACACACACACACTGTTAGACAGACCCCGCTAAGGCCCCGTGAAAAGCAGGCAAAAAACAAGTGGCGCACACTCGCAGCCGAACCTTCCGAACGCGCTGACCGCGCGCTCACTCTGTGTGTGTCTCTCTAGCGGGCCGTGGAATGTTTCCTCCAAATCGTGCTTGGAGTGTGTAGAGTTGCCTGTGCTGCTGTTTGCTACTACATACTGCTGTGCAATTCGCGCAATCTAAGGTACGGTGGAAGTGTGCGTGTGTGTGTGTGTGTGGTTGTGCTAATTGCGAGCGCTTTAATTGAAGCTGCTGCTGTTCCCCCCCCCCCCCCCCCCCCCCCATCCGAGCAGGAAAGGAAAGGCGGGACCCTGCCCTTTTAGCTTAGTGCAAAAAGAAGGTTGTCAAAATGTGTGCGCATAATGGATTGGCTGCGGGAATAGATTGTTGAGCCGCCTGCCAAGGCCCTTTGCCATGTGTGTGTGTGTGTGTGTGTGTGTGTGTGTACGAGCTGTCGTCACAGCAGCAGCAGCAGCAGAAGCAGCAACCAAACAAACAAGAGGAAACCAGCTTAGTCGTGGTGATGTGTGGTGGTTGGTAGTGGCTAAAAAAGGAGAAAGAGCCGCGCCGATCGGGGGCAAAAATATCATCATCATCATCATCATCATCGTGACGATCGTACGCGGATGTGAAACCGTGCCTCCTCCCCGTACCTACACACCCCTTTTCCATGTATTTGTGTGCCTGTGTCGCCCACCTCCATCCTTCCTGCTCTGTCCCG
This sequence comes from Anopheles gambiae, assembly GCF_943734735.2. Lineage (NCBI taxonomy): Eukaryota > Metazoa > Arthropoda > Insecta > Diptera > Culicidae > Anopheles > Anopheles gambiae. The sequence continues at coordinate 19,118,417 of NC_064602.1, read as the reverse complement.
GTGTGTTCTGCACGGGAAAAACACGAAAGCAAAAATAGCCCCCCCCCCCCCCCCCCCCCCAAACCCAATCGGAAAAGAAAAAATCGCCAAACCACGGGGAAAAAGGGCTCGACACGGAAAGTATTGCACCAACACCACCGATCCCGCCGGGTGATAGAAGGAATGTGTTAAAGACCCCGTGGCTTAAAAGAGATGTTCTCCCTACACACACACACCCTCGCCTACTTCGTTCGCTCGCGATGAGTCAGTGGTTGTTGTTGGCTTTTGTTTTTATATCGGCTCTGGGCGTAAATGTCAAAAAACTACAGAGCCCCAGCACGGGATTTACATGTGCATGGGTGTGTGTGTGTTTGTATGTGTGTGCAGATGCAGTTTGTTTACCTCTTCAAAGGCAACGCGCAAATGCACTGGGCCAATATTTTGCAAGGTTTTGTTAAATCGTTTTTACTAATCTATTGTTCTTTTCCTTTCCACCCTTTGCAGTGTTTTGATACAACTCGTAGGGCAAAATAAGTGTAGGTGTGTAAGTGTGTGAGAGTGGTCTATGCCCTCGTGTGTGTATGTGTGTGTGTTTTTGTTCAATCTGTGAATTGTGATTCGCGCTCTGGGCCGTGAGCTTTTCCCGTTTTATTCGCAGTGCGTTTCTTTAAATCGGTCGGAACAACAACAACGCAATCATCTCGTGTTTGTGTGTGTGTGTGTGGTCTATCGCTTTTTTTTTTCGTTCGTCGCCCAGCTGCACATCTATTTCGGAACCCGTGCGCGCGTGTGTGTGTGCGTGTATGTGTGTTTTGTTAATTTATTTCCCCCTCCCAACCAGTGTGCGTGTGTGCTGTATCCCCCCGCCCAATAGTAAAAAGTTGTTCTCGATCGTGCGTGATCGTGCGTGAAAAAAGTGTCTCTCCGGGTGTGTCTGTGCTTCGTTTCGAAAGAAGTAGAAGAATAGAGTGGGGGAAACAAATAGAATCCTAGAAAAGGAAGAAAAAGAAGTGTGTGTGTGTGCGTGTGTGTGTTTGTATCTCGAAATCGAAGGCTGCTTCCTTCAAGGCGGTCCCTTTTTTTTGGGAGAGCTTTCTGTAGCCCAAGAGTGTGCCCGACTGTGTGTGCCCCCGTAGCCCAAAGCCAGCAGGAAGGACGAAGGCTGCTGTAAAAGGAAGGAAACGGACAGCAGCAACACATCCGTTCGTTTTTGCCACAACGCCTACTGTGAACCGGTCGAACATACGAAGTCACGTTCCAATCACACATACAAAAAAAAACCCCATCGTCTGATCCTGGTGCGTGCAGCAGCAGGCCACAAAACCACTCCGTAAGTAAAAACCGAACCCGTGGTCAAAGTAAACAGTTTTAGAGCGAGACAGCAAGCTGCCCCTTTAGGAGGAGAAAATCCAACAGGAAAAAAGCGCAACGAGATTGTGCCAAACGCAAATGCTAAAGGGGATTTCCCTCCCTGTGGGGAAGTTGGGTGCGGGACGGGAAAATTCGAATGATCAGTCTGGCACAAGGGGGATGGTTTTCGAAGACAAAAATAGGCAACAAAAAACCTCATATGAGTATTTGCGCTTGTATCAGTGTGTCTGTGTGTGTGTGTGTGTGTGTGTCGAACGAGACTCATCCGTAGCGAAGTTTCTATTTTTGGGTCCACTTGGGACAAACCTGCCCCCTCGAAACACACACGCACACACCGTTTGCCCACTTGGGAGGAACGTGTGTTCTATTGTTGCACCACCCCACTAACATACACCCCTCTTCGGGTGGTACACAAGACGAATCTTTGCATTAGCTTTGTTACCGGGTCAGGGAATAGATTTAAAAAAAAAAAAAACCCCGCTGAAACTGATACCATTCCACCCGTTACTCTGTACCGGTTTGAAGGAGTTTGCACAATCAGGGTTTTTTCTTCGTTTTTTGCTTTCGTTTACGTCGGCAAACATTGGCTCCCCAGACCGTCTAGAACACATGCAGATGACAACAACAGTGTGCGCACACACTGACTGTGTGCGGTACGTGCGGATGACTAATGTCGCGTGTGTGTTTTTTTTCTCCCTTTTGCTTTACGACTATAGATAAACCCTAAAAGGGGGAGTAGTAGTGTATCGCACAAAACCAAATATCCATCATTAAAAGGGGGTTGATTTTTGGTATGAGTCGGTGGCAGTAGTGGTAATAGGAAAAAGGAACCAATCCGTCCTCGAGGTGGGGTTCGAGGTCTCCATGGGATTGCCATGGCTACCTGTTGTGCGTTGTTGTGGCGTTTGGGTTATTGTACCGCGAAAAGGGTCTTTTTTCCTAGAAACTCTAGGGAGAGAAACAGAACTTTAGGTCCCATACATGTACACTACCGGACCGATTTTATCAACAGTGAGTGAAATGAGAGGAGCCGATTTTGGCATTAAAAGAAAACTTCATCAGAAAAAAATATATTGATGGAAAAATACAGGACAAACAATTTTGCTTAATATTGGCAAGAGATACAATTATCCAATGTGAAAGTTAGTTAGAACTAATAAGATTTATGATCCAACTAGATCCAACCAACATACGATCCTATATGAGTTAACCATTAGGTTAAATTTAATTAAATATTTTGACTACTATACTACAGATTTGTTTCATGCTTCAGCTAAACATTAAAATATATATTTTTTAAATTTTGAAATCAGTCAGTTTATTTAAAAATTTATACCATCATACATCGCGGTCACGTTTAGACCTTAAATTGGCTTAATTTTGCAACAAAACAGATAAGAATCCACTTAACTACCTGATAACTGTGTAAAGAGCGACCACCTTTTGCGTTGATATCGCCGCAGTTATCGGAACAGAAATAAAAAAGAAGAGAAAGGAAGCAAATTAATAATGATAATATTTAAAAACTGATACCGGCCCTCAAAATACATTTTGTAGTTAAATATTTTAAAATATTTTACACAATGTTTGTTCGCATTAAAATGTTTTATTTTTAAATTACAGAGTGTTTCTCCGTGTGATGTTTCTTAATCTAGCTCTCTATCTTTGCAACAAATAAACATTGCCTCACAAACAACCCTGCTTCATGAACAGGCTTATTTGTGCGTGTGTTTGGATAGCATTTTGCCCTCACTTAGCGATAGCGTCCACGACACACCACGACCAAACCAAAGGAGTTCATATTGGTCGACTTTTCTCCATTCCCCTACGCCGGGTGCACTGTAGCGCAGCAGCAGCAGCAAATTGTTATAAAAAAAAACAAAGTATGATGCCATTGCATATGTTCGTACTTTGTGACAAAAAACGACAACAAACAAATGAATTGTTTTTTTTTCATCCAACCCAATGCTGGAACGATTGCGAGTACCAAAACAGAGCGCACAGGTGCATAAATTATCTTTTCTGCCTGACTCATTGCGACGACCACCTTTTGCTTCGGTATCGGCGCAGTTATCAGAAAAAAGGAGGAAAAAGGAAGCGCAAATAAATCGACTTACGGTGTCACACATTCAACCGTACATTTCACCGCTTATGCCGATAGGTGCGGCTGATAAAATGGCACTTTACCTAATTAAATCAATCAGGTCCGGGATCGGCTCGCAACGGGAAGGAAGGATCCTGTTCCGGGCTTTGGACATTTCGATGCATTGCATTGGTTTGTGCACTCTGTCTAGTGGAAACGTTCCATTTGCTCATCGCAGACTATTTAGTCAGTTACTATTTCTCGGCCGCCAAACAACGATTGCAACGTTGCGAACGCAATAATAACAAAAAATCCATTTTCCATTGATTTATTTTTATCGTTAAAACGTGTTTACGATGGGAAGTTTTAGGGTACACATTGTAGGATGCAGTTGCTTTTCCACAAAACACTAAATTTTCCAACAGACGTGTTTGTGTGTGTTTTATTTCAATTCTAATTTTGGTTGCGTCTTTTTTGCTCAATAAAAAAAAACAATCGAACTAGAATCTGCTCCACTTGGCGTGGAGAGATTGTTTGGCCCTCAATCTCATCCGAAGATCATTTCGACAGGCCGTGTAAATTCAACATTGTTACGAAACTGTGTTACTAGAGGAAATGGATAGAGTTTTTTTTTGTTGCTTGCTTTTAAACTATCGATCACGAATCGGTTGTTTTCCTTCTGCGGACACACGTTGAAGAGTTCCATACTGGCAACAAAGGCAATCGCTAAAGAAGAGCGCTTAAGTGTGTTGATTGGTCAGAGCGGAAGGCAAAGATTGAAGAGTTAAGATGTGTTGCAATCGCTTAGGAATTGTTGTTGATGGCAGTGTGTTGTAGAATGGTTCGTTTATAGAACAGGAAGCATGCTGTACGTAGCAACAACTAGAAAATATATCGATGATCTATAGTTTACAGAATATTTCGGTCAATATTCTATGATATTGAAGGATTGCTTAGCTAAATATACATTGTAAGACCCAATCACATAACAAATGAACAACAATATTAGGGAAACAAGACCGTTCCGAAAGCGTTAAACATTATAAATCCTGATAACCAGGGATTCATCCAGGGATTAATTATCCCTGCAATGTCCAACTATTTTTTTTGCGTGAAAAAAAAAATGTAAACCTCGTCTTTCCCAAAACTTCAACTTAGCTCCGCTGTCGCGTTTGACAGATAGAAGAAAACAAACAATCAAGGTGTGTATATGAAAGGTAGAAGTGTTGCGAACTGCCTTTTAGATTGGAAGGAAAAGAAAATTTTGTTTTACTCATTTCGAGCGATTTTTCTGAAGCCCGTCTAAAGCCAGGCTAAACATCCAAAAAACTTAAATGCCGATTTTTGTTCCTTTTCTTTATTATTAACAAAAAACAAATATTGGGGCCCTTTCCGTTCTAAGTTCGTAGGTTGAAATTTCAGCCTGTCAACTGTTTGTTTTGTATAGCAGTTTTCGAGCAGCTATCTAAGTGGGTATAATATACAGGTGGGCTTATCCCAAGGTGTATGCATTTAGAGGGCTGATTTTTATCGCTTCTGTTTCTGAATGAAGATTTTAAGAATGTTTTCTGTAATCTTCAAGCCTTCAGAAAGCTTGTTTGAGCAAAAGATGTCACCCGTCCTGTCAAAAGTGATGTTCAAATTTGATTATAAAAAACATGCTATGAGACCACCTGGACTACATACACTTTGATTCTAGATTCCATCACCAGAACTCTTTAATGCACCTTGGGATAAATGTAAACACCACCTGGTTTTGCCATTTTTCGAGCAGGTACTCGAATCTAATTCTAGTTTTGAGGCTGAAATAATGTAGACTGAAAATCGCAGGTTTTGTGTGTAGTTTTGTATGGAGTGTTTACATGATTTCAGCCTCCAACTGTCAAACTCCATACAAAAAAATTGACTAGAATCGTGAAGGGCTCCATTGTTTATTTTTTAACTTCGAGAGACGACTCTAAATAACACTTAAAATCATCAAATTTTCTGCAGCAAAAGGGGGACTTCAACCAACCTGCCTTACGATATAAATAACTCCTTTTTGTCCTAAATTTCTTCAGTTTTTGAATGCTGGTGACTCACCATATTGATAGGTTTATGTTTTTAGCCAAAAGGTACTAATGATCCACCCTTACATCCAATTATTCGCTAAGCATCACCCTTACCATAGGATGCGTAGGAGGATATTTTTGGCATAGGATGCGTTTTGCAATATCCCATGACCACCTAGCTCTCTTACACACAACCCATATTGCCATGAAAATAGGTTACTATCTTCTGCATAGTAAATCCTGCTTTTGCAATTTATTGCCCAGAACTGTCATTTCAAAGTTATACTTTTTTCCAATAATTTGTGATCATTTGTTCAGTTTGCGTTGAATCAACCGAACACACGCAACTTTGCTTCATATGCAAAATTTCATCCATAACATTCCGAAAAGAGAGCTACTCGGTGCGCTACTCCCGGTCAGATCTTCGACCTTGACGTGCTCAACAGGTTAGTGAACGACTACTAATGTGATTAGTGCAACCGAGATGATCGTAACCAAACTCCAGCCCCTCGGATTCATCGCCAAAGCACTTCCCCCAGCACTTCCGCCACAAAAACCCTAACCCAACCAGCAGCCCTCCGAGTGTGTGCCCGTGTGTCTCCGATATCTAATTGGCAGGTCCTAATTGTATACTTGTGAGTGTGCCCATCGCCACCATCTGACACCAACCTGTTCGTTCGGCCGGGCCGCGCGTGTACGTACATCTTCCGGGAAATCAGATACAGATGCTGTGTAGTCACGCCGACACTCTTTCTCTCACCGACACACACACTAACAACTACCGGAAGCGCAAGGTAGCCCCGGTTGGTAGCATGTTCGCGCTGATAACAGTTTACCCCGTTTAGTCGGCCCTTTACATTACTCGGTTCCAATGACAATAGAGAAGTCCGCCGCTGGCACTGACTGACGTCACACGGGGTTGACAGGGCCGCATATAGTAGTGCCGTTGATCTCTGTACAAAGCGAGCGAGCGATGTTGTGCACCATTGTAGTGTAATCACCGTCCTCCAGATATGCCAGCCAGAGTAGTGAGTAGTGTGATGGTTGTGGCTTTTAGCGCTGTCATCCTCCCGTGGGGGTTGTGACTCATCGGGTTAGGTCGCCAATGGAAGAAACTGTCCCAGAGTGGCTTTGCAGCAATGCCATTGTTGTCACATTATTTATCAGAACCGAGAGACACACTTTTTGTCTCGGAAATAGCAACTGTGTGTGTGTGTTTATGGATGAAAATGTGTCTGGTCTGTCCACTGCAAGTGACACCCAATTTGAACGGGGCAAACCTGATTGCGTAGCTACACACTCGCCGTTGACAGGGAAAGCGAAAGAGATAAAGAAAGATGCCTGACGCCCCCTTCTTTCCCCGTCGTTGCAGCATCAGAAGCAGTAAAAAGCGATAAATGACCGAAGAGGAAAGGATTCTGCGGGGGATGCTGGTGCGATGACACTACGCTTCGTCGGTGCGGTATCGCCCACACTCTCTCTCTCTCTCTGACCAAGTCTGGCCGACAGATCGTCGAGATCGCGATCACACACAGAAAAAAAACATATGTGGCGGGGCATCTACTTCCGTGGGTGACTTCCGGTCGGTGACGTCGGGATGAAATGGAACAAAAAACCCAGAGCAATCTCGGTTGCTGCTCGGTTCGGTTCGCTTTCGTGTTTGTTGCATTGTATTGTTTCCGGGCTGTTTCGTTCTCGCTTTTCCCCTTTTCGGGCTCGGGCAAGAGATCTTGTCTTAATGATTTCCGCATTAGGGGTGCTGCTGCGGGCGGCCAGTTTGCTTTACGCATTTGTCGGCGTCCCGGGCATGTCACTGTGGGTGTTTTGCTTCTTCTGTTGTGGTTGTTGTTGTTGTTGTCGTTGTTGTCATTTCTTCATTTGGTCACGTTTAAATAATTTTCGACCGATTGGGCGAGCGTCTCTTGCTTGGCTGGCTGTCATCGTCTGAGGGGGGAGATAAAAGGTAGATTAAAAATTAGAACAAATTTACGAGGCTTCACGTCGTTCTCAACACTACAGTTTTGGGTTAGTTGTTGAAATTGGTTTGTTTACGTTTTAGTTATGCGGCAAATTCGGTCCAATTGAAAAATTTAAGTAACATTTTGAGTAACATTGAAGTAACCTGTCATCTTTTGTTGAGATTCATTCATATCATCCCTATATCATCCGTGATATCACCGAATCACGAATCGAATCCCTAAAGATTCATGAGTATCCAAAGATTCATGAATCTCCAAGGATTCATAAAGCTCCAAAGAAATCTTACAGATTCATGAATCCATGAACATTCATAAATCTCCAGTGATTCATGAATCTTAAAATATGATATAAAAATACATCACATGATACAGTAGTTAACTTTCACGACTTAAGAATACGCCCGTCATGAGTTCAAGCCTCGCATGGACCGTTTCCTCATAGCAAAACAAACTATCCAGCTTCCTGGTACCTTGCCAAGAAGGCTCGAAAGCCTGTATAGTCTGGCATGACCACGTAGGTTGTCACGCTAAGAAGAAGAATAATAAGAAGCTCAAGCTGTGAAGCAGAATCTTGGTAGATTTATGAATCCTTTGAGATTCATAAATCCCCAGAGATTCGTGAATCTTTCGAGATCTATGAGTCTTTGGGGTTCATACATCTTTTGGATTCTTAAATCTTTTGAGAACCATGGATGTTTGAGATTCGTGAATATTTGAGATTCATGAATTTTTTCCAGTCGAGATTCAGATTCATTGATTCATTTCAAAGATTCATTCTCATTCAAGAATCTGAATCAGATTTACCCAACACTACCCCGTAGCAAGGACTGACTATCCGGCTGCATGGTACTGAATGCAGTCTCGAAAGCCTTGTATAGGCCTTGTATAGGCCGGCATGTCCGGCATATAACGATTACGCCAATTAGAAAAAGTTTATCAAAATATAAATATGAAACTTCACATAAAGCTTTCGACAAGCAATACCAACGTTCTTGTACTGAAATTATTACCCATTTTTAATCAGTCCTTATGGTAGCTAAAATAACTTCAAAATTCCACACGAAATGACACGTCAAATTGAATTTTAGTTTTCTTATTTAATTCTAGAAAAAATTTCTTCAACACACTGTAATACAAAAATGGTAATGAGTTCACATAATGACGTAAATTTATGTTTATTCTAGCAGTTATTTTCAAAACATTCCCCCCTTTTTCCGATTATCAAATCAAATTGTAACGTAAATGCTAGACATATGAAAGAAATAAATTCAAAAATAATCCTTTCGAAATATTCTTCGATAAAGACACAACACTACGCAACTAAACGACATCACACACAACCACCAAGTCAACGAGAACCCAGCAAACCTCAGGACAACCGTCACCAACGCTTCGTAAACAGCATTCTCTTTTCCCTGCTGCTCTTCCTTACTCCACAGTTCCTTGGGATTCCGTTGCTCTGCCTGCCCGTCATGCTTGGTGCGTAAAATGTTCTTACTACCACCACCACCACACGGAAGGAGGTGCCCCCGGAAGCGTGCACCAAACGCGCCGGCGGGTAGCCAAGGAGCAGGAGCGGAAATGAAAAAGGAAACAACATTCGTCAACGGAAATGCCGCCAGGCGCAGGCAGAAAAAGTGTTGCTGCGAGTGCGCGCAAGAATGGATAAAATGTGTGTCCGTTTTTTTTTGCCAAGAGACCCTGTGGTGCAAGCTTTCCGTCACCAGAAGGAGGCCGTTTTTCCTTGGCTTCTTCTTCTTCTTTTATTTCCCTTTCCGGGGCGCTGTGTTGTCGTTGGTTGGCAAATGAATAAAATGTTTATTTTTTGTTAGGATCTTGCTGGCATGGCCGGAGATTCAACTGGTTAGTAGCGGCGTAAAAGGGATGGTTGTGTGACTTCAGCCTACGCCGGCCCCGGGAGCGGCTGTTTACTGGGCAGTAAGGCCAGGCAAATGAAGCACCAAACACTCGAAACGAATGATTCACGCGCGTCCATGGCGTGCTTTTTTCCACTCCTTTCGCTTTTCTGTCGCTTCCTTAAGGATGTCATCCGGCAGGGATGCAGGAGAAAAAAGCGCGGACCATCTGGGAGGCGTTTCTGTGTGCGCAAAAGTGTGTAAACATTGCGCTGCACAAACTGCTCCAGGCTGGATAAATGTCCAGGCGCTTCGGAAAAGAGAGCGAACGTGAAATATCATTGCTGGGTGTATTTTTAAAATCATTCAACGAGTTTTTTTTCCCCCAATTCTGAAGCTGTCCTCCATGCTGCGCTGCTTCGTGTTTGCGTATTCATTTGCGTATCTCAAGCCACAGTTTTACGTCATCCCGGGCATCGTTGCATCATGCGCACGTGTTAGAGTTGGGATAAGCCTCTCGCTCTTTAGGTTCGTCAGGATTAGAGATGGTAGAAAAAAGCTGAAACAGACACTTGTGTGATTTGATATGGAAACGATTTCGAAAAAGTGGGACAAATTTTACGGTTCTTGAATATGCAATCTCTCACATCCACTAAACACACACACGAAACGGTGACATCATGTCGTTATCGTTGGCATGGCAGGATCATATTTGCTTTAAAAAACCTGCTTTTTGCATTCCAAAATAAACTGTTGCACGTTAGTAGTTGCAATGTCCGGATATGTTTGAATGTTGGATTAAAGGATCCAACCTATGTATACATCTTTCCTTCTAAAAAAAATGAAGCTCACGTTAAAAATCAACTCGTTGATGCTACTTTCCACCTACATAGCGATGTTTTATTTTCCCCTTTTTTTAAACCTTGATTACACGCCCAAAGGAACCGTTTGGCGGTTATTTGCATTGAATGCACCCGGCACAGACCACACGCGATTCGTGCCAGCCGTTTTTCCTACTGCGTCTATTGAAATGTGTCTATTTTCTACTAGCGTGCTACTCCATTTTACAAGTGTCCGGTGCAGTTTTTTTTGCTACTTTGCTGAGTGCCTTTGATGTTGCGCGGTTTTGTGTGCCGTAAAGCTTTTTCCTAGCAAATGAAGTTGTTGCATCACAGCAAGGAACTGAAAGAGCTTTTCCGCCAAGTGGTATAATGAAACTAAAATGCAAAAAAATATAGTTTGAATTTTAAATTGTTAAACGGATTTGTTATGTTCAAAGATATTGCTTATAACTTATTCCTGACAATTTGAACTTTCTTTTAACTTTATGTATGTTGTACGATTATTTTTAAATTCTACACGCATTTATTGACCATTGAGAGCCTTTATTTATGATTTTTAATCTAATTTAATTGAAGAATTTCATTGCAATTATCATAATCCAATGCTCTATTCCTAAAGTTTTCCTGAATTACTAAAAAAGAATGAAGCTTTTGTAATCAAACATTGACCTTTCGGTTACTATTAATATATTCTGCAAACACTTTGCCGTTTTCAAGACCTTGAAAAAGCCACTCCAAAGCCAGGAAGGCCGGCGAGCGAGGGACAGAGATCTTTTGGAGGGGACAGTAGCACCACTTGACGGCGTCAATTCTGTCGCAAACCCCATCGCTGCCGATTGCATTTCTACGCCAAATGTGTTTCCGCTGCATCTGTGTGTTTGTGTGTGTGTGTCGTATAATCGGGCGAGGTCATCGCAAACCAAGAACAGCCGTGGCAAAGAGACGTGTCCGACGGCATAGAACGGACGGTCGTCCGTTATCAGCAGCAGAAGCAGCAGCGTCGCGGCAGATCCACTCTGGTCCAATGGCGCAATGCTATACACGTATTGGCGCTGTCCATTCTTATGTTTTCGCTAATGGTTGTTCGGTTCGGACAAAGCGATTCGAATCGGTCGCCTTTGCTGCTGCTGCTTCAACTCTACTGCACCATTTTTATCGGTCATCGGTCGGTTTGGCTACTACAGGGGGCCCCCGGCGGATGGATCGTTAAGTGGACATCAAGTTTTAATGCTGGCGACTTCCCTGACCGTCCTCTGCGAGACACAGCAAAGACGGGGGTTCGCAATGGGGCGGCAGTGTGACTGTTATCACTGAAACGGTATCGGCGTAAGATACTGCGCGCGGTGCGTTTTTGCTGCACTGCATTTTGATCGAAGATGACGCGCGGGTGTTGTATCGGTCATTCCGGAGACTAATGGGTGTCTCGGCCACTTCCTTCTCCATCGTAGACGTTCTTAACGCCGAGGCGTGTCGTGCCTGGGGCCGTGTAATGGGCACATGTTTGTGTGCCTTGTCATCGGAGAGTAATGATTGGATCGTTGTGTTTTAATCTCGTTTTGTACAGCAAGGGTTGCATTTTTGATTCATTTACAAACTTTTACATGTATGTCTCATGTTGCTGTTAAGTAGAACATGATTCAATTTAAGCCTTTTAGGTGACTATCGGGCAGTTGCAATCGGAATGTGCAAATGCAGAATTCTATGTCTTTTTGAGTTGTTCAACTTCCTCGCTGACTCAACCGACTGAATGTATTCCAGCTGGAATGCCTTCTTGTGTAGCTTGAAAACTTCTTAACAACAACACAATGCCGACAGATGCCGTTCGAAGAGTCGTAAAATGGCAATAAACACGCAGAACTTGCTTATCTGTATGCTCACGGTTTATAAAAACACATCAAACAACAGCCACAATCCTCCCGGAATTCGTCCCCGCCAGTAGCCGGCATCGGGGTGTGGGTTTGTGTGTATGGGCAGAGTTAGAACATTAACCGACCGACCAGCCAGACCGACCATTGGCTGCGCGCGACTACGTGCCAACGAAGGACATCGATTAGCGTAATTGATCTTGCATCGATGGTGGTGTGACCCCCGCCGCGCACTTATCGGCTGAATGCAATCAGTCCGATTGATTGCAAATGGTCGCCGCCCCTCGTGCAACATAAACCGGAACTCGTCATCCTTGCCCATCATTTATCAACATCCTAAGGTTGCTTCTCCGTTCGCTTTGTTTTCACTTCGCACTGCGGATTGTGGAAGCGAAGAGATGTTGGATTTAATTGCAGGACCTCCTGCTGCTGCTGCTGCTGCTGTTGGCAAAATGGTATCGATGGTGGGGTGTATCGTGTTGCCGGCGACGATAACACTGACCAACCGCTGAATGGTCTGGCGCTGGTGTTTGTGTGTGGGAGTCAAGGCTTCCGAGGGGTGCCAGGATGCAATTAACAATTTGTGACCATTGACGAAGGAAGAAAGCCACCAAGCCGGTGGGTGAAATGTGCAGCGAGTGCAGCTTATTCGTGCTGTTTGTTTAATTTAGGTCGATTAAGTCCGAGATGGTCTTAGGTTGGTACGTGTTGAGCCCGAATCGTGAAAGAAGAGGTTATATCCAATATTGTAAGTTAATTGAAATGATGGAATCGAATCACGAAGAGAATATCCAAAGATTCTTGAATCTCTATACATATATAAATCTATGGAGATGGATTTAACTAAAAAGAACCAAGATGTTTCTTATTTTTGCATGCATTTTCAGATGTTCACTATTCTTTGGAGAGTCATAACAAGTCATAACATGAATAACATGAATGATTTGAAAATCCGAAAATTGGAAAAGATTCATTGGTCTTTACAGTTTAATGATTCTTCAAAGATTATCAATTATTCTGATATTCATAGATCTTTAAACATTCACGACTCAATGGAAATTGATAACTCCATAGAAATCCACAATCTTTGAAGAATCATTTATTGAAGATCTATCAAGAATTGAGCTTCAGATGTATTGATTCAATTTCAAGAATGATTTGGATTTATTTCAGTTACCTGTTGTTTAGATACTTTAAATCCTTGCTTAATTTATAGAATTACCTTACTGGGATACATGTTTTATGTTTGAAATGACTTGAAAGGGTAACATAGATGAACTTTTTTTTGAACATGCTGATGACCTGATCTAACGAACCTTAAAATAACACAAGTTATTATAACTGCACCTGAATAGAAACTCCAGTGTTAATCACAAACCCTGAATGCATCCTTTCAAAGTCTCCTCATCTAGCACATTTAACAAAAACTGCTGCAAATCTCCACCGCAATGGAAGCAAAATTATTCTTTTCATCTTCATAGTCGAACGCGATTCGTCAATGTGAAAGCACGCCGGCTCTCAACGGTGAAAAGAATCCTGCCCGGTTTACCTCTACGGGCGGGCTGGCAAGTATGATGCATTTGCTACATGTTTGTTTGATTATGGTTCTCGCCGCACCATGCTGTTGCCATGAAGTAACAAGTAACAATTGGCCGCTCAATGGCCACGGCGACGACGACGTCCTCCTTTCCGGTGAAGTGCACGTTTGAGCCTAACAAGCGATTGATGGTGGGACGCAGTAAAACAAAACAGAAGAGCAGAATAGAACCCGGAGAAGAGTGTCCTGACGTTGCCGTGTGATGCCTTCATATCTGGCCTTGGGGCTTGCCATTCGACGTCGAGGTCAAGGAGGCAGCAACGGCCTGCAGTCGGCACAGTAACGCTAGGTAATATGGGTTGGGTTTTGCGTGAGGGAGCGCGAGCGTACCGCTTGTCCTTCCGGGCTCCCGTTCAAGGGTCGTTACTTTCAAGCGTGCCTCGGCACAAAGTGCGCTCGCATCCCCCCGCTGCCATCAGCTGCCATGATTGACGATGATTCATGCGAGAGCGGTATGTGTCTACTTGATGCGGCTCTCGTAGCTCGTCGGAGTTCTCGTTTTCTCGCTGCCCTTTTTACTCCCTCTTCCTCCATTATCACACTGAAGCCACGGCAACTGATAGCTGATATGATGGTCCAAGGACATGTTGATGCGAGGGGGTTGGATGCTCGCAGCCATTCATGCCACCATTTAAGGAAGTAACAACGTGATACTGTTGTCCCGAACGGTTTTCTGCTTCCGAACGTTGTAACGGTACACCATGTATGTATACACACATACACATTTGGGCGGTGGTCGTTCTTTTGGTACGGTTCATTGGATGACGATGCCCCACGGCGCTTTTAAAACCCATGAATATTGTAACGAATGGGCCCCTCGGCTGTGGGACAATTTTCAACTGTCAAAATGGCGTGTAACGATTAGGCGTGTAACACGACATGCGTGTAAACGTTCTGTTAGGTGTGTATTTGAAATTTCTGGAGTTTGTTTGAGACGTAGTTTTTAATATTTCAAGAAATAATTCTTAGCTTTAGAGACGTCTGTATTTATGTTTACTACAATGATCTGTGATTTTATTTCCAAACGTTTAACAAACCTGATGTCACCTTTGTTTGATAGTCCTGGTATTCTTAAGATGACATCAACAACTAAAATTGTCCGTTAAATCTGTGACATTGTCATTGGTTGCCGTATCCAGGCAATGACACGCCTTTTAGTCTTTACATTAGTCTAATTTGTTTACTCGGGAATTGCTTTCAATATACGGATATTTCCAATGCTCCAACATGCCCAAGTATCAGCTTCTAGAGGACTTCAAATTTGTTGGTTGAACCTTCATGCATTGGAAAGCTATGTTTTAGATCAATGTGATGTGTCGTTTGAGGCTCTATGAAGTTTTTGGAAGACAACAAAAAGCTGGCCGGACTAAACCTACATTTCTCTATTTGCTGATCTTCGTCAAGTATCTTCAATTAGACCAAGTAGGTCTTAGCGAGTGTGGAACACACAATCAAGACAGAACTGTACGACGTCCAAGAGCAGGATAATCATTTATTCTTTCTGGGAAAGGAAACAATGAAATCTTTGAACAGGATTCGCTCATAGTTCTTTTACGTGATCTGTAGTTAAGTGGCTTTTCTATCGAGAATCGCAAGAATACACGGGAGTCTTGGTTGAGCTTTTTATCTAGAATTTTGAAGAATAATGACTTTGTTGGGGAGTTGTCAGAGAATTGGGGTGTGAGTAGTGTGTCGGGTATTGAATTTCTATGAATCTTTGATAGGACCAATTGCCCTTGCAAACCGTTGTCGAACATGTCCTAATTCCAGCTAAGCTGAGACTATCGAAGATAAGTCTTATTTGGAAAAGTCTTCACTCGGTGTTTGGATATGCTCAAAGCAATACACAGTATAAACATATAAACAGTATAAACAACTTCAAGAACATGAGATTTTTCTATTTTTTACTGCATGACTCTAGTATCGCGAAACACAAAAGATCCTCTTGCAGTTGAAGAAAGCACTTAAAACCTAAAATTTAGTATTTTCCTACGCCCCCGGACCAAGTAACATATTTGAAACGCCATAAAATAAATATCTCATACCCACCCACCGGAGTTCATTTGTGGGTAGCGCACGTTTCAAATAAAAAAAATAGATCATCCAGTCACTCCATCGATTTATGCGACTACTGACCGGCCCCCGTCCGACCGGACCTACTGAACCATTACAACCATATAAATAAGCGTTACCACACTCGGGACAAAAGGTTTTTTTTTCCCCCCGGTGGCGATGGAGAGGATTTTGCTTAGTTTTTTGACTTATTTAGTGCTTCTGTTGTCACCTGGGAAGTCGCAAAAGCCAAAGCCACACCCGACCTCTGGCCGCCGCGAGAGTTACATTACCGTCAATCGGCAGATCGACATGTTTCCTTTTCATCGAGCTCTCGTGCCACCCTGTCTTTTTGTCCCTTTTTCGTTCATTACTTCAGTTTTGGAGAGTAAAAGAGAGCGCTAGGTAAAAAAAAAAACACGAACAGAAAACTGCACAGTCCACAGATCCTGATAGGATTCCGGCAAGGTGGTTGGGCTTTCCTTTCGCGCTCGTGTGCCCAATTTACTGCTTACGGGTTACTGCTTACCGACCTCAGGCTAGCCCGGGGCAATGGGGAAGAAGATCACTTTCATACATATTTTATTGGCCAGAAGTTCGTGCGGGTTCAGCCGGAAGGCGTCCCCGGCCCGGGTAATGTCTTCACACGAATTGGCTTTTACTGCCGTGTGTGAGTGTGCGAGTTCGACAGGGCGCGCTTAGCTGTTGTGGAGGCTTTAGTCTTTTTGGCGTAGTGAACCCTGTGCCCCAGTAATGCAGGCTTTCTCGTTCTTGTTGTTGCCTTCTCGCTTGGAGCTTTTTGAAGGTGAAACGTGCGCATCCAAATGCTCCAAATTAAGGTGTCGTAATGATCCTTTTTATTGAGCATTGCTAACGATTCAGGGTAGTAGCAAAGCCGGGGAAGCGTTTGAGGAGCGGGCAAACGATGCGCAGCCTTGAGCCAATTTCCGGACCAGGTGAAACGACGACACACGCGCTGCTCGGTGGTGGTGGTGGTACCGAGACAAATTTCAGCTAATGCATATACTCAACGCTGATTCGAATTTTAAATAATCTTCTTTGAGACGATTTTATTTCGTGA
Source organism: Anopheles gambiae (assembly GCF_943734735.2). NCBI lineage: Eukaryota > Metazoa > Arthropoda > Insecta > Diptera > Culicidae > Anopheles > Anopheles gambiae. The sequence goes on along the minus strand of NC_064602.1, from coordinate 19,101,661 downwards.
GGATTGTGCGGAAAGGAGAGAAAAGAGAGCGAGAATTCGAATTACTGTGTCCCTCAGATAGATCTAATTTTCATACAGTTTTCTGTCGTGAGTTTTACACATTTTACTTGGTACACAAAAAATCGTTCAGGACAAGCAATGTAACATGCACCTACGGAATTGGAAGTTTGAATGCATATTTTTATTATGATTTATTAGATTAATCTTTAATAAGGTTTCTATAGTCAACTCAACTTCGTAAGTTTCTTTCTCAATCAATAAAATCCCATTTCTACATTGTGTATCGTTTGTCAAATGAAGACTGCAGTTATCATGTATTTATTCAATATTCAATGCGCTATTTATTCAATTACCGAGCCTTCTTCTTCTTCTTCTTCTTTGGCTCAACAACCGATGTCGGTCAAGGCCTGCCTGTACCCACTAGTGGCCTTAGCTTTCAGTGACTAATTGATTCCCCCCCATAGCAGGATAGTCAGTCCTACGTATGGCGGCGCGGTCTATTTGGGGATTGAACCCATGACGGGCATGTTTTTAAGTCGTACGAGTTGACAACTGTACTACGAGACCGGCTAATTACCGAGCCTACATAACCATAATTAAAACTAGTTCCTTATCCCTGTCCTATCCAAGAGTTGAATGTTGCTATTCAAAATTTGCTGCGTAAAATGTTCTTCAATTTGTTTAAATTAAAGTTAAAATCAATCCTATTACTTATAGCATAATAATATCATACTATAATATAAAGTGGGTCCCTATAACCTAACACAAAAGGAAGAAAATGGTGTATTCAATAACGGGCTGGGGGTCTAAGTAGTTTGGATGGAGTTCTTCATCTTCTTCTATTTCGTGTAACGTGCTACGCGGACATGCCCGGCCTATACAGAGACTTTCGAGACTTAATTCATTACCACGGATGGGAGGTGCATTCTAGGCTTGAACCCATAACGGGCATGTTAATGAGTTGTTCGAGTTGACGACTGTACCACGGGATCGCCTCTTGGATGGAGCTTTAAAATCTATTAAGACAGAAGAGAATCAATAGGACCGCAAGCAGAGACATTAAGAGCTTTAAGTCTATTTTCTGAACATTCAAGACCAAACAGTGAACACCTTTGTTTCATATTGAGAACAGGAGACACTACCTGACCATGGAAGGCGATAGAAAAGTGTTCGTGTAAATTGTCATTGAACAGCTTCTAACCTCTAGTCATCAATCCTATATTGTTGCGCAGTAACTCTGAATTTGTTTCGAATTTATGTGAGGAATATGTCCTAAAAACTGGACAACACATTGTAGCTTTCTGAGATACAGGGTTTACCAGTCAAATAAACTGAAAATAAATAACTGTCCACAACTATCAACAACTTCAGCGATTTCTGGTGGAAAGTATCTAATATATGGCACAGCACAATGATGTGTGAGCCAGACTGTGTTGACCATTCCAAGAGAGCATTGTTATAAACCTGTTGTTATTGGCCTGAATTGAAAAATTAGTTGAACAACTCAATTAACGCTTGAAAAGATTAAAAAACATCATTTTTGTTCATCCTTCGCTCGAGATGCGTAACAACACAAGGAAAAGTGTCTTCAATACTGCAATGGGTCCGAGTGAAATCAAATCTTTAGAGTGTATTTTTAAACGTCGCTTTAAACGCTACAAATCAGTTACATTCGTTTAGGGCCATATTTAATTTATTCTGTAAACCAATGCAATGTTGTATTTGTTTGCTTTTATTTTTCGTGAAATATTCCGCTGACCGACCGACCATCACACTTCTGCCCAGCAACGCGCCACAAAACACGCTTAACCCCGGTTAATCCACTTTCAGATAAAGCCGTTGCAGTGGTATCGTGCGATATAGCCACAGAGAGACAGAAAAAAAAAATACACACAAAGCAAAAACGCCACTCCATTTTCACTTTCCTTGGACCGTCTTATAACCGCCGTTCGCCATTCCGCGAGATGAAGCATAACAACGGCACAGAAAAACGGCAAAGGGTAAGAGCAAACAAGCCCCCCCTCCCCCCTCCCTCCCATTCCGAAGGCCATTATGTGAGGCAACGCGCGCTGTGCCCTCGGCTGCATGCGCTGAAGGATATATGGTGCGCTCTCGAAAGCGTTGTCTGATACGACGGTGTTCGTGTGTGCGTTTTTTTTAGCCCATTTTTTGGACCTGCCTTCGTTGCCGTAGTACAGTGGTGGAGTCGTCGCCGTCGTTGCGGGTCACTGCGGTAACTGGTGCAACATGAACAGACACAGACACGTGCACACACCGAACTGCATCGCTTCGGTGCATAATGTGGTGTGTGTAATAATGGCGCCCTCGACCATCACCGTTGTCATCGCCGATCGCCCTTCCTTCGTTTACCCAGCGTTTTCTTGCTTTACCTCGTTTGGGCGCTGCTGCCGCTGCATATTAATGTAATTAACATTCGCGCGTTCCGTGTGTCTTGCGAGCTTCGTAGCAAAGCGAAAATTAAAATAAAAAAACAACACAAACAGAACCCCGGCACATGTGTCCGAGCGCGACCGGCTGGGGTGGCTCCGGTGTGAGGGGTATACGCCACCAGCTTGTTGGTTTTTGCACGATAATCGCGGCAATAGCTACACACAGTACGGCACGGGCGGACGTATTGGGCGCGTCGTAACGGCAGCAGCACGCGTCTGCGCGCATATGGAACGTAAGGGCGCGTGCGATGTTTTGAGGGGGTTTTTAGCGCGCGCGCAACTTCCATAATGTGCCAGGATCAAGGGGCGCAAGTTACTTCGCAAATCCGACCGGGTGCGGGTGACTCACGTAACTAAATCCACCCACTCCCTTTCTATGATAAAAAATATTCACGATAAGATCGAGCATGGTAACATAACAGGAAAATATAGTTATAAAATGTTCAATATCGGCCTTTTTTCTATTTCATTCCTATAAACTTGGTGTGTCATTAGTAGAAGGAAGAATAAGGAAGGCGTAAAGGCGATAAAGCTCGCCAGGCTCCGGTGGGCTGGCCATGTTATACGCATGGAAACGGACGACCCAGCCCGTAAAGTCTTTTTAGGCCGTCCACAAGGACAGAGGAGGCGTGGTAGGCCCAAATTGAGGTGGCAAGATGGCGTGGAGGCGTCCGCCATTAAGGCCGGGATAACGGACTGGCAGACGAAGGCGCGAGACCGTGAGCGGTTTCGGACACTCCTGAGGCAGGCCAAGACCGCAAAGCGGTTGTAGCGCCGGATAAGTAAGTAAGTAAGTAAAGGCGATAACCGTTCAAATTAATCTGCGGAAAAACGTTGAACGTTAATTTTGGGTTCACTATTCTGTATAGCATGATTAAGGGATCGTCTATACATTACGCGACACAAAAAAAGATTCATCACTACTGTTTCAATATCGATTTCCTGTGGCTAACAATCAGTCTTCGTTGTTAAATCCTACATCTTACTAACTTATGACGGTCGAAAGATTTTGAAGATGAAACTGTTGTCCGGGAATGTTTCACTAAACAGAGACCAAATAAAGTTAATTATGAAGATGATTAAACGACTTTTGAAAACGCTTAAAGGATTCCCCTCTACACCTTGCGATCGTTACGCCATTTATGGAAACTTTTATCGAGAGAAAAAAATAAAAAAAGTGTGATGTACATGGATTCCGGCACCCTTATTGGACAGTATGAAATCCAGTTGGATTATAGGAACTTCTAGGCTAAAGTATCAGAACTCATGAAAACGCTTGCAATAGGGATTGAGAATTAAAGATGTACCAAACAAAAGTCGTACAGAAAAAATCATAACATTCGTAAAACAAATAAAAAAAACAATAAAATAAAGTCATTAATAACCGTAAAATAAGATACGAATTTAACATGGATCCGTTCCCTTTCGATTATAGTTTCGCTAATTCACTGTCTTGTCCTGACCCACCATTGCCTGCTACTACTACTACTACTCGTCAGTAAAGGTAAGGAGTCAATTATGGAAGCTGGCTGAGCCGGTTACATTCCATCACGTGCGCCATTCGCTTGGCCCCGCAGAGGTAATAGCGCGTGCGCGTGCGCAAAAGCTTCCAGTCGTCCCATCCCGACAGCTCTCCGTCGTCAGTTGGCGGTGCGCATAAACATTGTATTTATTGCTTTATCTTCATTCCACCAGCCACCAGGCGTTGCGTTCTCTCGAGCCTTCAAGCAAGGGTAGAAGGAAAGCAAAAGAAACAACTCTTTTCCGGTCACTGCGGAATAATCGCGCACAGTTTGTGAGATGTGTCACTCTGTCACTTTAGAACAAACTCCTTTCGCCACCGCCCTCCCCCGGGGCACGGGTCGTGGCAGTCGCACGTGGCTCAAGCGCACACACACATGGTTTGACGGCCCTCGCCATCGCCCGGCTGGTGTTATTCTCACCCGCGTCCATATGCGTCATGAAAAAAAAACGGGTGTGTGATTGTGCGCGAATCGCGTCTTTTATGCGTCATCACGAGTTTAATGTTATTCCTGCCGGTGTTGTTTGTGATTTGTTTGATTGCATGCTGTTTTTTTTGCACGATGCATCGCACACACACACGCTGACTGACTGATGCAGTCTTGTAAAGAGGGCAAGATGCGGCCAAAGATCCGATTTGATGGATGCACTGGAGAAGGAAAGTGAAATGTGTGCCTCGCGTGTACCAAGTAGTTCAACTCTCCCGATGAAGTGGAAGCAAAACAGATTGCAAATGATTCGCCCGACAGCATGACGGATGAATGTGTCTGAATGGCGAGGGGATAGTTTTTGTACCTCCACTCTTACCATTTTAATTTATCATCTTTTCTTGCTCTTACTCTGTGCCATTTCTTATTCGCGTCCTGTTACAAAGTAGTGTCTGCGCCACTCCATCACACTATAGGGAGCTCGCGTACGCATTGTATGTTTTCTGCTTTTCATTAGTAACTTCTATCAGCCGTTAAGTGCTGTTGGTCTATTTTTAGAAGAGCTTTTCTTCCCTCACCGAAATCAATCTTGAGTATCTTTTGTCAGAGGAAATATTATAGTGTGTGTGTGTGTGTACGACGCTCGAAACGCACTGAATGATATCTGCTGAAACTTACTCTTAAGAAGGAGATGTTGTGTTTTACGCGTTTGGCTTTGTTCGACTTCTTTCCTTTTATGTACGGGGCTGTGCCGGCACACTCATTAGCATTCGGGCTCTGAGCTTTTTTGTTCGGTTTGCGGGGGTGTATAAGCAAAATTTTGTCACGGTCCCTGCACTATAACGGTACGCGGTTTTATGTACGGTTTTATTTCATCTTTTTCCCCATACGCCACACCAAGAGTGTGTTCACTTCCTGCTGCTGACGGGCGATCGCTTTCATTAAAGTTTTCCACGACGAGAGCATCTCATAAATTTATTGCCGGCAGCAATATTATTCCTAACGGGTGTGTGCAAAGACTTGTTTTTTTTTTCGTAATAAACTTACTGTTACACACCTCTCTCTTTCTCTCTCCGCACGATACACATCTTTCATGTGGTTTTTGCACGCTTTTTTGTTTGTTTATTTGTTTGGCTTTTGCTGTTTAGCAATTTAGGACCGTTGAAAAACCAACACACAAAAAGCGCCACTACTACTGCTGCCTGTGCTGAGACGTTGCGATGCGAGGGCAAACTTCTCGCCATAAGCAGGTTTATTGTTTTCCGCCCTGTTTGCGCTGTGGCAGTTTTTATTATTGTGAACTAAATAAATGGATATTTAACCTTATCGCAACACGATGCGTGTCGTGTGCAGCCTTGTGCTTGTTTTGTAACAGTAAGCTTTAGCCGGTCTGATAATGGTAAACGTTCGCTTAGTTTATTCCATTTTTATGCACCGAAAAATATGCCTTTTTGGGTTTGCTCATTCAGTTTACTGGTGGATTGTATTTTAACGCTCAAAATATGTCTCAATAAAGCACTCATTCGTCGCTAAAATGCTCCAAATCGATCCAAATCAAGATAGCACACCCTCTAGCCTGCAAGCTTACGTCAATCGTGTGTCTGTGCTTCTTTTTCCTCGCTCTCTCTTGTGAAAGGCCACCTTTCTGTCCAACTTTTCACTGTCACACAGAACCTTCTCCCTCCCCTTCCTTGACCTTCTCTAACTGTGACCTCCCGTCCAATGTGGCGGCCACTTCGTGGTGAAGCTTTATTGCATTTAATAGATTTAAATTTTGACCTCCGTCTCGCCGGTGGTGGTTCATCGCGAAAGTAGTCGTCAGCAGCAAGAGGGGAGGCAAGGCAATTTTTTTTTCATTTTTACAACACACTATTGGGGTGGCGTGATGGTGTACTGAGACCCCAATGCAACGTTCGAGGCTTGGCAGAGTGGCAAATTAACTCCCCATGCTGTGTGTAATGCGCGAGTTTACCGCGTGCTGGTGTTGTGTCTCTCCCTTTCACAGCGATCCGCTCCGATGACTAATGTCCGTGTCTGTGCAGTATGGCGGAACACCATGGCAAAAACGCCCTTCATCTCTCTCCCCTTCCATGCTTACAGCAAGCGGCCGGTGAGGTGATGCAGCAAACTACAGCACAACACAGAAAAGAAAGAAATCCTCCCTTTGGCGCGAACTGGAGCATTCCTCTTTTTTTCATATTAACTCTGCTGGGTGATTTATTTACTTTTCACCACAACTATGTACCACACACTGGCTCTTTGATGGTTCCCCCGGCCTCGGCCCACAAGAGGATGCTGGTTACCATCAGACGGGGAAGCAGGGACAGTGTGAAGAGGTGGACACTCTGTACTTCGCGGTCGGATTGTCTTACTACCCGCTCCTGGGAAAAAAGAGCGGTGAATCCATTCGTGGGCGCAAAGGCGGAACGTGTCGGACCGTACTCCGGAACTGATCCGACGCAGCCATTTTGGACTCTCGAGAGTGAATGTGTGTGTGTGGTTTGTGTTTTGCGTGGATGATATGCTATTTTTCCTCCGACTTGACGCCATCCGAACCGAGATGGGAGAAGAAGCGAGTGTGTGTGTGGCTGTGTGTTTTTATTTTTAAACTCAAACGCCGCACTTCCACCCAAAAAGCCTGTCAGCCATTACTGAGCACTTTTGAGGGAAGTATTTAATAAAGCTGTACTTTGTGACAAATTACTGCTCTCCAGCATGGATCCGCTGACGTATTGAGCTGCTGATGCCCACTAATGCTCTCTTTTGCCCATCTGGACACATATTGGGAGGAAGACTAACGCATAAAAGGGCATGAGTCATCGTGGCGTGACGCGCTAGGCTCTACGTACTACACGCAGCACAGGAGAGATTATGTGTTCCCTTGGGGCACTTTTTTTGTTGTTGATAAACATCCCATTCAGCGCACACCAGCGGGCCGGGTCAATGTCGCGGAAACGTAGTACGTTTATCAGCGTTAACAACCACAGCTGATTGCGTGGAACGTGGAACAGTCATAGGGTGCACCATTCAGCACCATCAGCGTACTCCAGCAGCAGCTGGTGGCGAACGGTATTTGTTGTAAAATATGCGAAAGGAAATTCCAAACTTTGGGGAGGTTGCGATAAGCGTTCGATAATCGGTTCCTCAAAAAATTAGCTCGAATTGTTATGTTTGCATGGGGAATTCACCACAGCTCAAACGCTCGTTCGATAAGCAAGCGATTGCTTCATAGCTGTTTCACCTTAAGCCCGGTATGATGCCATAACATGATAAGACGACAGGCGAGTGTCATTAAATAATCGTTGGCAATAAATGAAATACAATTTACACTTTCAAGACATCAACTGCGCATTTTAAATCACAATCAGAATCTCAGATCAACAGAAACACAGATGTATATTGAAATGTTTCAGGATATAGAAATTATAGAAATATTCTAAAAAAGCTAAGAAACTTTTTTGTTTAGTTCACCAGAGTCATGTTGTATCCTGGGTACTGATCTAGAGGTTCTTCCACCAACTCAAAATGATGTGCCAACACCCAAACTTGTGAAAATCCAACATGAAACTACAGGGCACTTTGAAAATTGCTTCTTGGAGTCCAAAAAGTCCAAAGAATAATGCTTTTATCTTGTTCATGAAAAAAATGAAAAAAAAAATGAAAAAAATGAGATAGATTCATCGGACCTTTTAGCTAGAGTAAATTTCCACGTACCTGCTCGTATTTTAAGAAACTTTAGGCTACTAAGAGTTGACCAAACTACACGTGCATATAGCGATAATGAACCTTTGACTGCGATGGCTATCAGATTTAATGCACACTATGACTCTTTTGACTGGAATTCCCTAAGTTTACCTGTTTTTCTTGCTGTGATACTCTTTGTTATTTATTTTGTGCTGATGTTACATTGTACCGTGATGCTTTATGTTATTATAAGTTTAGTTTATAAGATCAGTGATAAGGCCAATGATGGCCAATCACTTAACATTTACAAATAAACAAATAAACAAATATAAAAAGATGTAAGAAAGTGTCCCAAAAGGTTCTATACCCCTGAAAATCTCTGTATTAAGATCATTCAAATGTAATGATCAGGCTTTTTTGGTGACTAACTTGGTCTTGTACTTGGAGAATACCACATGTGAAATAAATGAAATTGATGATTGATGATCTCATTGAAATAATAAGGGTTCTAAATCTCTCAATATATCCCCGTCAGAACAAATGTAATCATATACATTGGGGTGCTATCAAGGGATCATTCATTAATTACGTAACGCTAAAAATGTTAATATCCTTCTTCTTGTAGTGTATTAAACGTATCGCTTGATACAATCTCCTTTAATTAGTCATGTAAAGGATTGGTTATTCAACATCAATATTGCAATAATTCTTGAATTTTGAATAACGTACAATACTTTTTTCTGTTGGAAAGCATATATCATATAACTCAGAAATGCCTTTTCAAATTATTTTATTGCTGAAAAACCTACTCCTACATTCCCTACCTTCACTCTTCTTCCTCTTGTGAACGTTACGCCATTTATGGATGATCCCTTATTAACCATTCAAAATTAAAAGCTTTGCAAATTAATGCCAATTGCATTTCATTTCCATTTTGATAGTGGACTGCAAAGCTTCCAAAATTTAAACATTTTGGGCGGAGTTCACTGCTCCTAAATTATGTTATCAACACTTGTCTGTAATGCCTTGCTATTAATGCTCAACCGTACCGCAGCGCTATGCATGCCAATTTCAATGCAACCCTTCACGAAAGAGTTCCATTACCTTCCTCCCGTAAGTTCAATGTATGCAACAAATCGAATAAACACTACACCGTCGCACCTTTACATCGCTCGACCGTATTTTATCAGTGCGCACGTGTTTGCAGTGAATTCAATCCGCTTTTTTTCGCTCGGATCGGATTAGAGAAATGAGATTCCGGACGAAATAGTAGCGCTTCAACAAAATCCCTGCTGTGTGTGTGTGTGTTCTTTTTGCCCCATTCTATCCCATTCCTGCGACATGAAGGGTTAAGGGAATGAAAGGATTAAGGAAGAGAGTAGCGACAGACACTGCTGAGTGTTGTGTCTACACAGCACACGCGAGGACTGGAGAAGAGTGCAACGTGTTGCACACTGCGAGAAGGCTAACCTTTTGCCAGGGAGGGCATAAAAGGGTCGTCGGCAGGGAGGGAAGATGGCGGGATATAGCACGTTTGTGTCGCAGCCCAGGTGTGAACGGTTGACGGGGTTCGCGTTACAGAGTGCCAAGTGGAAAGGCTTCCAGGGACGCAGAACGACCGCGGGTAGATCGCGTGTTGGGTTCGGTTGGGTGTGTGTTTGCGTCCGTTTTCTTTCTATTTTGCACCCGCCAGCCGGGTACGTTTCCAAGGCCGGTTTGGAGCGGTTTCGTCACGTTGCTGTACGGTCGATGGGTTTTTTTTGTTGTTGTTGTTTGCGTTCGTTTGTACTCTCCTCCGGCCGGTTCGAGTATCTTTCTCACAAGTGCGATCAAATAGCCGCAATGACACTGCAGTAGTGTCCGCCTGTGTTTGCACCGCGTTGCCGTTTGTCTGTCACGGCACTGGTGCGAGACCGTTCCGCGACGGGCGTATTGTTGTCGCACCCGTGAAATTTCAACGACAGAACACACTTTGGACTGAGTTTGGTTTAGTGTGGAGGAAGTAAAAAAAAAAAGACATACATAAACAAATCCCTCAAGTGTGCAAAATATTTACATTCATGTTTTGAACGATTTGTAAAAAAATGCAGCGCGCTCCTTCTTCATTCATGCAACTTCATTCTCCGCTGGAGCGGCCACGTCATTGTGATTGTGATTCAGAAGCTTCTCGGTGGGCCACAGGGGACAACAAGCATCACCGATTCAATCACTGAAGTAAATGGTTTTATTGTTTTGCGAATGGCAATCGTATGGTAAAGTGTGTGGTGTACATCTTTAATCAATCGGATGACTCGATTCTTGGGAGGAAGGAAGATAGGGCGGAGCTGAATTAGAATGAGCTCGATTAGCATGCGGCAGAGCTACTGTTCTTGCGCATCCTTGTGAAATATGCAGATTAAATCTTTGCACAGGGTCGGGCCTTGGGACAGCGCTGCTCGAGATCTCGTGCTACTAACGGCCTAAAACGATCAGAAAAAGTTACCAAATGGCTTAAGCCACAAGGAACGATTTTCCCAATGTGGCGCAATAAATAATTGTATTATGATTGACTTTAAAGACGAAACGATCGAATAAGACCAAAAATTATGAATTATGAGGCAGAACTTTAAGAGAAATGCATCTTTTACGGCCAGAGTCCATTCTATATTGCTAAATTGATTTTCATATGACGATTAAGGAATTGTTTAAGACAGCTTTTTTGACCAAGATGTCATGTTTGATGTGGCTATTTATTTTTCTATTTCTTTCATTTTTTTGCTTCTAACGTTCAATTCAATGTTGTCTTTTTGAGCTTTGGTGAGGTTCAGGTCTTTTTGTTTCTAAGAATGGTGTTGTAGTGTGTAATGCAGGCACAAATTATTCGATAATCGAATAAACTACAATACTAATGCTAACAAAAATAATAATAATAATAATAATAATAATAATAATAATAATAATAATAATAATAATAATAATAATAGTAGTAATAATAATAATAATAATAATAATTATAATAATAATAATAGTAATAATAATAATAATAATAATAATAATAATAATAATAATAATAATAATAATAATAATAATAATAATAATAATAATAATAATAATAATAATAATAATAATAATAATAATAATAATAATAATGATAATAATAGTAATAATAATAATAATAATAATAATAATAATAATAATAATAATAATAATAATAATAATAATAATAAAAATAATAATAATAATAATAATAATAATAATAATAATAATAATAATAATGATAATTTCTAAAATGTCACTAAATCACACAAGAAAATGATTCAAAGGGAAATAGGGTAACATGTTTAAATATTCCCAATTTACTTTATTGCTATCGCTTCTTAGACGACCATGAAGTCTATTTTCAAATTATTGATATTTTGTATCATAAGTCATAATGACTATTAATTTTTTATAGCATTTTATTTAGAAAATTTAGTTATTCAAAACATTTGTCTTTTTGATGTGTTAGTAAGGTTTCCTAATTATAGTTTATATTTACACAACTTTTAACGCTTTATTCGATCCTTTTGTAAATTTAAAAAAAAAAATTAAGTGTTATACGGATCTAAAAATTGGACAGTTTTTCCATAAAATACAATCGACTTCGTCGAATTGAACTGTAAAATGAAATCGGTATTGAGTTTAAATTCAATTCATAACCTTAATCGTTCGTCTAATATGGCACAGTAACCGTTGTCGGCCAAGGACTGCCCAAACCGTCAGCCACTTGTGGGCTTCTAGACCACTTGTGGATTGTTAAGAACAGTTTCATTTGTTGCGTTTTTAATTTTGATGTTATTTAATATGCTGTTATCCAAATGAACTTGCCATCGCGTATAATTTAACCAAGAATCAGACCAAATCAATTTAATAAAGCTTTCTACGGCCGTCCTCTCTGTGTGTTGTGGTTGCAGTTGGCTGTCGCTTTTAATTCACTGTTTCTGCCAGCTGCCCACAAACACACCACCACCATCACCACCACCGGCTCACACTATTGTCACGCACCGGTCGAACAGTAAATTAAGATGCACGCCTCCACCGGTGTGTGCCGTGCCGGAAATGCGCAACGCGATTAAACGCAATCGCGTGTGTGTGTACGTGTGAGTGGGTGGTGCTGGTGTGGAAGGAAGCGCAGAATGTACCGTTGTCAGTAACGCAGTGACCATAACCGGAACGCAAAGCACAGCCGAGCATAGGTTTCAGTAATGTCTCAGTGCCTTATGCAGCGGAAATAAGAACCGCGCGCTGTGTGCGATTATGATGCGTCATGTTTAAAAATTCAGCTGCTCTTTTAGCGCATGGTTTGATGGATGGATGCATGGTGAAAGCTTATGTCATGGACAGAGGTCCCCTCTTTGCTAGTTGATCACCAAAATTATTAGCCACTTATCTAGCCACAAACCAGCCCAGTGTCACAACAAACAACTGCCACCCCGTAGTGAGCGTTACCGACCTTAATCAGTTACATTAAATGGGAACAAGTAAACAAAATGGCGCCACGGCTACCATCGCCACCGCCGCCAACGGTCGATGATGTGATCCCCGATAATCGAACGACCGGCGGAGGTCAACGAAATGGCATGAGACGCCCATAGAAGAGGCGGAAATGCCGGCTTGCGGAAACGGTTCAGGGGTTTGTCATCGTACTGTCTTTTTCCCTCCTTCAACAACCCCTCCAGTGTCTCTTAAGGGTGGTCATTAGGGTTTTGTGTCATTCTTGTGCGTCTTTTTTTCATTACAACACCACCCCCTACCCCGTTTATGCCCTTCATGGGTTTCCCCCGAGTGTTTAAATGAAACACCGGATGCGGTCTCTGGGGGAGAACAGACTGTCTCGCTAGGGGGAGGAGGGTGGTTTATGGTTTTCCACATGGGAACTTATGGACTCTCGATCGTCCTACAGGCAACCCCCGACCTGCCCCGAGTTCCCAGCACAGTTTGGATGGGAGAGAATGCCGGGGAGGGTGAAGAATGTACGTCCATTAAACACGACGATTATTCGTACTGTAACGCGCGAGCAGTACACTTGGTGTGATTATTAAAACACGACACGGCCCGTCTTTTGCTTGTCCCCCGCTTCGTTCCGGACGATAGTTAGTAGGGGTACGCTTGCGGTCACAGCCCCAAACAACAAGGGGGTGGTCGTGGTCTGTTATTAGGGTCTTGTGTGTTATGCTCTCGAATGTGTCGTAAAGAGTTCACCCGATCGCCTCGCACCATAAAAGGCGGAAATGGGGCGGTGTTGTTTATTGTATTTTGTAAATAAAATACGCCTGGTTTTTTTTTAACTGATCGCAACAAATTGACTAATATCGATAAAAATGGTCATTCGATAGCATAATGAAAGACAACAATTTCATTTGAAAAAAAAAAACAATTCCACACGATTGTTTCACAACATTAACCCACTTGATTCACTTAAAAACCAATGTCCTTGATAATGGTTTCGTTTTGATGCGTCAAATGTGCGTTGTCGTCGTCGTCGCCGTCGACTGGGGGCACATATTTTGGCGCATTGGGTTTGACGGAACAAATAACACGAGAGAGTCTGAGAGCAGCCGGCAGTCAACTCAAACTCGTGAATTGTCGTCGTCCCCATAAACCAATGTGTCACGTTTACGCATTTCGTTATCTCCGCATTACCACTTCTCGATTGTTGCCGCCGGTATGCGACACTCACCGTATTAATACACGATGCGCAATCTCAGATTGCGCATATATTCGTTTTATCAAAACATAAGTCATTTCGCGTAGCCAACCCTGAGCTATAAACGTCATTTCCATACATTTTCAGATTGCGCCAAGATTGCGCATAAATTTTCAAGATTATATGTCCGAGATATATAAAGTTTTTTTGACAGATAAATATATCAAACCGACCCGTTTGACAGATAAATATATGCGCAATCTGAGATTGCGCATCGTCTATTGCTACGGTCAGACTAACGCCAAAGGCGTGTACCGTTCCCCTCCAACGCGTCAAACTGTACGTAGGATGATGAATTTGAACTCCTAAAACTTATTGAGGATTAACGAAATTCTTGGTAAAATTGTCTCCCCTATATTGACACCGAACGGATGAACGAAATGAAGGAAAACCCCAATTGCTAACCCCATTTCCAGAATCGACCTATGATGAACCAGCTGCTGTCATCGAAAAATAGCACACACATTAGTCATCGGCAGCGCACAGCGGTCGAGAACAAAACGGCATGTTGCAGCAGCAGTACTACAGCCGCGGGAGTGTGTTATGTTTTTGCGTGGTAGTGATGGTAGCTGTGGTACCTTATGCTTCACTATGTAAGGAAGGGGAAAGGGAAAGGATTTGTAGTAGACGACCGGCAAAACCAGGAGTCTTCGTCTGTTGGCGACGGTACAAGAATTCATCTACATACTGTTAAATATGTCAATGAGAGTATGAAGAATCATAAGCCTCCCGTCGTCACAGGGTGGTTGAGTTGTGTTTTAAGGGTTTGGTTAAATCAAGGGAAGTTGCGTTACGGAATTAGAAGGAATATTCTATATTGTTCGATGTCATTGGTATCGCAGACGTTGTTGTTCAGTTTTTAATATAATAAAAGCGTCTTTGTAGTCTGGCGTCATCATAGTGATGGCGATCGCAACCCATCGCTTGAATGCCGTCATCAGCATTTCGGTGTCGCGCGGTAAAGCAGACACGACCAAAAATACTATTATCTGTTCCTAGAACTTTCAAATCAAGCACAAATATTTATTTTCAACTCTATACGTTGTATTTAAGTATGTATTAAAAAACAACCGACTATGCGAGTTGTACATGTTTTCTACACGGTTGGGGCCACGAGAAGAATTAAAACTCTACCTTATCCCTCCTCCGGTCAATCGGACACCAATACATTAATGTTCGACTGAATTGTAGAGTGTAGAGGAAAGAGAATTGTAGAGTAAGAGGGGCTATAGAGCGTTTTGCAAAATTAGCTTGAATTATTTTGACAATTAGTTTGTTAAATAAAATAAACATTAAGCATAATTCATTGTTTTTTTATGTTATACTATTCAATTTTTAAGGAAATTTATTTTTAACAAATTTAGAAATTTATAGTTCTGCAAAAAACGTGTACAGGTACTTACACAGAAATACGAGATACGTTTCTTTTTGGTCAGAATTAAAAGCGCTTCTCAGCGACAATCTCTTGTTATATTCATAAGGCTTCATCCATCAATTACGTAACCCTGATAAAGGGAGGGAGGTCATCAAACGTTACGATTTGTTACTTAATTTTGGATGGGGGAAGGGGTGTTCTTGCAATTTAAATTATGTTACGTTAGAGAAGGAGAGGGTCGAAAAAATGCAAGTTTAGCGTTAGATAATTGATTGATGAAGTTTAAAAAAAGCAGTTTAAGTCGCAACGAGTTCATAATAAAGAGTAAAAATGGAGAATAATCACAGCGCTTTGATTCATTGTTGAAAGTACTGCTCAATTACATCATTCAATATTTCACTGAATGCACCTGCACACCAAAGGCTAATACTATCTTAATTATTTATTAGTTGAATTTGTTATCCTACATATAGTCACTACTCCGATCGTATCCTTCCGAATCACCCTGTTGCAGCGACCGGGAGCGCATTCCGTTCGTGTTCGCTTGCTTGTATGCAAGGCACCCGTCAGCCAGTCGATGCGGAATCCTATCGCCCTGGATTTAGAGGCGACGGACCGATGGCTGAATATTTGCACATAGCCGCCCATAACCCTCCCCCCAATCTCTCTGTCCTCTCTCTCTCGGATGGCGCTGGCCAACCGGGACATGAACGGCATTGATACAGGGGAAGAAAAAAGAAAAAGAATGCGAATAAAGTTTTATGTTAGCTCTCGGACACTACCCAACGACCGCTCGAGCTCTCTGCTCTAGCTACGATGCTGGGAACTCCTCACGTACTACACAACAGCGCCCCAAACCCCAAAATGCAGTGAACATGAACGTGTCTTCTTCCTGCGGGCGGGTAGTTTCGGTTCGAAAGGAGACACTCTCGCCATGTTGAATGGGAGGGTCTGGGGAGTGGGCAGATACCGGCCAGCCGGGGGCCCAGCAGTGCGCACATTGGTGGTCGCCTGGTCGCCGGCTTCGACATCTTGTTGACCCATTAAATGCGAGTTAATTTGATTCGCTCGGACAGCTCGTTGTTTTCGATCGCCGAGTGTGGGGTGTAATGCCAGCAATGCCAGCACTACTACTACTACTACCACTACTACCACTACTACTGACTCGTGTGAATAGATGGGCAGGGAAGATGTGCCGAATTTACCCCGACTTTAATTACTCATAATTTTTCAATTACACTTCATTTTCCGCTACGATGAGTTTTAACGGTCTCTCTCTCTCTTTCTCTCTTTTTCTCTCTTCCAATTTTAGTGTTAGCGCTCGCTCTGGTGGGGTTTTAACCCGTGCAGCAAACATCCTTTCCTTTAGCGGACAGATGTATCCGGCGTAGTGCAGCAAACGGAGAGTGTGTGTGTGGTTCCACTCCAAATTCGTGGTTTAATTCGTAGCTGAAGAACGCCCCAACAACCAAGGAGGAGAGTGCGTAGTTGTAGACTGCTCTACGCGTCCTCTGCTAGTGACAGGGTGACGCCAGGGTTCTGGGGTCGTACGCTGGAGTGGTGTCCTGCCGCCCCGGTCTGATAATACGGCGTCACCAGCCATGCTAGCACCGGGCATTCGAGTCGCCCGCGGTCCCGACTGGATCTGGCATGAACAAGGTAAGGTGATTGTGTTTCGTGGGAGGTTTTTGTTGGCGTTTCATCACATCGGCCAAATCATCACTCTAGAGGAAGTGGGGTAATGGAGCGGTTCTCAGGCAACGATACGTAATCGCCGGTGGAAAACATGTAAAACGGTTTAATTTATTTATTCAACGAGGTAACGCAAGACCAATGCAATTAGTGTAATTAATGGAGCTATTTATGGTTGAAATGATTATTTTGCATGAGACCATAAAGTGGAGATTATATCGTATTAATAACTTATAAAAAGCGGCTTAATATGATAATTTTAGTTTTGCGAAGATTTCATGTTTTTAATGTGCTCAATCTGAACCCTTTGCATTCAAGTAGTTCCGTATGTTAAAATGTATGTGCATCGTGTCTGCAAAGTGTTTATTTAGTTGGTATACAATTAGCTGATTTTAAAATAAAATGTCGGTTCTATAAGACTTACACTACGATCGATGAATTATGGGACAATACTTAACAGTTATTAACAGCGCCTCTAAAATGCTGAAATTTAATTTCATTAAAATCGCAGCATCATCGAGCAGAAACTAAAGCGCTGCTAGACTAGGCCAGCGATGAAACACGTCAATCGCTATGGGTTACCCACTCGACAAACAAGTGCTCGAAATTGCATACAACTCCCTAATTTTGTGTCACCGAACCCTGGGTATGAAAAAAGGAGGACGTTTTTGTTCGGACTGAGGGTAAAATTAGGGGATATGAGAACAGGCTTTTGCGAGTGTGTGAGTGTACGCGCGCCGACCTTGATATACATGTATTGGTGAGGTAGGAGGGTATTTATGTATGTAGTTGTGATATCAATTTTCTTTCGGCGCCAAATGAAATGTCACGTTTGAATTCAAAGAATTTAAGAGATTGTATTGTTCACTAGTTTCACTTCGTGTAGAGCTTCTCATTGTTTGACAAAAAAAGCTTAACTGGTCGATATAGATTTGCATACACAAGGTAAAACAAAACTCACAGGCAACGTTTAAATACTCTATGAAACTATATAAAAGGAACTTTTCTAGATGGAGGACAAAAACAACAACGTGCCGGTATCAACTGATTTGGCAAAAGAATGTATGATTTTACGTCGAATGGTAGCTCAGCTAAAGGTCCAGAACGATGTGATGAACAACAAGCTCGATGTTCTGACCGGGATGATGCAACAACTGTTGGCGAATCAAAACACCTGCTTGAGCCCCACGGATAAATCCCCTTCGCCAACCTTTTGCACTGTAGAGACCATTGAGGAGATGAATGCTGTGGAGGAGAAGCTGAAAAAAAAAGAGTACCGAGATGAATTTGTGCAATGGGTGAAACTAAATATTGCAGAGGGCGATTTTAAACAACGTGCTTGTGACGCTCTTCATTTAATCTTAGGGCCTAACATTTTACTGCAATGTTCGTGGACAGGAAGAGCAAAAGTAGGAGATAAAATACCTTTGTGTAAATATAAAAATATAGTACTAGTTATACAAGAATTAGGAGGAAATTGTTCGGATAAGATATTAAAAGATTGGATGCAGCTTAAATTAAATCATAGTGATAATTTAAAACGAAACAAATACATAAATAAGTCTAGTTGCCATAAGCCGAGATCAAGTAGTGTGTAAATAGTAGAAGATAAGTAGATTATAGTTCTTAAAATTAGTGGAAGCTCTGTTATAATCTAGATGAACTATTTAATTAGAATTGGATTATCACAAAAGAATTCAAATGAAATAATACTCACTTATTAGAGTTGTGTAAATGCATTATATAGAATTACGAAATAAATCCTTGCTATGAGCAATGTTCCAAAGAGCTGTAAAAAAAGTGATAAGATTGCATTATTACTGAATATATAGTAATTGAAATAAATTGTAGAAATGAAACAATAAATGTTAACTTACTTCTTATCAAAAAAACCAGCGGAACTCTACTGTTGAGACTGGAAGAAATGCCATATTAAGCGCAGTCACGTCGTGTCGTGTCACGTAAGGGGATAGCTTTTCCTCGATGTATCCTCGTATGGGATGCGAAACACGTTGAGCAGTATTAGAAAAAAAATAGATGTTGGAGATTAGTGTTTGTACGGAATGATCAAAAAGATACCATACGATCAATCAACTGTTCTAATATTTTAGTTATAACTGTCGTGGATGTTACACTACTTATGGATCACAGGTTGATTGGATAATTTGTTTTAAAGATTGGCATTGTTGTTAAACGTAGTAATAAGTCCATATTATCAAAAATAATTGTGTTTACATAAAAAAGTATAAACAAACATGAAATGAATCTGTTGGTTTTTTTCACTAACTTTTACAATTATTATTAAATGCATGTACATGCGACAATTCGTGCTGATCTGTTCAATAAAAAAAACTACAATGAAGTTTCCTGTAGATTAAACAAATTTCTTTCCCTGCTAACTCTGTAATGAAAACTAGTTTATACTTTTATTATGATGTACCCTCTTTCAAAATGTGATGTAATACATCGTCAACCTAAACCCTCTACATAATACATTATATGATATATTATACATACTATGATATACCCTCCACCAAAAGTTTTGAAATAAACCCGTAAACCTTTGAAAAAATCAATAACATTATAATTTACACTAAGACAAAACAAGTCACAATCATGATTTTAAGATAAAAAATATGGTTAGTTCGGAAGAAAAGTGTGTAATAATGGAATAAATAATACAGATGGAGGCATAGAATCTTGAAATTCATCAACATCAAAGTACACAAGAGGACGAGGGGGTAAATTAACGGCAACTAACTTACATTTAATAGACTTAAGGTCAAGTGTCACCATAGTAGATGGTGAATAAGAATTTAGTTTATGAATGTTCAGTTCACTAGACTGTATCGCTACAAAAGATACATTATCTTTAAATGTAGCCGTAAAATAATTTTCCTTATTATCATACTTGATTCCAACGATAACCAACGAATTCTGCGGAGAGATTTCTGCTCTCAAAAATTTCACTATACCATTTGATTTTGTTAAAAACCATTGATCCCGAAATTTTGGTTTTAAAACAAAGCTTTCAGTTACATGTAGTCCACAGCCATCTATAGTCAAACAGGGATATTTCTTTTCTTTGGGACCATGATGTACATTAATTGAGGCATATAACTTGCATCTGCCCGCTACTTGTTCCACACATTTTGAACCTGTCTTAACATCTCGTTTAATAAACTGTAAAAAGTTTTCATAATCATAAGAAGACCAATCGTCCAATGGACCAAGTTCTTCAACGTCATCAAATACGTGGAGAAGATTGTGCACATTGCTGCTCATATGGGTGCGACCATAGTACAGTGGGAAATCAACAACAAATTGTTGAAGCATTCTTTTTGCAAGCGGGTTTAAATTTTTATATACTGACGATGAGAAAATAGTTATGCCACAAAAGTAGAGCAAATAATGGTTAAAGCCGTCACTGTGCATAAAATCTTTATATATAACAGGGCTAATATAGTGTAGAAAAGACCTAAATTCAGTTGCTTTCCAATACTGAAGAGTGTCAAGAGATCGAAATGGTCGATGTATTTCAGAAGGCAGTTTCGTTTTCATCAAAAAGTGAGAGGCATTTTTCTTGTGTTCACTAGACCATATTACAAAACTTATAAATTTATGATGAAAAAGGCCGTACAAAATTTTACGAGTGTTGCCAATATCGATAAGATGAAGTCGATCAGAAGTGGGAAAACTTTTGATCATATCTAATCCACCAATCTCTTCTAAAGGAGATCGAATTTGTTTATGATGCTCTGTATCGTGTCTTTGTCGAAAACTTTCATCTGTACGTGATGGAGCAGGTTGTGGTGAACAAAATATTACTTTGCGCTCCGGTTTTACAAACTCTCCAACGAGAGTACACTTTGTGCACCCATGTTTTGCCGGAAAGTACATTACCGATTTTATAAAGGCCCGCGCAGGGGTATCGGTGACAAAAGCCTTGGCAAAAATTTTTACAACTTTCTCTCCAAACAGCATGCCTATTACTTGCAAATTGTTTAATTCATCTACGAGCTGTCGCAAATAAGGCTCTAAGTCGGTAGGTTTTTTCTGACCACAAAATACACCTGCGATCATTACCGGGCAATCGGGAATTTCTTTTACTTTAAAAAGAATTGGCCAAAATTGTGTAGCACTACTTTTGAAAAGAGGAAGCCCATCGATAAAAATATGTAACGAAAACTTATTTTCCTCTGGAACATGATTCCTAAAATAATTTCGAAGGCCAACTTCTATCCCTGAGTACCACATTTGTCCACCTGCTATATGCTGAATCTCTTGGCTAACTTTAGGAATTTTTAGTAAAGTACGACCATCTTTAGGAAGTTCAGGATGACCAAATTTTCTTAAAATTGCTAGAAGCAAGTTGAGAAAGTTGCGAGAAAGATGACCCATTATTGCCAAATATCTCAAAGCTTCTTTTAAACTTTGAAAATCATTCAAATAGTTATAAGCATCATAAAAATCTTCAGCACATTCTTCCTGTTCATCTTCTATATCATCCAAATTATTTTCGTCAACAGTTGCAGCGCTGTCATTGTTAGTATTGTTAGTATCTACATCTATGCTAAAGCTACACTCTACATTCGCACCTAAGTTGCTATCAGTACTATGCAATTCGTCTGTAAAGAAACAAAAGAGAAAAACATAGCATTAGTTAAATTAAACACGTATATATGGCACAAAAAGTCAGTTAACAATGAAATGAAATTAGCACCTTCCGACAGCGACTGGCATTAACACGGAGACACGACCTTCCATCTGGCCCAGGCACAGGCTTAAACAGGTCAGGACAGATTTTTTTTTACGAGAATGCTTATTAGCAAAGGATTCACGACCGTCCCCGGACTGTCAGTAGTTCATCGGCGTTTCGGAGGACGAGGAACACGTGTTGTTGGAGTGCCCGCGCTTTGCTGCAAAATCCAGAAGCGTGTCGGCCATGGTTGATCAGGTTCGATTCGACGGACACCCTCCAACCTCACCTGTCGCGAGGTCGAGAGCTGGAGCCTTATCTACGAAGCTTCTAGGCGGATCACGGTTCAACTACAGGGAGCATGAGACAATGAACGAGTTGCCCTGGCGTCGCAGATCATTGAGTAATACGAAGAGGAGATGGCCATCTTAGAGACGCAACCTGAAACTGTTCGGCGCGTCCGCAACGAGCCACGCAACGCTAACCGACGAGAGGCAACGATGCGTTGACGAGAGAAGCTTCGAGCCAGACTTCCTCCAACCCCACCAGCGTCACTGCAGATTGCGGCTGGTCACGGCGCGCTTAAGCAGCAACAGGCAGGGTTCAGGGAGATGATACGGAATCGCCAATAAACGATGAGAAGCAAGCTGCAGTGGCCACGGATGTTGGTCTCAGCGCTGCCGAGGTACCCGCAGCGGTCTAGTTTGAAGTAGACAGCAACGTAGCCTTCGGAAGTTGCTTTGCTGCAAGGAAGAAAGTCCTACTAATGTATCGTTAAAGAACAAAACATCATTATGTCTCCCACGATGGATGTTTGGCTAATTCAAGTGGCTGTCTGTTTTTACTAAAAACAATTTAAAAAGCAAAAATAAACTTTTTGGATTCACACTGCCAACCAGAAAACGACGACGTGATTTCCTAAGTAAGGTTAAACATAAAAAACGTCATGTTGCCATTGTGGGTGGCGGTGCAGAACCGATGCAGAAACGATGGCGGTGCAAAACCTAAAATTGCGATCGGAATATGAATCAACGTAGCTGCTGATTACCAATTGGCAATATACTGCGACAAAATTCCGTTTTCTATGTATAATAGTTCTCTAAAAAACACAATATTAGTTACTTACTGAACATCCTGCTCGTCGATGCCGGAACCATGACAGGTGAGGAAGGCTCCATATTATTGATCTCATTGTCTATTTCTCTCTCAACTTCTTCCATAAAGCGACGACGCTTCCGATATTGGGATGATCTTGAAGCCATTGCTGATGGTACTCTCGTAAATAATCTGGATCTAAAACTGCACAAAATATAGATTAATACACTTCTGCTTTGTTTTTCAAACACCGGCTCCTTTACACTTGTCTGTCCTTCGCCGACGCACTTGCAATGTCAACCAATACATGCATACATTTGTAAGCCACTGTGTATATACATGGTAGCTGTGTTTATAACTCATGATATGGATTGAAAATCGTTGTTGGTACCCAAGCAGAAAAACTCATCCGTATGTTAAAAAGAGATGGCAATATGAAATCTTGCAAGCAATTCAAGATACATGGGCGAAGTGGGGCAGAGCGGGTTGAGGAACCGGAGAAAAACTGCTCGAATTGTCCACGGGGTAATTATGATCGTTTTATTGAAAACAAATAATCCAATTTCAAAACATTCCTGTAGGAAAGTGAAACATCGTCCCGAATTCGAGCAGTTCGATTCGATCATTCCAATTGGTATCACTTGAATGCAACTTTCTCCCTTATTGTATGCGGTTTGCGTTCGAAGCTGCTCGAAATCTCTCTTTCGTCGGACATCTCCAACAAATCCTTCGAATTATTTTGACATGATTTAATGTAATTTATAGTTTAACAATGAAATTTTATCTTTGGAATGAAATTTAAAATATTGGGAGGTAAAATTATACATAACTAATTAAAGTTAAATCGTTTCATGGACATCTTTTCTTCCTCAATTCAAGTGCATGATACATGATACTGATAAGTAAACAACATTCCTGTGGGTTCGATTGCACTTATGATTGAACCCACAACATGTCATCTTTTCGTTCATGGACTTAACTGTGCTAATCCCATTTATCTGATCGTCCAAAGGTCAATATGTTCATGTTGCTTAAGCGCGTAAAGTTCGCTATACGCTATTATCTTTGCAAACGTTTCGTGTCTGGTTTCTCCACGATAAAACATTAAAAACCTAAATGCGTTCTGCCACACGATCACGTTCGACGCCGTTCATTTTGGATATTGAACATATTTTTGCTCGAATAACACGCCCCTTCTAGCGCCATCTGTTGCCGCTTGGATGACAAATTCGTGATCCTACTGCCGCCGCTACCTATACCATCCCTCCGAATCCGTGTGCCTGCCTATTCGCTTTCGGGAGTCGGTTCTATTTTCTTCTCCAATGATCGCACTCTTCCCCTCACCATTTAAGCGGCATGCAAGGCATCGTTCGGTTAAAATTAGTACGCTTCTGCATAAGATCAGTCAAGTGCTAAAACGATCCACCGGTGCTAGCACACACCCCTCTGCTTGCTGTTCGTTCGGATGATGCGTCTCCTTGTTGCACACGCACGCAGTCACTTCTATTTTCATCGTCAC
Source organism: Anopheles gambiae (assembly GCF_943734735.2). Taxonomy (NCBI): domain Eukaryota; kingdom Metazoa; phylum Arthropoda; class Insecta; order Diptera; family Culicidae; genus Anopheles; species Anopheles gambiae. The sequence continues at coordinate 19,077,473 of NC_064602.1, read as the reverse complement.
TGGTACGCTATCGGCGCACTGGCAAAATCAGCAGCAGCAGCATCGGGAGAGCGTCGGTAGACCAGACAGACAGACGGAACGTGACAGACTCGAGCAGCAAACAACTCGACTGTGTTTTCCCGCACCCCTCCCCCTTCCCCTTTCTCCACGTGTTTTTCGTGCGTGTTGCACATGGCGCACGTCTGCGTTTTGGGAGGAGCGCGCACAAACACGCTTAATGGGTGGGCACCCTGGCGATAGGTTTGTTGTTTTTTTTTTCTTCCCTCCTCTTCAAACGCGAAGTGGCAAGAATTGATGGCAATTTGGTAAAGCCCCATCGGTAAAAGCGAGTGGAGAGCGAGAGAGAGATAGAGGCTGTTGAGGTTGTGTACGGTTGCCACTCGTGCGAAGCGGTCTCAGCGGCAGCAGCATCTGCTGACTATTTATGGTCAGTTAAGGCATCATTGGTAATCACTGAACGACGACAGGGCATATCATCAATTTCGGTAACGGTTCCGAATTGGCCGTTGGGACGGAAGAGCGATATGTAATAAATTCGCTTGATTCGATCCTGTGGGTGGATGTTAATTTAAGAGGGCTAATTGAGAAATAGATTATAAAAATAATTAAATCGAAAAGTGATTCAACCAATTTATTAAATCTCATTGATGGTGAATGGTCACAAAAGCAGAAAAAGGAGAAAAAAAAACATAATTAGATATTGGGTGATTATTATTTAGCATCGGTCTTAAATTGTCGCTTAAATCGTTCTCGTCCGTATGGCCGTAATCTTCAATTAAGTTTAATTTGTTTATACAATATTTGATTAATTTTTTTTGTTCTTGAGTTATGTTTATTCCAATATTACTTATGTTTGGGTCAGTCTTAATGTACTAAGCTGAGCAGCTCAAATTGCGAATACAATGCTCCGTTTTTGAAACAAACGCTTCATATAAAATGTTTCGTAACTGTTCGGTCGTAATCCTTTAAACGTTCACTCGAAAAGAAGAACTGAAACTTTTGAAAACAAAAAAAAACTCATTCGCTTGTGTAATCTGAAATTACGTTGACGTTGGACGTAAACAAAAGCTATTTTAACACAACAAATATCAAGACGTTTCTAATTATTTCCAATTATTGGCACTAGAAAGCATTAAAAGTACTACAGGGCTTTAATAAAAAAAAACAAATAATTATCTTTCCGTTGCTTAAAGCATAAAGACTTTTTATATTCTGATCTAATATTATATCTGATCCACATTTTATTCTATATTATATCTAATGTTGTCGCGAGGAAATGAACCTCAAAGAGAACTTTCCCGCATAAAAATATAATTATTTCAATTTCAAGAATAAAATCCTTTTGATAATACATTTGAATGATCAGTCAATCAATTATATACTGAAATATCTTCAAATTTGCGTCTGCTTTAGCGATGCAACGAGTCTAACGATCGTGCGTAAAGACTCTTTTAATAATCCTTAAAAATGCAATTTTATCTGATGACAACTGAGCTACCTTTCAAGTTTAATAGGCAACTAACGCCATAACTGTATCAAAGCGCATTATTTAACAACATTACCACGGATAATACCGAGACAACAAAGGCGAAGAAAAAGAGCCTAAAAGAAGAAGAAAAAAACCCACCGGGAAAACGAAAGTCTTTTAGTGGCCTGAAAGTCCAACAATTTCCCCAAAAACCGTTCCCATGCATCCCTTGCAATGTGCCAAATGGTGCGACTGTACGTTTGTGTACGTGCGTGTGTGTGTGTGAGTGGGTGTGCATGTGTCAGATCGGAAAATCTGCGTTCAAAAACCCGGAACTGACTAATGAAACAAAGCCCGGCCAAAGCGGCATGATATACACAAACAAACATCAACCAAGGGGCAGTATCTTCTTCGAGCAGTCCTCTCTACCCTACTGCACCATACGTCCACCCAACAACACTGCGAGAGGACATTGACCTTCGAGCCCTTGAACCCCAGGGAAGGGAAGGAAGCGAGACGGGGAACGTCTTCCCGACCAAACGGGGTAAAACGCAGAAGTCCTTGGGCCGAGCAGGGTAAACTGGATGATGGGTGGGCGCCACCATTCCGACCCCTCACAGGCAGGCGGAAGCAGTGTTGATGGTTTTTTCCTGTGGGTTTTTAGGGCCGATCACCGATCACCGATGGCGTGTATGTGTGTTTGTGTGTGCGTGTGTGCGTGTGTTATGGTATTCTCCCAGCAGGGTGTTCCCCGTAACGCGATATTAGCTGCCAAACAGTTTTACCCGAGCCGCCGTCTGTGTGTGTATCGATCCTACCCACAAAACAAACGGGGGAAGTTCCCCGTGTGTCCACAGCGCGGCACGAAGAGAAGAAAAACCAGGAAGAACAAAACTTTCCCTTCTGGGTTGCGATTTTGTGTGTAGTGGTTCCTTTTTTTTTGGCTCGGAAAACGAGCACCAGGGAAAAGTTTTTCCCAACCGGTATCACCCAGCTCCATCTGGCACGGGCCATCACCAACCACGAACGCCTCCCAAAGGGTTGCGCTTTTTCCACCGGCTTTTTTTTATTCCGTGGATAATTTTTGATTTTTAATTTTGCCCTTTTTATGCGTTTAACGACTCCTTTTGCATTCTTCGTAAAAACAAAATGGGTTGATTTCCATAATTTGATCATTCCCAAATATCGAAACACGGGGTGTTATTTCGGTATTTGGGCATTGTTTTTTGCTGCTGTTATTCGCTGTTTTTTGGCCAAACTGTTGCTATTGAATCGTTAAAATTATTATTTTTTTAAACAAGCACCTCACATTGTGTGTATCCTTTCTTATATTCAAGAACATAAATGCGCCTAAAAAGTATGCAACAATTTTCGAAACATCCAAAATAGGAGGAAAGAGGAGACTTTTAATTACTCCACTTGCATAACATTACAGGCGCAACCATTTCTGCGGGGGGCTTCGTTTTGTCGGGCTTTATTTTTGGATCGCAATACTCGCGCAACACCTCAATGTAAATGGGAGAGAAGGAAAGGAGCAATTATGCTGCTTCTTGATAACAAGAGAGCCGATGGTATCGTTTACCTTCAAAGATGTTTTCTTTTTTTTTTTGCACTCTTTCGCACGCTTTTTTTCATTATACGGCGCGGGAAGCGCGGTAGCGAAAGGTGAACCGAAAGAAAAGCACGTGAATCACTTGTTGGTGTGACCTAATGGGGGTGGGCATGTGTTTGCTAATTTTTGGTGAAAGTGATGCTGATTGCACCAAGTGATTAAGATCACAATCTGGGGCCAGCCGTGGTAGGGTGTTTGTTTGGCGGTGCGCAAGGTGTTTGATAATCATTAGCTAACCTTTCTCACCAGAAGCAAGGAATCACTTAGTAGAATATTTTATTTCCTTATGAAAGAAGCTACTGTACAAATCAACATACAATTGAACTTGAATGACTTCAATGGAAAATGACTTGAAAAAAGAACTGCTCATAGTAAAAGGTGATAGTTGAGCAAGCAAGTTGTTGAAGTTTGACATTTATTTTTAGTTCTTTTCACTCATTCTTGGCGTAATGAAGGCCCAAAATAAATGACTGCTAGACTTGTTTGTAACATGACCTCGTCGTAATATGACGTTCAGGACAGCGTGAAATCATGTCCGGCAAGACTTTAGCAAGAGAGATCTAAATTATAGTAATTTAATCCTTCATGGGGCCGGTCTGGTGGTACAGTCGTCAACTCGTACGACGTAGCAACATGTCCGTCATGGGTTCAAGTCTAAAATAGACCGTGCCCCCATACGGTAGGACTGACTATGGTAACTATGCAGTGCTATGATAAGTCACTGAAAGCCAAGCTCAATTCACTAAGTGGGTACAGGCAGGCCTTGACCGACAGCGGTTGTTGTGCCAAAGAAGAAGAAGAAGAAGAATTTAATCCTTCTATACATTATTTAATTCTATTTAATCTCAAGAAAGACTTCGATGTTTTATGTAAATTTCACTATGAAGTTGAAACAAAAATTGCTAACCATATATTGGTTTTCCTTTTGTTTGAATAATGATCACTTACGATTTTAAAACTGACACACTTTAACTTGAGAAAAAAATAATCTCAAAGCATGTACAAGAAGCGGTTCAGGTGTGTAAATATTGTTTTCATGGGCGTTTGCTCCAAACTTAGGCATGTTATTCCCAAAGACGAAAACAGTTTTGGCACACATTGTTGATACATTAAAAAAATACATATACAGGTGTCCCCCAAGATACGACTGTATTTGGAACCGATAAAAATGTCCCAAAGCAAGGCGTAAGTCGAAAAAGTCGTATGTCGAATATCTAAGAATATAAAGTTTATAACCGAAGTTGAAGAGTTGGAATCTATGATATCGTGTATTTTATTTAAAACAATGTTCGATAATGTAATATACATATTCCAAAAGACGTACACAATATAGATATTCAAGATCGGGTAGTTTTGGAATCTTTGGAAATGTGTGTATAACGGTTATCAGCCCAGAAATTCAACAAAATACATCAATTTCTGGTCAATGACAACTTTTAACTGTCGAAATAAAATTCGTCGTATCTGCAAAACGTTGTAATTCGAGGGGGTCGTAACTCGTGGCACGCCTGTAACATCCTTGATCTCGTACTTAACATAAAACTTTCCAAGCCATTTCAGAATTCACATTTATTTTCCCAAGTATTCAAGAAAGACAACAACAGTTGTTAACATTCCTAATCTTCCCTACATTCGACTTGACGCCCGGATTGACTCGACGTGTTGTTCAATGCCACCTTGTATCTTCCCTTATCAAGGGTGCAGGCCAGCTTAGCCTTGTTCCGGGTGACCAGCTTTGTCAACACGTTTTGTTTACATTTCCGTTAAACAATTTCGTTTTTCTTCTGTTTTGAAAAAAAGACCTACGACGAACAACAATGCGCTAAAAATAGTAATAAAAACAAAGAATCACATCGCTAGATTTACAAACGATGTTTGATTTCCTAGATTTTCATTCACCCCGTGGTGTTCGACAGCACAGTACACCGGGAAATTGCGCCGGGCCCGGCTCAATGTAACCGTTTAATTAGCACGCAAAAGTTAACGCAAACAAAACCGTACGACCGCGTTCGCGTGTCAACACTGCCCACGTGCGCGCGCGCTTATTATGCCGCTCACTGCCGTGTGTGTGTATTGTTGTTTGCTTGCACAGATGTGCCATGTCCTATTCTCTGGGGGTGTGGGGTTTCGATGACGGTAATGAGAGCGGCCAGTACTGCGCCACTGCATGACAGCTCAATAGACGAACTTTGCATCCCGAACCGGGCTTCATTTCACAAATGTCAAACGAGCAGTACAACAACCGGCAGCAGCCAGCATCATCGAACCGAGCGCACATTGACCGATCACATTCGCGCTGAAGCGATAATTGGAAAAGTTTTCGCCTCAAAAGCTCTTCCAATCATTGCACTCGCACGGTGGTGTGCTGTATGCTTATCTCAGACACGCGAGAGCAGCAGGAATGTTTCCGCAGAGCATGTGGGAATGTGAAAGTAATTTAAATTCCACCACAGTAAAGTTTTTAACCCTTCGTTTAACTATCAAAGCCAGAAGCCCGAAGTTTTGCTGCAGTTTTTAAATATAATTGTGAAGCATATCAGTAAACTTGTTCGATTACTATTGCGGCATGACATTAGTAAAGCACCTTTGCAGGAATATTGACACTTTTGCCATCATCCAATTCGGTGTGAAGCTAATTATTTGAACCTTTGGAGCGCCGCCAAAACCATTCTTACACGAATCAAAGATATAAAAAGTGATGGCAACTAGTCTCAGAGTTAATTTGCTACATAAGGGCCCTGCTATTGCTGTAACAGACAGACGCAACTCGCTATGTGCGCTACGGGAATGCTATGTGCAATGTGCTCTAACAAGTTGTAAAAGCTTGTTACTTTTCATTACGCTATCGCACAGCGACTCGACGATCGGTCGGTTGCGTAAAATTGTGTTCCAACTGAGTGCGCTTAGTAAATCATAAAGCCACAAATGCTCCGTCGCATTATGATGTATCATCGATTGAAAGTTAGTTGAAAGTTTGTTACAGACCCACACACACACTCTTCTCTTTAATTGTGACTAGGTCTACCAGTTGCGGGGTACAGCTAGCGAAAGGGGGAAATCCACCATATCGTCTTCGTAATGATTGCGTGTTAGTAAGCATTACACAAAAACATCGAAAATTTGTCCGCTTCGGTTTATTGCTAAAGCGCGCCGCTTTAATGTGATAATGCTTCTTCGATGGGGATTTTTATTGCAAGTGATTACTAATCGTGTACCCCAACAGCAGCGCGACTGATGGGAGAAGCTTTATTGTGTCAAAAAGAGGCTAATTAACATGTTTTTTTCTTCTTCTTCTTTGTGCTACTGGCAACTTGTTTCGGAACACTTTAAAACATGACCTGAAAATGAAGTGCTATCTTTAATTTCTCAACACCAAATCAGACTGATGCGCTCTCCCACGACAATCAGGAACATCACCTTTTGTGTTCGGCACGATGCTCTAAAACAGAAATAGTTCGACATTGGCCCCAAAAACAGGCGTACCATATCCTAAGTCCAGCAGTCTCTAAAAACAGCCACATTGCCAGATAGTTTTGCTACCTGTCGAAATGGTCTGAATTTTCCACAACCTTCCCTCATCCAACAATGACCGTGAGTGTTGATCATACACAGACACACAGGCACAGACCGCCTTGGGAAGTTTTAAAATAAAAATCAAAAATCAATACTGCAGATGCTTAGCCGTTCTCTAAAGCGGAACGGATAAAAAGCTTCGAGCTTTGGATATGTTGACGTTTAGTGGGATTTCTGTGTGCATATGTTTATGTATGTGTGTATATGTGTGTATTTGGTTTGTCTCTTTTCTACCTAACACACACCCGGGTTCTAATGCTCTCTGGTTTATGTTGCTGTTTGCTTCATTTTGTTTCTCTCCCCCTTGTTTTTTTTTTTGGTGCAGGACGACGAACACAGAGCACAGCACCGCATACACATGAATATTTGACGTGGTGGTGCAACGATATTTTAGTCGATGCACATAAAATAATCAACCAGCCACACCAGCGCGAACATACAGACACAAGTTGTTTTGGCATGCGGCATACGGAAAATGCCGTGCCATAAAACCGTCGAAGGCATGCCATAAAGCGGCGGCCAGCGAATGAAAGGATAGATCGTAAATTAATGGATACGCGATTTGTTTTAGAATGTTTAAACACTGTAAACAAATATGTTTTGGGTTTTTTTTTTAATTCAGTTGCACAGTTCACAAGGATGGCATTATCCAAAATAAAGGAGGAAAAAGGGATCCGTCGCACCTAAAGCAATTATTTCTTTTTCATGAAACCGTTTGTTCAGTTTAAATTGTTCATCTACAAGTCCATGTTTAACATATTGTGTAGCAAACTATTTTTGCTTACCAAATTTAGGAAATCAGTTTGTTTTATTGCACAAAATTATACCTCCCAAATTGACATAAATATTGCAGCATTAAGTTATTAATGTCAACTAGATATTGCAGGCTCTTTGAACACCTGGTTTATAGAGGGTTCGATCACTATTATCAGACTCTTTCGCCAGTTTTCAATTGATGACTTCTTCAAATTTTTTAATATTTTAGGATCTTTGACAATTTTGATTTTTAGTATAAAATCAAACTTTATACAACCAAAACTAATAGATTATCACAAAAAATTTTGGAAATGAGTGAGACTAAGAAACTATCTAGGTATTTAGTTGTTGAAATTGTTGTTTGAACAAATATTCAAATCAGCCATAACCTACTAATGAATTGTTCTATATTTACCGTTCTCTCTTAACATTTATCAATTTATAGTTTGATGCCGTTTGATCAAAGAATCTATCGGTTCAAAGTGCATAAATCTATAGTTAAACTATGATAAATCCTGAAAATATAAAGCTGGCAGAGGTTATCCTTGTGACCCAACATTTCATTGGACATAGAAAATGCTCAAATCTTGGCCTTAGAATCTATACGTGAATATCATGACAGGGACATCTATGAGAGCGACGACAATATACCTTATGCTCCAAAGTAATTTGCTATCAAACAGGTACAACTATGACCAACTAATGTTGAAGAAACAGCTGCCAAAAATGCTAATTTTTGGTCCAAGGGTAGTCACCGAAAAGTAAACAAACCCAAACATGGGACGTCCACAGTGTATTAACACCGCATCGAAAGACTAAACGGTTATGCAAGCGCTAAAACGTGATCTTCAATAGCATTAAACATCAAAGCATAGGATGTGAAGCTTTAAAAGTGTTGTTTCATCCCAATAAATAGACTTGCGGTTAAAATAATAATTAAAATGTGTTTGTTTATTTCAAAAATTTCGGACCAATTGCATATCGTCTCCTAAAATGCCCTTGATTTTTATATCCTCAAACATCACGCCAGCATGATGTTTTTCGAGACCGAAAATGACATCACACAAATGAAAAACATAATCCATGTGTGCTGTTTGAATGTTCAAAGCATCTAATCTGTTGAGTAGAAGAAAAAACACCCCCAAACAGAAAGATGCTCCCCTGTCTACGATATCCCACACACATACCCTAAATCCGAGGGGAAAATATTGCTCTTTTTCACACCCCGTATCGTATCAAAACCACGAAACATACGCACACTCACACGGACGAGAATGTTCTGTCTCTCCTCAGGGAGAGGAAAAAGGAACACGGAAGACACAGCGCGCACGAGAACCGAACACGCAAGACGTTTGTGTGTCTCAGACGGTTTGCTGAACGCGGTGTCATTTACCTTTTTCACGACGTTTTCACGTACGACGCCGCCGTCGTCGGCCCATCGTCGCTCCGCTGCTCGCAAGATTCATTAAAGACACATTACGTACACTCACGCACAGGCAATCGCTTCTGTGCACGACGCACGGGCCCTCTGGCAGTAGCACCCTCACCCTCGGTCTCTCCCTGTCTTAGGATTGTATATGTTTTCCTTTCCGTTCGTTGGGTAGAGCTCACAAATCCTTCCCGAAAAACTAAACACCGGAAGCAGGAACGGCATAACAGTGGTGCATCCTTTGCTTCTTTCCCCCAGCACAAACCGAAGCACAAGGGAAGGAAAACTTGGTTTTCCGCTCGAAAACTTGATTTAAGTCCTGCGCTCCCCTTAGCCTTTGGGCGATGAAAAAAAGGAAGAAAAAGGGGCCCGTCGTCATCGACGACCTAAAAATAGTGTTGGAAAAGATTTATTTTTAAAACGCATCGTGGTGTTGTTATGTGCGTGTCGCGCGCGCTTTTGGTAAAGGGCGAGCGCGCGCGCGCGCGTGCCAACACAACCGTCGAGGAGGTAATGTCACGCTCACATTACCGCCTTTTCCCCCCACCCACGAGCACATTCTTTCCTTTTTTCTGGCGCTAGTGGCTTCCGTAACTTAATATGTTTCGTATGGCGGCGATGATGGTGAACGATCGCAGGGGGGGGAAGCATAAACTTGTTGGGACACATGTGAAGGGCGAAGGATATGAGCAGCAAAACTTGTTGATAATTTTCTGTTTCCCTCTTTATTTGGGATAGTTTCGAGCGTACACACACAACAGCACACAGCTCGTGGATCCCTTAAAGTTCCGATCTTTCTCTGCTTTGCTGCCAGTCAGAGGATGTTTCATCGAAAGACGATTGGTAATGTGCGAGGGATTTTCCCTTTTTTCTCTGCGCGGCGCGCGTTATGTTTGTGAATGCATTTAGCATCATCTTCCGCTTGGCGATAGCGGCCGTGAATAAGCGGGCTTTTCCATCCAGCCGGTCACACTACCATAGAAAGGGAACAGAGTTTAACATGTGATAAAAAAAACAACAAATCACTTTCTGTTTGCTTCGGTGTGAGGTTTTGTTTTGGGTTTTTTGTTGCTGCTGCCTTACAACTGCAACGGATGCGAGCAATGCGTTGGCCATGGGTGTTAGACTTTATCAAAGGGAAGAACTGGGTAGGAGTGACAAAAACCCGCCAGCACAAGCGCGGAACGTTCTAGATAAGCACAAAGAAACGATGCAGTGACCATGGGTCCGATCTGAAGCGAACGCACTAACGTTAATCATCTGAGGCAAACGCTCTGTCAGCAATGACTTTGTTCGATAGGAGCTCTGTCTGCTCTATTGCTTGTCTCATAGAACTGCCATGACGCAATGTAAAACATCCAATATTTTATGGAAAATGAAAATTCGCTCTTTTCACCAAACATCTTCTCGAACCCTGGACTAGAATCAATACGAATATCAAACCACGGGAGCAACATTTAATAAAACAAAAATTGGAATCTATTACAAAAATGTTTGAAGGAAATCACATGCAATCACGAGCCAAAAAAAAAATGAATCCAAACGATGACTTGGAGGGACTAACGATTCTTGTTGTCTGTCAGAGCGCTGCCTAACACTCGCACGCAACGCAACTCTACAATTGCAACAGACGAATCTCTTTGTATGCTGCTTTGTATCTGACTGTCTGGGATTTCTGGTCCAAACTCTCCGAAAGATGGCAGACAACAACAAACAAACAGAACCGTCTGGCCGTCAGACCACTTAACATTGGGCCCCGGGGGTATTCTGCTGCGTGCATGAGTAATGCAAATGATCGAAACACAACGTTGACACTAGACAAAAAAAACCAACGATTCATACATCCTCCTCGTTGGGTTTGCACAATTTAAGAAGAAAATCACACCACAGAAACGATGTAAAATAATTACATGTAATACGCGGAGGAGTTGAAATTAACGGGAATAAAATAATCACATCATTCTACGCGTTAGAGTGCGCATTAGGGTGCGCAGCGAGAGAATGCGGATATGAAGGTGGGTGTATGGAGGGGTAAGAGACCTGTTCTTCCCTGAACTTCTCTGATAAAAAAACTCTATCCTGCTTGGTCATCGTGTGAGCTATGAGAGTAAATTAGTGTTTTTGCGCGTTGTTGTTTTTTTCTGGACGATGCAACAATTAATCGACTCATGCTCAATCAACTGTGACAGATGGGGAGAGATCATCGTTTAATAGAGGAGTGACGTTTTCAAGTGCTGTTCCTTTTACAGCTCCAGTTATTGCTGCAATTCTTCTTGAAGTCTTCATTTCCATCAAATCCTCGGCGATGGAAGTTATTTATAGATATCCATCAATCTGTACAATTGCTGCTAGTTTTGTCATAAAAGGGACACTTCTCCATTGATGAATATCACTAACGGAAAAAGCCATTCTTAAAACCACAAGTACACGCCCGCTAGTGTAACCTAATGCTGGAAAAAAGTAAACAACAATACGCAAAACAAAAACCCCAAGACTGCTTTCTCTCCTGTCATGATTAATCACTTTTACTAATCCTGAAGTCATGACACTACTACACCTCTCTCTCTCTCTCTCAAGTTTTGCAGCCATACGAAAAGTGCGAAAAAAAGCGCTATAACTTTTTTGACAACCCAATACAACATCCTTTCAAGTCCGCGATGACGCGCATTCGCCGCAATGAGAAACCCCCACCGATGATGACGTGCGGCGGCTCCTCTCTATGGTTTTGTTTGCAGATCCGTTTCATCCATTATTGTTCTGAGTTTTTTGTGTGTGTGTGTGTGTGTGTTGTGACTACAAAAAATCATTAAAGAGTATGTACACACCATGGTCCGTCCGCCATTCTCAAAATCTACTTATCGTTTATCGCGTCATCGCGATCAGTTGTGTTCAGCGGTCGGAAAGCCCCCCCCCCCCTCCAAAAGATTGAAGTAAATTTCAAAGGTTCTCTCCTTCTGAACCGCACACTACTTCCTACTGTCTTACTTTTGTGTTGCTTCCTTATTAAAATAGGCCTCGCTTGGTTCTACTTTTCCGAGAGCCTCTCACTCCCTCTCTCGCTCTGTTAAAACGTTGGAGATAGGGCCCGGCATTCCTCCTTGGCCTAGAGACTCCCGCGCCCTGTGGGTGGAAGGCTAAACCACACGCGGATCGATTGATGACGTTTGCCTTTTATTCCTCCTCAAGCCCTCCCCACGTGTCAGTAAGGTCGTTTTATGTACCCAACCGAAGGCTTAATGTGTTGCAGGAGCCCCCAGACCATCCTTCCCCTGACGTCCAACCCTAACATAGAAGCACAAAGAAAGCGCACAATCGTCATTTGCCTTCCTTCCTTTCCTGAAGTCGTGAGGTCGCAATTTAGTTCAAATAAGGGGGGGAATGGAAGTCTCGCAACCAGACAGTCCGGCCATACACTTCTAAAGGGAGTTCCACAACCTCCAGTTCCACCCCGCGCTTGATTGATGACGATTTGCGTGTTACCTACATGTCGCGTACACGATGGCACCTTCGTATTTGAGTGTTTTTGTTTTCAAACGTGAGGTGCCCTTTCTGGTGTGTGTGTTTGCTGGATCCCTTTATTGCCTTCCTTCCGACAGAGAAGACGCGTGGTTTCTTGAGCTCCTCTCTAGCCGTTTACTCCACCCGGGAAGCTCAACGTGATCATCAACCGCACGCTCTCTCAGAGGCTCTCCCGCTCGCGTATATCTACGCGGCGTTAAAGGGGTCCTACGCACGCAATGTGATTGTTACGACGTTCGTCGTCTCATGACCAGACCGGCGCGTCATCGCACGCGTCTTGTGGCTGGAAGTGGCAGCAGTACGCAATGCGAGAGAGAGAACAGCGCGAGCACACTGTGTGAGAGCCCGAAGGTTCGCGCCCAGACGCGTTCGGAACCACAAGAGCTCCCCCGGTGCGGATGTAGCGGATTGTTGGTTAAAACGTTAATCGATCGCCAGCCACAAGCGCGTTCGGGTCGCACAGCAGAGCGCGCTGCGACGTTTGTATCTCTTCCGGTGACGTTGTGTGTCTGTGTGGTGTGTATTAGAGTGACGGAGATCACCGACGGTGCGATATTTGTCCGCCGGCCGTGTGTCCGCAGTGTCTATTATCATCACGCGGTTGTTTGCTGTTGTTGTTGTTGTGGTGCCGTTTGCTTTGTTAGTGAAAGTGTTCCCACCACCGTTTACCGCGGTTTCGTCGGCGTTTTGCTTTGCGTCAAACGTACCTACTACTGCTCGTGACATTTACCACCGTGTGACGAATTACGCAGATTGTGCAAGCGGTGCGGGACGAGCGCCCCTTGAAGTTGAAGCTTGAAAGTGTGTGTGTATGTGTGTGTGTCTTGTTCCTCGAGGAACAACGGAATTTGCAAAGCCGGAAGTGGGAAATCCCCAACTTCGTCTGGCAAAAAAATATAACAAGAAGCAGGAAAAGAGAAATCGAGGGCGTGTTTTGTGCGTGACCTGCACGAGAACCAACCGTTTACCCCCACTTCCGCGCCGTCGGCTGAGGTCATTGTGATGTAATTTCAATTTCTGTGCTAACTCATGATTCAACTGCCAACCAACCTGCAATGAAGATGTTTAATTTCGGTTTCGTTCGTTTGTTTGCGTTTGTGTATGATTGTATGTACCAGATGACGGCGAGGGACACGTCGGGACGCTGTGCGAAGTAGGACGCTCCGGATCGACCCACTCGCCAGACAAAACGGTCGTCGTGAACTGGGACTCGGGCCATCGGACCAACTACCGCGTCGGCTACCACAAGCAGTACGATCTAATCGTGATCGACAACGCACAGATCGGCGTGAAGCATCCGAACATTATCTGCGACGGCTGCAACAAGGCGGGCATCGCGGGCATCCGGTTCCGGTGCGCCGAGTGTGCCTCGTACGACCTGTGCGCGACCTGCTACGGGAACGATCTGCACGACCTCGAGCATCCGTTCATCCGCTTCCAGACGGCCAACTCGGTCGGGTAAGTAGCAAACCAAACCTTCTCATTATCAATTCTGGGTAAAGTAGGAGCAGGAGACAATGGTTTTGGTTGGGTTCTTGGGTCCTACAAAAATTGAAGTCATCAGGCTTTAGATATCTCAATTTAGAGAACCCGGACGTAGGTTCATTTTTATAATGTATTCTGCATTAATGTATCGGAACCAAATCTAATGAGTTCAACTACTAAAAAAAGGGGGCCACAAAACTCCACCAACAAAATACCCAAACAATATCCCCCAGATAAACTTCTCCCCAAATTCAATGATTTCCCCCCAAAAAAAAGTCCCCGAAAACGGAGCAATCGCGATTGGATGGCCTCGTTTGAGGCCATCGGTCAATAGCCCTTCCGTTCGGTCGGCTTGACCCCGCTCGGTGTCTCTGGAGCTGAACTGGTGAAGCATTGGGGGAAAATGGGAAGCACCGTGTGTTCTTGCTTTGCTTTGTGGCCCCATTTTAATTGCTGCGCCCGATGACTGCTAAAGATATTACGACACCCCAGCGTCGTCGGGAGTGTCGGCTGGTGAAGTGTGTATGTGTGTATGTATTGTGTCACCTTGGCGTGGTGACCGCTGCGGGTTCGCCAGCATGGCACAGTACAACGATGGGCAATCCCGCTAGGGAAATTGACTAACTATCGACCGAACTAATGAACCATGCGCCATTGCGACTACACTGCTACACTGCTCCCCCTGATGAGGTGGTGTTGTCCCCCCTTCGTGTATAAGGGCGATGGCTTTACAGAGTCTCGTCTACGGTCTCGCACTCACGCTGCCTCGCTAAAATGGTGCATGCAGTCACTACCGAGAGCACCTGAAACCATGCCGCCACTCCGCCACTGTCCCACGTAGTTGTGTGCTGAAGGGTTTTCCCGACGTTTTGAGGCCATGTAAAGCTATTTCCTCCACTGCTTCTGCTCACACCCCACCCACATCAAACCACACCAACGATCGTGCACTCGCGCACGTGTGTACGTACCAGCGGAGTGCAATATAATAGTTATACGATCGCAGTTTTACTGTCTTACAGGCTGATTTGAAAATTCAAGCTCGAGGGCACCGTGTGGCGCAGTTTGTTGCCTTCTGCTTGAAACATACAAAAGACCTCGGGTCCCTCCCCTTACTCATCCCCGAGGGGGGCTGTGTTGAGACTCAGCGCACAAAAATGTCGGCACCAAACGCAAGATCGCGAGGAGATCGCATTCTTCTCCCCCAATTCTTCTCACTCACCGCGGGGTGACTGTCCCCGCAGAGGAAGCATAACACATCATTCTTGCAGACTGGTTTACTACACACACGTGTAACGTTTAAACGCACACAAACACACACACACACACACACAGACAGGTTATCGCAAAAATCATAAACCCCCACACACCCCACACCACACAAGCGCTTGATGCTTGCCCCATGTTTAGATGTTTTTATTTCTCCGGTTTTTTTTTGTATTTCATTAGTGACTCCTCTTCACGTCCAGCCGGAGCAGCGGCCGTGCCTTTGGGAAAGCCCCAAATAACAAGCTTCTGCCACCTTATCGGAGTTTGTGCGCAGTGTGGTGGCGGGGGGTACGATGAGCGTTGATGTGGGGGACTGTTTCAAGGGGCTCTTTTGCTCATCTTCGGTCCTACTTTGGCTGCAGTCAGTTGTTAATGAACAGGGATGAGAATCATCGTTTCTCCGTCGTGTTTACGTCACGTATTAAAAGGCGACTCGATCGTGTTTTTGAATGAAACAAAAACAGAAAAAAAGATATTCATGATCATCTGTAAAGAACAATCGAGAAAAAAAAACTACGATGTTTCAAAACAAAATGGAACAAAAAAGAATAAATCTGGGGAAAGAAGTACGAACACTTCTTCCAATACCGTTGGAGCGCCTTTTATCGCAAAAGAGCAACGAATCGGCTCTGTGTGTGTGTCGATTTTTTTAATTGACATTCCGAGGCCTGTCAGCCAAAAACCTTGGAAGGTCAGAACGCGAAGGACTCGTTCTTGAAAGGTTAACTTCACGATAAGCGGTTGCTATTATGTCCTCCGCGGATTTATAGTTTTCGATATCTTATCTCTTGATTTGTCATTTGGCTTCAATTTAAAGAGAGGACCCAACAACCTTGTCGATAACCAAAAACAAATTAAGCAAGATTAATCAATATGATTATTTGAAAATTGATACAAATTGAAACAGCATAAAAAAACATGAAAAAGAAAACAAAAGCCTTTGCAAATTGCTAACATCCTCAAAAATATATTCAGAGAAAACAGTGCGTGCTCTCCAACCTCTTTGTTTGCGAAAAAAATATTTTTTACGCCACACTGCCATCGTGCTAGTGCGGGGCGGATGGATGATAGGGTTAAGGCAGTTGACAAATAATAAGGGATGCTTTGTATTAATAGCAGTCCATTTCATAATGCTCATGTTGCAAAATTATGAAATATTAATAAATCACTAAGTTTAGAACAAAAATCAAAGATTCTAAACTAACTATACCCCAAACATTCTCAAGCGTCCCCTTTCATTATTTAATTAACAATTATGAAAAGTATGTAAAATTTGAAATTTGGATCAAAAGTTATTTGCCTTAATATTTTGACCTTAACAATGGCCCCACACCAATTTTTGTTCAACAATGGAAATTCGTATTTCTGCCCTATTTGGGTGTTTTGGAAGGATCGTAATTCTTTTCTAGCTGGTTATTTACAGAGTTTTGGAGATCTTCATAGAACTTCATGATTTGACTTTTTATGTTCAATTTCCGTTATTTTGTCTTACATCAAAAGTTTCAATCATAAATTTTTCAATATATATAATTTTGTATAATTTTGGATTTCAATCTCTTTGTATGAACCAAATTGGATTTACAAAGATCCTCCAAAAAGGTTGTTTTAAATACGTACGATACGAACTTTCTATATCTCTTCAAAATGTATATTACTTTGAGGAACATTTTCTGTAAAACATTGAAGTAAGCTTTTCGCTTCAAAAATCAATTCTTCCACGGACTAAGTACGTCTGTTTACACGTCACAGGTTGGAGACCACTGCACTTCAACACGGATGTCTTGAATAATGATGCTAAAGGGTTTTTTTTTATTGCTACTGGATGAAGCGAAACGCAGCAGCGACACCCTAAAAACTGTAACCTCATCCAAAATTCCCCATTTTTTGTGCAATTTCTTCGCCCATTGCCGCTCCTTACCTCTGCAGCATCATCCTTGCTTCCTGCTGTTCGCAGGCATTTCCGCGCAGCGCGTGCGTCTGAATAATGACGATCATCTCATCAGACAAAAAGGTTTATTTGTTTCTCTAGAGTTTCACCTTCTTCGTGGAAGATGCTCTTGGGGGATTTTCAAAACCGGACATAACGCTCCGTGTCGGCGGAAGGATATTGCCATTCCAAAGCTAATGAAACCTTGTAGGCGCCCATCGGTAAAACAAAAGCGCTGGGTCCTTGGTGAAATCCCCAGGAAGAGGTCCTGCCAGCTGTTGGACGACCACACGTGCTTGTTGTGGGAAAAAGTAAAACAGGAAAAGTTGGAAAACCAACGCCAGATGGTCAACTGGGGTTTTGGAAGGCGCCGGTAGGCGCACCACACACACACACACACACACCAGGCAGGCATTTCCCGTTCACGGGTTCTCCCTTCCAGCGTCTCTGTGCGAGGTAGTCTTAGGTTTTTTCGTGTGGAATTTCGGGCTACCTACGGCGCGGGATTTGTGCGTACACATGCATCACTCTTTCTCTCTTTCACTTGCCCACCAAACACTACCTGTCTCTTTCCGTTCCATATCCTACGAAGATCGTGCCACGATCATCCCTCCTTCCATATATAAAATGACACCGTACTGACAAACTCCATATCATTCTTCCAGCATCCGTTTGCCACCGCGGAAGGGCGCAGCCAAGATACAGCTCAAAGGCATCTTTGTCGGTGCGAGAGTAACGCGCGGTCCCGACTGGGAATGGAATAATCAGGACGGCGGTCCGGGCAAGACTGGTCGTGTTATGGAAATTCGCGGCTGGGACAACGAATCCTGTCGCAGCGTCGCCAGTGTAGCGTGGGCCTCCGGCTCCACCAACGTGTATCGGTTAGGGCATAAGGGAAACGTCGATCTGCGGTACGTGCAGCCGGCCGTCGGCGGATATTACTACAAAGATCACATGCCAGTATTAGGTAGGTTGGCGGTTTTTTTAAATCAAACTATAAACGAATCTCCTAACCGATTGCATCATCTCCCCTCTCCCCAGGACAACCGGAAGAACAGCAGCCGGTTTCGCCGCCGGTGCGTTCGCACTTTTACGTCGGCGACCGGGTGCAGGTGGCGATCGCGGAGGATCGCCTCAAGATGCTGCAGCAGGGCCACGGCGGATGGAATCCGCGCATGGCCGAATACCTGACGAAGGTCGGCATCGTGCACCGGATCACGGACAAGGGCGACATACGGGTGCAGTACGAGGGCTGCGCCAACCGGTGGACGTTCCATCCGGCGGCGCTCGTCAAGATCTACAGCTTCAACGTGGGCGACATGGTGACGTTCATCTCGGACCCGGCCAAGATGCAGCATCTGCAGAAGGGGCACGGCGAGTGGATCGAAACGATGCACAACGTGCTGGGCAAGCCGGGCAAGGTGATCAAGATTTACGGCGATGGGGATTTGCGCGTCCAGCAGCTGGATGACGATATGGCGTGGACGGTAAATCCGAAGTGCGTCAAGCTGGCGTCATCGTGTCATGCGGCGGCGACAGAACGATCGAACAGTATGGCGGATCTGAGCAATCAGCGCAACCAGGAGCATCATATGGCACCGTTGGCGGGGCTGACCGGGGGTACTGCGGCGGATAAGCTGGTGCGGGAGGCGGCCCAGGGTAATCTGGACTACGTGCAGAGTCAGCTATGGTAAGAAAAACGACAATTTTTTGTACATTTAGAGTCAAAAACCCTGTATTAATGACATTTGTATGCTTCTCTCCGTACTTGCAGCATGACTCCGGAGGCAGTGAACTACGTGAGCGGTGGCAAAACCTGCCTGCAAGTCGCAGCCCACCAGGGCCACGTGGAGCTCGTGAAATACCTCATCCTCATGGGCGCCAACGTCAACGTGGTGGACAAGGAGGGCGATTCCACCCTGCACTACGCCGCGTTCGGCAACCAGCCGGAGGTAATGCGCGTCCTGCTGCAGCACAACGCCAGCATCGACGAGCTCAACTCGTCCCACTGCTCCGCGCTGCACATCTCCGCCCACAAGAAGCCGCCGCACTGCGTGAAGGTGCTGCTCGAGTTCGGCGCCAACGTGAACATGCAGGACGCGTACGGCGACACCGCCCTGCACGACGCCATCGGCAAGGAGAACACGGAAGTGGTCGAGCTGCTCTGCAGCTGCCCAACGCTCGACCTGACGATCCGCAACCATCGCGGCTTCAACGCGCTGCACCACGCGTCACTGAAGGGCAACGTGCACGCGGCACGCCACATCATCCGCCTGGCGCGACAGCTGGTGAACGTGCGCAAGGATGACGGGTTTGCCGCGCTGCACCTGACCGCCCTGAACGGGCACACGCGCGTCATCGAGGTGCTGGTGCAGGAGGGCCAGGCGGACATAAACATCCGCAACAACCGCAGCCAGACGCCGTTCCTGCTGGCGGTGTCGCAGGGCCACACGGCCGCGATCGAGAAGCTGGTCGATCTGGGCGCGGACGTGCGGGCGCGCGACGAGGACGGCGACAACGCGATGCATCTGTGCATCATCAAGAAGGGCAACCTGGTGCACGACGTGTCGCCGACGGATGCGCCGAAAATACACGACATCTACCAGTCGCTGGCAGGCATCGTGATCGAGCATCGGTTGATGTACGCGCTGCTGTGCTTTCTCGCCAGCGAGGGCTGCCCGTTGGACGTGAACCGGAAGGGCGCCCGCGTGCTCGACTGGATCGGCAGTCCGCAGATCAAGGAGATCATTGTGGAGTACGAGCGGACGCGGCTGGCACGGGAAGCGGCGGCTGCCGCCGCCCCGAACGGTCCCGTCATCTCCACGAGCTACCCGGTCGCCCACGGTCTCGGCTCCGCGGCCGCCGGGTCGTGCTCGCGCAATCTTCCCAACGCCGAGGAGGACACCCAGCAGTTGCTGTGCAACTTTGAGGGGATGAGCATTGCACCCGCGAGCTCCACCACCGCCGCGCCGAGCATTGAGGCGGTGAGTGGTGGCAGCGGGCGGGTGGAGAAGCTTGCGGACGCTGCCGGCAGTGGATCGCTTGCGCTCGAGAACGGCCTAGCAGGTGGTAGCGGTCTGCAGCACGCCTCGCCACCACCTCCACCATCATCCTCTTCCTCCAGTGGCCCGGCGGGCGGCAGCAGCAGCAGCAGCAACAGCAATCCCCCTACCCCTGCCCGCCGCAACCGGGGACATGCGGCAGCAGCGGCGGCAGCAGCCGCCCGCGACGCAACCACTGCCGGTGCACTCGTCACACCGCCCGCCGTCCTCGGGGCCGGCAGCCACGGCGATGAGTCGGAGCACGGCGCAGCACCCCAGCCACCCCCGCACACCTCCACCGAGCTGAACGTCAGCGGTAGCTTCGGCAACGACGTGTTTGTGCAGGCGTTCCACCCGCGCCACTCACCCAACAGAGCCTTATCGCCCGCGATGGGCGACTCGCCCGCCTCCGCCATTGGCGCCCCGATCCCGCCCAATCACGGGATGTTCGCGAAACCGATGATGAAGCCGTGCCGCAGCGGGTCCAGCCATCTGTCGGGCATGTTCGGTACTACCACCAACGCTGCCGCCGCCGCCGCCGCGAAGCATAACAGCCCGCGGCAGTTCGTGCAGGACAAGAGCGTGCCCCAGCCACCAACGCCCGCCGCACCCGCCAGTGCCGCCGGTGCTGCGTCCTCCGCTAGTCCAACGCCACCGCCAGTGCCACCGCCGCTACCGACGACGCCGGCCCATCAGATGCACCAGCTGCTCCACCAGCCGCCGCTGCCCCCGACGGACGCGCCGCGCGAGTGCATCGTGTGCAACGAGACGCTCGCGCTGATCGTGTTCGAGCCCTGCCAGCACCAGATCGCCTGCGCCGAGTGTGGCGTGCGGATGAAGAAGTGTCTCACCTGCGGGCTGCACATCGAGCGGCGCACGACCGCCGCCGGCTGCCCGCTCGAGGGCTCGAAGGACGGCCGGCTGCTGTCCGCCGACCGGCTGCGCTACCTCGAGAGCAAGATCATGGAGATAGAGGAAACGCACTGCTGCAGCATCTGCATGGAGCGCCGGCGGAACGTCGCGTTCCTCTGCGGCCACAGCTCCTGCTCCAAGTGTGCGGAAACGCTCAAGATCTGCCACATGTGCCGGAAGCCGATCACGAAAAAGATTAATCTTTATTAGGAGCGGTTAGGGGGAAGCATAAAAAAGGGTAATTTGCGCTTGCAAAAAAGCAAAAGCAACAAGATATAGAACAAGAACCATTATAGGCTAGATAATCGAAAGGGCGAAAGGGAGAGAATGCTAATGTCAGCTAATTTGTAAGTGTTCATTATTTATTTCACAATTTCCTAAACAAAACCGACCCAAACTCACCCACACACACACATATACGCACACAGCGTCCCGTGCGTCTCGCAGCAAAACGTCCCAAAGCGTGTCGAGAGTGGGGTGTCGTCGCCCCCTTCAAACACTACTTCCTAAAGCCTAGTCCTGTTTCGTATTCTGTTTAGGGAGAGGGTTGCGCGCGGGCGTCTAGCGTTTAGTTCCCGTTCATCACCACCACCACCACCACCCCCCATATATCCGTCGTGTGTACCTCTCTCACCGTGTGTAAATAGAACGTTTTCGGTATGTGTGTTATATATAAATAGGTATATATATATAAATGTAAATGTAAAGTGTGTATGTGTTCAACGATAGAACAAATGGTTCCCCGAAAGTCGAAAATGCACAGCGCATCAGCATGATCCTATAGTGTGTGTGTGTGTGTGTGGGTGTGGTTGATATGATCGGTTTATCATTAACGACGCGTAAAGGGACGAATTAGTTTATGGCACACATAGTTTTGTTTGTTTTTTTTGTTAGATAACTAATAGCTTAATTTGCTTGCGTATATTAAAAAAACGAAATTAAAGAAAAAAACACAAACAGTCTAAAAAGTATGGCAAAGAATGGAGTTGAAATGTGAGAAGAATGTTCCGCCTCAGTCAAACCTCGTTGTTGTTCGCACATTTCGTCTCGGTGGGCTTGTAAGTGTCACTTACGCAATTGCACAAAACATTGATACGCTTGTAAATACCGCGGCAATGGCGTGTTCCATCATTACAACAAGCTTGTACAAGAGTGTGTTCAACATCTGCAGCATGAAGTTAATGCTTTTCTTGAGGATAGCTTTGCGACTTTTGCTCCACTGCAAACTATTATTGCCCAGTTTTATGTTCCCCAGTAAGTGTGTTTTGTGGTTTTGTTTTGTTTTGTTATACTATTTTCTCATTTACGTGTTTAGTTTTTGCACAATATATCGTACCATCAGATCATTTGTGAATACGCACAACTGCTTAAAAACACACACACAATTGTGTCACTTTATTAAAAAAAACAAACTCTCTCTCTCTCTCTCACACTCACTGCCTCAGCTAAGTCAAAACCATGCCAAAATTAGTCTTCTTTCCTTTTTCATAAAAATAAAATCCGTCGCTGCGGGAAAGTGGAAGCAAAAAATCAACAGTATGTATGTTAAATAAACTAAAACAAGGCGTTAACACTGATTGTAAGCGAACGCAAAATATAACGAACAAGAAAGTATATCCCCGCACTGTGTAAGCGTTTTGTGAAAATGTAGCTTTGTTGGAGTAAATGGAGCACACACACATACACACATCGTGTAGCAAAGATTGTTGTACGTTGTTGTGTTAAAAAAGTTTAACAGAAGACTTGTGTCTGACTCTGACTCGCGAGGGGGAGAGAAGATTCACAGATACAACCCGGTAGCTTTTTTAAATTAATCTCTATTCCGTTGTTGAACCCTTTTTATATCACATATTATCGAATCGAATGAGACGAGCATGCGAACAGCACATGGGTGATGGAAACACGTATTCTGGGTGGTAGTGGTAGTCCCAGAAGCAGGACTGCTGTAGCTATTTTTGTACAACTGTTTACAGCTGCTTTGTTTTCGGGAGTGCAATATAAGCCAAAACAGTGCAATAAGTGTAATAATGTTGAATGCTCCCCGTCTTTTTGGTGAAGATAGCAAGAGCCCGTTTAGTTCGATAATGAGCGAATTTTAGGAGAAAATAAACAGCGCAAACCCATCATCATCACCACCACTACTACCGTTGCAGGTGTGGAAAAATAGTTAGGATTTATAACTTTTTTTTAATAATAGCTACCAACAGCACCTCCCGAAGAACAACAGCATTGTCGCTTTTGTATGCGCTTTTGATGTACAAGCTAGACATTGAAAAAAAAAACACAAAAATTTGCCTTTAAATTGCTCGTTAAGTGGTTTTCCAACTGTTGTACTAACAAAATGTTTATCCCAGAAAGTGTTGCAAGCGGAAACTTGTGTTTTTCTGTAACGAGCAAGAGATTATTATTGCGTGCAGCAAGCAGTGAAATTTGCTACCAACCTGAATGTGCACCGAGAAGCGATAAAAGCAGTAATGAGATACGATACTTACCAATCTGGTTTGTGATAGATATTTACGTACAATCTGTCGAATCAGGAAGAAATGATAACAGCCAAAAACAAACAAAACAAAACAACACAAAAGAGAATTAAAAAATGATGTTCAAAATGAACGATTTTCGGTGCGTGTGGATGTGTGTAAATGTGTTTTGTCGCACTCAACGAAAAACGAAAAAACGGTAAATAAATACCCCACATACACTCCCCGTGACTATAGCAAATATGTTCCCGTTTCCGCAAGATGTCTGAAAATTTAAGCCACAAAAATAAATAGTATAAACATGCAAAAGTTGTGCGCGCTGTTACTAAAAAAATAGCACAATGCAAAACAAACAAATAAACAAGCAAAAAGAAAAGCAAATCCGAAAAAAAATTATAGTATAGTTAGGGAGAGAAAGCGATAAAGTACACTGCACCAACCAAATGGCGATAAGGCGATAAGGGGTGTGATAGGTGAAAATAGGCAAACGAAGGAAAGCAAGCCCAATGAACGCTAATATTAAATCATTTGTAATAACCCCCTGAATCGTTACTACACACACACAAACACAACAAACACAAATTGTATGTAAATGGATAAATAAGCAAATTTGTATAAAATAAAGGAAAATATGATTGAAAACACAAAAAAGACTTACAAATGATTTTTATATTGCTGTGCGCATTTCCAACAGGAAAAGCATTCCTGTTGGCAATTCATAAGAATCGGTGCAAGTGGTTGATGTTGATTTAGGTCACTATATTGGATGCTGGATGTTTCCTACCGTGGATTCTGATGATAAGGAATCGAACCGCCATTTTGGATTGAATTGATGCAAAACAAATTACAGACGACGAACCGAACTTCCCTACTACAATTCACAACCGTCCTCGCTTGAGCTGTTGAGCGGCACTGAGTGGTTTGTTTTTGGGGAATGCTTTGAAAACCCATCCTTGGCTTTACATTGCCATGGCAACAACTACTTGACATGCGGTAAGCATTGGCACCGTTGAAAGAAATGGACAACTGAGGAGTCTGGTGAAGTAGTATCCATGGTTACTGTGTCTTCTTTGACATCTCCAAAACTACCACTGGATTCACATTTCCAGAACATCCATCCTCGTTGCAACACATCCATCAAAACAGCAAGATGTTCTCAAGTTTGTCTCGATTCTCACGAACCTCCAATATGGCGACTTTATTCCTGAGACGGACGTTCTGTCTCAATACACCAACAGCTCCTCCTTGTCCTCCATGTCCGGGTAAGTACAAATGATAGTCAGATGTATACCCAATACCTTCAGTGCAACTTCCCATTTTAACGCCATTCCATTCCTGAAGAACCTGCTCCCTCGTCATCCCGTGGATACAAGTTTTGGAAGAAAATTACCTTCATGGTAGCGATGCCGCTCGTTGGACTGATCGCGCTGAACACGTACACCGAGCACCAGAAGGAACATGCGCATCGGTCCCGTCCAAAGTTCATCGAGTACGAGTATCTTCGCATACGCACCAAGCGCTACCCGTGGCGGGATGGAGTGAAGACGCTCTTTCACAACCCGGAAGTGAACGCACTGCCGACGGGATATGAAAAGTAATTCAAGAGGATATCGTAGCACACTTGGTGAATCTGTTTGACTATGTTGAGCCATCGGAACGGATAAACTGTTCACAGTTAGAAAAAATGGCCTTTTCTTAGTCTCTTTTCACTTCTTTAACCACGAGAGCACATAACAAGGGTTTCTATTGAGCAATTAATGTTGTCGGACTGCTTAAAAATTCATTAGCAGTCTTATAAGACCCTTCAAAATCCTTTAATCAGTCTACCGTTTGGCAGTCAAGAACCATTAGTTTGCCATCACCATGGTAAATCTTATCATCTCCTTTAGGAGCAGTAACAGCAGGTAACAACCAGCCTCGAGGCAAAGGGACCACTTCATGGAAATTCCAACCGATAAGTGTAGTTGGCCAATGCCAAGATACAGCTTTCCTGGAGAACTTATGCACGGTCGAGAAGCGCTTGTGTACACAGAGTACGCACCAGGGCGACCAGAGCATTGGTTCGTCGTACCCAAGATAAGGAGCGCGCGCGAGCGGGCAAAAACACGCCGCAGTGAGAGTGATGCGTGTGATTCACGAGACACCGGCGGCGGCGGCGGCTGCGACTCCCTATCTTCTGCCCCCTGACAACATGGTACGCGTGTCTTCTCCCGGAGGTGATGATAGTTTCCGTCATCCCGATCGTCATGTAAACGGGTGGTAAACAAACGTAGCCACAGACCGATAAGCTGTCAATGATAAGCGAGCGCGAGCTTCGTCCTCTTGGCGGCTCAGGCAGCGGGAGGAGGCACGTGGATGGGGATTGTGCTCAATCCTGACCTGGCCCTGGCAACTAGAAATTGGTGAGAGGCGGACGGAACAGTGGGAAATGATGATTGAGATTGGTTCGAAATATTAATAAGTTTTAGGGGACATTTAGGTGAACCGAGTCTTTCTACACTACGAGGACAGTTCTAACTCCAACTATGTAAGTATAATTAAACCTTTCTTTTTGTCCATTTGTAACCTTCCCACATGTCTACTGTACGATCTACTGTAGACTTTTGCCGTTACAGGATGCGCTACGCCCACTTTCATCGCCATGGTGGGCATGGAAACCGGTACCAGTAACCGGTGCAAGAGCGACGTAATTGAACTGTGCTGCTTGTGTATTGACCGGGCAGAACCCTTTGCATTTATTCCCACCCGTCCCCAAACAATGCCACCCGTTCTAGAACCGGCCCGGGACGTAGGACGTCATGCAAACCGGGTCGATTCCTCGTCGATGTTGTCGCGCAGCAGCATCTTCGCTTCATCTAAGTAAACAGCAACATGCTCATCTTTCCTACGCTCGATCATTCGATCGTCGCCACGGTAGTATTGGTGCGCGTGCAGCGAGAGATGACGCCTAGAGCCGGGCCTGTTACAAGTGCACCATTACATGCGGGCTAGACTCGTCTGCGCGATATCTCGTTTCATTCTCGTTCTGGTTCGTTCGCGCTCGCTCGCACTCACGCGCCTTCCCTAGCCCTGGCTGTGCTCGTGCAAGCGAGATAGTGTGGCCGGTCCTCTGAGGTCGTGAGCCTTGAGTGGTGGCACTATCGCCGTCGTCCAGCTTGTGCGATCCAGCTATTCGTTTGGAACAGTGCGTCCGGTGCAGTTGTGTTTTGCCTTGTTGTGTTGTGCAGCCCTTTGCTCGCAGGAACGAAAGTAGTGTAGTTCAGTTGAAAGGCATTTCTCTCACACAAACAGCTCCCAAAATGCCAGTTGATATTAAGCGTGTGCTAGTGTGCGATGCCGTTGACAATGCGTGCGTCAAGCTGCTGCAAGACCATGGCATTCAAGTGAGTAGTGTTTTGTGCCATTTTAAAACGGGAATCCTCCAAATTCTGGTTACATACACGGTGCTGGTTCCTATGAAGTGTAACTAAACACGTTTATCCTTCCCTTGTGGGATGGTGTTGCTATTGTTGCAGGTTGACTACAAGCTGAAGCTGTCACAGGATGAGCTGATTAAGGAGGTTAAGGTGAGTGTACTCTGGCTCGCTTTAGACTAGTGCGCGGACGGGAGAGCCGGATCTTGAAGCTTCCCTTAGCTCCAGAGCGCTCGTGTATGGGGCGCGCAAGGGCTTGGAGAGGCGAGTTAATTGAAGAATTGGATACAACTAGTTTGGCCTTACTGCATAGACTGAAGGTTGTCTAGAAGCTGAAACCCTTGGAAGGGTTCTAGATCGCGTTTTTGAATACCTTTAGAATCTGAGTAAAAGAAAACAGCATGAAATAACAAAGTGGAATCGATATTGCTAATAACTATCATAAAACTACATGGTTGATTTTTTGTTACGGGAACTTCAAGAAAAAATATGCCAAAAATCAGATATATTTAATTTTCAATTTTTAAAATGTAGCAATCATGCAAATATCCTTATTTCAAATGAAAGAAATGTATGTATTGCTTCGGAAAGATTGTCTACTTTTATAGCACCTGCTTCTTAATTAACGACCTTAATACATCTTCTTGAGTCTTGGAATAATACACTAGTTCATTCAGTTCATATCATTGAGGGCCCCATAATAATTAATGTTAAGCGATACTAAGGGTAATTAGCGAGAGTAAAGAGTTTAGAGTATTTTCAACTTTGTTTCTACTTGCTAGATGTTCTAGCTTAAGTTGGTATTAAATTTCTTTATAATACAGGCCTTTTCAACATAACCACTAGGTACAACTTCAAATAAATCCTTACAGATTGTTTTACCTTTGCACGAAGCCTCTCTTATTTAGGTTTCATTCACTGTTTTAGTATTTTTCTTTGGAACCTTAATTCAAATTAGCACTAAATCACTTTGATAATTTTAGCTGGTATTTTCTCTGCAACCCTCACTCATTAGCACTCATTTACAGGCTCCCAACCACGGTTCATTGAACCAGTGCAACTCAGGCAATCAAAAGCATGAAGATGCCCGGTAATAAAGATTTGCTAGCTTTTCATGTCCTAACATAAAGCGATTTTAGTGAAAACGATCATCAGAGGACATAATTATTCCGATTTTAACTTCTGGTTTGCGTGAATTTCGGCATTTCATTTCACTCGGTTCCGTAGAATTTAAATTAGCTGACCTAGGACTCAAATTTGCCTTCCAGCTGGGCCAGTAACGCAAAAAAATCGTCATAGAATTTTAGGCACTTTTCTAAGACGATCAAATCCTTTAGCGAAACGCAAATCCCTATTTTGAAGAACATTTTTTCATTTTTATTTAATTAGTGTAATCTTTCTTTTGTCCAACTTATCACAAGATCTGTTTTATTGCCTTTTTGTCAATCATTTTATGCGAAAGATACTATAAAGGAGAAGCAGTTGTTGAACTCTTCAATTGTGTAATACTATCGTGCTATTAACGCTGTACGGCATTAAATAAAATAACTTCGCTGATTAGTTCTGTTCCAGTTGCCATGTTCTAGATATTAAATATAGTTCGATCCGACCTCTATTTTTAAATCATATCATTCAAACCTACTTCCACCTATCCCCCCCATATTCATTCACTTCATCATCCACAACAAAACCAAATCATCACCGCCCAGACACGCCATCCAATCGTATCCTTGAGCAATTGAGCACGCATTTATTGTTTTCTGTTTTTTGCTCTCCCCTCACGTAATATACCCATCAACACCACGATGGATTCTGCTACCCCACCTTTCTCTCCACACTCTCCTAACCCCACTCCCACAGTCCATCGCAATTAATCTTGCGACCAAATGAATGAGGCGTGCGTCAACATTTAATCGAACCATTTCCCGCCGTGCCACAATGGCCGAGCAGCACGAGCAGCCGCGCCCCGCGGGGTTGCTAAACAGTCCGTAGTAAACAAGAGCTGCCTTACCCGGCAATTCCCCACCCCCGGGGCAGCCCGTAGTAGGAGTCCTTGCTTTCCGCGCTGGCGCATCCGTAACGAATTCATTCTCCGGAAAACTACCACCACCGGAAAGCTTCCGTTTTGACGGATGAAATATTCGCGTGTAATGCGCGCCTAGAGAGGATAAGGAAGAAGACGAAAAGGGGGGATGAGAGTTGGACGAGACGAGATAGATAGACTGCCATCAAGAATTAGATTTCCATCATCCCAAACTAATCGACTTTTTCGACGATTTTTGTTTATTGTGACAGAATTATGATGCTCTCATCGTGCGGTCGGACACGAAAATTACGGCCGAGATTTTGGACGCGGGCGCCGGCCGGGTGAAGGCGGTCGGACGTGCCGGTGCCGGCGTGGACAACATCAACATCGAAGCAGCGACGCGAAACAACGTGCTGGTGCTGAAGTAAGTAGCGAACGTTTGCCCAGTGGCAGTGTGTGTGTGTGTGTGCGTGATGAAGTGATAAGTGTTGGGAATGAAAGTGAACGATTTTTTTAAATTATACAACAAACCCTCAACAAATGCTCTTTAATATTGTAGAGCCTTGAACACCAAAAGATACCACATTTTTTAGACACAATCGGCTAAAATCTAAGATTGCAAGATTACACATCTCACATCATACACATCATTGCTCTCTCCCTCTATCTCTCTCTCTCTCTTTGCCTACTCGTTAGTCGTGACTCACTCCTGATAGATTCAAATACTTTACTCTCTGTACCGACTAATGACTCACTTTTTGTGGATTCAGCTGACTCACTCTATTCAGATTCAAATCACAAATTGTTTGGAATTAAACTTACTCATCTGCTTCGCCGAGAACTAATTTAAGCTTGTGAGGTTTTACTTCCTGATGCAACGTAGAAAAGCATTAACATATCTTTGGTAGCTTGATGTATATTGCTGATACTCAATGGAAGTGCGTCAGAACATACCAAACTGGACATGCGAATGCTTGAGTCCAACGCGATACTCTGACTGACAAGCTTAGCTTAATGCCGTCACAAGCATAATCATGACATTTTCTAGCTTGTGGATAGTGCTTCCAAACATCATTGTTTCAGTCACCAACACTCATCGCTGAAACGAAGTTCAAGTCAGTTCACCGTGATGATCAGGGGTGAGACTCAAACAGTTGTTGAACCTATCACATGCTTGGTGACATTTTTTGTAGCACCCAACTCTTGGTCACTCACTTGGTCATGATATTTTCTCCTTATGATAATCACGACATTCTTAGGAAATACTTGGCAAGGGATGCCAAGCCACAAAATGAGCATGCTTTCTCGCACTGTCCGTTATGATGGTCTGTTAGATAAAATGATAAAGCATTTGAGGAAGAAATCATGCTCATTTTGTTGCTTGGGATTACTCGCACGCACCGCACATCTCCCATGACTATCATAATGATCTTCTTCTTCTTCTTTGGCACAACAACCTCTGTTGGTCAAGGCCTGCCTGTACCCACTTGGTGAAATGAGCTTGACTTTCAGTGACTTATTGTTACCATAGCAGGATAGTCAGTCCTACGTATGGGGGCACGGTCTATTCGGGACTTGAACCCATGACGGGCATATTGTTACGTTGTACGAGTTGACGACTATACCACCAGACCGGTCCGATCATGATGATCACCTACAGAAAATGTCGTAACCATGTGACTGACCAAGAGTTGGGTAGTTGGTTGTTGCAGTATTAAAAAATAATATTTTGATCTTTATACTACTTCGTGCTTGAATAAAAGTAATGTGTTTGAATCCGTTTTGTTTTTGCAAAATTTTGCATAACAAAATAAACCGTGCCAAATCTGACAGTTGTGCAGTCGATGATTATAATTGGGTTATTTATTGGACCGAGTAACTTACACCACCTGACGGTGTGATCAAGTGGTAGACAGCGGTGTCTATTCAAAAGACCCTGTACACCCTGTATAAATTCTACGTGTACAGTTGAATCCATACATGCACTTGCAGGATTCAACTCATTCTCTCACTCTTACTCAGTATGCACATATCTAGTGTATCTGAAGATCGCCAGAGTGAGTTAAAGGTTCAAATTGCAATATCCACTAATCTACACCGATTCAAATCAATGAGCATGAAAATGAACTAAATACACCAATATCATTAGAAAATACCAAAAGTTGTTTTGCAAACAGTCCAAACATACAAGCAACTTCTCAACTCTTCTCAATGAAAGTAATCATTTTCAACCACAAACTAACTTTTCCATTCCGCTTCCCTCGCCCAAACAGCACTCCCGGAG
Organism: Anopheles gambiae; assembly: GCF_943734735.2. Classification (NCBI taxonomy): domain Eukaryota; kingdom Metazoa; phylum Arthropoda; class Insecta; order Diptera; family Culicidae; genus Anopheles; species Anopheles gambiae. The sequence goes on along the minus strand of NC_064602.1, from coordinate 19,046,282 downwards.
GCAATTCGATTTCGGCGTGCGAGCTGACGTGCTTCCTGATCGGGGCGCTGGCCCGCCCCATCTGCCCGGCGGCCACCAGCATGAAGGAGGGCCGCTGGGACCGGAAGCTGTACTCCGGCTCGGAGCTGTACGGCAAGACGCTCGCCATCCTCGGGCTCGGTCGCATCGGGCGCGAGGTCGGCGTACGCATGAACGCGTTCGGGATGCGCGTGATCGGGTTCGATCCGATTACGACGGCCGAGGAGGCGAAGGCGGCCGGCATCGAGAAGATGGAGCTGGAGCAGATCTGGCCGCTGGCCGACTACATCACCGTCCACACGCCGCTCATTCCTGCCACACGCAGTAAGCACGCGATTCTATTGGTGTTGTAAGAAGGAATTGATTCTAAACGACTCTTTCTCTCTCTCTCCTTGACAGATTTGATCTCAACCGCTACCCTTGCCAAGTGCCGGAAGGGCGTGCGGGTGGTTAACGTCGCCCGGGGCGGCATCATCGATGAGGCCGCCCTGGTGACGGCCCTCGAGAGTGGCCAGTGTGGTGGGGCCGCCGTCGACGTGTACCCGGAGGAGCCCCCGAAATCGGACACCACTCGGAAGCTCATCAATCACCCGAAGGTGGTCGCAACGCCTCACCTGGGTAAGAAGAGAGTGTGACTTTGGCGCGTTCCGCCCCACTTCGCACCAGCGTGTCTAATTACCTTCAATCTTCTTACCGCCCCACAGGTGCCAGTACGTCCGAGGCGCAGGTGCGCGTCGCCGTCGAGGTAGCGGAACAATTCATCGCCCTGACGGGCAAATCGACCGTCTACACGCAGTACGCCGGTGTCGTGAATCGGGACGTGTTGAAGAATGTGTTTTAAATCGAATCGAACCGAGGCGGCAACTTTGTTACAAAAGCCGGCTATTTTCGGCAAGCCCGCGGACGCCAAATCAATCATTCCCACGTTGTCGATGCCGGTGTTGTGACGTCATCGGTTGCGGCTGCCGCACATTGGCGCTACACTGCTGCTGCTGCTGCTGCTGTTCCGCCAATTACTAATGAAATCGACCGCAGGGCCGGGAAATTTGACACCAAACTTCGAGGAAAAGTTGACAAATGGGAAAGAGGACACACACACACACACAAAGCGACAAAAATTGTAACCATAAGGGCACACATTACGAACATATACAGAAAAAAGAGAGAGCTTTTTTTGTACGCCGTCATGGGAAAGGATCCTATTGCTTGGCTAAGCGGAAATAGACAGGAACACATAAGTAAAAAATAAAAAAAGTAATATCCTAATTTATCTTCCATCGGTTGAATGCGCCTCCATTGCGTTGATGTTGTGCCCTTGAAGCGGAAAGAAACCTGAGAGCAAACACGAATATAGGGAGACAGCAGAAGGACCTAGCAATTTGCCAATATTAAATAACCGATTGCTGAAGGTAAGTCCCAGCCCAACCTAGACAAACAACAGCCGCTGTGCGACCATTTTGAAGCCAATTACGAAGCTGATGGCGGTTTTGCCATAAAACTTGGAAGCGAAAACTGCAACACAACATGCCAAAGCAAGCCGAAGACATGCAACAACAGTCGTGATAAATTCAATTTAAACCAACCGAACGAATCGCATCCTAGTGACCGAGTTTCATCAGCCGCTTACAGGTTTGTTTTCTTGGTAACCGTTCTGCAAACTTTCCTTCGAATTGTGTTATCAACGCGGTATTAGCGCGAGTGCGCGCTCGCGCGCTTTTCTCCTATTTCTTTGTGATTTCTATCTTTTGCTGTCTTGTGTCTAGCCAGCTTCAATCGTTGCTAAGGCTGAGCCCACAGAAAGACACAGATGCAGAAGCTTCGAAAGCTTTTTTCTACGGTTCGTTGCCGTTTTTATTACACTTACTTATGTATGTACATCCTGGCATCGTTTTCAAAGCTATCCCCCATTGAGACGATGCCTTTAAAAGACTAAATCAGAACGGGAGGAGGGTCTCCAAGGAAATCGGGTTTCTCGGTAGGTAAGGCGAGAGATCACCCCACACCCACTTGCTGATCGTAGACTCATTTGCGGTAAAATTGCTGCAAATAGGACAACGGAGGAGAGATTGTACACTGCAATGAATCTACCGACGAGAGTTCAAAATCGCTCTTGTGCTATTTTGCGTTCCCTCTTGTGTACTGAACACATCCAAGTCATTCAAAAGGGTCCTCCGGAACATGATACCCCCCCGCCGCGGAGGGGTTGTTGGAAAGGTGGTTTAAATTCTGGTTTATTTTTGCTAGAACACCGTATTTTCATGACAAATCTGTGTTGTGTTTGAAATTTAATTCCAACGTGCAAAAATTCTACAAAAGCGAAATCCTTTTTGGGATTTTGCAACCATTTTTGCATTCATTTGAAGAGAGTGTTTTTCGCGTTAAAAAAGCATTTGTCGCGGAAACCGGATTTCACAGAAGTAGACAATCGTTTATGTAATTCGTATAGGTCAACCTGTATTACAAATAGTGAGCAAATATATATAAAAACAACGCAAAATAAGTCTTATAAAAATTGTGGTAAAACGTTTGCATTTTTTCGATGCTCTGATTGTTGTCTAATAGTGCAAGGATGTTGTAGATGCCGGAACAGGCCAACTTTTTCGGCCATCACGGTTAGGAGTTCGACTTTTAGAGGTGTCAAATTCAGTCTGCTGGCTCATGGAATGAAACTGAAAGTGCATTAAACGTTTTCTTAAGATAAAGAGTTAAGATAAACCCATGAAAAATCAAAAATAGATTTTTGTAATGCAAATGTGTAAAATATTTTAATTCATCAACTTATTATGTTGTCTGATTGTTCACATTTTATTATTATTATTATTATTATTATTATTATTATTATTATTATTATTATTATTATTATTATTATTATTATTATTATTATTATTATTATTATTATTATTATTATTATTATTATTATTATTATTATTATTATTATTATTATTATTATTATTATTATTATTATTATTATTATTATTATTATTATTATTATTATAATTATTATTATTATTATTATTATTATTATTATTATTATTATTATTATTGTTGTTTTTATTAAATGTGTATTACATTTTTTAACAATATTTTCATGTTCTAATTTCATTTCGTCATCCTTTTTGCTTGATGGCGTTTTTTGTGTTTTGATTATCCAATTTTAAGTTGTTTTAGGTTTCTGATTGGTTTCTGATTGTAGATATTTTTCATTTTTGTTATGACTTGTTTTTTATTTATTGTTTCTAGCCATACCAATGTGAATATCTTATTTTTATGATTATTAACTTATTTATACCAACAATATGCTGTTTTTATTTTTTCCAATTAGGTTATTTACTCATTATAGTCACAAATTGCATTTCTTCCTAAATAACACATCCTGCTGATTTCCTTAAAAGTATTTATTAAATTTGTTACCGTCACTGGAAACGCTTCTTGAAAAAAAACCCCCATTCATAAACCATTGCCGCACTTTTTCCCTCCAATTTTTCCACGCCGGTACACGTGCTTGCCGCTGCAGCGAAATAACCCGGCGAGCACGACCGACACCGAAATGCTCTCCATCGCGAACCAGTATCCATCGCAACACCGCCGGAACCGTGAGCGCGCCTAGGGAGCCGTCTCAGCGTGAAAAGCATACAAACATCCCGAAAAGGACACGACGATGGCAAAATACGATCGGAAAAGCGTGTACGAAGTGAAAGCTCTCGCGCCTACATCCGGTATATAAAGCAACAAGTGCCGCCACCGGACTAGGGCAGTCCGTTCGCGTGCCTAGAACCGTGCCCTGGTTGCTCTTCCCGGCGGGTGCGGAAAGCGACTAACGAACGCGCCCCACGGAAAGTGTTTTGGTGGAATTTTGTGCGTGCCGCTGCCAAGTGAAAGTGAAAAAGATGATCCACTAGGTGTAAAGAGTTCCGGTCGGAGTGTTGTGTGTGTGTAGGGATGAAGGGTGGGTGCGTTATGTGCTGACGGTGCTTTAAATTTACAATAACTTTTAATTAGAGCAAAAGGCACACACACAGCTGGAGCAAGGCTGTGCAAACAGTGCTAAAAAGTAAGCATACGCAACGGTTCGCAACGGTTTCGTCCCCGCATAGATCCGTTGGAGGTGGGAAAAACGCAAGCTATAAAACAATATAAACCCGTATCAGCCACAACTCACTCACTGTGGTCGCCCTGAAGGATTAGCTCCTCAATTGATGTCAATTAGATCGAAACCGTACCGAGGGAGTTTGTGATGGTGTGTGGAAATGTGAAACTCTTTGTGTTCCGGTTACGCTTCTTCCTGCTTGCCAACTCCTGTCTCTACCGCATTGTGTACTCCTCCCGCCGGAAGTGTGCTGGGTTGTGAGGTGGTGGGCGCTCCGCGAGTTCGGTTCAAGCTCCGGATGATGGTTCCTTTTTTATTAAACTTGAAGTGAAATTGCTTTCCTTTTCTCTCTGCCCCATCGTACACAAATTGTGCAATTTTTCACGCGTGGATTAATTGGGTTAACTACCCTGCGTTGAGGTTATCGTTTGCTTTATATACATGTTTTTTCTTTAATTTAAATCACTCTTTAAACAGTGTGTGTTTTCGTTCAAATTATGATTGGATCGTTATCCAGTGGAATAACCAATTTGTGCTTATTTATGTTCTGGCTTATAAATTTAATGACATTGCTTTTTCACCCACGAAAACAGGCCACTGAAAAGCGATGAAAATTGCTCACAAACAAAGCATTTAATTTTAATGCCCTTCAAACCAGACATTTCCAACAACGTGTGCACAACAGAGTGTGAGGTTCGCAACGAGGGAAAAAAAAACAATTTAAATGAATTGACAGTTGGCGGGGGGGGGGGGGGGGGGGGTGAGTGCAACACATCCCTTCAGAGGTCATGCTGTGCTGTACTATTTAGGCAGAACTGGTCGGTTCGGCGGGTGGTGATGAAGCGTAAATTATTTCTCCGTTCTTCCCGGAAGGATATTCAATAATGATTCGTAGAGCTGGCAGTATCACTGCGGAATTAAGTGACAAACATTGCAATGGAAACCAAGGAATTCATGGTTCTGTCGGCTATTCCTTTGCGCTGGGCGAATTAAGTTTCTTTTTACGTGGATTAATGTGATGTGATATGACTAAAAAGGGAGAAAATGGATCTCAGGAAAGTCCTGGTGGCCACACTGAGGGTGCGCGCCGCTCTGTGCCCAACCCCAATCGCGTGACAGTTTAATCCATTCGGCGAAGCGATAAATCCTCCATCAACGCCATCTTCTCCTCTTCGTCCACATTTTGCTGCAAGCGTAATGAAATGGAGGCGCCACACGCCGCCGTTTGTTGTAATCGTGCATCGTGATCGTTGTGTGACAGATGACTTTCCCATCCACTTGCTCTCCCCCTTAGACACACACACTTTTCATCCACAATCGGCATCTTTTGGCATCTTTAATAGGTCAATAAATTATTTAAACAGCACTTAAAATACGCACACATACACCACGAAGCGGCGCGTCCGAATGGCGTGTCCTTTACGTGGAAAATGTCATCACACGTGCACACGTTTCTTGGACTTGGATGGGCACACTCATGTGTTTTAGGGATGTGTGCATACCGCCGGCAAAAGTGGAATTACCCCCAGGTGGGGAACAAATTAATTATCAACGAAAATGAAGATATATTCATCGGTAGTAAACTTGTCGTGTCGCTTGCCCAGTGAGTCCTCCCAGGATAGTGAAGGTGAAGGTGATGAGTTTTCCGGGCAGTTTTGTAGCCGGTTCTGACAAGCGAAAAGGATGGTTTTGGTGGTGAGAAATCGGAATTTATATCCGTCTGGAAAAAGTGACCACCAAAGACACTTGTGCAAAACAGGACACAGTAATTGCTGAAGCGGAAGATAGCATACTCTTCTTTTGGTGGTATGATTGAATGTCGATTCTGAGAATGTAATAAATGAACGTTTTCCATTTTATTTCAAACAAAAATGATTAATTTTTCAAAGACTGCTTCATGAGATAAACCTGTTGGAAGCTTCGAGTTGTTCCATCAAGAGAAATACCACAGCCCAGCAACCACACGAGGTCCTTTTCGTTTTGATGGCTACGATGATGCGGCATGATGTGATAACAACAAGCAGCCCTTTTTGCTGCCATCTAATAAAAACTAATGAAGGTTGAGCGCAGCGCCGTGTAACACACCCTTCGTGAGGTTATGCGAGTTCGGCGGCATGTGTACGAATCCTTTCCGTATTTAATAGGAACTGCTCAGACACCCAATTAGCATATAGGCATGATCAAGCAGGTCCTTAAGGTAAATAGGACCGAAAGAACAGGTCGTTGGCCCTTTAATACTGTCCTACAGAGGTGGTTTGGTGGTTTTCAGTGTCATCGTTTCGTGTCATCTTTGAAATCAGGCAAAGACTCCAATAGGATAAAGTCCTCTTACAGGTGTGTGTCTTGAAAACAAACAAAGGCCCGGCTCTCTTTTAAGGGTATAAAGGAAAATCGTGTTTTAAAGAACAAATAAAAACCTGCTTATCATTGGAGATTTCGGCAAACATGTTTTGATCGTTTCCTTGTTGTCTCGTGTGAATTTCGACGCATTTGTGATTCACCTTAGATACTAATTTTTCCATCCCTTGAGTTGGCCAATGCATCCTTCAATTCCTTCAATCTTCAATTTTCACTTCATTAGCAGTACGTGGAAAGCACATCCTTAGTGTAATGGTTATTGAATAGATCTGGCCATGATGGAAACTGAGTCCTCACAGAATCTAATATTCACATGAATTGCTTACAGTTTGCGAATAATTCAATTTTACCTAACTCCAAATTCATGAGGTTCATTAGACATTAGATGTTTTACGATTGCAACATGTTTTCTAAACGTGGAAATGGAAATTCGGCAGCTGGAATTATGGCTATCACTCCGTTACAAAAAAAACCTGCGTTAAAATAACTTCATGAGCTCAGTTTACTCCTTCAGTATTCGAAACCTGCGTATTGTGGTATATGATGTGTAGCTCATGAATTTTCTGCAAATGACACAAGTCTTATTTTACCGGAGGAATTCATACTGTTTCAAACGATGGTTTATTATGAAATAAATATTTACACACTGTCAATAAAGGCAGATGAATATTTCCACTGACAATGGCTGAAATCGCAGTTTTCTTATTTTATTCGTCAAGCTCCAGAATGCTTATTGATTTGGGCTAAATAATGCACATTCGGCAACCATTCTAGTACAAAAATCATGAAATCATGACGATATTGTTCATGGAGTTTATGATAAAATTGTGCAACTAATAGTTCTTGGAAAGCATATACCAATTGTGAGCTGCCGAAGAGATTTCAGTGGTATTTCTGATAGATTAACTTGATAAATTAATCTTCTCCTGAATTACCAATATAACCAAATTATGACATATTTCATGTAATAATAAGTTTTTTTTTTTATTCTAAATCAACAGCTAGGATGTATAGCTGATTAATACTGCTTACTATCAACAACACGTAACCATAAGTCTACCTGTTTGTCCGCAGGGAGCACAATTATCTCTAAAGCAAAGTGTTCCGTCTCCAAATGATCTCAGCTTTAATGCTAATTGAAATATGTTAAGGTGCTCATGTATACACAGGAAAGCAACCAGTTTTTGAATAAATTTATATAATTCCATAATGTTCACTAGCTATTGTACGAATTGGCATACAGTGTGGTATAAAATAGATACAATTTATAATCAATTCATGGCCCTTCTTCAAAAAGTCGTACGAAAAATAAAACATAATAGACCTCACGTTACTGTTGCTGGCAATTCGAGCTTTCAACGCAGATGTCAGAGGCTCGCCTTTTAATATGAATCAATGACAAAGCAAATCTAAACGGATGCAATCTAATGCAAAATTCCACGAATTGTGGTTCAAATTTGATATGCTTTGCGGGATTACGAATACTTAAGGTAACCCTTTCCACCGATAGGGTTTCCCAAGCAGCGTGATACCACGGAATACATCTTTTGACATAAACAGTTATCTAGAGCGGGAAATATCGACCCGAGTGCCTTGACATAGTATACCAGTACCAGTGTTGGAGGACATTTGGAATGGTAGAATACGCGTGATAACGCCACCTTGGAACGCAATTCATGGAAAAACAATACGCCATTTCGATAGTCAACTGCGACGATCCAACGGAAACACGCGAACGGCTTCCTCAAGGTAGAACGTGGATCATTTGTCAGCACTACAGGATCTTGAGGTAGAGCAACGGGTTTATATATCTTATTCATTATTAGCAAGAAAAAAAGGAAAACATGTGAAATAAATAGCTAACCTAGATATAATCCAACACACAATTGTGGAGATCAACGCTACTAATGAAGGTTTTCAGGAAGAAAAGTGGCTTTTGTAATATGGAAAGCTGATTCTTCATGCAAAACTCCACAGTAAAACAAAAAAAAAGAAACTTAAGCGTCGCAAAATAGACAACAAAGAACAATTCATTTCTCCAAATTTTCTTCGAATTCTATGTAATTTGGTGCCTCTCACAATATGCTTTGATGTTCTTCCTGACTGCCTTGCAGCAGGTGGTAGCCAACCGGTCCATGGTTGATGAAAATGTATATTCCCTAGACTAAATACTGTAGCCATTCTACAAAGGAAGAGTAAAAATATAGAAAAAACTGGATTGCAAAGGACTATGCGTACACATTTGCCCGTGCTATACAGCTTAACAGTTCTTGGAGTCTCCAATCCACTGATCTCATTGTCAAAATTCATCCTTACACAGCGGATATAAGTTTTCCTAGTCCTAATGATGTCTAGCTGAAATTTCCGTAGACTTGAGGCCCTAAGCAGTCACAGGATAGAGGTCCTGCTGAGGTGTCCAGTAGAGGTCGATTATTTCAAAGCAACTAATTACACACGAGCTCCACGTGGCCGCTCGGTCCGCGTAGAGCTTCGCCAACTGTTCTTTCCAGAAAAAATGCGTTAAAGTTGGATAATTTTTAAAGAATTTTACGTGTTTAAGTATTCTGTTAATTTCTACCAAAAAAGTGGTTTTCTCAAAAAGTACGTTTTGTTCCAAAATCCCCTTTAAGAAATGTCGTTTGCCTTTACCCTTCAAACATATACACTCGCTTAATACACTCCCGAATTCCTTTCAGCACAACATTTACGTAGTTTGGACGTATCTGAACCATGACCAACCCGGTGTCTAAATGAAGATGGGAAACTATACGAAGAGAAAATCCTTTATGCTCAGCCACACAATTGATGGTGCAAACATGTTCGCCGTCCACAAACGACTGCATCGTTTCATGGCCATGGTGACAGCGTATGACACACTGTTGCAGATCCCTTCGCTCAAAAGATACAAAAAGGAGACGATGACGTTCATGGGGAAACGGGTTTCATCCAATACAGGACGGAGGAGACATAGCCATTTGTAATAATCATAATTTTTACAACTCTAGTTTTACTTTACGACCGCTTAGTAGATGAAACGGCACCACGGTTGGTACAACTGGAAAAGGGAGGAAAAAAAGTTAATTCTGCGTTGTTTTTACCCAACGTCACACGGTTTTGCGTCGATCATTGGTGGTTGGTTTGCTTGACCTTCACACAGGGAATGTTCCATAAAACGACGAACGATTGGACGATAAATAGCGGTTTAAAATTTATAATTGTGCCACACTTTCTACCAACAATACGGAAGGATTCTTGGAAAATGTGATAAAAAGTGTAGCAAACTCGTACTTCTTCCTCTTATCATGTTACCATTATTCTGCTTTTATTATGTCTGTGCTTCGTTGAGTCATAAATGTTTCAAAATATGTGAACCTACGATTCGCGCCACATAAAAAGTTTTATTTCCTCTATTTCAAAAAGTGTAATTAAATTTAACCTTGTCCTTCAAACAAACTTTCACAACAACCAATTTCTTTTCATTAGAGCTAAATTTCCCACGCCCAAACCAGAAAACATGAGTTTCCAAACAGCAAACACACAGCTTAATTGAACAGAACAGAAGCCACACCGGGCAGCACTAATCGACTCCACGTTCTTGGATCCTTTTTTCCCAGAATTAGCACCCGGAGCGCGAGCAAAAGAAGCAACACTGCGCCCGTGGACCCGGCACCCCCCCAACTCACGATGAGGATGATGATGATGATGATGGCAGATCGGTTTCATCTGTTGCTAGCTGCACTAGTGTTAGGGCTTTCCTCCGCGCCGGTCGAACTGCACGCGTTGGCGTCCGCCATTGCACGGATGTCATGTGACTGTCCCCGTAGCAGCACCAGCAGCAGCAGTGTCGACAGCTTCCTACGAGCGAATGTGTCCTCCCTGCTGACGACCGGGACGCGCAACCGAACCGGAGACGAGCTGTACGTGGGCTTCCTGGCCGGCTACGTGCACTCCAAGGTACGTAACGGCGGCACACCTGGCTCACACACGCGGTCAAGGTTGCGTAGATGTCTTGATGGGCCCTAATCCGTAACGGCCACACGTTTGTGTGGTCTCTTGAAGACGGCAATGAGGATGATGTGATGATGGCCGTGGTAGTGCTTTACGATTGCAAGGTAGTGCAACGGTATGTTCCCTTGAGACATTGGCAACGATCGTAAAGGGGTTGGTTTGTGGGAAATGGGTGCTAGTCATGCAAGGTTGCAGGATAATTGTGATTTATCAACCTCATCACACACAAGCTGAGGGAATATTGGCCAATGGGATAGGTTTGTTTTACATGCGGTTACATTTTATGAACGGGAATCTACAGTGCTGGGCGTGTTGTTGGTCGCTGGACAGGAGAGTCGTCGAATTGAATTTTCTGTGCAATTAAATAATACTTCACTCTGGCATGTTGGACAGTTTAACTGCCTCTGATGTCATTCTAAGTAAATTGATAACAATTATTCATACTTTCTACATACTGACGATGTCTGAAGTACAATTCTAAGACCAATCACAATAAATAACGTTTTCCTAGTTTCAAAAAAACACGGATGTAGGTCACTCTAAACTGTACATTTCCCAGAATCGTTTCCAATCAGGAATTAAAACATAAAACAAGCCCAAATCAGCTTAACGCCATGGAGGGTAATGGGAGTTGAAAGCTCCCACGTTTGTAAGCCCACAAAATCTCCTTCCGGCACGTATGTTCGCTTCAGCTCGATTGGGCACCTGATGGAGATATTAAGCAATTGCAAATAGATTAATATTTGATCGAACCGTACGTGTGTGTGTGTCTTCTTTTTTCATAGGTCGTCCTGGGAGCACTGCTCCTAGCGATAGAAACCATAAACAACGATTCGACGCTACTGCCCGGCAAAAAGCTACGCCTCCGTGCAGTCGACATCGGTGCCCAAAAGTCGCTCAAAGCGTTCCCGATTAAGTAAGTATGCCAGTACAACTGCACCAAATATGTACACACACACACAAGCCTCATGCTTCCCACACACACACACAACTTTCGTGCAGGAAAATGACCGAAATGCGCGACAATGGAATAGTTGTATTTATTGGACCGGATGAAACCTGCACCTCGGAGGCACTGGTCGCGTCCGCCTGGAACCTGCCGATGATATCGTATGTGAGTGTGACAATTTCCATACTCTTTCGCTAGAAAATGTTAGAAATTAAACATATCCACATGCCCTCGTTTTATTTGCACAATGGCAGAAATGTGCCGACATTGCCGTGTCGGACAAAACGGTGTACAGCAGCTTCGCCCGCACGCTACCGCCGGCGACGAAGGTATCGAAGAGTGTCGCCGCCCTGCTGCTGGCTAATAATTGGCACTGCTTCAGCATTGTCGCCAGCAAACATCCCGCCTGGAGTATGGAGATCGCGCATGCAATTGAGGTAACAATATTGTGGCAAACGTTGAGGGGGAAACACAGCGAGAATTGTGAAAAAGGATTCTTTTCCAGGAAGTAGAATGCATTTGCCAATGGGGGGATGAAGCATTTCTGTGCAATTTGTCGCGTACTTTTTCTGCGAATCAGTGCAGGGTCTAGAGTGAACTGTTGACTTTCTAGTTGTCGAATCACATGGGGCATGAAATTAATACGATATGAGACCAAGTGCATGACGCCTTATACGTCAACTGACGGCTTATAAGAAGGATACGATTTCATAACAATTAAAAAGGGTTTTTTGTTGGTTGTATCATCAGGAAAGTCAGGAAGGATTACTTAAGTTACCAATAGTTACTTAATATATTAATCATAGCTCTAATTACAAAGTACAGCGTTTGCACCAGTGTTACGCTGTTTCTCACGGTATTTTTAATTATTTTGAACAAAATATTGATTTTTGAAAGTTTTTTAAAGACATTGGCAATTTTTAAAAATCCATGAAAAGATACTACAAAGATTTGCATGGTTTTTTGTTTGTTTCTCGTAAATTTTAGGGTTAATCTCACGATTTCTTGGCAGTTTCCCACATATTGTAGAATCATTTCCTCGATGTGTTCGCAACGTCTTCTGTTTTGTAGACAACTTGAATAAATTTGAAATTGAAGTCGTCATGGACATTTTTTTTAACTTGGACATACTTATAATACGTATAAAGTAAATAGAAGTACACAAAAATAAGGATTTCAATCATTAAATTTTGCGAAATTGGTGAATGTATTTTGACATTTAAAAACAGGATGATTTTGGGAAAAGTATACAAATGAGGAATAAAAAAAGAGTTTAAGCCTTGAATTGAATCTTTTGAAACTACTAAAAACAAACAAAAAACCGTATTACAGTCTCTGAAGAATTTACGAAGGATTTTTTTTTTTTTGGGAAATTGTTTATATCTGAAATAACACCACTCCAGCAAACAAATTTCAAACATATCCAACAAACCATAAATACATTTTTTGCTTTAAAAAAATTCTTCCTGCAGCTGCAAGCGGAATTAAACAATCTCACCGTGAACCACTTCCGCTTCTATTCGGACTACATCCCGTCCAAAATCTATGAGCTGCAGGAGATAGTGGACAACACTTACCGCAACACACGGGGTATGAAAACCCACATATATTCCTTGCCATCGCTCATAAAACACAATCACACCGTTCAAACACTACTTCCCTTCCCAAACAGTGTACGTGTTCGTGGGCGATCATATCGAAATGGTGGACTTTGTGCGCTGCCTGCAAAACCGAAAGCTGCTCAGCACGGGCGACTACATCGTGATTTCAATCGATGACGAAATCTACGACCCAAACATGAAACGCAATATCTATCAAGGTGAATGAATAATGCTGAGAGTGAAATTAGAACGCACCGCAACACACCTAAAACGCTATTTCACCCGTAGAATATTCCGATTTCTACCAAAAGTACATCGGCAACTCGAAGGACAAACATCAGCAGAACCGCAAGCGCTACAACTACAAGGACCAGGAGCGGCTGCAGGAAGCGTTCCAGTCGGTGCTGCGCATATCGCCCCTCTTTCCGATGAACCCAAAGTATCGCAAACTTTGCCACCAGTTCAAGCTGTACTCGCGCAAGGATCCGTTCCGTGTGCCGTTGCCCTACAATCGGCACATATTTGATGAGATTCAGGTATGGGGGGGTTGGAAGACGGATCATCCCACCGTCATTGATCGATGGTGCCGATGACGTCTGGCCGTCTCTGGGGCTAACAGATTTGTCCGTCCGTCTTTAAGGTTCCCATCTACGGTGCGTACCTGTACGATGCACTCATCATCTACGCCCGGGCCGCGACGGAGGTGCTCCGGGACGGTGGTGACGTCTCGGATGGAAGATTAATTATGCGCCATATATTCAACCGCTCGTACCACTCGATCCAGGGATTCGATGTGAGGAAGAGTGTATGTTGCAAGCAATGGGAGGTATTCTAAAAAACGGACTTTTCTTTCCTCCCCCCACTTCGATTTAGGTGTACATTGATGCGAACGGGGACGCCGAGGGCAACTTTTCGGTCATCGCGTTACAGAAGGACGACAAAGTGAACAACTCACTGCATATGTCGATGCAACCGGTGGCACTGTTTGCGTACGGCGCACGGAATGCCACCGGTACCGGTACGACGCTGCCCGAGTTTCGCTACCTCAACCCGAACCGCCCGATCATGTGGCTGAAGGGACGACCACCGCTGGCTGAACCCGTCTGTGGCTTCTACAATGAAAAGTGTCGCCCGAAAGCGAAGGACTGGCGGTACATTACCGGTGCGCTGGTCGTGATTCTCTTCATGGCGATATTTACCATCATCCTGTTCAAGTGAGTAGTGGTGCTGACTGGGACATCATTATGGACTGTGGCATCAAACTGCGGCTAATGATCGTTATTTGGTGCTGCTTTTTTGTCCTCTTTGTGTAGACATTATCGCTACGAGCAGACGTTGGCCTGTCTGCTCTGGAAGGTGGACATGAAGGATGTGATACTGATAACATCACCCGACGCACTTTACAACAACGAACTACGAAAGAATCTTGTGAGTAGAATTAAGTACAAGGAATTACAAAACAATCATTTCTAACGAGGACAAAAGGTAAAAAGGACCCACATCAAGATCCTTCTTGTGTAGTGCTTTATAGATCTTTTAAAGAATCATCAATATCCAAAAACTTCTAAAGAATAATGAATCTCTAAAAAGTTATGAATCTTTTAAAAAATCTGAATCGCTAAGGATTCATCAACAGTCTCAACAGATTCATGAATATCCAAAATCTGAAAGTTTGCATTGTCTATCACACGTGTTGATTTGATTTTAGGACGACTGGGCCCGGTCATACGAAAAGCAGTCAGAAATCGTTCCAGAACACAAAAAGAGGCTGAATTTACACTTTAAGCTCCAATTACAATTAAATGATAAGAAAGCTGAGGTTCAGGGGGCAAAACAACAACCTTTGGTTGAGATTTGAAGCCTTGGAATTCATATATCTCGAAACTTGAGTTTCAGGTTCAAAGACTAACGTTGAAGATTTATTCAACTTCATGAATCTGAATCAATGTTACCCATCCTTAGTCTTTTGTGATATCAATAAACCAAAATAAGTAACCTTTCCTCAGGTATGTCAACAAAGCATTATGGTCAACAGTGCGGGAGACGTTAATAAACGGGCCTACACGACGATTGGTATGAATTTCTTGACTACCCCTTATCCTTTATGAACAATTTCTTACCAACAAAAGTCATTCCCAGGTCTCTATCGTGGCAATATCGTCGCTATCAAGTATCTTCACAAGCGAACCGTCGATATTACGCGTAACATTCGCAAAGAACTAAAACAGATGCGAGAAATACGCCACGAGAATCTGATCACGTTCGTCGGTGCATCGATCGACCACGGTACGGTAAGCATCCTGACGTCATACTGTGCCCGCGGCAGCCTCGTCGATGTGCTTTCGAACGAAGATCTCAAGCTAGATCACATGTTCGTCTCCTCGCTGGTGAGCGATATCGTCAAGGGACTGATCTACCTGCACGATAGCGATGTAGGATCGCACGGGAATTTGCGATCGAGTAAAATTTTGATCGATTCCCGCTGGGTCGCTCAGATAGCGGACTTTGGGCTGCATGAGTTTAAATCCTGCCAGGAGGAACCAAGCAAGTAAGGCACTTTTAGCTAAATTTGCTGTCCCAATAGAGCATCTGATGTGATTAAACCCTTTTTCAGGTTTGAAAAGGAGCTTCGCCGCAGTCTGTGGAAAGCGCCGGAATTACTGCGCGATCCTAACTGTCCACCGAAAGGTACACAGAAGGGCGACGTGTACTCCTTTGGTATTGTGCTGTACGAGATCATTGGACGGAAAGGCCCATGGGGTGATCTTAATATGAGCTGGCAAGGTACAACCAACACGTCTAACATCGGTTTCTCCCAATTTCTGATCACACAATTTCCTTTTTTCCCAGATATTGTAGCTCGCGTTATGTCACCGGAAGAGTATGGGATTTTCCGCCCATCGCTGCGAGGCATTGACGCCCCAGAGTACGTCATACAGCTGCTCCACTCGTGCTGGGAAGAGGATCCAGAAGATCGACCAGACATACGATTGGTACGGGTGAAGTTGAAACCGATGCAGGCCGGACTGTAAGTGATCTTCGGGGACAGAAAACGACCATTCACCAACACCCTTTACGCTTCGTTTCGCTGCAGCAAACCAAACATATTTGATAACATGCTCGCGATCATGGAAAAGTATGCCTACAACCTGGAGGGGATCGTACAGGAGCGCACCAATCAGCTGTCGGAGGAGAAAAAGAAGACGGAATCACTGCTGCTAAGGATGCTGCCGAAGTGAGTTGTTGATGGTCTCAGCTCCTTCTAAAGCTTACGTCCTCGCTTACTTTCCCCTTTCTAGGAGTGTGGCTGAGTCACTCAAGCGCGGTGAACGGGTCGAGGCGGAATGTTTCGACTGTGTGACGATTTTCTTCAGCGATCTGGTCGGCTTCACGGAACTGTGCGCCCAAAGCACACCCTTCGAGGTGGTGGAAATGCTGAACGATCTCTACACCTGCTGCGACTTTATCATCTCCAGCTACGACGTGTACAAGGTGGAAACGATCGGTGACGCGTACATGGTCGTGTCGGGACTTCCGCTCCGGAACGGTGATCGACATGCGGGAGAGATCGCTTCGCTGGCCTTACATCTGTTGAATTCCATCTCGAACCTGGAGATAAGGCACCGACCGGGGGAGTTTATTCAGATGCGCATTGGCATACATTCGGGCCAGTGTGTGGCCGGTGTTGTGGGGCTGAAGATGCCCCGGTACTGTCTGTTCGGAGATACGGTTAATACAGCCTCCCGGATGGAAAGTAATGGAGAAGCGCTGAAAATCCACATCTCTTCAATTACGTACGGGTTGTTGAAGAAGCTCGGGGGCTATAAGTGTGAGGAGCGGGGCATCATTAAGGTGAAAGGGAAGGGTGAAATGCGAACCTACTGGTTACTCGGCGAGGACGACCAAAAGCGGATGGATCGGTTCGGTTCGAACGATGCAATTACAAGTTTGAGTAAGAAAATTCCCTCTAAACATGTTCATCTCTTCAAATTTTTACAAAATTATCCTCTTTTCCAGCCATACCGGATCTCCTATGCACACCGGATCAATCGCAAACCAACCTAAGCCGACCGTCGCTGAGGCGTATGCTGTCCGATGCTACCGTGCCGATGCTACAAACATCCCATCAGCACAGTACCAGCGATCAGCAGATTCCATCCGTCAGCTTCTTGGCGCACAATGGACCGAATCTGGGCTGCTACATCTGCCACAAGCGGAAGCTGCACATGGGCAACACACCCATGGCCGACAGTACGCAGCGACTCTCGATCATCCATGGGAGCTACGGTGTGGACGAGGCGATATGCACCTGCCGGCAGAAAAATTGTCTCCTAGAGTACTACAACGACAACCTGATGACGGTGCGAACGATTCGTGAGCCACGATCGGCACCGCAGATCACGTTCATGCAGTAAGGCTTGGATTGGATAAGGAATTTCCATGCAGATGGAACGGGAAAATACGGTTTCATTGAAAGATTGAGAGTACGAGGAGAACACTAGTGGTTAACAACAATAAGAAATACGCAAACCATTTGATAGCTATTTACATGTCGAAACAGTGTCGTTGTGCACACGTCCGCCAATTAGTGTTTTTGATGTGTTTTGCAAATGCAAGAAAGTATTAATTGACAAGTTTATCGTATGATCTGTTGAGTTCGTCTTGATGAATATCACAAGAATAAATACGGAAGTAGTTTTTAAGTATATAAGTTAGTGCAATTTGCCATCCAATATGCTAAACTTTACATATTCTTTCATTTTATAGAATAATTAAACTGGAAATGATGGATTGGCAGAATTGCGAAGCTCCTGGACAACTTTTAAAAATAGGCTCGTGTTTGGCTATATCGTCGCTAGAAACGAATACTACCCATATAATACTTGAATATCTGTACGCATCTGAGACACGGATCCTTTCAAAATCCCAAAAAAAAGTCTATGCTGTTGTGCAAGAGGAAGATGCTCAGAAGGATATTTGTCCTAGAATGTTGGCTACATCGAATAAGGTTCATTATGACCCTTTGATCATTTAAACAGAGGAGTCTTTGATGATCAAAGCTGTGGCGAGCCTCTTCTTTGTTGTATGATCAACGTATGATTTAGGAATTAAGTAAAAAAAAATCATTATGATATAGTAAGAGCATCCAATGAGGATAATCGACTATCCACATCTAAGTGGCCATAAAGTTCAACGATGAACTGGACCGGACGGCGTTGGAAATGATTTGGAAGAAGGATGTTCTAAATAATGCCACCTATTAATTATGCTTTAATTTGTACTGCACTCACCTTCCATCTGTCCAAGCAGTTGCAGCAGCCCTACAAAAAGTGCATAAAACTGGTTCATTAGCTGGCAGAACGAAGAACACTTAAAAAATAGTAAAAAAAAGTTGTTTACCTTTTAGTAGACGCCACAGCATCCAACAACTCGTCAGCTTAACTTCATTTCATTTCAAACACTACACGTAGCTTCTTGCTTTCCTTTATTCACACACAACACAAACAATTAATAAACACGTTTTTTACGTATAAAACACTACGAGAAACATTTTTTCTGTAATTTTCCATAAACGCGCCAAAATTCACACCGAAAATCGCTCGCCGCGGCCTGGTTGGAAACGTCAAACCAAGGTGTATGGATATTAGGAGGTGAAGTGCTTCAGAGAAAATTGACATTTCACGACTTGACATAACAATACTGGGTGCTCCGGTATTAAAATCGGGAAGGGCTGGAGGGGGGTATAGAAAATTGTATGCGATTTGACATAACAATACTCAATGATGGCGCCCGGTGAACGCGCTAATAATTCACCTTCTAAATAAACACACCTTGCGTCAAACCCGCAAAACGTCACCAGTGACAGCTCGATGCGGCACCAAAAAAAAACGCAATTGTTTATGTTTTGCTTTCGATGCCAAGCGCGCCCGGCCGCTCACGGTTTAGCGGAAAAGCAACAGCGAACACCTGAAAATGATTCACGACATTTTGTTCACACTTTTCTCCTCCAATGCGGAACTACCGATCGAAAACTTTACCGTAAGTAGTAAACGTTTGTACCCGGGTGTAGTTTTCTCACTGTAACCGTTCCTTCTTCAACGCCCTGGGGGTGATCTCCTCCTAGATTCCGGAGGTGGCGTCCACCTTCCTGCACCCCGGGGAAATCCACATCCTCGAGGAGCTGATCCGGATTGCCAACCAGTACAAGGAGATCAAAAAGTTTGTTCAACAGTACGGCACGCTGAATGCCGGGTTGCTGAAACCGAAGCAACAGAAACCGACGGAAGAGCCGCTGCCCCAGGGACTCTATCTGCAGGCGTTCGTCGATGGGCTGGAGCTGGTGGTGAAACCGTACCGGGATCTGGTGGTCGAGCTGGAGGCAAAGTATCTGAAGCGCCCGAACCTATCGCTCATGTTTATCTTCCACCAAGTGATCCAGTATCGTTCGTTGTTTGGGTTTCTGCTACAGCTGATCAGTGGTGTCGTGACGCAAAGGATTCACGGCTGTGCATTACTGCCCTACCTTCAGCAGCACTGTCTGCACGGAAATGATGCCAACTATCAGGCAGTGAAAACGTGAGTTAATTCTCAATGCGTCTACCTCTGTACGGCTTTAAAGGTGCGTGTTTTTTCATTTTTCAGCATCCAAAAATCAGTTTACGTCATCTTTCTCAAACAACTGTACGGTTGGCTGATGCACGGCAAGTTTGTCGATCACTACGGGGAGTTTTTCATACAGCAGGTGGAAAGCAGCGCGAAAGCTTCCATCGCAGCGGGCGGTGCTGCGATCGTTAACCCGCCGGCCGGCCACACCTCCGTCAACACGTCGGACAGTGCGAGCATCAACACGGAGCTGTGGCGGTACGAGATACGGCGCGAAATGTTGCCCTACTACTTCCCTGCCAGCTGGGCGGAAAAGGTGCTGTTCGTCGGCCAGACCGTGCTGATGTGTCACTTCGATCCACGGCAGCAGATCGCCGACCGGGCGGCGTCCAAAGGGAGCAGAAAGGGAGCGGCCCTGGCAGCGGCGGCCGGCAAAGACAACCTGTGGGGTGACCACGAGCAGCAACTGTTCCGCAAGTTTCACCAGCTGCAAAGCGAGGAGAATCTCAACGTGACCAAGTTCGAGCATCTGGTGGACGAAATTAAGGAGCAGGTCACGCAACACATGTCCACGATCGTGATCGAAAAGGCGGACCTGGAGCGGCAGTTGCGGCTGATGAAAGACTTCTTCCTGCTCGGGCGGGGTGAGCTGTTTTCTGAGTTTTTAACGCAAACGCAATCCCTGAAGTTGCTGATCGGGAAGGAAATCAATGATGGCACGACGCGCGATCTGAACCGTGCGCTGAAGCTTGCCGCCAACAGCATCAATCTGGGCGAGGACATCGAGCAGTTCTCGTTCGAGCTGCCGTGTGGCAGCCGGGACGGCGGTGGGGAGGAGAGTTCGTTCTGCTACGAAACGAAAAGCGCCGTCGGGCACATCATGCTTAAGTACAAGGTGAAGTGGCCGCTGCATCTGCTCTTCTCGCCCCGCATTCTCGAGCGGTACAATGAGATGTTTCGCTTTCTGCTGCGCATTAAGAAAATCCAGCACGATCTGCTGCAGATCTGGTCGTACCAGCGGGAGCGGCGCATGAAGCACAACTCGGAGGTGGTGCAGCTGCGCAACAAGCTCATGTTTCTGATCAACAATCTGCAGTACTACCTGCAGGTGGACGTGCTGGAGAGTCAGTTTGCTATTTTGATGTCCGCGATCGCGAACACGGCCCGCCAGGCGCATGATTTCGAGCGCATCCAGCGTGCGCACACGATCTTTCAGGCGAACGTGCTCAGTCTGTGCTTTCTGCTGACTGGAGCGAACAGTGGCGAACCATTGTCGGGGTCGTCGCTCAATGCGACCACCACCGCCGGCACCACGACGATGGCGGGCGTGATACAGGTGCAGGAAAATCCGGTCCTAACGATACTGGACAGCATCCTGTCGATTGTCGATCGGTTCTGCACGTTCTGTCTGCTCTGCAAGGACCCGATGACGAAGGTGGAACGGAACGAGTTTCTTACGTACGAGCAGGGGTAAGTGGACAAAAGGAAAGAGAGCAAAAAAAGGCACTTTTTAACATTCACCCCACTTTCTCTTACAGATTCATGAACCACGTCGATTCGTTGCTGAAGCTCCTCATTGGACTAAAGGCGGGACCGAGCAGTGCACCACTTTCGCAGCTTTTGCTTCGGTTGGACTTCAATCATTGGTTTAGTTCAAACACACAAAGTACGGATTAATAGCGGGTGCGGGGCAACCCCATATTTATTGCCTCCGCGGTGCCGGATCAATGCTGCTCCTCTTCCACCTGCATCTTCTCGAGGTGGGTCTTCATTAAAATACACTTCGTCATGTGACACTCGCACGGCAGATGATGTTCCTCTTTCTCTGCGTCCAGCAGCGTTAGCTGCAGATCGTACCTGTGAGAAAGAATCAGATTATTGCAACGTTTCTCCCCTTTCGGTACCAATGACGGGGTGACCATTACCTTCGATTCGTCTCCTTGTTGCGTGTCATCGTCAGACTGAAGGCGACCGGATCTCGCTCTTCCAGCTCCTCGCAGGCATCTTCCGGCAGCGGGATCACGGTCTGCTTCCAGTGTGTTTCCGACGCGGATGGACTGGTGGAAAGCTGCAACTGCTCCTCCGCACCATCGCCCGGAAAGGTACACTCGAACCAGATGCAGAAACCCTGCAGCTTGCCGGACCGCGACGCCACAATCACATCCTTCACCTCGATACTGTTCAGCTCTTCCGTCGTTACCTCCATCAGGTCGAACCACGCTATAATGTGCCCGTCGTAAAGCAGATGCTCCGGCGCGACGGTTAACACTTCCGGATTGCCCGAGTTCTGTTCGCGCAGCGCACGGCCAAAGCACCGCATGCTCACGCCGGACAGACTTTCCCACCGATCGAACCGCGACGGTACACTGCACGGTGCCACGTACAGGGTGGCCGTGTCGGGAAACATGAGCCCGTTCGGTTTGAGGAACTTGTCGCGCGCGTACAGCACAGAATCGAGCATGCCCTCGTGCAGCAGGAAGAAACCCATCCACTCGGACACGATGATGTCGACCCGTTCGCCCTCGGGCAGCTGGAAATCTTCCACCTTGCACTCGCTCACTTCTATCACAGCCTGCAGTTGGTTCTCTTCCACCACGGCCCGGGCTAGCCGGGCCAGGTTGGAGGCTTCGACCGCGTACACCTTGCTCGCACCTGCCTGTGCGCAGAAGATGGACAGGATTCCTGTGCCGGCGCCGACATCGAGCACGGTTTTGCCCTCGAACAGGGCCCGGTTGCCGAGGATCGCTTTCTGGTACGCTTCCTGCCGCGGTTGATCCGTAAGCATAAGCTCGTGGACCTGGAAGGACGAACGGTGTGCTGGTTGAACATTAAATTGTAACTACAAATCGCCCAACAATACCTTAAGATCCTCGTAGCTGTCGAAATAGCTGGCCGGATCGATCTGGTCCGTGAATTCCATGCTGAAGCACTAGCAAAGGCACCAAAATAAATCAACTCAAGACTCGAACCGCGATGCGAGCACGTTTTTCTTGCATTTGTTTATGTCAGGCATGGCAAACATTTGTGCTAATGTTATGTGTTTCAGTAATTAGTTTACACATTATCAATGCGGGTGAATATAATTTATCATTACAGCATAAATATCTTTGTAATTAACCATTATAGAGTTTATAAAGAATATCCAAAGGTTGTTGAAATATTGTACGGTTTAGTTTACGTATCTGGTGCGCCACCCCTGAGAAAGATGTTTTGAAATTGATGATTGGCCCAAACAACATTTTGGACATACATTTTAGCACACAGGTTTAAATTCGAACTAAAGTGCAGTTTTGCCCTCGCCCAACCTCTGCTTGTCGATTGCACTACAGATGGCGCTAGATGTCCATCGATCATTTTAATCGATCATCGATGTTGATAGTCTAAGAATTTCTTTCAGCATACTTTTTAGTTGGGTGTATGATTTTCGTAAACATTTTATATCAACAAGCACATGATACAACCGGTTTGCAGAAACATAAAAAAATCCCACAGCAATTAATTTTTTTTTATGTTTCATTAAATATAAACAAGGAAAAAGAAAAAGCTTCAGAAATTGATATTTACTACTGCATTCAGGCTGCAAGTGAAGTAATAATATAGCTTTGTGCAGATAACATTTAAAAAAAAGATGTCTCGGTTAATTAATTTCAATTTTATTTAGACTAATGTTGCAGAAAATTATACAACTTTAGATAGTCCCCGTGACACGCGGTACCTTTTAGGTAGTGGTAATCGCTCCTGCTGACATCCGGGTGTGCGTGCGAAAAAATAAAAATTGTTTCAGTTTTGACGCATGTGTTTTCAAGCTTACATCAGCGGGCGTCAAAATTCCATACATTTTTAGAAAACGCACACTCGCAAAAACGATACTGCCGGATTCGGAGATACGAAGTTTTCAAAATTTGACAGTTCTTTTGGCAAACTGACATCAACATCAATTATCAAATGCCAAAAAATCCTTTTTAATCGAACTTTACAATATTAACCCGTTTGAATGATTTTTAATCTTCAGTCAGATTCATATTTTGTAAAAACCATCATGCAAAATTACACGACAACTCGTGATCAATTCGCTGGAAATAGTGAAATTCGGTTTACACGGAAATTCGAGAAACGCGCGGTATTTTGCAGACGTTTTTGATCCCCATCAATAGTGTATGTCGTAGACCGTCTGTATGACCTTTCAAATTTTTGGGCCACTTGTAGGAGTTGATAGGCCTATAGTATGAATTAAATTTCTAAGTGAAAGATGGACAGATGGGAAAAGAGAGAAAGAAAGAGCGAATGAATAAAAAGAAAGAGACCGAGAGAAAAGCGAGTGAAAACGAAAAGCGCGGCATGCGATAATCTGACAGAAAGAGAGAAGATCGTCAGTCTTGTTAATAATTACGTAGGAAAAAGATCACCAACTCAGTGATTCCAATTGTAACCTTTTAAAGTTAATAAAAATTATAAAAAAGCAGAGCAAAATGAACGCAAATCACGCCACCACCGTCATGGGATTGCAAAGAAATTAAAAGTTTCCCACAGTCACGGGAGAAATTGCCAACCCCTGTAATCCTGTAATTGATTTATTGAATTTGAGCATACAAATCCGATGAATTGATCATAACAAGTCAACCATTTTGTTTATAATTTATATTTTCAAAAAAAAAGTTGAACATAGAAAATCTATTGAACAAAACCAAAAAGCAGTTGTTCTAAATTTTGAACCCAATCCATGTTCGAATGTGTTTTAGTACAACACTGTCGATCCAAATCTGCATCACGGGTACATCGAGTGTGCGACGCACCTTCCCATAATCACTGTTGTGCTGTCGGTACGCGAAGACGCTGCTGCTCCTGGCTGCTATTTGGTGTGGTGAAAATTCAACAGAACAAAAAACAAGTACCAGTCGGCCCTCAATAACGCGATTTCAGGATGGATATTGTGCGGGAGAAAGTGCGCACCGACAAACTAAAGAAAAGCCAGACGTGCCGGTTTTGCCTGGCTCAGAATGTGCCGCTCACTTCCATATATGCGGCACAGGATCAAAATATATCAACTCCGCTGCCGCTGCAGATAATGTCCTGCGTGGGTATAGAGGTACGTATGTGTTGGGTTAAACCCCGGCTGGGGATGGTGCAGTGTGTAGTGTGAGACAGAACAAAACAGTAGGTTTCTGGGAAAACGCACAAAATCAAAGTGAAATGTCTGTTTGGCTTGACCGGGAAAATGTAGCAAGCTAAAAAGCAAGATGGCGTGTTTTGCATTCGCTGCACCCTTTATGGTTCGTTTCTGTGGAAAGCGTTCGGTAGCGACAGCTGGTGTGCGTATCGTTTGCGCCTGTTTTCAGCGGGGATTCGATCCGCCTGTAAGGACGAATGCGTTTGTCATGGTTCTTTTTCTTCGATTTGCAGGTATACCGAGAGGATGGAATGCCCGGATTAATATGTGCTGATTGCCGCCTGCTCATGAACTACAGCTATCAATTTAAGCAGATGTGCAACGACGCAAACTCGCAGCTCAAAGCGTATCTTTCGACTGGAGTTTGGCCGAACCAGCTATCCCTGCCGAAGGGGCTAGCGAATTTACTGGTAAGTGTGCAACAGGGTACGCTCGTTTCAAATGTGCCCTTTGTAGCAAAAGGGCAAATAAGTTTTGTAAAAGAAGAAAAAGCGCAAAACAAAACAAAACAATTGTTTCTCACATAACCCTCATCAAAAGGCCCAAGCTGTCGGTGGGGGCCCCGGTTTGACGTTATGCTTTATGGCATGCAACTGTACCCCTTGCCATAAACTGCCATAAACGGTTATGTTATAATAATTTAAATTTTTAAATTTCACGTTTCTTTGCAGTCAAATTTACAGCAACCGCCAACGAAAACCGACGATAAACCAAAAGTCACCAACATTATCAAGCTAAGCCCGGCGGATTTGAAAAACTTTAAGCAGGGGCAAAAGTTAAACAATGCCAACCGTACGGCAGGTGGCGAGGAAGCGAACACGTCCTCCGCCGTACCTCTCATGACCTCAACGCCGATCGTGAAGCGGCAGGGATCGGGTTTGGTACGCAGCAGCAGCACCACCGCCACCACCACCAACACCACTACTACTACCGCCACTGCCGAGTCCAACAAACCGCTCCAACTGGGACAGCAGCTAATCAAAGTGAAGAAAGAGGTAACACAGCCGGAACAGGGCGGTGCATCGAACGAGCCGGTTATACTGAACAATCTGGTCCAGTCGACGGTGCCGAAGGTTGCGGAAGAGTTCGTTTCTACCGGCGACGGAACGGTAGAGATGGTGGTGACCTACGCGCCGGAACCGTCAACCAAAGCGGACGGTGGCGGTACCGTGTTCCCCTGCAACGAGTGTCCGCGAACGTATCCGCTCAAGCAGCTGCTCGACATCCACCAGCTGTCGCACAAGCGGGAGCGCAAGCATCAGTGCGATCATTGCGACAAGCGGTTCTTCTCCAAGTACGATCTGGCCAAACACATCGCCACACACACTGGCGAGCGGCCGTACGTGTGCGTCATCTGTCGGGCGTCCTTCTCGCGCTCCTCGCTGCTAGTGCGCCATCAGGCCAAGCACCAGGACGAACCGAAGCACTTGTGCAAGCTGTGCGAGCGCTCCTTCCTAACCGTGGAAGATCTGCAAAAGCACATCGAAAACCACGAAAAGAGTCGCCCGTACCATTGCGCCCACTGCCCGAAAAGCTTCGCCTACAAGCAGGGCCTCGAGCGGCACGAGATAGTGCACCTGGGGAAGCTGCCGTTCCAGTGCGAGTACTGCGAGCAGAGCTTCCTTACCGCGGGCAAACTTTCGCGCCATCTGGCAACGCACGCGGGCGATCGGCCGTACCCGTGCCGGCTGTGCAACAAATCGTTCCTGCTGAGCCATCATCTGTCGCGGCACCTGCGCCGCCACAATGCGACCGGCCAGAGCGAGTACAAGTGTTCGGACTGTGGCGAGCTGTTCAACAGTCTCGGCGATCTGGTGTACCATTCGGCGAAGCACGCGATGGAGAGCCTGACGTGTCCGCTGTGTCTGGAACCGTTTGACAGCGTGGAAGCGGTTACCGAGCACATTCGGTCACACGCGGACCAGCAGCAGTACGCGTGCGACTATTGCGATCTGATGTACACGAGCGAGCAGAAGCTGGCCGACCACTGCCTGCAGCACCATGCGAACGAGCTGGCGTACGAGCTGCCGGATGACAAGAGCGGGCCAGCGAAGGACAGTGAGCAGCGGCAGGACGCGAATGGGGTCGAGCCGAACAATTTCGTGATGGATTACCGGAATGTGGAGGAGGAGGAAATTTTCCACGAAGGCCTGTTTCTGGATGAAGGTAAGCAGATGTGCGCTCTCCTGCTGGAATATTGCCATCAATTTGATTTTTTATTTTTACTAGATGAATCGACCCTGGTTCCGGATCCCCTTAGTGGTTTCGATGAGTTTGATGTCACGGAAATTGAGGTGCGACCACAAAGCCCGCCCGAAAAATCGGCAAAATCGGTTGGCAGACCACCGAAAGCCACTTCCGCAACGGGCACCAAAACAGCCGTGACGAAAGGCGTAACCAAAGTAAAGCCTACCTCCACCAACACCACCACCGATTCGAAAAACTCATCGACAGAAGAGAAAAAAGCACCCACGACTGCCGCACAGCAGCCCCAGGAGGACGGAAAAGCCTCACGCCAGCAGCGCATGGAGGAGTTCTTCAAGCGTAACCAGGAGGCGGTGGAAAAGCGGATGGCCAACCAGAAGCTTTCGGATGTGCTGAAAAGCTTACCGAAAGGGGTAACGGTCAAGATGGAAACGGTGGATAAACAATCTGCTCAACCTGAGAGCGTTAAAAATACGGCTACGGACCAGCCAGCGGCGGAAGCACCCGCAGTACCACAAAAGCGAGGCCCCGGAAGACCGCCGAAGGTGCGACCGGTTGAGGCAAAGGAACAGGAAGCTTCCAAAACGGCTGCTCCCTCCACCAAACGTTCGGTTCTACCGGCAAAGGTGGAGCAAAAAACCGCTGCAGATGGTAAACGTGAGCTGAAGCGCAGTGCCACTGCCATAGGAATCTCCAGAGAGCGCACGAAACCGGTAGTGGCTGGGCAGGAAAATTCAAAAACGGCAACCAAACCACCACCACCGGCGCCATCGAAGTCGTCCGATTCACAATCGTGGATGATTAAACGCACGTACGCTGCGAAGTCGTCAGCACCAAGCGAGGCTGCTGCTGTGGGTAAAAAGCGTCCAGCGGAGGAAAACGATAACGAAGAGGCAGAAGAGTCAGCACCCAGCAAACGGCCAGCACTGGGCCGTAAAACGTTGAACCCATCGATGGTTCGACAGATGAGCAAGAAAGAGCCAGCGAGCGGTACCGGTAAGCAGCCCGTTCGTGCTAGCACCGTACTGAACTCGTTGCCAACGGCGACAACCGTCTCCGCAACCACCACTACCAACAATATTGTGAATGTGAAGAACCTTCCAAAACCAACGGAAGCCATGAAAAAGGTACCGGTGGAGATGAACATCGGTGGCAGGACGATCAAGCTGCACAAGATCACCAGGGAGGAAGCGATTGCGCGGGCAAACCAGCTGAAGGCTAAGCAGTAATCGAGGCCCACATGAGTTTGAGTTTGCCGCTTTTGCTATTTGAACTGTTCAAGCTTTTCGAATTTTATTCATTTTACAGACCGGTGTTTTCGAACTCTGGGTATTAATATTTGTTTTTAGAACCGTACAGTATGAAAGAGGTACAAAGAGAGATGGAGAGAAAGAGGTGCTGATTTGTGTATTTGCCTTTTATCATTCTTTTATGTAGGATAGGATATTAGACTTAGCAGAGTGAGTTCAAATTACTGATTAATCTGTTTAAGGGACAGGGGAAATTATTAGGCACAAGTGAGTTGACCGAACCGTCAGAATTGTTTACCTATACTATTTATCATTTCGTCTCTAACGTCTACCATTGTTTTTTCTCTCTTGTTTTCGTCATATTTTGTTTGAAATCATGACAATTATACGGTAATGCTGTTTCTTGTATTCTGATTCTTTTTTCCACTCCCAACTCTTCTTCAACTATTCCCAGGGTTTATATGTGGGGAATAATATGTGTGATTTTATTGATGAATAAATTTTACTCGCATCCATTCACTCGAATTATGAGTACAGAATTTGTGTTAGTTACGGACGCTTGTTTTAAATGAGTCAACGAAATCCTTTTTTTGTTCACGTGGTTATTATTTTACTTTACTATACAAAAAAAGCAATGTATCCGCAATTGAATGCTCGTTTTCAACAAAGTCCCTGTTTTTAGTATTTCCCGTTTTTCTACACTTTAATAGATTTTGGGTTTATATATATATATATATATATTTTTTATATCTGCATGGAGAGAAGTTATGCGAAAACAACTAAAAGGTCTGACTATTTGTACAGAAATGCGAGAAGTTTACGTTCACTTGATTGGCGTTATATCGTAATGGAAGAAATATATTAATTGCAAACTCATTTACGAACAAAGCATCTTGCCCAATATAATCTGTTTCATGTATAGAACACACATCCTCAAGTTTAGTAAAAGAAATAATTAATTTACGAATAATTAATCAAATGTGTCAACATGTCTAACCTGTACTCAATAAAACACATCAAAGAGCTAATTTTTTATTTATTTATTTCGCTCGCTTAAGCGACTTAGACCCGTGTCTATGAAAATATTTCGGGAACATTTGTTGCCAAATCGTATGAACGAACTGTTGAACTTATGTTGTGAGAACAATTTTGTAGCAACAAATCTAGTTGTTTAATATTTATTTTTTGCAGGAACATTTTCATACATGTCTGCATACTAAAATGGATAATAGAATAATTTGAATTTAATTTGAAAATGCGTTCGTGAGCGAATGCGTTTTTGAAATAAATAGAAAAATCCATAATTGCGGCAACATGTATTCAATGGTAAGATGTTCATAGTCCCAGGCCTTAGGAAAATGTAAAGGCCGGGCTACATTGATCGTACTCGCAAGCGTAATTTTGATTTTCACTAGCGCATCTGGCGGCGACTGGTGGAAGCTATTTTTGGTCATCGAGGGAATGGTCATGCCGGATCTCAAAATTAAGTAGTTTTTCCATCGTTTTCCATTGCAAAAATGGATGCAATGCGTGCAAAACATGTGTATCTACGTTTTACAAAACTTTTCTCCTCCGTTTTTAGTAAAAAAATGGAAAAATAACGTATTTTCTGAAGCGGCTCCAAATTGTTTGGCAAAATGCTTCGGTCAGCCGCCGCCAGATGCGCTAGTAAAAATCAAAATTACACCAGAGAGTACGATCAATGTAGCCCGGCCTTAATCATATCATTTAACGATTCGAGAAATTATTAAAATTTCGTTGAATTAGAATATTACCAATTGAAATCCGATAATCCTGTAAATTGCTATAAAAATGGTAAAATTATGGCAAACTACGAACGAAAGCGGGCTTTGAGTGCAGATAGGCTGACACTTCGGCCCCGACTGCCCATAAAACTGTCAGCTGTCAGCCCGAGACTGATGTAAACAACAACACCATCACAAGGGGTTCTTTTCTTTGCTCTCTCCTCGCCCAATTGCCAGTTTTCATTCACAACACAGCCGTACAGTGCCGTCCGGAGCAGCAATATAAGGAGATAGTTGTGTGGTAACGAGATTCCGATTACTCACCCCCTTGTAACACACACATATAGCCGTTCGTGGTTGTTCTTGTAAAGTGTAGAGCGTAACGTTGGTGTGTATTTTTACTGCGCCGTAATTGGAACAACGACTACTACACACTATCCGTTTCATCTCTTCCCTTTCTCCTGCAGCACCACACACACACACACACACACAGAGGTTGGATTCGTGATGGACAAGCTGATATAGCTCTCGAATGGCCGTACTTGCCTTTCTGGCGCTTAGTATTGGCGACGACTTGCTAGCTTACGGTGGCGCTCTGCTCGATTGTCGCGCCAGTTCGTGGACGGAATGCAAATCGCTGCTGGCCTCGACACGCAACCAGCGCCAGTTTGAGGCCCTTCTGAAGCGCTACTACCCGCCGCACGACGACAGTGCTGCATCGCCAACAACAAACGTCCACCGTTCTCCAACACCATCACCGCCGTCCGAAATGTCGACGGAATCGATCGACAGTTGCGACTTTGCCTACCAGGAAGCGTCATCGCCCGGTTCGATCAGCCTGGACAAAAGCTCCTCCACCGAGGTGGTCCACACGGTCGAAAACATTACGGAAGTGTCGCCCGGGCTGTGCTTCGTCATTAGCGGCACGATCCAGCTGACCTGTGAGCGGTTCTCCATCAATTTGCTGCTGAAAAATGGTGACGTTGCGCTGCACTTCAACCCCCGGCTGCCCCAGAACTACATCGTGCGCAACTGCCGCGTGAAGGGCTGCTGGGGCCGGGAGGAGGTGGCGTCCCCGCTGTCGTTCAATTTGCACCGCGGCCAACGCTTTGCCGTCCAGGTGCTCGTCACGGACAAGGAGTTTCTGATCTGCGTCAATGGGCGGCACTTCAACGCGTTCCAGCACCGGCTGCCTTATCGGAAGATTTGCACACTGGAGGTGAAGGGCGATGTGCGCGATGTGGCCGTTGACCAGTGCTACATGGAGTGCTATCCGCAGCTCGAGCTCGAAATTATCCGCCAACTGTCACCGGAAGCGTTGGCAACTGCCCAGCTAGGTGTGGCGAGGCCGCTGCACCTGCCGGAAGCGGACGGGAAGCCGATGCCGTACACGGGCGTACTGCAGGAACCGTTCACCAACGGCCGCAAGCTGCATCTGTACGGGCGGGTGAAGCTGTTGCCCCACTCGTTCTACGTGAACCTGCAGAGCAGTGCGTACGTGTGGCCCCATCCGAGCATACTGTTCCATCTGAATCCGCGCTTCGGCAGCGTTGGCGGCCGACACGTCATCTGCCGGAATTCGTGGACGAACGGGAAATGGGAGCGCGAGGAGCGGTCGGAAAATGTGACGGACTTTGCGCCGGGGAAACCGTTCCATCTGCAGATCGCCTGCACGGACGTTAGCTATCAGGTTTCGCTCAACGGCAAGCTGATTGCGGAGTTTATCTTCCGGGACAATCCGCGCCTGGTGGAGGCAATCTACATACAGGGCGATATAAAGGTGTTCGATGTGGTGGTCGAGACGGCGTACTAGCTGGCAAGAACTGTGGCGTACGTAGGGCCTACTGCCATCAAAATCCCCTCCCAAAGAAAACTCCTATAGACTGACAGACAGGAGCGGGGGACTTGTGTGTGCAAGGCGCCGCTAGCTCGGATCGCAAGTAAACAAAACTAAGAAGGTCTATTCATCCAACCAGATAGTGCTCTTTGCTCATGCTGCTCGGTACAATAATGTGTTAGTGTGACTTGTTGTAGGTTATGGTAGTATTACACTCTCTAGCGATTTTAGCGAACGTTTTCGCGCTCCAAAGAGGTCTAATTCCCCCCCTTCACACACAAACTTCAATGGCTTGTTACTATATGTTTAAAAAGTGTTGCTCATATACTTCCTATATTTAAGGTTTTGTTTACAAACTAAACTGCTGCTTTAAAATGAAAAATAAAATGTATTACAAACATGGGAAGCATGGAGTTTCGTGGCTTTTTTCTGCACGATGTGTACAGAGCGATTACGCACTATCAGTGCTGTTCGTTCGGTTGCACAAACAGGGGGAAAAATAATACAAAAAATGCGACCTCTTATCAAAGTTTTACATTCGATGTACTTTCTGCCTGCCTTATCAGAGAGCTGTGAGGGGGTTTGTTCATAAATTCCTTCCTTATTTTGTTTGTAAGAGAAATCAAAGGAATTTCACAAAAGAATGCCTCCCTTAATAATAGAAAACGACATAAGGTGCAATATAAACATTTGCTATATTTGTAACTAAAACACTCAAGAACGCGCAGAACGAGACGGCATTTAATTAGCAAGTCGATTGCCATGTTGCTGTGAGTTCGTTCGTTTCCTTTTAAAGTGCAAAGGCAAGCCCCCGTTATCAGCGAAAGCCCCGTTTAGTCACCCAAGAGCACTGGCACTTGCAGGTCCAAAGCTGATTTGTGATTATTTAATTATGCAATTAGTAATATAAACGATAAGACTTATTGAAGAAGATAACCTGTATTGACAACCAGAGATGTTATTTTTGATCTGGGACTCCCAAAATGTGTTTTGTTTTTTGGTTAAATTCGTCACACGATTCATTTACTGCTTCACACATATTTTGCAATCATTTGTTTGAAAAATGTTGAGGCGATGCCAATGTGGGGACGTTTTAAAAATATGTGAATACTGAAAATAAATCCTGAAACGAATAAAAATTCAAAAACATGTGGATGAATCCAAATATTCTTCCTAAACCATCATGAAAACCCTGTAAAGCCTTTAGAATAGCGATATTCTAATATAGGATACTATATATATAGGATACTAATATAGGATACTATATATATAGGATACTAATATAGGATACTAATATGATCGAAGGTCGATTCTCTCCATTGATTTTCTCATCAAGTATCTTGTTAGATTGAGTTTGATTAATATTGAATGATTCTAGTTGGATTATATTCAATATTTTTAACAGGGTGACAATTTCATTACAAAGCTTCGGTAGAATTAGCCAGGTAGTATAAGGGGCGTCAGGCTAACCTTATACCCTATTCGAAGCAGCTTTGTGCCATTTTTAAAGGAAAATTGGGCTTACATTTTTTTACGCTTAACAATTTTTCAATCTATGGTTCCGTTAATAAAATAAATCGTATTTAGTGTTTTGTGTTCAATGAAATATGCAGCTCTACAGAGCCTAAAAATCGTAATACACGGCATCCTGCTGATTTACCCTAGAAGCACTCCGAACCAGAACCATAGTAGGAGTGCTAAAAGTGGCACTTAATATGAAGAGCATCTGCTTTACTGTCGATGGGTTCCCGGCTTAGACCTATAAGTTCGCCGTCTAACTTTGCATAGAAGTTTGCCGACATCTTATTGTGTTCATGCGCGGCAAGCATGCGTAGAATGTATATAGACCAACCATTCCGAAGTCATTGAAGTCTTTGGTCTCAGTTGGGGACCCATCGCATGTCACACTTCATGATGTGTAATCTGAGCGTTTTGCTCTCCACCATGTTCCTTGCTCCATTCCTGCGCTATCACCAGAGACCTGATCCACAGCTGCGTACCAGCAGGCTTCTAAAAATGGGCTTCTCGTAAAAGTGTAGTAACTGCTTTAACGTTTTAGAAATAAATGTTAAAAGATACATACGCTGCATGATATCTCGCAAGGCTTCAGCATTTGCTGCACGATCCTCCGTTGCTGGCTACTTTACAAGCTTCCTAGGACACTTTCTGCTTCCAGTGCTGAACGTAACGCGTGCCGCCAAGAGCAAGCAATGTAATATTTATTTGAAAATGCAACAAAACACACAACATGCTCAGCAGAAGCACCAAACAAGCGTTAAATAAACAAAATTATCAGCATCAACCGCATTCCACTGGTATACGATTTCAATGTTTTGTTTACATTTGAAATGTCAAGCAGCTGTGTAGTGTGAAACGGGGTACGATTGACACTGCTTGCACGATACACGGTTAAATAAAACCATCGAAAAATCACAGAATTTCAACAGCAACGACTTATTTTCAGTGAAGATAGTACACTCTGGTGATGGATTAAATAATTTAATAAAGGTTTAAGGTGGAAAATATCTAATTGAAGTGTTAACATAACAAATTAAGTAAAGTGTATTGAAACCTCTGTTAAGGCCGGGCTACATTGATCGTACTCGCAAGCGTAATTTCGATTTTCACTAGCGCATCTGGCGGCGGCTGGTGGAAGCTTTTTTTCGTCGTCCGGGGAATGGTCGTGTTGAATCTCAAAATTAATTAGTTTTTTCACCGTTTTTTGATGCGAAAACGACTGAAATACTTGCACAACATATTGATCTATCAATTACAAAGCTTTGCCAGTCCAATTAAAGTGAAAAACATGAAAAAATAACATATTTTCTGGAGCAACCCCAAATTGTTTGGCAAAATGCTTCGGTCAGCCGCCGCCAGATGCGCTAGTGAAAATCAAAATTACGCGTGCGAGTACGATCAATGTAGCCCGGCCTTTACGATGCCAAGATTGGACCATTGCCTAAAGGCCGGGCTACATTGATCGTACTCTATGGTGTAATTTTGATTTTCACTAGCAAACCTGGCGGCGGCTGACCGAAGCATTTTTCCAAACAATTTGGAGCCGCTTTAGAAAATATGTATTTTTTCCATGTTTTTAACTTAATTTGGACGAGAAAAGTTTTGTAAAAGGTAGATGCACATGTCTTGCACGCATTGCATCCATTTTCATGGCAAAAAACGATAGAAAAACTACTTAATTTTGAGATCCGGCACGACCATTCCCTCGATGACCAAAAAAGCTTCCACCAGCCGCCGCCAGATGCGCTAGTGAAAATCAAAATTACACTTGCGAGTACGATCAATGTAGCCCGGCCTTAAGGTTGGTTGAAATGTTTACTTCAATGAAATTGTAAATATTATGATTTCTATTACATTTACCAGTTGTTTCATTGAACATTCAGTACAGAGCATTCTCATTCGGTGAAGGAGCAATGGACAAAACGTAACACAGGATTAAGTGAACTCAATGGAAGCGGTATCTCCAAAAAGAGACTACTTATTTGTGGGTGTTTCCTAGCGCGTGGAAGCTGGCCTGGAAGTCGCCGCCAGGAAAGCCATCAAGCGAGTCCTCTTCTATGCGATCACCCGAAATATTGAGCATTCCATCACTGCATCTAAATCGCACCAATAACCTATTCGAAGACAACGAAGCCCGTTTTCTCTTCTCAGCCTTTTTCGTGGGAAGATATAGTCTGGACAGGCGGATCAACCTGCTAGACGAAAACGGACAACAGCATCCCAGGAACGCTGCACCAAATTCTGCAATACTAGATGTCCAACAGGGACAAGAACGATCATCAGGAAAGGTGGAATTTAGTGGAATTCCTATATGCATCCTACATGAGGGGAAAAACAGTGGACGATGCAAAAAGGGAAACGTCTAGGACCTTACGGTACCTTCACCGGAAATGTGGAATAGGTGGACATCCTAGTAAATACTTTCGGATGTAAAGCAATAAAGCCACAACACTGCAACAGCTTCAGTTTAGTAACTATCAATAATTCTATAAGTTTATTATAGTTAATGCATCTGGATACACCTTCGTCGCATATCTCACGATATACCAAGCGACCCAGCTACAGATGAAGATGATTTGCGTTTTCAAGTGACACCTGCAACACAGCTTAAACATAAACCGGACACGTCTTCTCGTCCATCCGTTGCTCGGACTGAGAAAAAGAGGAAAACTAAACTCCACGTGGACAAGGGGATGAGGTCACAATTAGTAAAACGGCAACACAGAAAACATAACACACCACAACGGTACCACAACAGTCGACGGGACACACAGAGTAAAGGGGTTCAATTCAGCCCTCCTCGGGGTGCGAGGGGACGATCATTTACGCCATATCATGCTTGCCGTCCAGTCGACGCATCTAGAACAAAACGGAGCAGGGAAAAACGAGAGTGAAACATTAAGACAACCGTTGGCTAACTAGACGGGGGAGTGATGATGATGATCGTGATGAACGCCATGCTCGACTGAGCGTGGCGAACGATGGTGTGAAGTGGATGTGAGTGGTGATGAAAACACAGTCAAGCCAGCTATAAATGACAGACGAAACCAACCGTGTAAACGGTTGCTTTAATTCATAAAAAAACGATAACAATGATAACACAATAAAACATAACAAATAAATCTCCTGTAAAGGGGATAAAACACATTAAAATGCGGATGTGAAGTTGCGGTGCGGATGAGATGAGATCGTGATTGTGAGATGATGATCGGTTTCGGGGGTTTCCCGTACTGGATTTCACGTCGTAATAACCGATTCCTCCAGTGCGGCATGTTTCATTAGGTTCAACATTACCTCCTTATCGTCCGCGCTGGTACGGTAGCGCTCGGAAGCATCGCTGGCGGTCGGTGCCTTGAACAGTTGACAGTAGAGCAGAGCCGCCGTAACACCGCCCAGGATCGGTCCAGCCCAGTAGATCTGTGTGTTTGACATCAAGTTTGACATCAAGAACGGTCACAATATTTAAACCAATTATCACCTCCCAACCGATTCCCAGCCAGACTTACCCAGTGATGAGCCCAGCTGTCCGTGACGAATGCGGTGCCGAAGGAACGGGCCGGGTTCATGCTTGACCCAGTGTACTCCACCACGCCCAGATGGCCGAGCGTAACCGTTAGCCCGATGGCTAGCGGTGCCACAAAGCGCGAGTCCGGTTTGTTCTCGTCACAGACGCCAAACACGCACAGCACCAGCACGAAGCCGAGGAAGAACTCGAACCCGAGCCCCTGCATATCGGTGACGCCCTCCTTCAGCCCGGTGTTGCCGAGCCCGTTCTGGAAGCTTTTCGGAATCAGCACATCGAGGGCGGTGGTGGCCGCAACGGCACCGGCACACTGGGCCGCAACGTACATCAGCGCACGGATCAGGCTAACCTTGCCCGCGGCCAACATTCCAGCCGTCACGGCGGGATTGATGTGGCCACCGCTGATGTGTCCGATCGACTGCACGTTGGGTGGGGTTGGGTTGGAGGAAGGGTTGGGAAAATGTAAATTATTCTTCTCGTTGAAGGAATGTGTGGAGTATGAAGGCAACTGTTAGCTGTTCAGGCTAATACATTTGGTTCGAAATTCAGCGTTACGGCGTTATCAAGTTTATGGGTTGGTATCGAATTTTGATTGACAACATTCCGCGTTGGCTCAATTGACGTAAAACCTTGATCATCGTATTCCCCCAAAAGCTTGGGGTTTATGCTAATTTTGATCATATTTCATTCTACCAAGAAAGGATCAGAATGACGCAAAAGCAGCAACATTCTTAAAGGGAATCACGTGAGTTTGTCCGTTCTTTGGTTGGGAAGGAAGGCGGGTGGTTGTATCTTAATTCTACCACTCAGTAGGGAACTGTTCCGATGCTATCGATCAAGTCGGTCTTTATGAGGTGAGTGTTGTACGTCTTGCACAACAATCCACACAATCCATCCAACCGGACCATTCCAGACCGAGCAAATAAACAAAAAACAGCAATATTGGCGCTACTTACCATCACCACCATGAACACGCTCAGCCCGAATGCCAGCGAGATCAGCGTTTTATCTCCATTCGCATGCGTACAGGCGGCGCAAGCGAAGAAATTCAGTATGAAAATGCCTGTAATGAAAGGGCACACGATCATTGCGCTGTCGGGTAAGCGATTTTGCAGAAGCTATTTCCGGGGACAGGTCACGCACGTACCTACAAACTCGGCCAGCAGCGCACGCCACAGTCCGCTCGACTTGCTGGAAAGCTCCTCCGTTCCTAGGCTGTATCCCATCGTGTTTCTGATAGAAAAATTAAACAAAACAAAGCGACACAGCGGTTAAAGACGCAAGTTCACAGGTCCGTCGTTCGTGTGAGGAATGCCTTAATCGGATAGCTGATGCATCTGCCGCCCTGCAGGTTGGTGGATAGAATCTCATTAAGGCACACCTCACCGATCGTAATATTTTCTCTGATCTTGAGCTGACAGTTACGAAATTTGGTTTTCCAGTTAACCTGCGTAACACACGCCAACATCAAACCGTATGTAAATCCAAACATGTCTCTCGAGATGTGCATTTCGGGTGCACATAGATGCACTATATCAAAAACTATCTGTACAACAGATAACGCTTCTGCTTTGGAGTTGGAGAATGGCTTAACCAGCATGATTACGATCTGCCACAACAGCTGTCTGGTGGCAAGTTCCGGGCAATACCGAGCACCAATTCCATCGATTTGTTTTCCTCTTCTCCAAAAAAAAATGTTTTCGAAAATATTCAACTACCAACACACAAATGGCATTATCAGGGCAAATAGGTACAAGACTACATGATCATTACAGGGTTTTTCAGGGGTTCTCATAGTTGTGGGACACTTCCTAGACTCATTCCCATTGAAAGTGAACTTCATACGTTGGAAATTGAACTCTATGGCACCCTTTTTGGACAAACTCCTTGGAAATTCCTATTGGATTTGTCCAACAAGAGAGTTAGAGAGTCCAATTCCCATTACAATAAGTTCCTTTCATGTAAGAAAGAGTCAATAACGTGCCCCACAGCTATGAGAACACCTGGAAAACCCTGTATCATCATCAGGCTTTGAAATGATCGTGGGCAGATCGATGGCAAATGGAAAGTTTCGTTCTCCGAAAGTAGAGTTTCTAAAATTAGAACAGGCTCGTATCGCTAATGTCTGGCTAAACACCGCACTAACGTGCAATAATACACTCACACAGCTTCCATCGCCACTGTTTTCTGTGTGTGTAGCGTATAGTTTGCCAGTCTCGTGGTACAGTCGTCAACTCTAACGACTTAACAACATGTCAGTCATGGGTTCAAGCCCCAAATCGACCGTGCCGAGTTAATAAGTCACTAAAAGCCAAGCCCACAAGTAGTAGTGTTACAAGGCAGGCCTTGACCGACAACGGTTGTTGTGCCAAAAGTAGAAGAAAAAGCTGTATGCAACCATCAACGCACGCGCACAAATTGGAATGCTAAAAATGTGCGTAGTCATACGCGCAATGGTAAAGCACATGGTGTAATTTATCGAATATGCATTTAATAAGAATCTCAAACACAACAATATTGACAGTATTTTAAAGAAATTGCCTTGCCATTCCAATACACGATGCTAAGCAGAACAATAATTAGAACCGAACAGGAAAAGCACATACTCATTTTAGTTCAGTTCTTAGAACCAGTGTGTCGCTTTGTTTTGTTTGCTACACAGTGTGGAGCCCTGCGGCACACGTTAGCACACGCAAAATGCACAGTGTCTATTTAGAAGCCGGCGGAAGAAGACGCGCCCGGGCCGGCTCCACGAGGGTGTACAATTGATTGCAGCAACGCATGAAGTAAGTGTCGCCCTAATTTGCATATCCCATCGCTGCATTCACGCCGTTACAGATTAGCCGCATCACTAACGCAGAAGCGAAAGACGCACAAAATGGACGTAGAAATCTCCACGCGTTCATCCCCTCCCTTGCGCTTCGATGTGTTCCCAAGAGATGATGAGAAATCAGAACGTGACACCACCGAACCGAACCACCGAATGGCATCAACCTTGAACTTGTGCATTCTCCCCACTAACCCACAACCGTGGGCCTACGCGAACTGGAACAACATCGGGCAACGCACCGTTGCAGAAACCAGGGCGCGTTTGTGGTGGAATTGCGAAACGGTTTTACTGCTCGTTGCACTCTTGGTTTGTTGACGGTGTTTGTTTATAACTTTTGATATTCGTTTCATTTATTTGTGACCGGTTTCTGTTCAGACCACATGACCGAGTTTTTACTATTATGGCATGCACATCGGTGCCCGAAACCTGTTGCTCGGTAAACTGGATTTTTCACGCAGGAGGTGTCATTCAACCATGAAAAGGACAATATCGACGACAACAGGTAAAGAGAAATAACACCCGCTGAGTATGGTGTTCTTTTTGTATCGCCCGTTGTAGGATGTTTTCATTGATTTTGTCAATCATTTTTCCTTCTTTTTCTAATTTTAGAGGCAGAAATTATACGCCACAATCAAAGAAAGAGCCGTTCGCTGGTCCTTTAGGGTTGCAATGTTGTCCTGGTTGGGTTGTAATGAATAAGAAGCAAGCAGATAGAATACGCTTCCGAAACGTGTATGAAAGAAGTACAAGTAAGCAGAAAATTAGAATAAGCTTGCTATAAAATTATATCAAACTCATCGAAAGATGCGTTATTTGTCGTACAGAACCTGAATACTTTCAGCAAGCCAATTCGATAAGATAGTACGTTTTAATATTCCTAAAATTTTCTTCTTCGGAATTGAATCTATTTTGCATCTGCTATATGTTCAAAATAATGAACCGCTTAAGGAGGACGGACGTGAGAAGAAAGATCCGCAGAGAACGAAAAAAGCACAGTTTTGTGTAAATTGCGTAACGCCGTTCGAGGTTGCATGCAGCATTTCATACACGAGTAACGCTTTTCCTACAAGCTAAACACACTAAGAAGAAAAGCCATCCGCAGTTGGTTAGATTCGTTTTAGTAATTTATTGAAAGGCAATAACCAAACACACCCATCGCCATAGTTGTTCGAAATAGTGACGCTCGATTCGACTCCTTTCTACACGATCTCCACCCCGTACAAACAGTTGCGAAACAACGTAACACATACAGTCTGCTGTGCTGTCTCCAGCATGATCCAAACTATCGACACCATCTTGTTACAAGAATAAGATAATGTTGGATTTATTGAAATAAAGTGTAATCTAGGGACGAATTCTTGTTTTACGTTTACCTTAACTTGTAACTTCAATGCCAGAATTGGAACTCGTGAAAAAATCCATGGAAAAATTAAACAAAACAAAGCGACACACGGCTTAAGATGGATGTTCGCAGGTCTGTTGTTCGTGTGAGGAATGTCATAGTCGGATAGAAGAGGCATCTGCTGCCCTGCAGGTTGGTGGATAGAATCTTACTATGGCACAACTCACCAATCGTAATATTTTCTCCAATCTTGAGCAATTGTTACGAAAAATGTTTTCCAGTTAACCTGCGTAACACACGAAAATACCATACCATACGTAAATCAAACCATATCTCGGCAGATGCATTTCGGGTGCATAGCTGCATATAGTATTCACTGCATTTACAGTTAACGCGCCTGCTTTGAAGTTGGAGAGTGGCTTAACCAGCAAGTTTGCGGTCTGCCAAAAGAGCTGTGTGGTGGCGAGCTCCGGGTAAAGCCATCCCCCAATTCTATCGATTTGTATTCCTCTCCTTCAAAAAATCTTTTCCAAGAGAGAGAAGTTTAGAGTAGAGTAGAGTTTCTAAATTTAGAACAGGCTCGGATCCGATGCCTAGGCAAACCCAATTGAACTCACACCAATGGAGAATTTTTTAAAGATGAACCTGTCTGGATGATAACCATTCATATTCATATCATGTTTGCAATAGTATTAGTACGTGATCGTAGAACACAAACCTGTACTGTTACTGTACAATTGTCATCCTACCATAGTTGGAGTTGGAAATTGGTGTAACCAATTTGCAAGCGATCTGTCACAAGATCGATTTGGTGGCAAATCTATTCGGTATCATCAGTTTCTAATTCCATCTATTTTCCCGTCAAGTCAACTTTCTTTAATGTATCGAAACACAGACCTTAAACAACTCAACAACTTAGTTTCTTGCACGGTTCAGATCGGTTCTTATACTTCCTGCCTCACTGATCGTGATCTTTTTTCTGAATATCGGTACGATCGGTATTCTAATTATAATATTAAGACTGTGAGAAATTCAAATGCAAATTCCTTATTCGTTGAACCCTTGTATTCAGGAAGCTGCACAATTGTCAACGGGTCGTTGTTGGTACTGGGCATCACTTTAACTAGTATGCATACGGACTGCTACAAAGAGGGACCGGGTGGCAATTTCAGAGGTTAAAGTGATGCTCAATCCCATCAATTCGTTTTTTCTGACGTTTATTTTTCAATCCTTTTTCAATTCAAACACATAAAGGTTGCAGAACACAGTCACAGTGGAAATATGGCGCCCAAATTGGATGTAATTAGTAAGAAGTAATTAAAAAAGTTTCAATTAGGTTAGTTTCAAATAACATATTGCGGCGTATTTGTTTGTACACTGCACGATCCAAAAATAGAATGACTCTACGGATAGCCGGAAACAGTATGCTTTCTGTATGAACACGATCATAATAAAGCAAAATGCATCGATCACGAACACAGTTTGGTGGTTTAGCACAGCGCTTCGAGTTGTTAAACCGACGCACAAACATTTATAATAATGAAAACTATATTCCTGCTACGTAACTACGGCATCACCCATCTGGATGCTGATCCTAGTCATTTCTAACGCGATCAGAACGCATGGCAGGAGATAGTCGAATGCATAACGTTATGGAAGAAGGAACATGAAAGGCTTGAGTTCTTTCATCAAATTTTTCTGATTTATTATCTCTCTTTTCTCTCTGGTTGAATTGAAGAGAGAGAGAGAGTGACAGTCTCCTGAAGAGAAAAAACCCTCCGCTCTTCCATGCACCGACTGCACGCAGACAGCGAAAACACAACAACTAAATAAAGCGATTAGTGAAACAGCCTCCGATGAAGTGTTCGTGCACACTTATGATGGTAAAACATGTTTCCCTACAGTCCCTATATATCCGGCTGTACTCTGTAGAACCGTGCGATGGGTGCAGTTACGTCGCCGACTACATACGGCAATGGCTAATATGTGGGTATGTATGAGTGC
This sequence comes from Anopheles gambiae, assembly GCF_943734735.2. Taxonomy (NCBI): domain Eukaryota; kingdom Metazoa; phylum Arthropoda; class Insecta; order Diptera; family Culicidae; genus Anopheles; species Anopheles gambiae. Next base: position 19,003,237 of record NC_064602.1, on the reverse strand, counting down.
CAAAACATTTCCGCTGCACAGGAAAGACACCGAGAGCACACTCCTGGAGTAAGGCACTCTGATCGCACATAAACACGGTCTAAAAAATCATGGAAAAAATCTCCACAGCCACGATTCCTTGCATTGAACAAACTGTTTAATTTTCAACGAACCATCGTTGGAGTTGGAGATCAACTCAACCAGCAAGTTGACGGTTTGCTACAAGAATCACTCTTGCAAATCGAATCGGAGTGCAAATCGAAAGATTCAGTTGGTCACCAATTCCATCAATTTGTTTTTCCAATCTCATTTTATTCAATATCCTACAAATTATTAAAATGACCCAATGCAATATTTGGAGTTGTTAAACCAACTCACAAGAATTTATATCAATAGATGTAGTATTTCTGCTGCACAACTTTGGCATCATCCTTCTGAGCGCTGATCTTATTCAAGGCTAACGCCATCAGAATCCACGGATGGAAATAGTCTAATCCAGAACGTGATGGACTGCCACTAGAATGGTTTAGGATGTTTCCTTCCGTTTTCCGAAAAAGTATCTCTCTTTTCTCTCTGATTGATTCTTTTTCCAGGGAGAGAGAGGTTCCAGCAGAGGAGAAAAATCACTTGCCGAAGCAAATACACGCATACAGCGAGATCTAATCATCATAACGAAGAGAAATATTAGCGCTCCATCTCAAGAAGCCACGCACACCAATAAAATATGATGTCACCTACACATACGACTGCGTTATTGTGTGTGAATGTATGTTCATAAATCCGACGACACCGTCGCATAAGAACCATTTCGACAGCACATGCGTAAGACAAGCCTAAATTGTTGTACTACTCACACGCCTCATCAATATATGCTACCGTATCGTACAAAACTATCCTTCGTCATCGACCATGACATACAAACGCTTAGCTAAACAATTGTTTCTTTGCTTTTATTTTATTTTCATTTAGTTGCCAAAACATCAATTGCATCACATCATCACACAAACACACTAACAAACCCTTTCGCACCAGACAAAGAGAAGTGAGCATGTTATTTAAAACACAACAATTGCCGGCTATGGTTGATTGATACACATGAGGTTCAGCTTTACAACGAAAGCAGTACTCCGCTAGGGACACAAACAACGACGCATACGAACAAAAGATACATCACATTTGTTTTGACAAGATGCGTTAGAATGTTTTGGCGGCTTTTTTCATGATTTCAGATGGCGTGTGTCATCGTGACGTGAATGCAAATAACTGCATACAGTTGCATCGTCAAGAAAATTTACAGGGTGTTCTGTTGTATTGGTTATAGAGTATCTTTTAGTTGAAAGTGTTTTTTTAAAATACTTTCTGGTTCATATCCATAGCAAAAAATTAAAGGAAAATGATTTATTCAAAAGTGTTTATTTTCATTTCAACGAAAAATAAATAAAAAATGAAAATGAAAAATAACATGATATTGAAAGAATTTTTAGAAACAGTAAATTTTTACACGTTATATTAGACAAAGCTTACAAAAAAGAAAAAAAACAGAATTGCATTACAAAATTTCATTTTATTCATTATTTGTTAGTTCATAACATGCATATTTTGATTACTGTCAAAAGTCAATAACCGATGAGATCAACATTGTGCTTTAGATCGTGCACACCTTCATATACACACTACATATGCATAGTGAATTGAACAACCGGCTGTGCAAAACGCATCCGACACGGGTCCACGACGGGGGACACATTTAATTGTACCAGAACACAAGGTAAACGTCGGTCGTACGCTGGATTTGCATATTACACCGC